>NC_062558.1:27284783-27884783 GCF_016906955.1 Phacochoerus africanus | reverse complement strand
GCTTAGGTTTAGGGTTAGGGCTAGGATTAGGCTTAGGGGTAGGGCTAGGCATAGGACTATGGCCTAAACCTATACCTCTCCCTAGCTCTAACCCTAAACCTAACCCTAACCCTGACACTAACCCTTGACCCAAGCCTAAGCATAACACTAAGCATAAACCTAGCCCTAAGCCTAAACCTAGCTCTACCACTAACCCTAAACCTAGAGCTAAGCCTAACCCTAACACTAGCCCTAACCCTAGCCATAAGCCTAACCCTGACCCTAACCCTAGACCTAAGCCTAAGCCTAAGTCTAGGCCTAAGCCTAACACTAAGCCTAACCCTAGCCCTAACCCTAAGCCTATCCTTAGACCTAAGCCTAAGCCTAACACTAGCTCTAAACCTAGCCATAACACCAAACCTGACCCTAACTCTAGCCCTAAGCAGTTCCCAGGCTAAGGGTTGAATTGGAACTGCAGCTGCTGACCTATACCACAGCCATAGCAATGCCAGATCCCAGCTGCATCTGCCACCTACTCTTCAGCTTTTGGCAATGCTGGATCCTTAACCCAATGAGCGAGGCCAGGGATCGAACCTTCACTGACACTATGTCAGATTCTTAACCCCCTGAGCCATGACAGGAACTCCTCCCATGATTTTTTTGGAAAGCTTAAAATAGAAGCTTAAAATAGATTTATTCATGTTCAGCAAACATTTGCTGAGGTTCTGTTAGGCTGCTAGTCATTCTTAAGGTCTCAGCTCAAATGTCAGGTCCTTACAGAGGCATTCCTCTTTCCATTGTCTCCTGTTGTGTGTTATT
The DNA here is from genome assembly GCF_016906955.1 of Phacochoerus africanus. Classification (NCBI taxonomy): domain Eukaryota; kingdom Metazoa; phylum Chordata; class Mammalia; order Artiodactyla; family Suidae; genus Phacochoerus; species Phacochoerus africanus. The sequence continues at coordinate 27,883,985 of NC_062558.1, read as the reverse complement.
TTCTATTTTAAAGTTTAAAACGACATTTTATTTTTATTTATTTTTAATCAAAGTGTAGTTGATATATACAATATTGTAAAAGTTACAGGTATACAATAAAATGATTCATGCTTTTGAAGGTTATACTACAATTACAGTTATTATAAAATATTGGCTGTATTCCCCTGTTGTACAACACATCCTTGGAGGTTATTTTACACATAATAGTTTGTACCTCCTACTTTTCCACCTTTACAATTGCCCCTCTCCCCACGGGTAACCACTACTTTGTTCTCTATATCTGTGAATCTGTTTCTTTTTTGTTATGGTCACTAGTTTCTTGTATTTTTAAGATTCCACATTTAAGTGATATTATATAGTATTTGTCTTTCTGTATCTGACTTATTTCACTTAGCGCAATACCCTCCAAATGGCAAAATTTCTTCCCTTTTTATGGCTGAGCAATACTCCATTTGTGTGTGTGTGTAAAACTGCATGTGTGTAACACGCACACACCACATCTCTTTTTTTTTTTATATTCCATACCTGTTCTATATTAGAACCTCTACAGTTAAGGCAAGGCATCTGTCCTTAAAAAAAAATAGTATCAGCAACAATAACACACTTGGGAGCATACATAGACAAACAGTACACATGTATAATTGATGTTTCTGATATTGGGTCTCTTGCTTTAAATCAATGCAACCGTTTTACTATTATTATAGGAAAATGTACATTAGACATTAATATTAATAATATTTAACTTGTTTAAATTATTGTGTTATTCTCAGAACATCACAAAATTGCAATATTAAAAGCCCTGGATAACAGTAGGAATGTTGTCAGGTGTAATGCCTCATTCCTGACAATTCTTATATTATGTATAGAATTAACAATTTGCAAAGATTCAGCATTTTAGTTTAGATTTTCACCAGTATCAAACTCTCTTAACACTTCAGAGAGCATGTCCAAGATAATCCTTTGCTCCTTTTCCACTTGCCTCAGTACCTGAATACTTGGGCACCTTTCCAGATGTATTTGACAATTGACTTTTTTTTTTTTTTTTCTTATGAAGCTCATTGTGGACTGACCAAAACACTAGATTCAGTTAGCTCCTGTTAAGGATTTTTTTTTTTTTTAACATGGCTACTTTTTTTAAAAAATTTTTTATTACTCAAATGAATTTATCACATCTGTAGTTGTATAATGATCATAACAATCCAGTTTCACAGGATTTCCATCCCACAACCCAAGCACATCCCCCCACCCCCTAAACTGTCTCCTCTGGAGACCATAAGTTTTTCAATGTCTGTGAGTGAGCATCTGTTCTGCAAAGAAGTTCAGTCTGTCCTTTTTTCAGATTCCACATGTCGGTGAAAGCATTGGATGTTGGTGTCTCATTGTATGGCTGACTTCACTTAGCATGATAGTTTCTAGGTCCATCCATGTTGCAAAAACTGCTGGTATTTCATTTGTTTTAATGGCTGAGTAATATTCCATTGTGTATATGTACTACATCTTCTGGATCCACTCCTCTGTCAGTGGACATTTAGGTGGTTTCCATGTCTTGGCTATTGAAAATAGTGCTGCAGTGAACATCAGAGTACCTGTGTCTTTGCGAGTCATGGTTTTCTCTGGGTAGATGCCCAGGAGTGGGATTGCTGGATCAAATGGGAGTTTTATGTTTAGTTTTCTGAGGAATCTCCATACTGTTTTCCACAGTGGTTGCACCAATTTACAATCCCACCAACAGTGTACTAGTCACACCACATCTCTTTTATCCATTCATCTCTTAACGACACACTTAGGTTGCTTTCATATCTTGCCAGTTGTAAAAGATGCTGCTACAAAACACTGGGGTGCCTGTATCTTTTCGAAGTGGTGTTTTTGTTTCTTTCAGATATATACTTAGGAGTGGAATTGCTGGGCCATGTGGTATAAATATAAAATTGGATTTTTTTAAATAATTGTTAACTTTTTAAAAAGAAATATAATTCTTCCATTTTACTTTAGGGTAGCATTTATCGTGACTAGGACTTACCTTATATATTTATTTACCTGACTAATAAGAGAGAAATCTCGTCTATTTTTATCCACCAATGAATTCTTGGTGGCTGACACCTATCAGATGCTTAATAAATGTCACTGAATAAATGAATATACCAGGGACTTTCATGACCATAATGTTATAATAGGTTTTTTTAAAAGATTTTTTAAAAAATTAAAACATAGGAGTTCCTGTTGTGGCTCAGTGGTTAACGAACCTGACTAGCATCCATGAGGACGCAGGTTCAATCCCTGGCCTTGCTCAGTGGGTTAAGGATCCGGTATTGCTCTGAGCTGTGGTGGAGGTCGCAGATATGGCTTGGATGCTGCATTGCTGTGGCTCTGGTGTAGGCCGGCGGCTACAGCTCCATTTGGACCCCTAGCCTAGGAACCTCTGTATGACGTGGGTGCAGCCCTATAAAGACTAAAATAAAATAAAATAAAATAAATAAAATAAAATAAAATAAAAATTAAAGTATACTTGATTTACAATGTTGTGTCGGTTTCTGCTGTTCAGTAAAGTAAAGTGACCCAGTCATACATTCTTTTTCTCATACGATCTTCTCTAATGTTCTATCCCAAGAGATTGGATATAGTTCCCTGTGCTATACAGCAGGACTTCATTGCTCATCCATTCTTTTTTTTTTTTTTTTTTTTGGCTTTCTAGGGCCACACCTGCAGCATATGGAAGTTCCCAGGCTAGGGGTTGAATCAGAGCTACAGTTGCCAACCTCCGCCAGAGCCATAGCGACGCCAGATCTGAGCCACATCTGCAGCCTACACCACAGTTCACAGTAACGCTGGATGGGTGACCCACTGATCAAAGCCAGGGATCGAACCCACATCCTCCTGGATACTAGTCGGATTCGTTTCCGCTGCACCATGACAGGAACTCCCTGCTTATCCATTCTCATTGGAACATTTTGCACTGGCCTTTGAGAAACAAGGTTCATAAGATTTAGCGATTGTACTCCTTGATATTTATCCAAAGTAATTTAAATCTTAGGTCCACACAAAAACCTGTGCATGGATAGCAGCTTTGTTCATAATTGCCAAAACTTGGAAGTAACCAACATGTCCTTCAGTAGATGAATAGATAAATAAACTGTGGCGCATCCAGACAATGGCATATTATCCAGTGCTGAAAAGAAAGAAGGTACCGAGCCATGAAAAGACAGGAAGGAGTGCCTGTTATTTGAATGCATGTGACTAAGTGAAAGAAGCCAGTCTGATAAGACTACATCCTGTATGATTCCAACTCGATGACATTCTGGGAAAGGCAAAACTATGGAGACAGTGACAAGATCAGTGGTGGCCAGGGGCAGGAGAAGGGAGTGATGAATAGGCAGAGCACAGAGGATGTTTGGGGCAATGAAAATACTCTGCATGAGACCATAATGATGGATACAGGCCATTATGCCTTTGTCCAAACCCATTGAAAGGACAACACCAAGAGTGAACTGTTATGTAAACTATGCACTTGGGTGATAATGCTGTATCCACAAAAATACCAGGGGATATTGATAACGGGGGAGGCTGTGTGTATGGTGGCCAACCGGATATATGGGAAATCTTTTTACTTTCCTCTCCATTCTTCTTTGAGCTTAAAACTGCTCTAAATAATAAAGCCTTAAGAAAAAAGATTTATCTTCTAGTCATGGAGACAGATGTGTGTGCTCCAAGCAGTGGGTATAGAAATATACTTAGCAGGCGAGCAGGAGATTAGGTCTCAAAACCCAGCTGACTGGTAGCTTCTGGTCTCCCAGAATGCAAGTGACAAGCCCTCCCCTGCTCCGCCCGGAATTTACAGACTGTCCTGCTGGGTCTGTTGAGTGTGTTCAGAGAATTGAACAAATACGCATGGAACTTCTACAATTTTCCGGGCACCATGCCAGCTGCCACAGTGGGAGCAGCAACAATACAGGTACATCATTGTCCTGGTGGCGTGAACGGTCAAGAGGGGAGACAGGGTTCAGTCTCACTGAATTGACTGTGAGTAACCAGTGAGCTGTTGGGAGGCGTTTGCTCAGTGTAATCACCATTTGGTATTTACCTCCCTTTTTGGTCGTCTTTTAAAATTATACCCAGAAATAGGTTCATAAGGAAAAAACAAAAACAAAAAACAAACCTGAGACCAGGGACAGCCTCTCTTTCTCTTTATCTAGAAAAGACTCGTGTAGGGAAAGCATCTCAGCCTGGTAGCTCCGAATTACCCAGAAGTTTGTGGGGAGAAAAAATAATCTATGTAAATGACACAACCGTTTCAAGCTTTTGAACTCTGTCCCTCTGTGAACTTCTCTTTCCCTCCTTCTTTCTTTTTCTCTCCCTCCTTGCTTCCCCTCCCCCATTGCCTCCCCATCCCCCCCCCCCACCCGCTCTGCAAAATAGCCATTACTGTTGTCCTGAGGGATCTGCTGAGAAATGACTGAATGTGGCTCCTGGACATAAGCTGCTTGGTTGGTTCCCGATCCCTCTCCTCTGCTCCCATCTCTCCTTCTCTGTGGTGCTGGCATGTCTGAGCTGCAGCCATACTGTGCCTTCAAAAGCTGTCTCAGCCCCACCTCAGGGGTCCCAGGGTCCCAGAGAAGAGGCTCAGCTTTTATGAAACAACAGGTTTCCGTGGGAAACAGGGTTTTTGGGAAACAAGTGCTTTGGGGAGGAAGTCGTCGTGTGAGGGGAGAGACAGCCAAGCAGTTCTCCTGCCTGACCCCTCCCAACACACACACACACACACACACACACACACACACATGCACGCACAGGCACAAGCGCATACACACATATCTATACCCCAAGGAAAAGAAAACTATCTAATGAATATCTCATGACTGAATCACGGATACTGAGTCCTCAAAGGCAGTTGGTAATTATTAAAGTGAGGGAGTCATGGAACACTTTTCTAAATGGAAAGCCTTATCAAGAGTAGATCAGGAGCAGGTAAAATTAATAGCGATATACTCATTTCCATAGAAATGGACTTATCAGCAGGCATGCCAGCTGCCTAAAAGCAAAAGCCCCCCCCCCCACCCATTTTGAAGGAAATGACTTAAAAACTTAGACATAAAAGTGACTCTGACTGGATTGTTATTCCATTTGTAGCTGGATTTGGGCAGATTCCTGTAGCTGGTCCACAGGAGAAAACCCCACAGCTAAGATGGGGGGGGGAAGCCCTCCCATGCAGACCCTTCCCCCTTTGCCCCAAGACTGGCCACTTCTGTACCCCAGGACCAAAGAAGGAAGATTTAGCAGGATTAAACAGAGAGTTTTGTTCTTTCTCTTCTCACATTGGATTTTTTTGCTTTCTTGGCATTCATTTTCCGTGATTTTCTGAATGCTGAGACCTGTGGGGAGTTAGAAGCAGCTCCTTAGATCTGGTTACAAGCACAGTGCAGCCCAAAGAGAAATGAAAATCTGATCTGATAGGGCTGAGGTGATATGTGGAGAATCTCTGTGATCAGAGAGGTGACTTTAGGCTAGAATGTGGCAGAGGGGAAATGGGGTGACTGAAGCTGAGAACCGAGTGTCCAAGTTCCTGAGACCCCGAGATCCGTCTGGCAGTGCCCAGGCAAACAGTGGTCCCCTGTTAGGGGCTTCTGACTTGAGCCCCTGCTCATCCTCTCATGCATCCACTTCCCTGTGCAAATAGACACTTGAGGATTCGTAGCTCGAATGTACCCATATCCAGCCATCTGGGACCAGCTGGCTGTGATTTCAGTAAACTTATACTTCAATTAAAATGGCCACTTCTCAGAGTTCCCTTCTTGGCTCAGTGGAAACAAACCCAACTAGTGTCCATGAGGACTCAGGTTCGATCCCTGGCCTCGCTCAGTGGGTTAAGAATACAGTGTTGCTGTGAGCTGTGACATAGGTTGAAGATGCAGCTGGGATCTGGCGTTGCTGTGGCTGGGGCATAGGCCGGCAGCTGCAACTCCAATTTGACCCCTAGCCTGGGAATTTCCATAGGTTGTGGGTGCCGCCCTAAAAAAATTAAAATAAATAAATAAATAAATAGAGCCACTTCTGGCCAGTGGCCGCTATTTTGGACAGAGCATTATCAGAGAGTTTCTTTCTTTCTTTCTTTCTTTCTTTTCTTTCTTTCTTTCTTTCTCTTTCTTTCTTTCTTTCTTTCTTTCTTTCTTTCTTTCTTTCTTCCTTCCTTCCTTCCTTCCTTCCTTCCTTCCTTCCTTTCTTCCTTCCTTTCTTCCTTTCTTTCTATTTTATTTTTCGTGAAAGTATCACTGAATTACAATGTGCCGTTTTCTACTGTTCAGAGTTTCTTAAAACCTTGGCTAAATGGGGAAAAAAAGTTGGACATGACTAATCTTACATGGAGTGTAATGTAGTTCTGTTTGGGGTAGAATTCCATATCAGGTGGGTCAGTGGAACTCATTTCTGTCAGTATAATGTCTGTAGGATAGCTACTCTGTCAAAACTCTGGTTGCTACACTGTTCTTAAGTCTTCAGTGGGAGGGAGCTGTCCATGGTAGGAGATTCTGTTGGGCAAGCAGCAGGCATGAGCCTCTTTCTTTCTCAAAACTTTTCCCAGAGGTTGGAAGTTGGTGTCCGAGCTGCAGACCTTGCCCTAAATCCCCAAAGGCAGGGAAGAGGCTTCCAAGCTCATCCATGTCCAGGGAGGCCCACCAGCTGTAAAGGGATGGTTTGGTTGGTGTGACTCAGCCTCTGGGAGCTGTGAATCAGTCACTCTGCTGGATCCAGGGATCCACTCTGCTGGGTCCAGGTGCAGCTGGATTCACAGTGATGCACACAGACTTATGGACCAGATGTCATTCACGAATCCCATGCTGGATGGCTTTTGGTTGTAATTCTCTGTTCAGTAATGTCTCCTGTCACTGAAAGAGTCAGGCTACAATTTACAAGTTCCTGTCCCTGAGGAGAGCCTCTCCCTGTGCAGAAAGATGCTGAGAATGACACTTGTCCTTTTCACTTATATGTGCCTCATCCACCTCCTTCCCCTCCTCCAAACACATTGTGCAATGTTGTCCCTCCATGAATGAGGGCAGGTGGGGGTTTCGTACATCCCATCCCATTTCAGGCTGATGGAATGAAGACTCCACGATGGTCCCTTATCATGAGGCTCCTAGTTGATATGAACCATGCACCTTCTGGGGTCCTTTTCCATTCTTTGTCTCATGAGGCTCCCACTGATCCACATGGTCACTCATATTCTCCCCAAATTCTAAAGCTCAGCGTTGGAGCCATGGGTCCACAGACACACAGGTAAGTAGACATAGAAACAGCCATAACCCAGGACATGCCTCATGTTTGGAGTAGTGAAGCCATATGGTCACCTTGGATGGTGGCATATGCAGGCGTGGGATCTGGGAAGATGGTGCTTGACTGTGTCCAGGATGAAGTGCTGTCTGAGCTACTTGTTCAGGGAAGGACAGTCTGCTTTCCACGGGGCCCTGAGGATGGATGGTCCTCCACCTGAGGTCTGGACCATCAAGGGGCAGCCTGGGAATCAGGCTCTTTTGACATCACTCTAGGATCTGTTGAACTTGGCCATCCTTCTTTGGGTTGACAAAGAGGAGTGTGGCGATTTATTGCCTTGTAGACATTCTGCTGAGTCTTGGGTTTTAAACTTCCCTTTACCATGTGTTTGTTTTCCAGAGTAAATGGCTCCTTCTACGAGATCTTGCAAGTGGACTTTGGAGTTGACAACAGCAGTGGCCTGGCCGGGGCCCAGCAGATCACCTGGCAGGTGGAGTACCCGGCAGAGGACTCCACGAGTGAGCTGGTCGTCTCCGAGATCTTCGTCAGCCAGACCTCCTTTGTGGGCATCGTCCCTCTTGCAATGGTAAGATGTCTGTGCTTCAGAATAAGTGTCACAAAGACATTTTCTTTGGGTACTTTTAATAATCAAAGAAACATGAGCATATTTTAATGATCTGCTGTTTTCTATGCACCAGATGAAGTGGTTTAAACAAGGAAAAGGGATTTAAGTTACATTTTATTTACCTGCTTTCCAAAACGCCTCCTTAGAAACTATTCAGACCTCCTGTGTAAATCCCTCTTCCTTTGTGGATATTGCTGAACTGGGTCCTGGCGGGGGGGGGGGGGCTTGTGTTCTTTATTGTCTCAACCTGTGTCCATCTCAGGACTAAGTGCTGCCTTGGGTGAAGATGGTTGCACTGAAATGGGTCAGGTGTGACCCTCGTCAATCAGCTTTGCCCTGAGAGTTCCCATATAGCCTGGTGACTGGAAAACTTTAAAATATAGACAGGGAGTTCCTGCTGTGGCACAGTGGGTTAAGAATCCTTTATTGCTGCAGCTGTGGTGTAGGTCACAGCTGTGGGTCAGATATGATCCCTGGCCCTGGGAACTTCCATATGTTGTGGGTTCAGCCAAAAAGTTAAAAAAAAATGCAGGTGGTATTTGTCCTTCTCTTTCTGACTTACTTCACTTAGTGTGATAATCTCTAGGTCCATCCATGTTACTGAAAATGGCATTATTTCATTCTTTTTTATGGTTGAGTAGTAGTCCACTGTATACATGTACCACGTCTTCTTTATCTATTCATCTGTGCATGGACATTTAGGTCATTTCCATGTCTTGGATTTAGTGAATAGTGCTGCTGTGAACATAGGGATACATATGCTGTGAACATAGGGATACATAATACATGTTTCGGAATTATAATTATATCTGGATATATGCTCAGGAGTGGGATTGCTGGGTCATAAGGTAACTCTAGTTTTAGTTTTCTGAGGAACCTCCATACTGTTCTCCATAGTGGCTGCACCAGTTTACCTTCCCATCAACAGTGTAGGAGCTTCCCTTTTCTCCACACCCTCTCCAGCATTTGTTACTTACGGACTTTTTAATGATGGCCATTCTGACTGGTGTGAGGTGGGTACCCTACTGTAGTTTTGACTTGCTTTTCTATAATTAGCTAGCGATGTTGAACATCTTTTCACGTGTCTGTTAGCCATCTTTGGAGAAAATTCTTCAGGGCTTCTGCCCATTTTTTGAGTCACTTTGCTATACAGCAGAAATTAACACAACATTGTAAATCAACTATACTCCAATTAAAAAAATATTTTAAAAGAAGCAGCTAGACCAAAAGAGCCTTGTTGGGAACTGGCCAGTCAAGCCTGGATGGGGTCCCAGAGTCCATAAATCCACTTGTGTTTTTGTTCCTGGTCTGGGGTTGACCAGATATCTCCTCTGAACTTGGCTGAATCTCCATTCACAGCCAGGCTCGGGGCCGTGTCTGAGAAATTCCAGAACCTAAAAGGACAGTGCTGGTGGGTCATGGGGATAATAAACCCCAGGGAATGCCACATTCCTAATACCCTTCCTTCACTGGAAATATTCAAACAGAAGTTCCTGTCAAGGCACAGTGGAAATGAATCCGACCAGGAGCCATGAGGTTGTGGGTTCGATCCCTGGCTTTGTTCAGTGGGTTAAAGATATGGCATTGCTGTGAGTTGTGGTGTAGGTCACCGACACAGCTTGGATCTGGTGTTGGTGTGGCTGTGGTGTAGACTGGCATCTACAGCTCCAATTCAACCCCTAGCCTTGGAACCTCCATATGCCGCAGGTGCAGCCCTAAAAAGATAAAAAGACCAAAAAAAAAAAAAGTTCAAATATATTCTGCTCTTCTTTGACTTTCCTGTCTGGGACCAAAGTGTAGGGGGTCCACACCCATCGATTCTAGGAAAATCTGGGGTGTGTCTCTCACCCATCCTCAAGTTGGATACCAGAGGTGAGAGCCTTGAAAATAAAACCCTCTATCCCACCATTAATTCTGCAGTTCCCTTATCTGTGTTCTTGACTCTTTGCCCCAAAACACACTTTGCCCCTCTTTCTCCATATCTAGCTCCTTCTCTTTGATTTAGAGGGGCCCCTTTCCAATCACGGTGGCCATGGCTGGCTCTCCATCCCTCCTGCTCATCACTCTCTGACCCCATCTCCACCCTCCTCTTCTATCATCTTCCTAGATATTATTGGTGTTTTGTGTTTTAGGATTCATCATCTGTCTTCTACTCTAGAAGGAAAAATCCTTGACTGCAAGGTTCTGGTCACTTTTGTCCACAGCTCTGTCCCTAGCAGCTGGAACAATGCCTGGGACACTTATGATTTGTTGAAGGAATGATTGAATCCTGTGCTATAATCCAAGCTACAGGGATCGTCCTAGTTCTTGAAAGCTAGACTGATGGAAATTATCCACATCAGCTGTGATCTGTATTTTTGGTTTGAGGGTGGCCACAGTCTGGTGGGAAAGAGCCCCATGAAGAGGCAGAGATGGGTGGATACGGATTTTAGGACAGAGTGGTACTGTCCTGTGTTCGTTCCTCTTCTCAGGACCTCTTCTATCAAGTCTCCAGACTGACCAAGATATGGCTGAGGTTGGGTTACTTCTTTACCCAAAGTCCTTAGAATTTTGCTGTATGCTTCATCTGTACCAGTCAATTACCTGGGAATTCTGCAGCCTCCCACTACTTTTTTTCCTTTTTATGGCCACACCTGCAGCATATGGAAGATTGCAGGCTAGGGGCTGAATTGGAGCTGCAGCTGCCCGACCTACACCACAGCCACGGCAACACCGGATCCAAGCCGCATCTGCAACCTACGCTGTAGCTTGGAGCAACGCCATATCCTTAACCCACTGAGTGAGGCCAGGGATCAAACCTGCATCCTCGGGGACACTATGTCGGTTCCGTAACCTGCTGAGCCACAACAGGAACTCCCCTCCTGCTACTTCTAAGGATGGCTTTCCAAAGGAGTGTGCTGTGCCGTCCCTTTATAGGCAGGTTTCGAGAGGAGCTGAAAAGTGATATACATTGACCTGCCAGGAGACTGGAACCAGGACTGGCATACGGACCTGTGGTCAGCCCAGCACAGCCCACGGGCCAATCCAGGATGCTGCTTGTATTAGTAGAAAAAGTTTTTATCAGAACACAGCCTATCTGTCATGAATTGTCTAGGCCTGCTTTCATGCCATGATGTTAGAGGTGAGCATTTGGGACAGAAAAGGTACCCTTTGGCCAGAACGTTAGTTTTAGCATCTGGTGTAATTTGAGCATTAGTGCCTGTGAATGGGGGCTCTTATTCTGTTTTTTCAGGGCTTCAGGGGATATTGTCCTCTGGGATGGCCCTTCCCCACGAGACCTTTGCTTGATGAGACCCTCAAATGCTCTTTGGCCAGAGGCAACTTCCTTCCTTATGATGCTGCCTGAAGACCTAACTCTTGGCACAGGGTCAGGACACATAGTGGGACAGGACAGAATCCAGGGCAAAAGGAGGTGGCAAAACTCGCGCAAGGGTAGAGAGTCCGGCAGGGCAGGAAAGCAGGCGTTTGGAACGTGGCCAAGATCCAGTCGGCTCTAATACTCTTTCCTCGGCTGTCAGCACTTCCCTGTTCCTTAGTAACGGGTGTTTGGGTGCAGCTCCAGGAGAGGCCCAGGGGATGTGAACGGGGTGCTTGCCATGGACCCTGATTTGTTCTCTATGACGCTCCTTCTTCCATCCCCCAACCCCCCACTCCCAGACGTCTCTGCTGCTTGCTTCTCCGAAGAGGCTGTTTCTTGTGTGCTGTGCACACCTGCCTGTCTGTGACCGTTAGTGTCATCCCACCTGGCTGGTCTTTACTTGGGGACAGTTTCTTGCATTTGGCTTTAATTCCCACTGGCTGAGAAGTGCCAGGGTTAGATGGTTGAGTGGTGTCATGGATCACAGCACATCTCCTGCATCCCTGTGAAGCGTGGCTCTGAAATGATTCCAAGGGACCAGAGCTATGTAGTAAAGTTTGCAGTAGAACCAGAGTTGGTAGTTCATCATTTAAAAAAAGATCAGTTGTCTTAGCAGCTTTTCAAGCCCCTAACTGCCAGAAAGTGGCCTATAGGGAAGAATTCTGCCTGCTGCTCTTAGAGTGTAAGTAACTTTTATGTCATTTTTCTCTTCCTCCTTCTCCCTCCCCTGTCCCCCTCCACCTCCCCATCTTCTGATTTCCTCTCAGTGGCAACTAACTGGGGACAGATTAGGCGTGATGTAAGGGTGCCGACTTACTTGTCCACGGAAGGTACAAACCGCAAATGGGCTTCTTGTTGTGTTAGAGTCTACTGGGAAGTAGAAGCCACTTGTTTGGTTAGTACAGGAAAACGTTAAGTGCAAGTGCTCTTAGCAGGACAGGTGAAAAGCCAGACCCAGAGCAGAAGAGGGTCAGGACCAGGGCTGGAGTGGGAATCCATCTACCCCTTGGCTGGAGGCAGGAGGACATGTTCCTGGGCTCAGGGCTGGAGTCAACTTCAGAGGCCAGAACCTACCAGGGGAAGGCCTGGGAACAGACCTGAGGCACACAGGCTCCCACCAATGCCCGTTTATTGTAACGATGTGACTCTGATGTCCCCAGTGTGTCCTAGAAGCCTGTGCATTTAGAACTTGGCCATGCTGCACCCTGGCCCTGCTCAGGCATCCAGTTTGACTCAGAACCCTCCCCTTGGCTGATTTCTTGTCTCTTTTGGTTTTGGGTTTGTGTGGGGTTTTTTGGTTTTTCTTATTTTTTTTTTCTCATTTGGCTGCTCTGTGGCATATGGAATTCCTAGGCCAGGGATCAGATCCAAGCCGCAGTTGTGACCTATGCCGCAGCTATGGCAACATTGGATCCTTAACCCACCATGCTAGACTGGGAGCTCCCTCTTGTCTCTTTTTAAAAGTCAGTTCTCAGGAGTTCTTGTTGTGGCTCAGCAGCCAGGGTTCCATCCCTGACCTTGCTCAGTAGGTTAAGGATCCAGTATTGCAGCAAGCTGCAGTGTAGGTCACAGACATGGCTTGGAACTGGCGTCGCTGTGGCTGTGGTGTAGGCCGGCAGCTGCCTCTCCAATTTGACCCCTAGCCAGGGAACTTGCGTATGCCGCAGGTGTGGCCCTAAAAAGAAAAAAAGAAAAAAAAAAAAAAACTTCTTAGAGAAGCGTCTCCTGGCCACCCTGTCCAAATCCATTTCCTCCTGTTCTCCATCATTTGCTTCTTGCAGGACTGCATCACTGTCTGCAATTCATGCTTACTTTTGTGCTAGTGTACCGCCTGTCTCCATCTGGCTCCAACCACAAGAAAGAATTTAAACAGGGAAGCATTGATATAAAGAATCATGAATGATAACAGGGTCTGGAATCATGAGGTATTGCTCAGGAGGAAGGGAAGAGAAGGAGAAAGAATATGGAAAGGGCAGACATCAGGAGCATCCACAACCCTGGGGCCGAGACAGAGTGTCTGAACCCAGAGCCCCCTTCTCTGAAATCCATACCTTGATGCAAAGGATACAATCACAGCCCCTTGAATGGGGAGATGCTTCTGAAGTGCCATGCCACTGGAACTGGCTGGAAGTCTGGGGACAGGTGTTGACAGGGAGGAGTCTCATGGGAAGCATTTGCTACCAAAGTGCTCAAAGTGGATGCTAAGAGAAGCTTCTGGTCACTGGGAGCTGGACACAGGGGAAGCCACCAGTGCTGACGAACTTCCATGCATGCGCAGCACAGGAGCCTGCAGGAATAGTGCACTAGAATCAGGAAGCAAACCCTTTCCTTCCAAAATATCTCTCCAGCACCCCCTACTGACAAAGCATAAATCTTGCCCATTGGCAAAGGAAAACTATTAAAGGCTCAGATCTGTTTCCACAGAGCAGGTAATGAGGGGTGAATTTGGAGCTAGAGACACTAAACTGAGGACCAGAATACTCTCTGTCTTCCTCCAGGGTATCACAGTCTCCTCAATGGAAGGAAAGCTGTTTGTTTTGCTCACCGGATTGTTTTCTTAGCACCCAGCATGGTGCCTAATACACAGTATTTGCTCAGCAAATGAACTGATGGCTATAGTTACCATCAGAGCCTGGATCCACTGGCTGGATAGCTCTCACTTGGTGTATTAGTTTCCCTTTGCTGCTGCAACAAATCTCTACAAACTTAATGGCTTAAAAGAACATGAATTTTATTATCTTACAATCCAGAGGTCAGAAATCTGAAATGGGTTTCATGGAGCTAAAATCAAGGAGTCAGCAGGGTTGTATTCCTTCTGGAGGTTCTGCAGGAGAACACTGATTGCCTTCTCTAGCTTCTAGAGCCTTCTGGATGCTTCAAGCCTTCCTAGACTCATGGTTGCCTGTCACTCAGACTTCTGCTTCCATCATCATGCCTCCTTCTCTGACCCTCCTGCCTCCCTCTTTTCCTTGTAAGAACCCATGTGAATGCACTGGGTCCACCTGGATAACCCAGGATAATCTTACCACCTCAAGATTTTTGACTTTTCCATTTGCCACATTAAGGTACCCATTCACAGGCTCTGGGGATTAGGATGGGGCCATCTCTGGGGTACTGCTATTTTCTTTCTTTTTTGCAGTTCATTTTAGATTTTATTTTTATTTGAGTACAGATGCTTTACAGTGTTGTGTCAATTTCTGCAGTATAACATAGTGACCCACTCATATGTATATATCCATTCTTATGTTATCTCTCATCACAGTCTATCCCAAGAGACTGGATAGAATTCCCTGTGCTTTGCAGCAGGACCTCATTGCTTACCCATTCTAAATGCAATAGTTTGCATCTCCTAACCCCAAACCCCATCCATTCCCCTCCCTCCCCCCTCTCCCTTGGCAACCAGAAGTCTGTTCTCTATGTCCGTGAGTCTGCTTCTCTTCTGTAGATAGTTCATCTGTGTCCTAATTTAGATTCTACATAGAAGTGATATCATATGGTATTTGTCTTTCTCTTTCTGACTTACTTCACTTAGTGTGAGAATCTCTAGCTGCATCCAAGGGGACTGCTGTTTTCCTACCACTTGCCTTAAGCAGGATCCCAGCTCGCCCTGTTTTGGTCCTGCTCAGTCTGTGCCCAGTGCTCTCCAGCCGCCTCCCACGACCTGTTCTTTCATCGCTTCCCCAAGCTGTTGCCTGTGGAGCTCTCTGGACTTTGATGTCATTCCCCAAACATCATCCACCACCTCCAACAGCTCCAAACTCCTGCAGACTCCACTCTCTTTCCCCAGAGAAGCACTTGGTACCCTGCACTTCCAGAGAACCCCACAGCAAAGCCACTGCAGGCACGGTGATCACGAATTTCTTAGTTTATACACACAGCCTTGCCCCAGGGAGGATGTGGAGCACCACAGGCTGGGGCTGCACAGGCTTTATGTTTTCTCCTCCAATCCCCGAGCCTGGGAGGAGACCTAAAGGCGGAGCCAGCTGGCCTCTCATTCTCCTGTCACAAGAGAGCAGTCACCTAACCCCCCTTTGCTTTCATTTCTCATGTGTCAATTTTCAAGTAAGAACACCTCTCCTGTCTATTGCACCGTGCTGTCAGATGGGCTGAAGGAGATGCAACAAAAAGGAACACACTTAAAATATCAAGGCAAATATAAATGCGTATATAACAGGGAAAGTGTCCCAGATAGATTGGAGCAGATTCAACTCTTATGTAGAATTAATGATTCTCTCTACTCTGCCAGTTTTGTTATCCTATTGATTTATCTGGGTCGGGGGGAGTTCATATTGGGGAAATTTCAATAATTTTCCTCCTTGAGGTGGTTGGCAGGGAAACAGTTTTGTCAAGAGTACTAGCTAGGAGTTCCTGTCATGGCTCAGGGGAAATGGATCTGACTAGTATTCATGAGGATGCAGGTTTGACCCCTGGCCTTGCCCGCTGGGTTAGGGATCTGGCGTTGCCATGAGCTGTGGTGTAGGTTGCAGACATGGCTCAGATCTGGCATTGCTGTGGCTGTGGCATAGGCTAGCGGCTACAGCTCCAATTCGACCCCTAGCCTGGGAACCTCCATATGCCGTGGATATGGCCCTAAAAAGGCCCCCCCCCCCAAAAAAAAGAGTACAGGCTAAGGGGCCAACCTGTCTAGAATGAAATATGAACTCCAGTGCCTACTAGCTTTGTCATCTTGGGCAAGTCACTTAATCTCTCTGAAACTTAGTTTCCTCATCTGTAGCATGTAAAAATGAGGTTACCTGCATAATGGAGGATTAAATGAGATATTGCAGGTAAAGAGTGTGATGATCTGAAACATTGTTGGTATCCAATAATATTTAGCCATCAGTATTTTCATCATTGTCATTGTACTATCTGATCCTGTGTAGGTATACTGTCGGATTTTGGATGAAGGTCAAATAGAACTTCAGTCTCAGGGTGGGTGATGGAAAATCTTTCTAAAGGAAGGAAAGAGTTTGATTTGATGAATCAGATACAGCCACAGTGCGGGATGGAGCAGAGAGATGACTGTTGGGCGGGTAGGTAGTCGAGTGATGACTCATTTGAATATCTGCCCATTGAATATCTCACTCAACCTCACAGCATCCTCTGAGGAGAGATGATCATCCTGGAAGTCAACTCTAGGATTATGACTTATTATTTTTATTTATTTATTTATTTTGCTTTTTAGGGCTGCACCCATGGTATAGGGAAGTTCCCAGGCCAGGGGTCGAATGGGAGCTGCAGCCGCCGGCCTGTGCTGGAGCCACAGCAGCACAGGATCCCAGCCCTGTCTGCGAGCTACTCTACAGCTCACGGCAACGCCAGGCAGGATTAGGATTCAGAACTTTGCTGCCACAATGTGTGACCCTGGGTAGTGTGGGGTGCTGAGACACCTCTTGGGTAGCAAACTAACCTTTACTTCATGAAAGTAAATTTGCAGCTTTAGCAGAAATCATGATAGAACTGGGGAAAGACCTCAGGCCTAGAAACCAGGGTGGGGGCTGATGCAATGGCTCAGGCAGGAAGGCCTGCAGAAGGACAGTGACAGCAGCGATGTGCTCATCCATCCATCTATCTGCCCATCCATCCATCCATCCATCCATCCAGTCAATTGCTATGCAATAGACTGTTTATTTATCATACACTGTGTGCTGGATTCATTACTTTTTGTGCATGGAAAGGGATAAAATGTAATTGATGGAAATTCTGGAGTTGAGATCACCAGGCCTTGGAAAACTCTGCATCTAATTTAGCAGAGCAGCTCAGATGGTCAATACCTTCAAAAATCCCATCTTAAAAAGGGTCAGTCTAAAAAGAGGAGTGTTGCAACCCAGAGTAATAACAACGTTTTCCACATCACCTTTAAATTCGAAAAATTTAAAATAGTCTTTGTGCTCCCCTTCCCTGTCTGGGAAATGCTAAGGGGGTGCCTTCCCTCCTCTCCCCTCCTCTGTGTCTGCCCTTTCTTTTTTTATGAAAACACAAGTTTTCTTTTTTTTCCCCTTCTACCATGTCCCTCACCCCCTTTCATTTCTCTCTGGTTTTCGGTCCAAGTACCGAGCTTTGAGCTTTATTTCCATGGGTGGCTTGGAGTCTAGGGCTGCAGCCCACCATCCCACTACAGTTCTTCAAACGAAAAAGCCCAGCACTACTCATGCAGATAAAAAGCACATTATCTTTCAAAACGGTTGGAACCCAAAAATGAACACATTCAGTGAGTTTCTAGGCAACTGGGCATGAGGGCTCAGCCTAGGGAAAAGCCAAAAGATAATCAGATTCCTGTTTAGCCATCTTGGCCTGAGACTAAAACAAGGTCTGGGCACAAATACTTCTTTATTTCAAACAATAGTTGCATGTCTACTCTGTGTTCCAGTGAAGGGTGATGAACAGACAGAGTCTCAGCATTCCTGGCGCCTGCGTTCTAGGAGAGGAGAATGTGGAGTACAAGAAACAAGCACATTTGATGACTTCAGCTAGTGATGCAGGCTATGGGGAAACTCTCCCAGAGTTGAGAGACTGAGACAGGAGAGAGGCTGTGCTGAGTGATCAGGAAGACCTAAGGGATCTGGCGTTGATCTGAGAACTAACTGAGGAAAAGGACCCATCAATAGAAGGTGGTGGAGAAACAGACTTGTGGTTGCCAATGGGGAGGGGGAGGGAATGGGACAGACTAGGGCTTTGGGGTTAGTAGATGCAAACTATTCCATTTAGAATGGATAAGCAATGAGGTCTTGTTGTACAGCACAGGGAACTCTCTCTAATCACTTGTGATAGAACATGAGAGAAGATAATATAAGAAAAAGAATGTGTACATATATGTATGTATAACTGGGTCACTTTGCCGTACAGCAGAAATTGACCGAGCATTGTAAATCAGATACAATTTTTTAAAAATTAAAAAAAAGAAAGCGGTGGAGGAAGAGAGTTCTAGGTGGAGGGAACAGTGTACATCTTCAAGCAGAATTCAGCTTGGTGTGTTTGAGGAACTTAAAGAAGGCCAGGCTGTTGGAATGTAGACAGTGAGGTGAGAGGGACAGGGCAAAGAGATAAGATGGGAGGCAAAGCCAGGGGCAGCTTCTGCAGACCTCAGGAGTAACAAATAACATTTCGCGGACCTTCCAGTGCTCAGTTCTCAGGGTCTGTATTGGTCTCCTCTTGCTGCTGTAACAAATGGCCATAAACATAGTGGCTTTCAACAACACAAATTTATCTCACCATTCTGGAGGTCAGAAGTCTGAGATGGACAAAATCAAGGTGTTGGCAGAGCTGCACGATTTGGGGGAGAAGCTGCATTATTTTGGAAATCAGGGGAGAATCTGTTCCTGGCCCTTTCCAGCTTCTAGAGGCACCCACATTTCTTGGCTTGTGGCCCCATATCACTCTGACCTCTGCTTCCTTCACCACATCTCCTGCTCTGACCCTGACCCTCTAGCATCCCTCTTCTACCGACCGTTGTGATGACTTTGGGCCACCTGGATAACCCAGAGTTATCTCCCCATCTCAAGATCTTTAACTGAGGAGTTCTCATCATGGCTCAGTGGAAACAAATCTGACTAGCATCCATGAGGACGCAGGTTCGATCCCTGGCCTCACTCATTGGGTTGAGGACCCAGCATTGCCATGAGCTGCGACGTAGGTCACAGACACAGCTCAGATCCCGTGTTGCTGTGGCTGTGGCATTGACTGGCAGCTACAGCACTGATTCGACCCCTAGCCTGAGAACCTCTGTATGCTAGGGGTGCGATCCCTACAAAGACAAAAAAAAAAAAAAAGATCTTTAACTGAATCACATCTGCAAAGTCTCTTTGCCATGTAAGGTCACCTAGTTATAGGTTCTGGGATCAGGGTGTGGACATTTGGGGGAGGGGCATTGTTCTGTTAGATATATCAACCCATTATACAATGGCAACTTCATAGGAGTGTAATATTAACCCCATTTTATGGATGATGAAACAGGAACAGAGAATAAATAAATTGCATTAAATTGCACACCTAGTTATACTGTGAAGCTGGGTTTATGTATACATGTGTATTTGTGTGTGTGTGTGTGTACATGTGTATATGTATGCATGAGTGTCTGCATTCATATGTTTGTTTATGTGTACATGCCTACTTGTGTGTTTGTGTGTATTTGCGTGTATGTTTGATCAGGAAGACAACTGTGTGTGTGTGCATGCATGTGTATATGTGCATGTGTTTAGGTGTGAAAATGAATACACATGTATATATATGTGCATGTGCCTGTTCATGTGGGGGAGGGGTGCATGTATATATGTTTGTATGCATGTGTCCGTGTGTGCATGTATGTGTGCATATATCGGGGTGTGTATGTGTATATAGTTGTGTGTGTGTGTGTTTCTCATCCAATTTCATGGACTTCTGAATTCTAACAATAGACTCCATCTGTGGACTGTAGATGGAAACCCTGCTGGATTTTATTTTATGTACAGCAGGAAGCTACTTGATGGTTTTAAATGGGGGATGAGTTGGGGGAAGGCAGTGTGGTCTAACCTATATTTTTAAAAACACCCATGAATTAAAGTGAAATTCAGACTGTAGAGCATGACTGTCAACAAAAGTTTCCGAGCACTCTGATTCGTCAGACACTGGGGGATGGAGCCTGTGAACAGCCATGCTGGTCTCTGCCCTCTGGGAGCTCATGACTAACGGGGGAGCTCAGCACCAGGTGCCCAGTGAAGGATGGGGTTTGGATGGGCATGAGGAGCCCCTGCTTCACCATCTCATCTCTGCTCTCACTGCTGGTCCCCTACCCTAGGTCCCCACCAGCTCTTTCTATGGTGCCTGTTGGAGCCTTTTTAGTCTCCTGCTTCCATCCTCAACTCATGCCATCTACCCTCCATGTACCATGGACAGCGCTCTGGTTGACAGCATGATGCATTAGGCTAACTCCCAGCTTAAAGCCTCCAAGGCTGCTGGGCTCTCTAAGAATGAAGTGTATTTCCCCTCCCCACCTGGTACCTCACCTAACCCACCCTCCTTTTTGCTCTCTGCATCCAAACTCTCCCCGACCTGTGCCAAGGCTCCTCCTGTTCCTGGAATTCTCTCTTCCTGACGTTTTTTTGTTTGTTTGTTTGTTTGTTTTTTAAGGGTCACACCTGCAGCATATGGAAGTTACCAGGCTAGGGGCTGAATCAGAGCTGCAACTGCTGACCTACACCACAGCCATGGCAACACTGGATTGGAGCCGCATCTGTGGTATATGCCATAACTTCCAGCAACTCTGGATCCTTTGCCCCCTGAGTGAGGCCAGGGATCAAACTCGCACCATCATGGATACTAGTCGGGATCTTATAACCTGCTGAGCCACAATGGGAATTCCCTCTCCCCAGCTCTTGATGGCTCTGGCATCTCCGCTCGGACATGGGAAAATCCTCTCTAAGGAGATGATGGAGGCTTTTGGGGGGTCTTCTGGAAATAAACCTCATCTCTGCCATTCTACACCTTGGGAGAGGGAGGGGATGCTTTTGAAGGTAGGAAGAGGCAGGCAGAGAGACTGAGAGAAAGAGACAGAGACAGAAACAAAGAGGTTTCCCCATCCTGGGGTGAGGACATGCATTCTCAGGGGTAGGGAGCACCCACTCCACTCCCTACTGTTTCTCTGGGGCTGGGGGAGGAACTGGCAGAGAAGTGGGTGCTTGTCACCTGGGCACAGGTTTCCCAGCCTTTGAGGAGACTCCCCAGGCTCCCTGTCTATCTTGGACTTGGACCAGGAGGTGGTCAGTGACAGTCACAATGGACAGGGACCTTGGGCCACTTTCCTTCGATGATAACTCAGATTTCCTGATCCCCGTGGGACAGGCAGCAGGGTTTCCAATTGATCTGAATTGATGGCAAACTCAGATACTGGGATATGGGGGGAGCCGTCAGTGTCAGGTGGTGCAGTGGTTGGAACACAGCCTCTGGAACTGTGTTCATATCCCTCCTCTGACACTTAGCAGCCATGTGACCTTGGGTGAGTGGCTCCAGTGTTCTGTGGTGACTCAGTTTCCTCACTGGGAAATTGGCCAGGATTGCGATGAAGTCATATGTGGGAATTGCCAGGATAGAACCTGGCGTTAAATTAGCCATCAGAAGGAGTTTCTGTTGTGGCTTGGCGGGTTATGAACCTGACTAGTATTCATGTGGATGTGGGTTCAATTCCTGGCCTCACTCACTGAGTTAAGGATCTGGCATTGCCATGGCTGTGGTATAGGTCGAAGACTCGCCCTGTATCTGGCATTGCTGTGGCTGTGGTGTAGGCTGGCAGCGGTAGCTCTCATTCAACCCTTAGCCTGGGATTTTCTTTATGCCACAGGTGCAGCCCTACAAAGCAAAAAAAAAAAAAAAAATAGCCATAAGAAACAGGAGCATTGGCCGTTCATTCAGAACAGTAGCTGCACGCATTGTGGAAAAGAGAAGGGACCTCTGGCACGGTGGTATTTTCTGGTTGTTGGATTGGGCAAGATGCAGGTGTGATGGGTAGAGGTCAGTTATCATAGTGGGGGCTCGCAGAGCAGAGGGGAACCCTGTCAGGGGAGCCCAGGCTGGTAAACATGTTGACTTCAGCTTGGAGGTGTTGGGGGGTTACATTTCTGAAAGGTCTGTTTCCCTTTCCTTTTCAATGGTTCTGGCTCTCATGAGAGGGAGGGGACCCCCAGCCCCCCAAGGGCAAAGCCACGTGATACTGTTTTGACTTGATTTGTCGCCACTCCTCTACCTTGCTCTAAGGGTCCAGGAAGCTGCGATTCATTCTGCCTGCCTTGCTGAAACTCCAACTACTCTGCACGCCCCGTATTTTCTTCTTCTCCTCCTTCTCCTTTTTCTTCTTCAGCTGCATTTGCAACATGTGGAAGTTCCCAGGCCCAGGATCGAATACAAGCTGCAGCTTGGACCTACACCACAGCTCTGGCAACCCTGGAACCTTAACCCACTGTTCTAGACCAGGGATCGAACCGGCAACCGTATAGAGACAAGCCGGATCATTAACTCACTGTGCCACAGCAGAAGCTCCTGCCCTGTATTTTCTTGGGACAATGGTGCTTAATAGTTCAAACCAGTTGAGGACTTAAATCTTGCAAAGCTTCTGCTTTCTGTCTCCCTCCTTCTGTGTCTCTTTTTCCTTTGCTCAGTTGCTTTGTATGCGGCTGGGACTTGGGGTAGGGGGACAGCATTTGTCCTGGATGCCTCCAATCCTGACCTAGCTCTGAGGAGGGATGTTTCACCCCAAGGAAGGTCCAATAGGCATCACATTAGCCTCTTGGGTTCTGTTATAGAACCCGGAGGTCTTAAGTAATAAAGTCATGAGGGTATTTCAGAAAGCTTTGAAGGCTTGTGAACGAGAGGTGGGGTTTTTTCTTTTGGGGGGGGCTGTTTTTGTGTGTGTGTCCTTTGTCTTTTGTTTTGTTTAAAACTTAAAAAGAACTTAAAAAACAAACAAACAACAAAAAAACCCCAAAACCGAAAAACCCTTGGAGTTCACTTTGTAGCTCAGTGGGTTAAAGATCCAACTTAGTCTCCGTGAGGATGCAGGTTTGATCCCTGGCCTCACTCAGTGGGTTAAGGATCCGGCATTGCCACAAGCTGCAATATACGTCACAGATGCGGCTCAGATCTTACATTGCTGTGGCTGTGGTGTTGGCTGGCAGCTGCAGCTCTGATTTGACTCTTGGCCCCAGGAACTTCCATATGCTGCAGGTGTGGTTCTAAAAAGACAAAAAAAAAAAAAAGAACTAAAAAAAACTTTAAAAGAATCTAAATAGTGCTTGCATGCATCCTCCTAAAACCTTAACAGATAAGACTGAAGTATTCATTGACTGCTAGAAACTCCAACCCTTTCCCCTAAATCAACTGCATTTTATTATTTTATTTTTTCATTCAGAATTTTGTATCTATCTTTGTACACAGATATGTAGCTGCAGAAAACACATGGCCTTGTGCGTGGCTGTGTTTGAAAACAAAGGGCATTGTGCCATGTATAGCATTCTTCATAGGCAACAATACATCTTGGAGGCTTTTTCATACCCATGTGAAAAGAGCTGCCTCATTCATTTTATTTTTTTATTTAAAAAAAATTTTTTTTTTGGTCTTTTTAGGGCCACACCTGCCATATATGGGAGTTCCCAGGTTAGGTGTTGCATCGGAGCTGTAGCCGCCAGCCTACACCACGGCCACAGCAACATGGGATCTGAGCTGCATCTTTGACCTACACCACAGCTCACAGCAATGCCAGATCCTTAACCACTGAGCAGGGCCGGGTATCGAATCCGCGTCCTCATGGATACTAGTTGGATTCATTACCACTGAGCCATGACGAGAGCTCCTCATTCATTTAAAAAAAAATGGCTCTATAGTATTCTGTGGTTGGCTATTCCAAAGTTTATTTCCATGCTGGTGAATATTTAGGTGGTTTCCATTTCTCTCTCTCTCTCTCTCTCTTTTTTTTTTTTTTTCTAAACTCCATCTGGTTTGGGGATGGAAAGTGGGTTTTATATCATGTACCAAATGTAGCATCCTGGAGCTGCTGTTAGAGGCAGGCACAAGGATGGTGAACAGTCAATACTCTGTTTTGGCTGCTACATAGTTTTCTGGGGCTGCCGTCAAGAATTACCACCAACTGAATGGCTTAACACAATAGGAATCCATTCTCTCAGAGGTCTGGAAGCCACAGCTCCAAAATCATGTCAGCATGATTTCTGTTCCCTGTGATGGTTTGAAGGTTCTAGGTTCTTCCTTGCCTTCCAGCCCCATGTCGCTCCAGGCATTCCTCAGCTGTGGCCACATGGCTCCCATCTCAGCGTATATCATCACAAGGTGTGTGTCTGCATCTATGTGTGTCCTCTCCTTTTAAGGACACCAGGCATTGAATTTAGAGCCCCCCTTCACCCAGGATGACTTCACTGTCACTAATTACCTCAGCATACTCCCTCTTTCCAAAGAAGGTCACATTCTGAGATTCCAGTGGCCATGAATTTGGGGGTGGGCACAATTTAACCCACTACAGGTGCAGCAAGCAGGGAGGGGCTACGTATATGCCACAGACATGCCAAATCTGGATGTCATTTGGGGCAGACCTGCCCTATACCTTCAACATCTCCAGTGAGATTTGATGTTCTGGATAAGGTCGCTAAAGGGCTATTAGGTCTTTGTCACTAACTCAGCTACAAAGACTTCACATCCAGTAGTATTGACTAGACTCCCTTTACCAGAATAAGAAAAAGATTCCAGGAGTCCCTGTTATGGCTCAGCAGAACCCGACATAGTGTCTGTAAGGATGCAGTTCAACCCCTGGCCCCACTCAATAAGTTAAGAATGCAGCATTGCTGCAGTCTGCGGTGTAGGTCACAGGTGCAGCTGGGATCTGGTGTTGATGCCATTGTGATGTAGGCTGGCAGCTGCAGCGCCAATTCAAGCCATAGCCAAGGAATTCCATATGCCGCAGGTGTGGCCCTAAAAAGAAAAAAAGATTCCAATGTCTCTGAAAATTATTTTTGTGGAATCCTAACTTCAAAAGTCCAGCCGTAAGACCTGCATATCTCTTCTTCCACTAAAACATGTGTGTCAGTGTAATTACCTCTTGGAGACTGCATACAACATTTTGCAGTAGGTATCCACAATAAACCTGACTCAGCTCTGTTTTTGAGGCTCACATACAAGAAAATGCAAATTGGTCTATAGACAACCATGACCTTAGTTCTACAGACATGGTTTTACCTGATTGAGCCAACCTGTTCACAGTGGAAAGGAACAATTTTAGGAGTTCCCGTCATGGCGCAGCAGAAACAAATCCATCTAGGAACCATGAGGTTGCGGGTTCAATCCCTGGCCTTGCTCAGTGGGATAAGGATCCGGTGTTGCTTCATGGGTGGTGTAGGTTGTAGACGCGGCTCAGATCTGGCGTTGCTGTGGCTGTGGCGTAGGCCAGCTGCTGTAGCTCTGATTAGACCCCTAGCCTGGGAACCTCCATATGCCGCGGGTACGGCCCTAAAAAGCAAAAAAAAAAAAAAAAAAAAAAAGTGAAAGAAAGAAAGGAACAATTTTACATCGTCCAGGAGAAGTAAGTCCAGCAGGCAAAGACTTTGAAAATGACCAGAAATAACCACCTTGGTCAGATGAGATGAAGCCACGCCCTTCATAAGTGCCACCATCTGCTTCTAACACTTCTAACATGGCAGTTGTGTGTCAGCTCCCCACAGCTAAGTGTTATTCCCGTCCAGGATGCCAGTGAGCAGATTCAATGACCCAAATACCACAGTGGCCCCATAGCTGGATGTAGATGTTATGTCGTTTCCTAACTTATATTTTAAAAATAGTAGCAAAAGGATTGCTCTTGGAGAGTGAACTGGAGTCAGCTCAGTGGAAAAGGAGAAGGAAAAAACCCTTTAAGATATTTGGTTCTGTCGATCTGTGTCTTTTTTGCTGATATATAATTTCTGAAGATGAGTGGGAAAAATAGACCCAGGAAGCAAGTCCAGCAAAGAAACTGGTGGCTGTCAGTCGGACAGAAAGTGATGGAATTCTGGGTGTCTCTGTGGCAGGAATGTAACATGATAAATTTCTGAGGCTCTATCAGTATGATTAATATTTATGACCCAAAAAAAAAATCCATTGGGGGAGCATCCATTAAAGACTCTTGCTTGGGAATTTTTCTGTTTTGTTGGGGAGAGCCCTGAATGGCAAAATTGAGAGCAGTTACATGAGGGGTTTTAATGCTCCTGTTTTTCACACCCTGAAAGGCAGTAAAGTCATGAGGAGGCTGTATTCTGAAGGCGTAATTTTTTCTTTTTGAAAAAAATCGCTTGTACTGTTGATGGGTGGGTTATTTATCACAGCTCCGAGCTGCAGTTATCCAAAGGTGTGCCGAGACTTCTAGGTGCTTCCTCTGAGACTAAGACTCCTGTTTGGAAATTGCAAACCAGAGTCCTTGCAAACCAAATGGCCACTGTGCTGGTCAGTGAAGGGACAGCCCCTTCTCCCCAGCTGGGGAAGTGTGGAGGCTTGGTGCTTAAGAGATGTCAAGCCACCACAGTGCAAATGCAACCTGCCATTTACTTAAGCTCTGTGATCTCCAGCACAGCCTGCCTTTGGAGCTCAGTCATCCTATCTGCCAAAGAAGTAATACAATTCTTACTAGTGTATCCTACAGGTAACTCTGAGTATTGAAGCAACGATATGCACAGTTCTCGTTACAAAGTAAGCATATGATAGATGGCATCAACTACTTTTTATTAGTATGCCAGCACGATTAAAGGGAGACACTTGAGAATGGTGGTGAAATTAAACATATTTACTAACAGGGTGGCTTGGTCACTGACCCATCTGAATAGATGCGGTCTGTAAGTAATTGTGGCAGCCCCTCCCCTCCCCCCAGGGTACACCAGCTGTACATCAGCCCCGCCCCGAGAGAAACAGCAAATAAATGTTGCAATGCACCTCTTTTTCTTTCCTTTCTTCCTCCCTCTTCCTTCCTTTCTTTCCAATAGCTTACTGTGGAGTCCAGCCCATCTTTTTCTAAGTAGTTTTCATTTTGCCAGCTGCCACAATGGCGTTTTTGCTTGGCTCGAACTTCTCTTTTCCAAGGGGAGGGACTCACGGACGACAGTCCCCAAGGTGACCACTAGATGGCGCGCATAGACCGACCAGCTCTTGTCCGCACTGGCCCTGGGCTCCCCTCCCCCAGAAGGCTCCCCAACACACCTGCCCTTTGGGCCATTCTTTTCCCCAGTCCACCGACTGCTTCATCAAGCCCTTTGTTCACCTGAGATTCCCGGTTTCCTCAGGTATGAGAAATGGAGGCCCCTCCCACAGCCCCAACAGTGCTTAGCACAGCACCTGAGAAGCACCTGAAGTGCACCTGGCTTGCAGCTCAGTTTGGAGAGGTGTTGCCTCTTAGCCAGCACTGCCACCCGCCCTGCGGATAGATGGATGCCTAAGTTGCCTTCTTTTCTTGAAAAGCTTTCTTGTTTTTATTTTAAAAGGTGCATTATAAATTTTTTAAATAAACATAGGGATAAATGAAAAGCCCAGCACCCCCAATAAAGATGATGGGTAATATTGTAGAACTATCATTTGACCATATGTATTCTCAGTCCAGGAATATGCAGAGAACTGGCTGGCTGGACAGAGATGGAATCATACTTTATAGCAATGAGATCATAGTTGCCTGCTGCTATTTGAAGCACTATATCATCCCCCTTTTTACTTATCCTTAAACAAAGAATCTAATGTGAAAGGTCTGAACTTCAAAAAACATTAATCACTACGAAAGCTATTGGTTTTTAAAATATTTTGCTATGATGGGGGGGTTTATGGTGAAAACAAGTCAATAACTAGAGTCATTCTTTTATTCTTATTACTACATTACCATCATAGGCACCACTGCTGCTTTCACTCTTTTGGATACCAGTATTTTACTTTAGCATAGCGTCTTGTTAAAAAAAAAGTTAACTTCTTACTTATTTAAAATATGTTCCAGCTTTATTGGGGTATAACTGACAAATAGAAATTGTCTGTATTTAAGGTGTATAATGTGATGTTTTGATATGCATTTACATTGTGAAATGATTACCACAATTAAGCAAGTTAATATCCATCACGGAACATAGCTACCTTGTGTGTGTGTGGTGAGAACACTTAAGATCTGCCCTCTTAGCAAACTTCAAGTATACATTACACAATTGGTAATTATAGTCACCATGCTGTAGTTAGAGCCCCAGAACTTACTCATCTCAACTGAAAGTTGCTACCCTTGACCAACATCTCCCCGTTTCCTCCTCCCCCTACTCCTGGCCACTCTGTGCTTCTATGACTTCAACTACTTTCGATTCCACTTATAAACAAGATCACGCAGTATTTGTCTTTCTGTGTCTGGCTTATTTCACTTAGCACAATGTCCGGATTCCTCTGAGTTGTCACAAATGGCAGAATTTCCTTCTTGTGTATCACATTTTCTTTACCCCTTCATTTTCTGGTCAACATTTAGATTGTTTCTGTATCTAGGCCATTGTGAATAATGCTGCAGTGAACAGAAGGGTGCAGATATCTTTTTGAGACTGGTGAGCATCAGAGCTATTCAATATGGTAGCCACTAGCTACATGGGCCATTTAAGTTAAAATGCATTAACATTAAACAGCACAAATTTAGTGCTCCTGTTGCACTCTCCATGTTTCAAGTGCTCAGTAGCCAAGTGTGGCTAGTGTCCATCGTATCAGACAACACAGATCTAGAATATTCTATCACTGAAGAGTGCTGTGGGACATGGCTCATATTGATTCCCTTGACAGATGAATAAATAGCATCTTTAGACTTCTTACCACTTCCCTCTGCTTCGATATTTATTATTTTTATGTATATTGTTATACTGCCAATTTTTACTGCACTTGTCTTTGATTGTAGAATATAATGCCTCTACCTTAATATTAATTTCTTCTTCAAATCCTTCATCAAGCACCCCTGCTTACTTCACCTGTTCCATCACCATTCCAGGGAGCACTGGTCTGGTATCTTTGTCATTCTGTCATCAACGGCCTGTTTTTGTTGAGGACTTGCCACTTTTTAAATTGCTGTGGTCACATCGAATGAGATCTCAAGGGGAGAGTTGAGATGAACCGATGGTCAGCGCACTATGCTGGCCTAGAAGACCTGGTAAACTGTAGAGTGCTGTTCAGATTTAAGGAGTAGGTTGTCAATCATTCCTTCCCACATCTGCCAGAGGCCTGTGTGCCAGGCACCCGAGTGGGAGCCAGGACGGATGAAGGAAACAGTTCTTGGCATCAGTGATGTCAGCAAGGGCTTTCTGCCCAGGAACAGAATTTTTTGTGTGTGCGAAATTTCTTTAACAAAGGATGAAATACTCTATCCCACGGTTAAAGACCAAGCTCAAACACTGACATACTTGGGTGGAGTAATTGCGCTTTTATTGATTTCCACTCAACTGGAGACGGTGCTGGTTCTTTGCTGAGAAGAGGAGCAGGGCACTGAGAAAAGACGATGGGAAGGGATGCCCTGGACCTCGGCCCGCCCGCCGCCTCTCCTATTTTCCCAGGACCACTGTTGACCCCGGGGAATGTCCACCCTCCGCTGGTAAAGGTTATTCGGCCCCGCCCTCTCTGCAGGAGGGGAGCTCTTAGGTGGAGGAATAAATCAGCAGGAGAAGCTGCCCTGCAGCAAGAAACTGGATAGGACGGAAGGCGGTCTAGTTTGGGGAGGGCTGCGCCCACCCGGGATGCGCGTCCACCTCCGAGCTCCCTGCGGGGCCCCCAGGGCCGCCCAGATGTCCTACCATAGAAGGAGCGGCGCAAGGCTGGGGTCCAGTGCAGGCAGCTGGATGGTGTCCCCGACCTTCTGCTTCTCTGACCCCTGAGGAGGGAGGACACGTGTCCTGTGCTGTTGGGCCATCGTGCCCACGTCCTCCTCACATGGTGATGCACTGTGGCTCCAGGCGGTTACACGTCAGAGCCAAAGAGAAGCCGCTGGTGATAAAGAGGCGTCTCCCCAGGAATGAGGCCATCAGTTTGCATCTCCCAGGGGTAAAGGGACAGGGAAACGTAGGCTTCACAGAAGGTGGCCAGGTCCCCCCACCTTTGTCTCCACAGGCTTCTGGTCTTTGGGATCCTAAAACCCCCGAGAACAGGCGCACAGTCACACGTTTATAAAGATCCACGGTGCTTGCAGCAGTGCTGCTGATACAGCGGGTCACCGGGCTTAACACCAGAATCTCCTGGACAAGGATCCCGCTGGGTGGGAGGTGGGCGTGAGAGCGAGGAGGGCGGATGGAGACGGGAGGACGGGCCCATTCCACCGAAAGGGGGCGCCAGCA
Source organism: Phacochoerus africanus (assembly GCF_016906955.1). Taxonomy (NCBI): domain Eukaryota; kingdom Metazoa; phylum Chordata; class Mammalia; order Artiodactyla; family Suidae; genus Phacochoerus; species Phacochoerus africanus. Next base: position 27,853,933 of record NC_062558.1, on the reverse strand, counting down.
CTCAGTTCTGGTGACAGTCAGAACCCAGATTGACCCGATCTTCATGATGCCCATGACAGACCAGAAACTTGAAAATGAACAAAGTTTCCAATTTTTCATTGTTATCTCAAAAATGTAAAAGGAAGTAAAACACCCGGACTGATGTCCTTTGCAGTAAGGGAGTTCTTCACTCTGTACTTTCAGAAGCATGTGGGACATTAGTTTAAAAATGTAGACTTTATTTTATTAAAATGTAGATTCTTATGCTTCCTCCCTAGAGGCTGAGTTACTCTGATTTTTCATGAAACGGCCTTTCTGTGTACATTTTCCCACTTAGTCCTGAAAACCATCCTTGACCATTTTACTGCTTTGTATCTTGTAGCAGATGAAGGACTGGGTTGGGGGCGGAAACCAAGCCCAGCGCTTTTGATCCCCAACCACATTTCTCTTCCACTAAACTCATTTTCTAGCACAGAATGAAACTTTTCTGTTTCTTCCATACAAGTGATGAGGAAATTGAGTCAGAGCAGTAATTCCATTTTTCAAAAAATTTGTTTTCATTATAGAGAATTTGTGAAACAGAGACCTCGATAAGGAAGGAAATAAAAAATAATGTTTTCTTCTCCTGCCTAGAGGCATGTTGTGACACATCTGATTCCCAGTTTCTTTTCTATGCATCTATCTTGTCTTTAACAAGAGATGATCACATTTTTCTTTTTACCCTTTTGGTTTGTTGGTTTTTTGTTTTTTGTTTTTTTCATTTTATAGTTGTCCTGGTTTACCAGGGCTGCATAATAAAGTACCTGAGAATTCAGTGGCTTAAAACCACAGTCATTTATGGTCACTCATGCAGTAGCAGGGCAGCTGGGGCAGCTGGACTGAGGCGGGGGGGGGGCAGTTCATCTGGGGTACCTTTGGGTCACCTGCCATTTGCAGCAATATAAATGGACCTAGAGATGATCGTATTGAGTGAGGTAAGTCAGAGAGAGAAAGACAAATATCATATGATAGTACTTGTACGTGGAATCTAAAATATGACACAAATGAACCTACCTACAGGACAGAAACAGACTTACAGACAAGGACAAATGAACCTACCTACAGGACAGAAACAGACTTACAGACAAGGACAGACAGACTTGTGGTTGCCAAGAGGGAGGGGGTGGGAGAGGGAAGGATTGGGAGTTTGGGATTAACAGATACATACTATTATACATAGAATGGGTAAACAACAAGGTCCTACTATAGAGCACAGGGAACTCTATTCAGTATCCTATGAGAAAACATCATGGAAAGAATATGAAAAAGAACATATTGATGTATAACAATCATTTTCTGTACAGTAGAAACTAACACAACATTCTAAATCAATTATACCTCAATAAAATAATTTTTTTAAAAAAGGCAAGCAGAAATGCATACAGGGCCTTGCAGCCTGGGCTGCGAACAAGAACACTGCTTCTTTGGCCCACTTGCCACAAGAGGACAAATGACCTCTTTTTGTGCCTCTGGCCCCAGCCTCCTCCATGCCAAGGAAAAATAACTTCTCAATCTCTCCTGACTTCCTCCCAGTAATAGCTCCTGTCCCTATGTGTTATATATGAATACCAGAGCTCATTCAAATCACCATTGGATAAAATAACCTGTATCCTTTTTTTCACAAATGACTATGGGGAAAAAATAATGGTGACATTGTTAGATCACAGCATTCGACCTGGGCTCTAAGCTCTGGATGATGGTGTTGAATAGCTTAAACTTCCTGCAGAAGCAGAAATGAAGAGAAGAAACTGGGAGTTCCCATACTGGCTCAGTGGTAACAAACCCAACTAGGATCCATGAGGACGAAGGTTCAACCCCTGGCCTCACTCAGTGAGTTAAAGATCCAGTGTTGCTCTGAGCTGTGGTGTAGGTTGCAGACACAGCTTGGATTTGCTGTGGCTGTGGCTGTGGCATAGGCTGGTGGCCACAGCTCCAATTCAACCTGGGAACTTCCATATGCCACAGGTGCAGCCCTAAAAAGACACACACACACAATAAAAGACAAATTCGGCCTGGGTTAATGCATGTGACTGGGCCTCTGGAGGTTCACTGGTCTCCTGGGAGACACTGGACTTTTCTCAGCAGAGGTGGAGAGAGGGGACCTCTGGACAGAGGCTTGATGAGAGTCAGTATGGCCTGGTCATTTGCCTGCCTTCTTCTTTCTAAACCACTTCATGTTATCAGCATGTTGGAGAGCTCTAGTCCAGACAGCACAGTGTAACTGGGTCCCCAAGTGTCCTTGTCAGTGTACTCCCATTGGAAGAAAACCAAAAGTCACACACCCAAAAGCCGACCACGTCATTGCTCTCCCAGGCCCTCCCTTGTGCCCAGAGTGGTCCTAGAAGATGAATCTGCTTCCCTTTTCTCTCTTCCTCCCTCCCTTTCTTTCTTTGTCTTTCTGTCTTTCTTCCTTTCTCTTTTTTCTCTGCAGTCCTGGTGCTGTAGAGACGCTGCCAATCCCGTTGCACCTCAGTGGGAACTCCAAAATCTTTTCCGGTATAGGTTATTATAGAATATTGAGTAGAATTCCCTCTGCTGTACATTAGGGCCATGTGGCTATCCATTTTATCTATTTTATATGTAGTAGTGTGTATAGGGTAATCCTAAACTCCTAATTTACCCCGCACCACCACCACAAGATTCTGCAGTGTATCAGTAGATGGTGCCACTCTATTTCCTGGGGTGTGATATGCACACTCTTGTGTGAGAGGTCAGACGAGGAGCACATGGTGACCCAGGCTGCAGCAGAGGATTCGGGCTCTGCTCTCCCCTGGTGGCCTCCAGCCTACCCATGCTCTGGATTGCTGAGTAAGGTTGTCCAGGTTGCACACTGCCCAAGGGCAAGTCCAAGGCTATGTCATTGACATCCCGGACATTGTAGATTTGGGAATTAAGTAGGACAGTTGCATAGCAGATGGCAATAAACTGCCCTGTTCTAACAGAATCGGTGTATTATGACAATTTTCTGAGGGATGGGAGGCACCATTTTCTAATTTCCTTTGGCTCTGTATGGATTAACAATAGCGTTTTTGCCTGGAATGTTTTTTTTTCTTTCCTGCAGTAATCCAGTCACTGATTTAATACTTACCAAATATTGATTGAGCACCTATTATACACCAGTCCCAGGGCTTGGGCCATGGAATGCAATGGAGAGTAAAAAGGAACAAAAAGCTTAGCCCCTACATTCTAACTGGAAATAACCAGTTTCAGACATGAAACAACCAAGGGCTTGCTTGGTTACGTGATCACAATTGCGGCAGGTGCTCTAACAGGCAAGTCTGGGGTGTAATGAGAGCATGTGAAGAGCTGCATGAACCAACCATGAACAGAGGGTTCATGGCCCCTGGGAGGCTTTGAAGTTTGATGAGGACCATGGTGGCAGGTGAGGGTGGACAGTGTGGGGGAGAGGGAGGAAAGCTGTAGAGGCTGAGGGTTTCCTGGAGGCACATCCCAAGCAAGTATGACAAGCTCATGCAGTGCATGAACACTGTCGAATAAAACCAAAGAACATAGGGAGAAAATGATCTCCTTTGAATTCTCTTCAATCTTTTGATTCAGTCAAGGATGGAGGCACACTTGCGGTCTACTATTTTTAACACTTTTTTAACATTTGCTTATTTTTGCTTAGAAATAGTGGGCCTTTTGCCAAAGCCTTGGACAGGAAACAGTATCCAAATGTAGTTTAATAATAGTGCTTTGTTTATTTTGTTTTATTTTTTTTATGACCGTGCCCACAGCCTATGGAAGCTTCCGGGCCAGGGACTGCACCTGAGCTGCAGCTGTGGCAACCCGGGATCCTTCAACCCACTGCACTGGATCAGGGATCAAACCTAAACTTATGCAGGAAATTTGAGCCACTATGTTTGGATTCTTAACCCACTGCACCACTGTGGGAACTCCCTATAATACTTTGTTTTAATTACAGGGAGCCCCGGCTTCGCATGGTGGTTTCGGACTATGACAATGACCCTGCAAACCTGAACCATGCAAAGCAATCTTACTAATCAATGGGAAAAATTGTGTTTATTTTGTGACCTTTAAAAAGTTTTGCCAGAACAAGAAAAACTCTCTTACTGTTGATTATAAAACATAGAGGGAAATGAAAAAAAAAAAAACCAGTAAAACTAATATTGATTGAATATATGGTAATTGAAAACAGTAGCAACATTTAAAAAGGGTTTTATTTTTTTGTGTAAAACTTATCAAGAGCAGTTTGAACAGCATTTATCTTCTTCTCATTGTTTAACTCATAATATGAAGCATCTTTTCTGTGCTTTGGCAGATTGTCACACCCTTTAGATGTTGGACCAGCTTCCCACATTTTCTCCTTCATGCTTTCAATGTCGTGAAAGATCTCCGAGGATTTCTTTAATGTGGGATTAGGTGGCTGGTGTCATTTCCTCTGGGACATCTTTAATCTCTTTGTTAAAACCTTTTTTCCCCCCATTTATGTTGATAAGTTCACCTTTATTAAACTCCTCAAACTGCTTCTCTATAGTCTTTTGACTGTGGTAGTGTCAACATTTCCTCCACCAGCCAGCTTTCTTCAATGATTCCGTTCACATTTAATTCTAATTTTACTTTCAGCATCATCACTTTTCATTTCTCTGTTGCACTTTCATCTGTGTCAGCCCATACCATCTTTTGATGATCTGTTCTGGCAAGTGGTTTTATCCCTGAGAGACAAGGGGCCAGCACACTTCTATACTTTGCTGTCTGGGTGTGAACTGAATAAGAGATGCATGGTTACCATTCACCAACAGATTATGAAGTAATTGATGTGATTGGTCACTCGTCACACTGTCCATCTGTTTATTTACGTAGAATTTGTGAGTTGAAGAGCCAGCAAATTTGAAGAGCTAGCTAGAAGTTCGTATTTTATACACTCACTTGCTATGAAGAGAGTAGAACTTGATCTCTGAAAATTGAACCACGTTGCAGGGGAGATTCACGTTATTTAGCTAAACTTTGGTAACTGACATCTGTGTGTAGTGGAAACTTGCTAAGCAAGAACTCCCTGTATACTTAGGTTTTTTCAAAATGAGGAATAGTGGATGTGCAATATTCCCTAAGTTTTACTTGTATAGCACAGTGATCCGCAATTTTTATCCTTTTTTTTTTTTTTGTCTTTTTAGGGTTACACCCTTGGCACATGGAGGTTCCCAGGCTAGGGGTCAAATTGAAGCTACAGCTGCTGGCCTACGCCACAGCCACAGCAATGCCAGATCCGAGCCGCGTCTGACCTACACCACAGATCATGGCAACACCAGATCCTTAACCCACTGAGTGAGGCCAGGGATCGAGTCTGGGTCCTCACGGATCCTAGTCGGGTTTGTTTACCACTGAGCCAGGACGGGAATTCCATGATTCACAATTTTTAAAGGTTGTGTTCCATTTATAGTTCTGAATGTTTAGTTGTTTAGTTTTAAGTTTTTTTATTTGTGGCAAGTAATACCCTTTCCATTTATGTTACAGAAAATGTCTTTTTAAAATATATACATTTAGCTAAACTTTGGAGTCCCCTGGTGCTGCAGCAGGTTAGGGATCAGGTGTGGTCACTACTGTGGCTCAGGTTGCAGCTGTGGCGTGGGTTGGATCCCTGGCCCTGGAACTTCCACATGCCACGAGCACAGCCCCCTCCCCCCCCAAAAAATGTATATTTAAGTGAAATCCTATAAAATGTGAATTGATTCAAAGAAATATTGATTATGGTGGGTGACTATGGGGCAGAAATTTTGAGGATTGTGTATAAAGGACTATAGTTTGGGAAATGCTGCTTGGGTACCAGTAGCTGAACACAGGAGTGGTTGTGTTCCCTAAGGTTATGTCTCATGGAATAGAGATGGCCTTCTCAACTCTCTTCCTTAAATACCACCTACAAGGCTGTCCTGGGCAAATCTAGGTACTGGTTCCCAGCATCCCTTTGTCCAACTTGCATGATCTAAGGGTACAGCCATACCGGGAAAGACGGGATTATTCTATGCACATTTCTTTGTAATATCATGATGTATCTAGTTGATATATAGAGACCCCAAACGTGTTTCCTTCCTAATAGCCACATAATATGTCATAGCGTGGACATAAATTTATATAATAAATCTTTCTCTCTCTCTTTCTTGCTTTCATTTTTGCACTACAAAAAGTAATGCAACACAGGATTTCCGTTGTGGCACAGCAAAAACAAATCTGACTATTACCCATGAGGGTGCAGGTTTGATCCCTGACCTTGCTCAGTGGGTTAAGGATCTGGTGTTGCTATGAGCTGTGGTGTAGGTGGCAGACTCAGCTCTGCTGTTGCTACATAGGCTGGCAGCTGTAGCTCTGATTCCACCCCTAGCCAGGGAACTTCCATATTCCTCGGATATAGCCCTAAAAAGCAAAAACAAAAAAAGTACTGCAACAAATACATTTTAGACATATCCTTATTATTGGGATGCTGGATCAAAGAATTGTGGGCTGTTAATTATAAATGATATTGCTAGGCTCACATTTCCATCAGCAGTATATGAAAGGTTCCATTGTGTCTCCTCTTTGCCGGTACTGTATATTGTCATTCCTGACAATTGGCAACATGATGGGGAAGGGGAAGTGGGCTGTGGAGTCATCGATTTCTTAGGCATCCAGCAGGTTCAGTGTTCCATGGTTCTTTCTGGGAAATTCAGACATTGACATGTCAAAATTGGGTGGACTGTTTACCATTATGGAAAGTTTTTTTCCTTTGAAAAAGCATTTGGCCTTGGTTCTTCAAAAGCCATTGTTTTGGTGTTGTCAAACATTTGTTAACACATCCTTTGAAGCATTTCACTTAGTGTCTGTGAAGAAGGAAGGGGTGCTTGATTCCAAATAATTGTGGAGCTATAAGAAATTGAGTTGAATTTTTTATCCATCTCTCTCTTTTTGAACTAGGTCATTCCTGTTGCAATTAGGAATTTTCCTCTTTGAGCATTTCCATGGCCAAAGTCTCAGGGAAGAGAGGAGTGACAGACTATTTCTCTATGACAAAAAGATGCAGCATTTTCTTTTTCTTTTTTTTTCTTTCTAGGGCCACAACCTCAGTGTATGGAGGTTCCCAGGCTAGGGGTCGAATTAGAGCTACAGGTGCCGGCCTACGCCATAGCAGCAGCAACACAGGATCCAAGCCACGTGTGTGACCTACACCATAGCTCACAGCAACACTGGATCCTTAACCACTGAGCAAAGCCAGGGATCAAACCTGCGTCCTCATGGTGGCTAGTCAGATTCGTTTTCGCTGAGCCATGACAGGAATTCCAGATGCAGCATTTTCGAATCCTGTCTGCAACTTTATCTGTATCATCTGGCTCAGGTTAGGGCGTCCACTCTTCACACTTAGAATCCTCTTTATTTTAAAGGCTAAAAGCACTCAAAAACAAAGCTTCAAAATACATGAGCAAAATTTTCTCTGAGAGGAGAAATAAAGACAGAAAAATCTACAATTATGGTTGGAGGTTTTAACAGTTCTCCCAAAATAACTGATAGAATAAGTAGGCAGAAGTTCATTAAGCTGGGTCTTTGGGAAAATAAGTCATTTATTCAAGTCCATTCAAAGAATGGAAAGTCCAGGATTCCAGGTCAAGAAAGATCCCACAGTTTTCCCTGTACTACAGTTTCACACCGCAATATATCCAATCCCTTATTCAAATAAGTAATAACAAACATGCTTTAGAGACTGCCAGAAGCTGAGAGGAGCAGGCATATTTCAGGAGACCCCCTGATCTGAATTCCAGCAAGGCAGAGAAAGTGCCAGCTTGCTTCAGCCCTTGAATTCGGCCCTGCCACTTCAGAGAAAACTCAAGAATAAAAATGGAGAAAGTGGCACCGCAGGCTGAAATTGCGAGACCCCCAGAGGAAGCAGAGAAGGTAAAGGAAACCCAGGGAGCTGAAAGTCCCTCAGACCAGTGTGTGAAACCTTGGAGTGACCACAAGATCAGGAGTTTCCTACAAGAACGGGAATTCGTTGAATGTGAAGAGTTGAGGAGGAATTATCACACAGCATCAAGAGCATCTCAAGTGAAGGGGAACAAATTGGGGCTGGAGAAAACGTCTCCAGATGCTCATAAACATGCACAACTTATACTGGACCATTCATGAAGCCAACCAGAGAGCAAGGCGCAAACCCTTGCCATGTCCTTTTGGAGAGGTCCTTCACAGGATCCTGGGACACAGCGGAGGACAAGAACTTCTCAGAAGGTAGGTAGGCTAACCTCCTACCTCCCCAGTACCAGCCCCCCACCTATGAAGCGATGCTGTGGGCTCCCCTTCCTACATCATGTTCCTACCTGGAATGTGATTCTCAGGTACCTGGATAGGAGCCCTGGACCTTCCACAGTCAAATCCATGACTGTTTCCTGCCTGTCTTCCCCCTACCTCAGCCCCCAGCCACAGTGGTCAACCTTCTCTGACACTGAATCAAATGTAGAACAGTTAGAACCTGTTAGAACAGAGAGACAGAACCTGTCTTTTCCTTCCCAGCTTAATGTAATGCGAAAAAATGTGGAAATAAGCGTTACACGCATGCGCGCGTGCACACACACACACATACACACAGAGCCCCAGTTGAACTATTTCTCTCGAAGATAGAATAGTTGGTTCCTGCTCCGGGAAGATTTCATAAGTAGCTCTGGTGCCCTCTTGGTGCATCGGTTTCCTTCTCTGTATGATGGAAATTGTCCTACCTTCCCTGCTTACCTCCTGGGGAACTTGTGAATCCCTTGATGTAAAAGCGGTGTAAACAGCATGGAGTGCTGTGAAAGTGACATTCTGGTTACTTTCAGAGGAGGGAGGTGTCAAGTGTAATTAGGACGAAAAAAATGATTAGAGCCCACTGTGCACACAGCATGGTGGCCCTGGGGCTCTGTTATGCACAGGAGTGTTGGTTTGGTCTTTAATGGGGACTAACTTCCTAAGTGACAGTTCTTCCCTAAATTAGGCAGTCACTGGACTGGGGCCAGTACTGACTAAATCGTTTGAGTCTACCTGCAAATCAGGTAAGAGCCAGGAGCATGTGGTTGGCTCTGTTTGTAAGGAGCCACCAAAAAGGACTTGAATTCCAGACCTGCTAGCTTCTCACACACAACGTGAAGGACGTCTGTCCCAACGCAGACGCACGAGTGGTTTAAAGTCACGTCAGTAAAGGCTTTGGATCAGCCAGGAGGCAGCTGTTTGCGAGTTCACAGAAGCCTCATCTGATTGGACCAGCCGGGGTCCTGTGCCAGTCCTTGAACCAATCCCTGGGGTAGAGGAATGCCAGATGATGATTGGCTCTAGGTCTGACTCCCAGAATGCATTTCTGGGACAAGAGGTGGCATCTGCCCTGCGGGAAGAACAGGGTCTGAGACGGGTTGTGGGTCAAGTTCCCAGGAGGGAACAGAATCCGAGCGGACCTGGGGCCTTAGCTTAACTGACCATAGGAGTCTGGGAATGGCTCATGTGGCACTTCCTGAAATAAGAATTCACTCTGACCTCTCTTTCTCTCTCTTTGGGGTTTTGATGGCCCTTCAAAAATAATTCCCAGAGTCCATTATACATGTAAATGTAGAAATTAGATGAAGTCTTGGCATCAGTGAACATTACGCTGTCTAAATGACTAGGTTGACTGTCTCTTTGCTTCCGTCATGCTTCACCTGCCTTCCCAATATCAAAAACAACTCCTTAACGGAAGTGTCAAGTAAAGGCATAGATTTTTTTTTTCCTTTGTCTAGTAACAGGATTCGCTCAAATCAAATGCTGAAAACTGCTCTTCTGACCCCTCACCCACTTTTCAAAAGGAACTTAGAGGAATTTGCATGTGGTAGGAAATCGCTCTCATGTTGACATATTTTCAGTTTTCTCCTCTTGGGGAGGCACGTAGAACCATCATCCATCCCACCATCCACCCAATTTGGTAACCCCCTTACCCATACGTGGCCTGAGCAGGGTGTTATAAAACAGTGCCTCAGCGTCTCAATCTGTTCAGACCTTGCATCTCAGCCAGGGGCATGTTTAAGAGCCATGTGTGCCTCTGGCACCATTGAAGAGGAGCGAGAGCTTCCTGAGGACAGCTGAGTTGACACGCCTCCTCTCTCTCTAGGAAACGGCCAAGCATTGTTTTCTGGGTCAATGCTTTGAAAGCAAAAATGAAACCCTTTGATCTCCCAGAGTGTGTCCATTGAATATGAGGACACCTATTTACAGGTAAGAGGGTATGAACAGTAGGCATCCATCCACACGTGGGGTCTGACGGAAGCACTGAGAACCAGCCCAAGCCTCTGACTCACCTCACTGCAGTCACCAAGGCACCAGCCAGTTCACAGGAAACTGTATAGAGGAGCGTATCCATATTAAAATCAGGTTATTACTGTGGCCTCAGGTTTCAACAACACTATGCTTTTCCTCAGGAACAATGTCCCTCACTAGTGCCGTCCGATCTGGTTTTGATTTTCATTGAACTGAAGTCATCTGCCTGCTGGGGCCCTGGCAATCGGAAGTTGTGCTAAATTTCCATTTCCCTCAAGAAGGTGTCTCCCTCCCTCGCCTCCAAGACAACAGGGAAACACTATTTACAAGTTATAGTTGTAATTACGGAAGTGCTAATAGTTCAGGAGAGGCATGAATTGGAGAAAACACATTGAATTATTATACAGTGTTGGAGCTGAGATGTGTGAATAAACAGGACCCCCCTGAATTGGGGGAAGCAGAGGAAACAGGAATGATCGGGAGGAGAATTCAATCTCTGTGCATTCTGTCCATCTGCCATCTCCCACTCTGCCTCTCACATCGTCTCCATGACTGTCTCTGTGTCTCTCAGCTTCATGTGCTCTGTTTTTCTCTCTGCCCCATCTCACTCTCTCTCTGGCTGACTGGCATTATTCAGACTTGTTTTCTTTGTCTCCTCTCTCTCTTGTTTTGTTCTAAAGCCGTGTGCACTCTGGGAGTTCCCTGGTGGTCTAGTGGTTAGGATTCAACACTTTCACTGCTGTGGCAAGGTTCGATCACTGTTCTGGGAACTAAGATCCTACATCCAGCCACTGCACACCTCAGTCAAACAGCAACAATAACAACAACAACAACAACAACAACAACCATAACAAAGGCTGTGTGTTCTCCATCTTTGACCCTCATTTCATGGTCGGATGGTTTCAGCATCATGGCATCTGAGATCTTACTGTACCCCAGGCAATGTGGGAGGCACAGGAAGAAAAGAACTGTGGTCTCCGCCCTCATGGAGTGTTGTCTCTTGGGTGGCTTTAATTGGCTCGGTCCCCTTTCGCTGTAGACCCTCCCTCTTTACACAGAGGTGTAGGGACTCCCCTGTTTATATCCTTTTGTGTTGGCCATGGAGAGAAACTTGACTCTAAAGTCACTGCCCACCATCTTCCCTGTGTGCTACCCATAATCATGTCCATTCAATAGCATTCTCCCCCTCATACTCATGGTTGCAGGTGGTAATGACCTCATCCTGGGTACCAGGTGATGCCTAGTAGACCCTCCTTCTAAGCATCTTCTGCCTCTCTCCTCACAGATAGCACCCGGGAGACTGGGTAGCACTCTGGGTAGCACTTTCACAGACTCACATTTTATTGACTCTCTCTGAGTGCCATCCTGTTGGAGATAACTTTCCTCCTGTTATTCCGGGATTTCTAAAAAGCTGAGTTTTGAAATCACCTACTGCTTTGTGGATAATAAACAATCAGAATCCCCAACACAGCCATCAGGTAGGGAAGAACTGGGCTGATTTCAGAGTAATAGAATACAAACTTTGGGTTGGAAAACTATTATTTCAGTCAGAGCCTACATCTCACTTTATCTCTGAGCAGAGTTGACATGTCTTGAAACTTTTAGGTGTCAGAATTTGGGGGCAGAGGGGTATGAGTGGAAAAATAGGGTCAGAATTAGTTTCCTATTCAGAGGCTGGTATCCCTTTGTCAGGGACCAGAGGATGTGGGCTGCCAGGGCTCAGGGGCGTGACCCAGAACTTCATAGGCTGAGAGAGAGGCTGGGATGGAACATACCAGAAGCCATACGTGGTCATGGCTTGGGGGCTTTGGGGCTATTTGGCTGTTTCTGCTAAAATTTAAGGTCACATTTGTAAAACATCTTTTTATAGGTTTTTAAATCAAAACCTCTACAGATCTATCTTATACAGCCTTAAAGCTTTTGAGTTAGGCCAAGAGATGGATTGTTAACTCCATTTTACAAATAAGGAGCTGGGAAATGGGTTAACAGGCTGGCAGCCAGGGTGGTAGGCTTTGGTTCATGTCCTGGTTGGGTTGCAGAAGAGTGATTCTGGCCAAATTAAGGAACCCTTTGCAGCTTCGTTTCCCCTACTTGTAAAATGAGGATGAAAACGATAATCTTTCAGTAGGGATGTTTGATGATTAAATGAGATAAATAAAACCAGTTAATATTTATCAAATGCTTATGGGGTACCAGGCATTGTTTTGTATGCTATTTTTTGTTATTAGATATACATGCATATTGTACTATATTCATTATAAATAAGCATTATTATTAACAGGCAATGCATTGTAAATCACTTAGCACAGTGCCAGGCACTTACCTAAGTGTTTAAAGAAATTAATTTCAGGAGTTTCCATTGTGGTGCAGCAGAAACGTATCCAACTAGGAACCATGAGGTTGCAGGTTCGATCCCTGGCCTTGCTCAATGGCTTAAGGATCCAGCATTGCCCTGAGCTGTGGTGTAGGTCACAGATGTGGCTCAGATCTGGTGTTGCTGTGGCTGTGGTGTAGGCTGGCAGCAACAGCTCCTATTTGACCCCTAGGGAACCTCCATATGCCACGGGTGCAACCCTAAAAAAAGGACAAAAGGCAAAAAAGAAAAAGAAGAAGAAATTAATTTTGACAAATTATGTTTGTTAGGCACTTGCCATATTGTGTATCTTTATTCATTTATTCATTGATTTATTTCTATTATTGGTTCTTCTGGTTTTTCACATTATTTTAACATTTCCCATGAGTTTGAATAAATGCATTTGCCCAACTCCTTTTCCTCAAATTCCCCAAATGTTAACATTCTCTCTACACAAACATACATTATTACTGATTTTATGAAATGTTTGAGCATTATACCCACAATGGTCCTTTATCTGTAAACACTTCAGTGTGAGTTTCTCCCAAGCTCTTAGGAGAAATGATCAAAATCAGAAAATTAATATTGATGCTAAGAATTATGTTATCCCCAGATGGCATTCAAATTTCATCCACTGTCCCATTAACACTCCTTAAAGCAAAAGAAAGGTGTTTCTTTCTGTTTGAGCATTTGATGTAGGAACACACATATATTGGTTGTGTCTCTTAGACTCCTTTAGTCTGGAAGTTTCTCAGTCTTTGTCTCTTAGACTGTGATGTATTTGAAATGCACAGACCAGTTATTTTGTAGAATGCCCCATCATTTGGGTTTGTCTGATGTTTCCTCATTAGTAGAGTCATTTTTTTTTGGGGGGGGGACACTTCAGAAGTAATGCTCTATCCTTTTTCAGGACATATGTTGTCTTTTTATCCCATTACTAGTGATATTATCTTTGATCGTGTGGATAATGCTATGTTTGCATATTTGGGGTATCATAAAGTTACATTTTTTTCTCTTTCAAATGAATAGGTCTCTCGTGCAGAGGTACACTGACACTCTACCAATATTCTCCTTCTTATCACACTTTTAATCACTCGCAGCATCCATAATGATTCTCACCTGAAGCAATTATAGTAATAAGTGGTGGCTGCCAGATGGTGGTATTCTAATGTCATCCTTCTGTCTTACACTTATTAGTTGGAATTCTACCCTAAGGATGAAAGTTCCTTCCTTCTCTGTTTGTTTGTATCAGTATGGATTCAGAAGCTTATATATCTATATATAATCTGTTACATATATTAAGTTACACACATTATGTTGTATTAATATATACAACACGTCACATATATTACACTACATATATAATATGTTACATATGTTATATATAATATGTATATTATATAAAATATAATGTGTTATATATTATGTTATATTAACTTATAATTTGCAATTGCAATTGCAATTATTTTTAGTGTAGTAAAATTGTCCCAGGTTGGCCAGTGGGAGCCCCTTCAAGCTGTCTCCTATGTCCTTTTGGCATTTGTTCAAGCACTTTGTTACCTTCGGGGTCCACAATATATTTAAGGTCATTATCTTGTACTTTTTGGACCTCAAATCTGGAATCAGCCATTTCTCTATGAAGCTCTGTTTCCTTTCTTGGAGAATGGTATGTAGAACTAAAATCTGGTCCTGGTTGTGCTGATTGCTAAGGCATCATCATCTGTGTCTAAGGCCTCTTAGTGAACAGAACTCGGAAAACTATATACAACATACACACACACACACACACACGCACGCACACACGTACATTTACACACATATAAACAGGCTATGCCCACCTTCCCCCTGGGGTTCATGCTGGTATTTCTAATTCCAAGTCATGGCCACAGGGTTCACTTTTCTTTCCATTTTTAAACTCACATCTCTAGCAAAGAAATCCAGCTCTCATTAGCCGACATATAATATTTGCTCCATCCTACAATATGCTAAAGTAGTTTTGGAGCTGCTAACCCATACTGCTGTGGAAAACAAACCTAACTAGAAATCAGTATATGTTTACAGTTATTTTTATCTTTAGCCTGAGAGTATATAGTCAAAATAATATGCTGAAAAGTTATATGCAACTCTTAGATTTTTGTAGCTGAAGACAATGGAGGTTTATTCTTTTTTTTAACAGTGAGATGAGAAGCTTTATTTAAGAAATCGTTAGATGTTTTTGTAAGTCCATTATCTTTTCTTGGGGATTTACATGAAAATTCTGTTTGATTGTGTGTATATGGATAAGGAAAATTACTTTTTAAATTTAAGTATAGTTGACTTATAATATTGTGGTAGTTTCAGATGTACAGCAGAGTAATTTAGTTATATATATTTTTTCAGATTATTTTCCAATATAGGTTATTACAAGATATTAAATATAATTCCCTGTGCTATACAGCAAACCCTTGTTCATTTTATATATAGTGATGTGTATCTGTTAATCTGAAATTCCTAATTTATCCCTGCCCCTCCCCTTTCCCTTGTGGTAATCACAGTTTTGTTATCTATATCTGTAAATCTGTTTCTGTCTTGTAAATAAATTCATTTTATTAATTTTTTAGATATCACATAGAAGTGATATCATATAATTTTTCCCTGACTTACTTCACTCAGTATGATAATGTCTAGGGCCATATATGTTGCTGAAAATGATACTATTTCATTATTTTCTTTTAATTTTTTATTTTACTTATTTAATTTATTTTGTCTTTTTGCCTTTCCTAGGGCCACTTCTGTGGCATATGGAGGTTCCCGGGCTAGAGGTCTAATCAGAGCTGTAGCTGCCGGCCTGAGCCAGAGCCACAGCAACACAGGATCTGAGCCACATCTGCGACATACACCACAGCTCACAGCAATGCCAGATCCTTAACCCACTGAGTGAGGCCAAGGATCGAACCCACAACCTCATGGTTCCTAGTGGAATTCATTAACCACTGAGCCACGACGAGAACTCTAATTTTTTAAATGTTTTTAATGATTTTTTTCCCATTATAGGTGGTTTACAGTGTTCTGTCAATTTCTACTGTACAACAAAGTGATCCAGTCACCCATATATATATACATATGTATATATATATATACATTCTTTTTCTCACATTATCCTCCATCATGTTCCATCCTAAGTAACTAGATCTATAGTTCCCTGAGTTATACAGCAGGGTCTCATTGCTTATCCACTCCAAATGCAATAGTTTGCATCTATTATCCCCAAACTCCCAGTCCATCCCACTCCCTCCCCCTCCCACTTGGCAACCACAAGTCTGTTCTCCAAGTCCATGAGTTTCTTCTATGTGGAAAGGTTCATTTGTGCTGTATATTAGATTCCAGATATAAGTGATATCATAAGGTATTTGTATTTCTCTTTCTGACTTACATCACTTTGTATGAGAGTTTCTAGTTCCAATCATGTTGCTGCAAATAGCATTATTTTGTTCTTTTTTATGGCTGAGTAGTATTCCGTTGATATACTTAATTTTCTTAATCCATTCATCTGTTGATGGACATTTAGGTTGTTTCCATGCTTTGGCTATTGTGAATAGTGCTGCAATGAGCATATGGGTGCATGTATCAAAACAAAGGAAAGTGTTGGTCGGATATATGCCTAAGAATGGGATTACTGATCACATGGTAGTTCTGTATTTAGTTTTCTGAGGTACCTCCACACTGGTTTTCCACAGTGGTTGTACCAATTTACATTGCCACCAACAGTGTAGGAGGGTACCCTTTTCATCACACCCTCTCCAGCATTTGTTATTTGTTGACTTGTTAATGATATCCATTCTGACAGGTGTGAGGTGGTACCTCATAGTAGTTTTCATTTGCATTTTTCTAACAACTAGTCATGTTCAACATTTTTTCATGTGCCTTTTGGCCATCTGTATATCTTCTTTGGAGAAATGTCTATTCAGATCTTTTGCCCATTTTTTCAATTGAGTTGTTGGTTTTTTTGCTGTTGCGTTGTATAAGCTGTTTGTATGTTTTAGAGATTAAGCCCTCGTCAGTTGCATTGTTTCTGTTGCCTTGGAAGTCTGGCCTATGAAAGCATTTGTACTGCTGATGTCAGAGAATGTTTTGCCTATGTTCTCTTCTAGGAATTTGATGGTGTCTTGTCTGTTTAAGTCTTTAAGTCATTTGCATTTGTTTTTGTGCATGGTGTGAGGGCATGTTCCAGTTTCATTGGTTTATATTATTTCATTATTTTTTATGGCTCGGTAATATTCTGTCATATATATATATATATATATATATATATACCACATCTTCTTTTCACACTAGGTGAGTTCAGAGTAAGGTCAGATACAGACAGCTTTGCAAGTGGGATCTTCCTGGGAAGTACCAGCCAAGTCAAATAATGGCAATTCTTTGAGAATGAGATCTTGAAAGATCTCTGACCACCGTCTGCTCTCTCCAGTGGCCTTCAGATTGTGTGTTGGGGGGGGGGGTGTTTTGTGAGTGTGGGCTGTTATTTTTCAAAGCTACTGTGGAGCTGGAGGGTAGGGGATGGGAGTAAATCTAGTTAAAATGCTGCAAAATTCTCTGTTTTTACCAAGATGCAGCCATTTTCCTGGATAAATGCTCTCCTGGTTGTACAAGCCTTTGTTTTATTTCTAGAGTTCTGAAAATTTTTCTTTTTCTTTTTTTTTTTGGCCAATGTTCTCATTGCTTTTATAGAGGAGAAAATGTTCAGATGTCCTTACTTTGCCATTTTCACAGATGCCACTCTAATGTACAACATTAATGGAAACTCATCTTCATAAAGAAATGTAAACATGCTTTCAAGACATAAAACCTAGAACTGGCATGAATGGGAACAGAATAAAAGATTAGTGTTTGGATAGATGATAAATTTTTAGCAGCCTGTGGCACCAGGAGATGATTTAAATATAATCTCTAACAAGACAAATTGCTTTCTCATTGCGCCAGAGGCAGGTAGGAACTGCCTTTGGGATTTGAAAGAGGCTGTTGGTGGACACCAGAGAACAGGATTGCAAAAACCTCAGCCACACATGAAAAAGCTAAAGAAGGAAACATGGTTGCAAATGTATATGAGATAAAAAGCAACACAGTGAGATAGGTGGGGATTTGTTGTGATGAAAAATAAAATCACCTCCTTTGCAACTCAGTTTGGGAAAATTATTGTAGTGTCTTCTTTAAAGGCTGTGAACGTCTTCAGAGTAGAGAGTGATGTTTCTTTTCATCTTTTGTATTTCCCTAGAGTCCAGCATGTTGCCTAAACTAATCTCATGTGTACTTGTCAAGACTCTCCACTGCAAGTGACGAAAACCCAATTAAAACTGGCTTAAATAAAACAATTTATTTTATGTATTTAAATTTCCAAAGATAACAGATGTAGATGTAGCTGGATTCAGGAACCCAGAAATCTTTCCCAGGAATCTGTTTTCCTCCTACTCTTTTTTTTTCTTTTATTCTTTTTATGGCCACACCTGCAGTATATGGAAGTTCCCAGGCTACAGGTCAAATTGGGGCTGGAGCTGCCATCCTACACCATAGCCACAGCAACACCATATCTGAACTGCATCTGTGATCTACACCACAGCTTGCTGCAATGCCAGATCCTTACTTCACTGAGCAAGGCCAGGGATCCAACTCACATCCTCATGGATACTATGTCGGGTTCTTAACCTGCTGAGCCCCAATGGGAACTCATTTTTCTCCTACTCTTGTCTCTGACTTCCTGTTTGGGTTTCATGAATCAGTTTGTATGGACATGTGGCTGGAATACCTTGTTGGACAACATTTGGTTCATCTGTTCATTTGCGAAGCCTGATTTGGTGACCTGGGCCAGCGCCGTCCAAGCCACATTCACTGGTGGCAGAGCGGGGATGATACCCAAAGGAAAAATGCAGTGTCATTAAAAATGGAAGGCTGGATGGATGTGCAGTATCCATGGACGTGCATCAGGCAAAATTAGTGCCTGCCCATTAGACACATCGTACATCCATGCTGGTTTTTCCAACTGTATCATGATTTGAATTTAGCCATGTGTTCTAGAACCATGCTTCAATCTCTGTTCTTTGTACACACTGGGATTATTCCCACATCTACATCATTACCCCACCTTCGGTGAGTCCTCATCTCAACTTCTGCCCTGCTTCCTGTTCTTGCTGCATACCTTAAATGTACATGCACATAAATTTCATCTCCTTGGTGACCTTGGGATATTCTGGAAGATAGACTATATTTATAGTCTTTTGGACATATCTCATTGAGATTACATTCAGGAGTTGCCATCATGGCTCAGTGGTAACGAACCTGACTAGTAACCGTGAGTATGTGGGTGGAATCCCTGGCCTCAATCAGTGGGTCAAGGATCCAGGTTGCCATGAACTGTGATGTAGGTGCAGAGATGAATCGAATTCTGCATTTCTGTGGCTGTGGTGTAGGCCGGCAGCTGCAGCTCCGATTTGACCCCTAGCCTGGGAACCTCCATGTGCCTCATGTGCAGCCCTTTAAAAAAGAGAGAAAGAGGAGTTCCCATCGTGGCTCAGTGGTTAATGACTCCAACTAGGAAACATGAGGTTTTGGGTTTGATCCCTGGCCTTGCTCAGTGGGTTAAGGATCTGGCGTTGCCGTGAGCTGTGGTGTATGTCAGACTCGGCTCGGGTCCCAGATTGCTGTGGCTGTGGTGTAGGCCAGCAGCTACAGCTCTGATTGGACCCCTAGCCTGGGACCCTCCATATGCCACGAGTGCAGCCCTAGAAAGACAAAAGACAAAAAAAGAGAGAGAGAGAGAGATTACATTCAGAAGAAAGGAAATACATCGAAAAACAATGCATTATTTTTTCTTCTTTCTTAGATTAGGTAGGCATCATTTTCAAATATTCATTACAAAGCTGATGTTTCCTATTGACAAGTAGATACTATTTGCAGCTTTAATGAAACCAATGAAACACAACCTATAAGCTGGGGAAAATACTAGTAATTATCTTAAGAGGGTTGTTGGGAAGACAAAATGAGCAATCAATTCCTACTCCTTCTTTCCTCTTCCCCTCCTCCTCCTCCCCTTCCCCTCTTTCTTCTTCTCCTCCTCTTCTTTCCCTCCTTTTCCTCCTTCTCCTTCTTCTTTCTCCTCTCCATCCTCCCTTCCCCTCTCCTCTCCTCCTCCTTCTTCTTCATTATCTCCAACTCTTACCCTTTTTCAGATTCAGGGTAGAGATTGAAGGACTGACTTAGAAAATTAAATGTGGGACCCACTTAACACTTGAGTTGGGACTAGGTGCTCCAAGAGGGAAAGGAACGCTTGAAATTATGACCTGTTTGGTCCGTTCTGGTTGAGGGTTTGGTGACTCTCGCTGCTGAGTCGTGTTGCCCAGTGTCCTTCGGTGTCTTCAGTTGCCTCTTTCTCTTCAGACAAGTGCAGAAGTGGCATCTCTACAAGAGCCCCTTTGCGAACCTACTCAGTGGTTCGCTAATTCATGAAGCAAATCTTTTGCAGTATCCACTGTAATGGGTATATTTACTGGGTTCTTGTGGCTCATTATGTGCCATCTCTGTTCTAAATTTTGTACACAGATTGACCCATTAAACCCTCGTACAGTCACCACCCAGTAGGTACTATTATTATCCCTGTATTTCAGATCAGGAAATCCTAGCACAGAGGGAAGTATCTTGTGGCAGATGCTGTTAATGGACTGAAGAAGCCATTTACAAATCCCTACTCCACAGTTGGCTCCACTATAGAAGCCCACTTCCCCAGCCTCCTTTGCAGGTGGGCTGGCCAAGTGACAAGCTGCCAAGTACTTCCTGATAAAAAGGAGCCAGTGCAGCAGGTCACCCCTTTCCCCTCAGCTTTCTCCCTGCTTAGAGAGTGGTTGGAAATGGCTGGTGTGATGGATGCCATCTTGCTACTTTGAAGGAGTGGCCAAGAGAGCTATAGAGAGGAGGTAGCCCTGCCCTCTTGAGTCACTGTACCAAAGCCAGTAGATATAGTCCTCCTTGCATTGAGTTTTCCCTTGAATTAGATCTTCAGTAACTTCAGATCCACACAATCCTCATGGAATCAGAGGCTCAGTGAATTTCAAACCCACTCCAGAGCCCACCCATGCACGTGACCTCTCTTCTGCACTGCTCCTCCCACACCAGAGAACCATCCCAGGTTTTTGGGTGCAGTGGAAGTCAGGGCAACAATACCTCCAAACCTTGGAGAGTTTACAATCTAATGTAACAAGTAGTCTGAGATTAAAACATAAACACGAAATAAATAAATAGTGACCACTTATGCTGAGATCTGAAGAATGGAAGAAACAGGGAGGCGTGTCTTGGGTCAAGAGCTCTGTGTAAGTAAGATCAGAAAGCATGAATGAGATTCACTGTTGGAAGAACAGAAAAGACCTCTGCCAGGCTTGACTGTGGTGAGGGGCAGAGGGAAGGCAAGAAGAGGAAGCTAGAGAGGTGGGGAGAGTCAGGTCCCTCCACATTAGTGAGTTTGGACTTCATCTTAAGAATGGTAGAATGCTTTCAAAGAGTTTTAATCTAGGGGAGAAATAATCTGAATCCTACTGAAATAAAAAAGATGATCTCTTTTGTATTTCAATGGAATTAAAAAGAAAAGATGGCAAGAACTTGACAGATGGGAGATAAGTTAGGAAGACAGAACCTACAGAGCTTTGAGGGATCATCATCAGAGGAGAGAAATTAACATGATGTCAGTTTAATATGACTTGGGTTGAGTGGGGAATCTTTGGGTGTGCTTGGATGTTGGGGGAAAGCAGGTGCTGGTGCTCAGCTCCCGAGTGAAGAGGTTTATAATCTCCACCTAGGTCTCTTCTGTCTTATGTGCTGCTGTCTTTCTCAATTTGAATGAAAAAGGATGTGTTCCCTGTGTGAATAAGCTCTGAAAATAGGCTGTGGTTTACAAAGGAACTTCCAGCTAAGATTTGGCCAATATCAACAAACTCTTGGAGTTCTTGCTGTGGTGCAATGGGATCTGAGGAGTCCTGGGAGCACTGGGATGCTGATCAGATTCTTGGCGGGACATAGTTTGGTTAAGGATCCTGCGTGGCTGCAGCTACAGCTTAGGTCACAACTGCAGCTCACATGTGATCCCTAGCCCAGGAACTTCATATGTCACCGGGTGGCCAAAAATGGAAACAAGACAAAAACATAAACCCTTAGGCTGTGTATGAGGGGTGTCTGCAGGACACAGACAGCTTCTTAAACCACAAAACAAGAACTAAGGTCGGAAGTAGCCTGATGGGTCACCCTTCCAGGGCTTGTGGGTGTGTCTGTGGCTGACACACACCCTCTTCTCTCCTGCGCAGGACACAGAGGTTCTGAACACGGCTATTCTCACCGGAAAGGCTGTTTCGGTCCCGGTCAAGGTCCTGGCAGTTCAGGAGGATGGTTCCGTGGTGGACGTGTCGGAGGCTGTGGAATGCAGGTCTGCGGATGAAGACGTCGTCAAGGTACCGTGGGCTTTCCCTCTGGATCCCCAGGCGTTTGGTCCTGTCCTTCCCCTTCCACTGTCCCGGGGGCTGTTCTGAACATCCAAGGCTCCGAAGGGCTGAGGCCTGGGATAGGATGCTGAGGAGGGAGTAGGCAATGCATGCCGGGCACTCGCAGGGGATCAGAAGAGGCTGCTTCCCTTCCCCAGGATGGGGAGGTCTCGACCTTGACCTTGAGCAGAAACAATTCTCTTCCCTTTCTTTTCCTCATAGGACAATATTTCCCTCATTTTAGCACTCTACCTGCCATCGTCTCAATTTTTATCAACTTCCTGTGCCAAAAATGTAGTTTATTCAATAGAGTTTCTTTAAATGCCTCACTTTTTCAATCTTAAATACTAATTTAGTCTCTTTAGGAGGCACTGAAGTCCATGTTCTTGAGGTACTAATTTTTTCTTAATATATATTAAAATAAATGACTATTAACTTTCCAAAAGTTCCACCATAACTTACGATGTTCTTAATTAACTTGGGCGCCAGTGGGAGACACCTCATGGTTTGGGAAATCTGGTCCTGGAGGTTTGTGCCTTGTTCTCCATTGCAATTAGCTGGATGTACGCCTCCAATTTCAGCCGGGAACCAGCCCATGATTTCTTTCAGATTTTTGTAGGGGTCTGTTTGAATTACCGAATTTAGGGTGTCTGCTTATTTTTTCTTGGCACGCTGATTGGCAGTTTCCTTCTACAGCGGAGAGGTCAGGGGGAAGGGACTTCAGTCTTTAGAAGGATCCTTTCTCCTTTAAGTTGCTAAGGGAGCCCCCAGGTCCTATGTCTTCATTCATTTTAGAAACACTGTAGCGCTGAGTCCTGCCTTCTTTCCGCTCTGGCGGCTCATGTTCAGAGGTTAAATGAAACTTGGTCCCCGTCTGAAGAACTCTGGCGGCCAACAGAAAAGCCTGCAGGTGGTCCCTGGGGTGGGCAAGATGTGGAGGGGCTGCTTCCTCCTTCTTGTGACCCTCCGGAGGCTGTGCCTTAAGCCAGCGATGGTCTCCATGAGGAAGAATTGATGTGTCTGTGAGGCCTAATTTAAAAAAAAAAAAATCCTTAGGAAACCCAAATTTGGCATAGCCTGCTTCCTGGGTTTGGAATGCTAATTCTTCCTTGGAGACAGAAGGTGGACTGGCTTCAAAGCACACACAGCCTTGCCCTGGGGCTCCTGGCAGGCCCTGGACTCTGCAGGCAGGTTTGATTAAACAAATATGAAGCTTTCTATATTCAGAGTCTAGGAAGATCTGAGCCAAGCCATACAAACTCAACTGCACAGAATGAAAAAGAGTGATTCATTGCCCTTGATTGTCTTTGACACTGCATGTTACTTACCATCCCTGGGTCATTCCAGAAGGGAGACACTGGTCACAGCACATGGAAATGGCATCTGGGTAATTCTGCCACCGTGGGATCAAACAAATGGCTCACCTCTGCAGAATCTGGTGTGGACCCTCTGGGGTGGGGGCCCAGCTCTGCTCTCCTGGAAAACTGTACCTTATAGAGGCAAGTCCAAGGTTATGGTTCCCCGGTTGCCTTATACTCGGTTGTCTCTCCTTCCCGGAAATATACCAAAGGCAGCCCCTGCCCAGACTGCTGGAGAAATTGCTTTGGAAGACAGTAGGGTTTTTTCTGCTCAGCTGTCACTTTCGTGGCCTCTTCTTCTAGCAAAGTATGACCTGATCTTAGCGAAGCAAAGCGTGCAGATGACCAAGCTCAGAGCTGCCTGAGGACATTGCTAGGGGAGCCCAGGCTCTGTTGCAAATCCTGGGCCTGGGTCAGTGGAGGGGGTTCACTCATTGGCTGGGATGCTTTAGTCACGGCTCTCGAGTTAATATGTGCCAGACCTTTGGCTACAACTCTAGGATGTACAATGCTGTCCACAGAGCTGTTGCTGGCCACGGCATCCCGCAGGGGCTGACCAAACACGTGGCTATTCATTCATACACACCCCAGGGAGAGGCCCCCTGGGGTGTGGGGTTGTTGCCCAGTCACTTCTTCACAGTGCAGAGAATCCTGTGTGGTTCCCCAGGGAAAGTCTTGCAGGTTTCATCAAATACAGTCACTTGATGGAAATTCTGAGCATTGGAACCGTGATGTCGGTGAGGGCAGAGGTATGAATTTAGGACGTGGTGATATACAAATGGGCTTCTTTCACGTGGGACCGTATGACTTCGGGGAACTGAGCTTGAGGACATAAAGGATTTTGAAGGGCTGGAAACTTGGTTAGACTGGAAGGGCTGCTTGTCACATTTTCAATGAACAGCTACTTCTATGTTAAAAAAAACATGTAGAGGATCCATATTATTAATGTGCATACGCAGGCGTGTGTGTGTGTGTGTGTGTGTGCACGCACACACGAGAGAGAGAAACCTTGGCACTTTTGTTCAGAGTGAGCTCTAATGAACCCACCATTTCTTTAAATGAAATAGAGTTGATTTAAAATATTATGTTAGTTTCAGGTGTACAGTATAGGGATCCGGTTACAGATTACACTCCATTAAAATTTATTACAAGGTAATGGCTATAATTCCCCGTGGAACAACCTGCTTGAAGAGGCTGCCGCAGTGATGAAGTTTGTTGGCATTAATGAGTGTGTGGACTTAGAACAGAGATCACATGCAGGCAGACTGCAGGCTGCACCTGGTTCAGAAGTGTGTGTGTGTGTGTGTGTGTGTATGCTTATTTGTGTGTGTGTGTGTGTATGCTTATTAGTGTGTGTGTGTGTGTATGCTTATTAAATGTGCTGCCATTGTGTAAAAATTGGCAAATCATGTAGAAATCTGGATTTCCAGCTTCTTAGGAAATATACAAGGTCAAGTAGCCCTGGGCCCACACTGCTTTCCCCGATCCTCTCCCTGGAAGTGACCAGCGGATGCCCCTGTGATGAGGCTGTGCCTCCAGAGGACCGCAGTCTCCACCCCTCCCTCTCGTCTCCCACATGGAGGTGAAGGGACGTTTGAGTTTTCTCATCGCACGTGTGCTGCTGGTTTTCTGATAGTAGATTTCAGTGGAAAGTGAGCTATTTCTTGTTTCCATAAGTCACAAATGCTAGATGACACTCGGTCCCTCTGATGGAGAATTCTGTGCCTTTCTAGGCATAAGAGGAACACTGGAGATTGGACTGTATTCTGTCGAAGAGCATCTGAGGGGCTGAGGGCCCTTGAAATGAAACCACAGGAGAAATAACTGAAGGGAGTGTGAGTGTTTAGCCTGGTGAAGAGAAGAAAAGGGCCAGAGAGAGGTGAAGAGGGAGACACGACAGCTGTTTTTGAGTCTTTCAAAGGCCGGCCCCTGGAATATGGAGTAGATTTGTGCTTTTTGGATTCCAGGAGTAGAAGTCAGAAGGGATCCACTCTAGCTCGATATAAAGGAAAAAAATGCAGAGGAAGGGATTTTCTGCGGTAAGCTTTCAGGCAGGTGATGTCAATTCCCACCCCGACTCCACGTTTCTTGCTGTTTAACCTCGGACATGTTACTCAACATTTCTGAGCCAGTCACCTTATCTCTAAAGTGAGAATGATAATGATACAGTGAAAATGTACCTTCTGTAGAGATTTGTTCTCAAACTGTATAAGACAGAACTACCAGTAATCAAAATAATCTTTGAAAATTCTTCAGAGAACCCTTGGGTTCAAAAAGTTCAAAAGACAGTTGATATTTAAAAAAAAAAAAATTCTCAAGGTTTCTTTTTTGGCACAGTGGATTAACAATTTGACAGCAGTCGCTCTAGTCAAGCAGAGGTGCAGGTTTGATCCCCAGCCTGGCACAATGGGTTAGCAGATCAGCATTACCACAGCTATGGCATAGGTCGTAGCTGCAGCTCAGAGTCAGTCCCTGGCCCAGGAACTTACATATGCCTCAAGGCCATTAAAAAAAAAAAAATTCTCCTTGCATTTGAACTGTAGCCAAATATCCTGAGGCATTATAGCGAAGGATTAGTTTTCAAGGGAATGTTGGGGGGGAGTCTAGATAAATTAGATTGGGGGGGTAGTCAAAAATAAGATACATTTCCCTTTCTCTTATTCTTCTCTTTTATGTCTTCTCATGGAAGTGTGGTCAGATGGCAATTTAAGGTTATTCTAAGTACAGATAATTGAATTTTTTTTTGTCTTTTTAGGGCCACACCCACAGCATATGGAAGTTCTTAAGCTAGGGGTTGAATCAGAGCTGCAGCTGCTAGCCGACGCCACAGTCACAGCAACGCCAGATCCGAGTTGCATCTGTGACCTACACGACAGCTCATGACAACACCAGATCCTTAGCCCACTGAGCAAGGCCAGGGATTGAACCTGTGTCTTCATGGATACTAGTCACGTTCGCTACTGCTGAACCACAGTAGGCACTCTGGATAAATGAATTATTGTTTGTGAAATCTGTGTGTGATTAAACCCCCAGCATGGAGTTTGGGGGATGATTCAATAAAGGAAGTCACATAGTGCTTGATCTGTACCATATCAATAAATATTAAACCCATCACAGAGATGGGTGAAGTCTCTCACTCAAGCACTGAAGGCAGGGTCAGAGTTCCCACCTAGGCAGGTGGGCTCCAGATTGCAGCCTCTGTGTATCTTGAAGGTCTTTAGCATTTTTACGAGCTAGTAGCAAAGTATCCTTCCTCTGCTTTTCCCATCAGGGAGTCAGTTAATAACAGAGTTTTTCTGAATTTGCAAAGGACTTTCATTTCCAGGTCCTCAACACCTGGAAAGCATGTGTATCAGTTTCCTCTTGCCGCTGCAACAAATCAACATGAACTTAGTAACTTACAACAATGCACGTATATTATCTGGCGTCCTAGAGTTCAGGGCCCTAAAATGGGCTGGTTGGCAGGGCTGCGTTGCTTCTGGAAGCTCTAGCAGAGAATCTGTTTGTTTTGTTTTGTTTGCCTTTTCCAGCTTCCAGAGGGGCCTGCATTTCTTGGCTGTGGCCCTTCCTCCTTCTTCAAAGTCAGCATCCATCTTAGCCTCTTCAAATCTCTCTCTCTCTCTCCGACCTCTGGTTCCATCATAATCTCTGTTTCTCTGATGCTGACCCTCCTGCTTCTCTCTAATTAGGGACCTTTGTGATGACATTAGGGTCACTGGGATTAACCCAGGGTATTCCTTTCATCTTAAGGTCCTCCCATCTCAGTTACATCTGCAGAGACCTTCGCCACATGTGTTAGTTTCTTCGAGCTGCCGTAATAAATTCCCCCAAACTCAGTGGCTTAGAACAACATCAGTTTATTCTTGCACAGATCTGAAGACCACAAGTCTGAAATCAAGGCTCTGGCAGGGCCACTCTCCCTTCAGAAGCTCCAAAGAAGGTCCTTCCTGTTTTCTTCTAGCTTCTGGGGCCTCCAAGTGTTCCTTGGCTTGTGGCCGCCTCCCTCCAGTCTCTGCCCGTCTTCTCATGGTCTTGCCCTTGCATCTCTGTGTGGCCTTATTCTCCTATAAGAACACTTGTCAGTGGATTTAGGGGCCACCCTAATTCAGAATGATCTCATCTTAAGACCCTTAAGTTAATTATATCTGCAAAAACCCTGTTTCCAGATGAGATCACATTCATGGGTACTGGAGGCTGGGACTTGGATATATCATTCTGGGGCCATAATTCTACTCACAGTGTGCCATATTCCGAGATTCTGAGGATTAGGATCTGGACAGCATTAGGAGTCTTTATACTGCCAGCAACAGCACATTTCTTTTTTTCTTTTTCTCTTTATTTCTTCTTCTTCTTTTTTTTTTTTTTTTTTTTTGTCTTTTTGCCATTTCTAGGGCTGCTCCCATAGCATATGGAGCATTGCCATTTCTAGGGCCGATCCCAGGCTAGGGGTCGAATCGGAGCTATAGCCGCCGACCTACGCCACAGCCACAACAACGTGGGATCCGAGCCGAGTCTGCAACCTACACCACAGCTCACAGCAACACCAGATCCTTAACCCACTGAGCAAGGCCAGGGATTGAACCGGCAACCTCACGGTTCCTAGTTGGATTCGTTAACCACTGAGCCATGACGGGAACTCCCAACAACACATTTCTTTCCTTCTTTCTTTCCTCTCCTTCCTTTCTTCCTCCTGTCTTTCCTTTCCCCCTTTCTTTAAAACCTTCCTTTCTTCCATTCCATACCCGCACCATATGGAAGTTCCCAGGGATCCAACCCACGCCACAGAGCAGTGACCTGAGCTGCTGCAGTGACCACGCTGGATCCTTAGCCTACTAGGCCACCAGGGAACTCTGACGCATTTCCTTTCTTTGCTAAGTTTCCTCAAAGGTCCTCAGAGGAAGGAGGAAAAATGCAATTTCCAAGTTGTAATTATGATTTAATCTTTGAATGTCTGTCTTGCGAAGTGACGGCCTCCTGTTTTTCTATGTTGGTAATTGCATTGTTTGTCAGTGAGTTGTGGTCTCCAGAACCACAGAAACCAGTCCTACATCCCAGCAGGGGATGAACTCACTCGCACTTGGTGAGAAATAAATACAAACTCACGCTGGTCTTGAAGATGGTGCCCTCCAAGTTTTGGCTACAGTAATTGAGTCTCCAGCCTTCTGGTATCAGCTGGATTTGCAATAATGAGATGCTAAAGGCCTCATCAAAGAGTATTAATATTTCAAAGCCTTCTCTGCCCCAGGGAAGGTCCTTCTTTCCAAACTTGGTCTGCAAAGGGCCAGGGTAGGCAGTGGATGTGCTGTCAGGGAAAAAAAAAAAAAAAACATAACGTTTTCTGCTGCTTGCTGAGCAATGTATGGAGACTGGTGACTAACAGAGCCTGATGTCACCTCTGGAGGATGTAAGAAGCTTCAAGACAGCAGCTGCCTTTCCTAGGTTACCACACAGCACCAGCAAAAGTCTGTGTGACCCAATTTTCCTTACGTGGTTGGGTTCCCAGAAGGATAAGGTGGAAGGTGGGTGCATCCTGAACCTGGTCCTCAGAGCACACATGAGCTGACGTCATCGAACAAGAGACATCACTCTCAGGTGGAGGGGATTGGACAGGTGTGGTAGACAGTGGGGTCTGCAGGCCTTCGAGGAAATCCTGCACTGGTGAGCTTTGTTTTGTTTTGGTTGCAAGTCATAGAAACACAAGCCCAACTGTCTTAAGCCCAAAATGGGGAAATGTATTGACTTGGGCAACTAAAAGAGCCATGATGGTTTCAGGTGAGGTGGGATCCAGAGGCACATCTGGACCTGATTTCTCTCCTTTGCTGATTTATTTTCCT
Source organism: Phacochoerus africanus (assembly GCF_016906955.1). Lineage (NCBI taxonomy): Eukaryota > Metazoa > Chordata > Mammalia > Artiodactyla > Suidae > Phacochoerus > Phacochoerus africanus. The sequence continues at coordinate 27,824,643 of NC_062558.1, read as the reverse complement.
TTCCCTTTCCTTCCTTCCTTCCCTCCCTCCCTCCTTCCTTCCTTCCTTCCATCCTTCCTTTCTCTCTTTCTTTTTTTTCTTTAGTTGCACCTGTGGCATATGGAGGTTCCCAGGCAAGGGGTTGAATTGCAGCTGCAGCTGCCGGCCTATGCCACAGCCACAGTGACATGGGATCTGAGCCGCAACTGCAATCTATGCCACAGCTTAGGGTAATGCCAGATCTTTAACCCACTGAACAAGGCCAGGGATCAAACCCTCATTTTCATCCTAATTGTATTCCTAACCTGCTGAGCCACAATAGGAACTCCTCCTTCTCTGATTTCTGCCTTCCTCTGTGTGGTTTCCACATCTTTTTCCTATGCACGTGCTGTTCCCTGGGCCCAGTGTCCCTCCCCAGCTCCCTGTACCTGGAGAAAATCCCATTTCCTGGATTTTCCCCTGGACTCTGCTCAGGCACCTCTCCTCTGAGCAGCCACCTCCTTCCTGCCATCGTGCCCCCCCCCACACCCACCCTGGGTCTTCCCCTCTGTTCTTCCATCCCCTGGGTAGAGGCACGTACTAGGGACTCAGCATGTGGTGAGTCCTTATGCAGGGGGCAACTTAGCCTCTTGAGGGCAAGTCCACGTCACTTTTCTTCCAGTCCCAGGGTCTGTTAGAAGGAGCCACAGCTCACAGTGACCCCTGTCACCCTGGTTTTAGTCACTTTGCAACATCTGACCCACCCAGTATCCCCCAAAGAGTAGGTACCAGTATTATCCCCATTTCACAGCCTGAGACACTGAGACCCAGAGAGGTTTAAGTGTCTGGACTCAGTGAGTTGTGAATAAATATTCATCCACTGCATGTCCAAATGCATAGCACTGAGCTGTGGACAAACAGTCCCTTCCTGTTTCTTCTTTCATTTAAAGACAATTAAAGACAGAGGTTTCCGAAAATCCAGGTTTTTTAGCAGGATTTTGGACTGTTCAACGTGGGCACGTCATCCTGTAGAAAGAGATGTGCAAACACGGCTTCCGGGGGGGGGCGTCGGTCTCACCTTCCCGGTGGGTCCTGCGCCGCAGAAGCAGGTGAACCTAATGAAGGCGGAGCCCCAGCCCCGGGTGGGGGTGGGACTGAGGACCCTGTGGGGACCCCACAGCGTGGGTAAGTGGGTTCAGCACCGTCCCTCTGCGCCGACTTATCTCAAAAGGGCCTTGTCCACTGTGGGCTCCAGCGGGCTTCCGGAGAAACCCTCAGACGGAGCCTAATTTGATTAGAAGGAGATGCAGCGAAATCCAAAAGAGGGTTAAGCCCGTTTCTTTCTCTTTGAGCGATGCTTGGCGAAAATTCCTACCGAAAGCACTGTTCTTCTATTTCTGGGCATGCATTTCCTTCCCTTCGTCCATCACCAGGAGCCAGGCTAAGAATAAGTTGTCAGGCAGTTTGGATGTTATTGCCTAATTTTGTCCTTCTTTATGCTGGTAATTTGGACTTTTATTGTTCCATTCTAATTGGAGACATGTTGCACGTATATTTCCTGCTGGCCACAGGATAGATACGGCTGCGTCGCCAACCTTTTGTTCCCATCAACATCACTCCGATTTCAATATTAATTAGGCATTTTGTTCATTTCTGTCTTTGGCATCGCTAATGAAGAACTAACATTCTGGAATTGTTTTTGCGTCATGCGGAGAAATCTTGGGATGAGCCCGGGTGGGTCTGTGCTTCGCTCCCTCAGGATACAGAGCCCCGGGCTTCCTCCTCCTCCTCCTCTCCTGGCTCCTCCCACCCGCCCTTCTCCATCAGGCGCCCTCAGGGCAAGATCGGGGGTCACTGGGGTCTTGGGTCTGTGACTGTGTCTCCAATATCAGACAGGGTCAAATATGGCCACTATGACTGTGTTTTCTGGGGACACGTTTATTTTGTGTTCAAATGGAGGGAAGGGGACCCTTGCTGGTTGATGTTACGGTGCTTGGTTCACAATTTAAACTCTTGCCATGAGCTTCGATGGCGGGCGGGATGTATCAGCTTCATATTCAAATTCATTGTGTTTCCTAAAGAAACTCACATCATTTAAATAGTTTATTTTAAAAAATTAAAACATTTATAAACACAGGCGTTCCCATTGTGCTCAGTGGGTTAAGAACCCGACTAGTATTCATGAGGACGCAGGTTCAATCTCTGGTTGCCCCCAGTGAATTAAGGATCCAGCGTTGCTGTGGCTGTGGTGTAGGCCCTGGTTGCAGCTCCTATTCGAGCCCTAGCACGGGCACTTCCGTATGTTATAGGTTCGGCCCTAAAAAAATTATAGACATAACATTGCAAGTCAACTGTACTCCAAATGATTTATTTTAAAAATCTTATACAATTTTAAAGGTGACTTTCCATTTACAATTATTACAGGATATTGGTTATATTTCCCATGTTGTACAATGCATCCTTGAGCCTAACCCTAAATAGTTTGTACCTTCCCCTCCCCAACCCCTATATGCCCCTCCCCCTCATTTAAATGAACTTTAGAAGTCAACTCCCTATGAAAAGTGTCGCACAGGACATGTAAGTATTGTTGCTGAAATGAAGGTCACCCCATTGGTCAGTGCCAGGGCTGGGGTTGTACCCTGGGCATCTTGACTCTGAATCTAGGCTTGCTGCCCCTACTTTAGAGAGAGTACCCCAATTTCACAGTGAACGTACCCCCACTGGAGTGGTTGGGTGCTTATTTGAGGGGCAGGCCTCTTTCCCGATACTTTCGGATTATCCATATTAATTTATTTTATGCATATTCTGAGAGTCACTTCCAAAGATAAGCCTGTAGCCTTTTTTTTTTCCTAAAACATTGGAGAGTCTAGAGGGAGATTCACTCCTGTCAGGAAATGGTGTACACAAAATAAAATCCCCCAAAGAAGATCTAGAACTGACTTCTTCCGCCAAAATTTACTTGTATAGCAGAGACGGGATGGGCATATTTGAGAGAAACCTTCTAGAAATCTCCTGCATTTCCCCCTGAATCTGCAGGTGGTTTTGCACGAGCATTTTATGAGGGCTTTATGGATACATATTACTAGGCTGAGATGAACTTTGAGAAAGCAATGCTGCCTTTAGCAGTTGGTGGAAATAGAAACACTGTCTTGGAGTTCCCATTGTGGCTCAGCAGGTTAAGAAGCTGCTCTTTGCCGCAGGGCAAAGGTTCTATCCCTGGCCTCGCTCAGTGGGTTAAGGATCTGGCATTGCAGTGAGCTGTGGTGGAAGTCACAGATGCAGCTCACGCTCGGCTGTGGCTGAGGCTGGCAGCTGCAGCTCCAGTTCAACTCCTAGCCTGGGAACTTCCATATGCCCTGGATTTGGCTGCTTAAATTAAAAAAAAAAAAAATCTTAGTTGAAAACAATGGAATGAGATTTTTCTGGGACTGGATGGACTGCATTATGCAGCCACCTATTAAACAAATGGGCTTTTCTCTCTTCTAATCCGTTTTCAAGAGCAACGGGCTTTCTATAGGAAATCATCCTTTGTATTCATATACTCAGTGTATTCAGGCTTTGGCGATTCCACCTTCTAAACTGCTCTTGGATTAATTTGCCATGGAAACATTTCCAGTTTACCTTGAAATGCTAAGAGGAGACTTCGGATTTACAAGCACTTCTTTTGAGGTCCATTTTCATCCCTGCAGCCTTGGGTTAACCTTCTTAAAGGTTCCCGTCTCCAAATGTTTCAGATATCGTTGCCCATTGTCTAATGCTCAGTTTAACAGGCTCTTTTTAAAGTTAAAGGCCCCATGGAGTTCCCCTCGTGGCTCAGCGCTTATAAACCCGACTAGTATCCATGAGAATACAGTTTCAATCTCTGGCCTCATTCAGTGGGTTGGGGATCCAGCATCACCATGAGCTGTAATGTAGGTTGCAGGTGCAGCTCGGATCTTGCATTGCTGTGGCTGTGGCTGTGGCTGTGGCGTAGGCTGGCAGCTGTAGCTCCTATTGAAACCCAAGTCTGGAAACTTCCAAAAGCCATGGGTGTGGCCCTAAAAAGACTAAATTAGTTAATTAGTTAATTAATTAAAGTAAAGGCTCCAGCTCCAAGCGATTGCCCTAAGGTAGTCATCTTTTAATGCTCTGGACAACTGAGTTGTTCCCATCATCAAGGATTTCAACCGTGTCTCTCCCCAGGGGATCTGTTCAGAGAGACGAATTTATCAACAACTTCCTGACATCCTGTGTGTCTGAGGGTTAAGAAATATTTGGGTGACACCCTGACTTCTTTTCCTATGAGCACAGTTGTAGGAAGAGCAGTCAGTGGCCATGTGCTGCAACCCTCTGTGTATCTGAGGGCCACTTGTGGGGACAGTGGATTTCCACGTGCCCTTCTTGATAGCCTCCTTGAGGGACAGACTAAGACCGAGACTCTTGAAGGATTTTCCCCTCTGATACGGAAACTGAAACCTGCCTCTGTATGCGGGCACCAATTAAATCTCAGAGACGGAGTTTGAAGTGAAGCAGAAAGAACAGCTTTATTGCTTTGCCAGGCAAAGGAGGCCACAGCAGGCTAATGCACTCAAAACTGTGTCCCTTCCCTGAGAGGGGGCAGCAGGGGTTTTATAGGTTTAACTTGAAAAAACAGGACTGTTGACAAGAATTAGGGTGCCTGCCTTCTTCTCCCTCCATAGATTATTTCAAAGTCATCAAGGCCAGGAGTTCCCATCGTGGCGCAGCCGAAACGAATCCAACTAGGAACTGTGACGTTTCAGGTTTGATCCCTGGCCTCGCTCAGTGGGTTAAGGATCTTGCCAGCAGCTACAGCTCCAATTCAACCCCTAGCTTGGGAACCTCTGTATGCCGTGGGTGTGGCCCTGAAAAGAAAAACAGACCAAAAATCAAAACCAAAGTCATCAAGGCCAGAGTCCGGGGGGTTGGGTGGCAGTTGCTGGTGGTCTTTGGGATTGTAACACCTTGACCTTCTCTCTGCAGTGAGGGTTGCTCCCAAAAGGAAGGGGGTGTGGGGAGTGTTTCAAAGGAAAAGAAAACACCGGGTGCCATATAACTCTAACCAGAAAGCAAGCATTAGTAAAAGAGAGCAATGAAGCAAGGAAGAAACCATTTGTGAAAAGCCGGGTAGAGTCAGTTCGGGGGCCAAGGCAGGACATAATACATCATGGAGACGGTTTTAACTAGTTTTCGCTGTATCAATTTTTCCTCATCATTCACTCTTGAGTCAGAGTGAGGGGAGACTGAGGGGAGGCCTGGGAGGCTCAAGGAAAAGCCTTTTCCTTCAAAACACAAGGACTCATGGGCTTGTACACGGTCCAGTACCAGTGCTTGCACTGTGGCTCTGGTTGGGGACAAAGGGCACTTTGGTCAAGGACATTGGACCAAAGGATTTTGGTTTCACAAATAGAATATCAAGAATATAGAAGAAACAAAAGGTATGCTAGGACACCCTTCCCAGTTTTTGTCAATCCAGACATGACCAATCAACCTCAGCACTCCCTCCTTCCACAGCCCAGATTCCTTCTTGAGCAGAGGTGCCTCAAGCAGCAGCTATGAAGTGAACTGCATTAGCGAGTGAGATGAATCTGTCTCTGGTAAAGTCTGTAGGGGACTAGCCAAAGTTTTCATAAGAATCAGAGGGCATGAGGAGTTCCTATTGTAGCTCAGTGGAAACGAATCTGACTAGCATTCATGAGGACACAGGTTCGATCCCTGGCCTCCCTCAATGGGTTAAGGATCCGGCATTGCCATCAACTGTGGTGTAGGTTGCAGATGAGGCTCAGATCCCGAGTTTTTGTAGGCTGGCAGCTACAGCTCTGATTTGACCCCTGGCCTGGGAACCTCCATATGCCACAGGTACAGCCCTAAAAAGACCACCCCCCCAAAAAAAATGAAGGTCATGAGACTCTGAGGTTATTCTGTGGACTTCAGAGTTTGATATATTGGAGGGGGAAAAAAAAGAGACTAAAGCACAGGAATTCCCTTTGTGGTGCAAGAGGTTAAGGACCCGACATAGTGTCTATGAGGATGCAAGTTTCTTCCTTGGCCTTGATTAGTGTGTTAAGGATCCCAAGTTGCTGCCAGCTTTAGTGTAGGTCACAGATGCAGCTCGGATCTTAAGTTGCTGTGGCTGTGGTGTAGGCTGGCAGCTACAGCTCCAGTTCGACCCCTAGCCTGGGAACTTCCATGTGCTGTACCTCTGACCCTAAAAAGAAAAAACAAGCAAAGTCTCCACAACGTTTCTGTGCCATTGCATGGCATCCTGTTACACATATCAGCTTGTCCTTAGGCCAAAGGTCATAAAATGATAGACCTTGAGGCAAATACAGCCCTCAAGACATGCTTTGTTTGGCCAGCAAATTATTTTAAACATGTACACTTAGGAGTTCCCTGGTGGGGCAGTGGGTTAAGGATCCACAGCTTCATCAGTACAGCAGCTTGGGTAGCTGTGGTGAGGGCGTGATCTCTGGCCCAGGAACTTCTGCATGCCACAGGGGTGGCCAACTAACAAACTAAATAATGTCTACTTAGACACCCACATCCAACACTAAATGAGCAGATGTCACCAGGACCCTGGAGTTCCCATTCCTTTCACCAAGTCAGAAGATCTCTGAACATGGCCCCAACATTGCCACGTGGCAGCGATGGGCTCTGGGAAGTAGCGGCTGTCGCCTTTGAGTGGGGTTCAGGGTGCTCACAGTTCCCCCAGCCTCCTATCATTCGATCGGCCTCCCTCGTTTACATACATCGCCTCTCTGGGCTGGAAGGGATTTGGTTGTTGAGCCAACTCCCAGGAGCAGCCCCTGGCAGCTCCATCCCAGGCCAGTTGTGCTGAATAAAAGAGGGCTGAATTGAATTCTCTTACAAACATATTAGGTAAGTTAGTCGCAGTACGTGAGATGTATGAGACCAATATGTTAGATGCAATGATGTTGTTTATTGGCTAACGTAAGAAGAGATGGGGCACAAGGCAGAGTCACTGAATGTCAGAACCACTGTAATTTCACTACTGGGGGGTTGGGGGGTTCTCAGGCTGTTCAGACCAAAATTTTTATTTTTTTATTTTTATTTTCTTTTTAGAGCCGTACCTGTGGCATATGGATATTCCTGGGTTAGGAGTTGAATCAGAGCTGCCAGCTGTCAGCCTATGCCACAGCCACAACAATGCCAGATTCAAGTCCTGTCTGTGATCTACACCACAGCTCATGGCAACACCAGATCCTTCACCCACTGAGCGGGGCCAGGAATCGAACCCACATTCTCATGGATACTAGTCTGGTTCTTTACTGCTGAGCCACAACAGTAACTTCCCAGCCTGGAATTTTTATATCCAGGATTCCAATTAGCTTACACCACACTAGCCAGGACTCAGAGTTGATGGAAGCGGTGGGTTCTAGGGACTCCGTCTATGCTGCCCAGGGGCGTTGCTGTGCTTTCTCTGTCACTGGCTCAGCCTGGCTTGGCTCTGATTTGCTGATTTGCTGGCTGTTCCCTTCCTGGGAATCTTCCGCTGAGAGTGAGTTTAGATGCCCAGGCTTCTCCTGGCAGCACCGAGCCAATCTGCCAGGTCTTCTCCTCCTGGGCCTTTCAGCTTCCCTCTTTTCTACATCCTGATTTTGGAGGAATTGATGATGAGGTCATCCTTTGCATTTTCTTGTTCCTTCCCCTGGAGTCTCAGAGATTAAAAAACAACAAACAAACAAAACAAACAAAGAAAAACGGCCTCACTCTTGGAGTTCCTGTCGTGGCGCAGTTGTTAACGAATCTGACTGGGAACCATGAGGTTGCGGGTTCGATCCTTGCCCTTGCTCAGTAGGTTAAGGATCTGGTGTTGCCGTCAGATGTGGTATAGGTCGAAGATGCGGCTCGGATCCCACGTTGCTGTGGCTGTGGTGTAGGCCAGTGGCTACAGCTCCGATTCGACCCCTAGCCTCAGAACCTCCATATGCCGTGGGAGAGGCCCAAGAAAAGGCAAAAAGACAAAAAACAAAACAAAAAAACACCAGCCTCTCAGCTCCTGGTTTTTATCCCTTAAGTTCACAACTCACAGCATTCTTTTCTAGAAAAGTTTATTTTCTCTGGGAAATTTTCTAAGTACTTTCAAAACAAGTTTGGAAAACATGCACCCTGGAGATTTCTCTTTCCCCTGAGAATATGCTTATCCTGCCAAAATGCCTTTCTTTTATGTGACTAATTTATGTGCAAACCCCGAGCACCTAAGCTTGTGACTCCAGCATCTGTGCCAAAGAAGCCTAATTAACAGCCCTTCTCTCCATCAGGTTCAGTGTCTGCAGGCAGGGCTGGTGCAGGAAGCTGGGCAGCGCCTTATGCTGGGCTCTCAGCAGATAAACAGCCCTTAATCCCTTCTGGGGGCACCGTTGGATGAATACCCAAGTGTTTGGATCTTTTCCTAAACTAACAAGCTTTGGTGGTGCTTTTGAAAATCTCCCTATGTCAAGGGATGAAAAGCAAAAATGAAAACATTCTGCAGAGAAGCATACGCTAAACTTTACAACAAACTGTAATCTTGGACCTAATTTGCTGGTGTGGTTCTGATAAGGGGGCACGATTTTGGAAGCCCTTGTCTGTAAAGGTACAAGCAAACCTTGTTGAATATGATGTGGACAGGGATTTGTCTCCTGGTGGAAAACAGCCAGAATGTTGTTATTTCTCCATGGAGGTGGCCCAACTTGAGGGATGCAGGAATTGTCTGTGCTGGGCTGATGAGGGGAGAGGTGAGGTTGGCCGGGTGGGAGCGTCAGGGGTCTGTTGTGAGGGAAGGTCCTGGGCATCTCAGATGAAGGTGAGCTGAAGTATGCTGGACTGAAGGCAGCCAGCAAGATCTGACCATCTTTTTTTTTTTCTTTCTTTCTTTCTTCTTTTTTTAGGGCTGACCCTGAGGCATATGGAGATTCCCAAGCTGGGGATCAAATCAGAGCTGCACCTGCCATCCTACATCACAGCTACAGCAACAGCAATGTGGGACCCGAGCCTCGTGGGTTAAGAGCCCAGCTAATGTACATGAGAATGCAGATTCAATCCCTGCCCTCCGTCACTGGGTTAAGGATCCTGTGTGGCTGTGGCTGTGGTGTAGGCCAGCAGCTGCAGCTCTGATTCAACCCCTAGCCTGAGAACTTCCATATGTCACAGGTACATCCCTGAAAAAGAAATAAAGAAAAAAAAGAGAGAGAGAATAAAAGAACTGAAGATCAAAGCTTTATGATCAGACCTTGAAAGACTGAATGAGGGCATCTCCTTGGAATGGGGGCTTAGAACAACCTTCAGTCTTGGTGAGGGTCTCATAGACCTGCCTGTTACTGGTTGTATCCCTTCCCATTCTAACTAAAACAGCCCCCTCTGTCATCACTGTCCACTTTCTTACCTTGCTTGATTTTCCTTTTAAGCTTATCTTACTACCTGATAGTATGACATGACATTTATATCCACGCGTGGATTGAGTTTGTCTGTCTCCCCCATTAGACTATCGGTCCCATAAGGGCGGCGTCTGTAATGTGCATCACTATCCCCAGCACCTAGGACAGTTCCTGGGCCATAGTAGACTTGAAATAAATACTTATTAAATGAATGAGTGATTCATTCTTATTGTACAGAGGAGGGATCTGAGGCAGAGCAGAGCCATGGCAACAGACCCAGACTCTGAGCCTCCTCTTTCCATCCTCTAATGATAGGACGGGAAGGTGTCCATGCTGGAAAGTTGGACTACCTTCCAGTTTGCAGATGCAGAAACTGAACCCAGAGATGGGGAGAGACCTGTTCAGGCTTGATGAGAGGAAGAGTTTGGATGAGGATCCAGGTTCCTGGCCGTCCACCCGGGGCAGTGAGCTGTTGCTTCCTCCTCCCTCTTCCTGGGCTTGAGGACTAACTATCAAGCTAGTCTCTAACTAATCCATACCTCATGTTTATTTATTTATTTATTTTTGGCGACACCCTCACCATGTGAAAGTTCCCAGGCCAGGGATCGAATCCCAGTGCAGCTGCGGCCTGTGCCACAGCTGCAGCAATGCCGGATCCTTAACCCTCTGCACCACAAGGGGACTTCCTGCGTATCTCCTGCTTAATGACACAAAGCACCTCAGTGGTGGCTTGGGGTCGGGGTGAGAGTGAGCAATGAACTGAAAAGGAGAAGGAGACATGTCTCTTTGGGGATGCTGGGCATGCTCTGTGTCTGAGTGTGGTAGTGGTCTGTCTCATGGGGTACACACCATCAAACTCATCCACCTGTATCTGGTATATTGCACAGAAATTACACCTCAGTGAGGTTCATATGAAAATCCCAGTGTGTGTTTATGTCGAGCTTTTCCCAATCAGGCCATCCTTTTGCCGGGAAGGAGTGACACACAGTGTGCGGAGCTCTGCCCCCTCCTTTCAGAGGGCTGAGTGCAGTCCCTGCTCTGCCCCTCACCTGCTGTGAACCCGGAATGAGCTGCCTCTCTGAGGCCTCAGTTTTCCCATCTATAGTATAGAGATGAAACCCTTAACAAACAAAATATCTAGAGGATTGAATGGCTATCGTTCTAAGTAAAGTTTGAAAAACACCCGGGTCACTTTGCCGTGTAGCAGAAGTTGGCACAACATTGTAAATTAAATATACTTTAATAAAACATTTTTTTCAAATAAAGCCAACAAAACAAAACAAACAAACAAACAAAAAAACCAAAAAAACCAAGGCTAGAATATTTCCCGCTGTGGTATAGTGAGTTAAGAATCTGACTGCAGCAGCTCAAGTTGCAGTGGAGGTATAGATTTGATCCTTGGGCCTGGCACAGTGGGTTATGGGATCTGGCTGTGACATAGGTTGCAGCTGCGGCTTGGATTCAATCCCTGGCCCCTGGGAATTTCCATATGCCTCCTCCTCAGCTATTAAAAAAACCTCAAAACCAAAAGAAACAAAAAAGAATGCATGATACACAGTAACCATTCAATACATACTAGCTATTATTATTCCTCTTTGTATTTGGAGATAGAAAAAAACTCATGGTAAAATAGTATTTTTTGAGTCCCCACTGCTCCTCAGACATAATGAACTTGCTAAACTTAGTAAAAAAGACAATTTTTTTTAATTTGATGGCAAATGAATATCCAAAGTTTTTTTCTTTACACAGTTTCTTTCTGCCTGTCTTAATATGGAATTCAGCATTTATTGTGAATCTGTGAGAAACATACTCCTTGGTTATATAGCTTTTTTCCCCTTTAATTCAAATCTTTAAAAAAGTTTTATTGGGGTATAGCTGGCTTACAATGTTTTATTAGTTTTAAGTGTACAGCAAAATGCATCAGTTATACATCCGTATGTATCCATTCTTTTTTTCCCATATAGGTTATTACAAGCTATTGAGTGGATTTCCCTGTGCTGTACAGTAGGTTCTTTTTACTCATTTTTTTTTTTTATATGCAGCGGTGTATATATGTTACTCCCATCCTCCTAATTCCTACCTCCCCTCTACAGTTTCTTATATGGTAACCATAAGATCAGCTTTGAAATTTGTGATCAAATCTTTTTACTAATATGCAAACACATGTAGCATATATTTATAAAATTAGGGTTAGTGTGTCCATATAATTTTTCATCTAAATCTTTTCATCATTTTTTCACTGTGTTATATCATGATTATTTTTCCCTTTTCTTAAATGCTACTTAAGTTTACTTTAGGATTCATAGTGCTTCATTTGTATGCACTGGCATTTAGTATGGAAAACTGTTACTTTCATTATAAACAACACTGCAGAAGCCACACTTTTTTTTTTGTCTTTTTATCTTTTTTAGGGCCACTTTTGTGGTATATGGAGGTTCCCAGGCTAGGGGTCTAATCTGAGCTGTAGCCGCAGGCCTATGCCAGAGCCCCAGCAAAGCGGGATCTGAGCCATGTCTGCGACCTACACCACAGCTCACAGCAATGCTGGATCCTTAACCCACTGAGCGAGGCCAGGGATCGAACCCACAGCCTCATGCCTTCTAGTCAGATTCGTTAACCACTGAGGCACAAGCAGAACTCTGGCACGCTTCATTTTATTCACCTTAAACAAACACTATTTACATACTTCCTAAACTGCTCTTACCAAGTTGCCAAGGAGCTAGACTGCTGCCATTGCCATGGTTATGTAGCTTTTTTTTTTTTTTTTAACACCTTTCTCGAGATGGGGGAGGGGTTAGGAGAGAAGCCTTATAAAGCAGGGGCAGCATCTATCAGTGCAGACAGATGTGTCAGCAAACTCAGAGGGAGGGTGCTGATACATAGACTCAAGTCTTGCTTCTTTTCTAAATAGAAAATGAAGCAAATGATATATTTTACAATAGCCCCAAAGGAAACGCACCTGCATCGGGAGACCCCTATTTGCCTGTATTACTCTAAAGTACTATAGCTGCAAAAGTGTGATTTGACAGTAAAACAGTTAACCTCTAAGGGCAGCCTTCCTAAGATGACATTTACGAGCCATCTCGCACATGCTTTCAGATGAACATGGCACAAACCGCCATTTTCAATCCCCATGTTCCTGTCCTCAACAATTCTTATATTAGGATTCCCAGCATTTGGTGTCCCTTGTCCCTTTGGGGGGCCCAGAGAGCCCTGAAGCTCTCTTTGGGTGAGTGGTGGGAGCCTGACTCTGATCTTTACCTTGCAATGTCTACCTGTCCCTGCCCACAACACACATGGCCTCACTGTGTGACATGACACACAGATCTCATTTTGCAGCCAAAAAGCCACGTTTGCCCCTGGGAATCCAAATTTATCAGTTCTTTGATCTCAAACGTCCTGAGCACTTAGACTATGTTTCTTCATACTGGTCTGTCTTCTTTCATGGTATCCTAAACTTAATCCCTGTTTAAGCCACCTCCTCCCCTTTCTTACCCAGACACAGGCTACTCCTGGGGCACAGGAATGAATGGGGCCCAGAGGAAACTGTTAACCTACTCACACTGAACTTCTATTCATTGAACACTCTCTATGGGTCATCCCTGTACTACAGTGGATTAGAGGAGATAGGTCCATGATCTCAAGCAGATCACCTTCAAGTGGAGAACAGAGATAAGAAACAAGTAAACAACTAGGAGCATTCAGAGAGTGATAGATATTGAGAAGTAAAATTTAAAATACAACACAGAGCAACCCAGTGTAACTGATATAGTGCAAGCCATATGATATAAGCAATATGAACAGTGTAGGTAATAAACCATCAGTAAGATAGAAATACCGTAAACAGAATGTACGTAAATATAGTATCACAGACAGTAAATTCAGTGGAGAATAAATAGTTGCTATTGGTGGAGAGTGGCCAGGTGAGGGGGTGCAAGATTAAATTAGAAATGTCTCAAAGAATCCTTTCTGGGGTGTGACATCTGAGCTGAGTTCCTACATAATTTATGCCACTTTTGGTGGCAAGCAATAATAACCACCACCAAAAAATCCATGGACCAAAATGCCTTTGACAACAACAGAAAGAAAGTCATCTGATAAGAATTTGAAAAATCAGCTGGTTCCAGGTAGGCTGGTCCAGCGGTCCATCCAGGTCACAGGACGTGGTTGCTTCCGTCTTTCTGTCCTTCCATGCTCACAGTGTCAGCCCGGTTCTTGGACAGCCCCCCACCCCAAGGCTCTGAGATCGCTGCTGCAGTCCCTGTTGTCATCCCTGGTGTGATAATATCGGACGGAAGAAGCAGGTGCCACTTCTTCTGCATCTCGGAGCCAGAGATCCTTCCCAGAACCCCCAGACGACTCCTCACACCTGATTGGCTAGAATTGTGCCACATGCCTTTCCCTCAGCCAATCACTGGCAAGGAGTTCGGGGTTCTAATAAATGACTGGAGAAGAGGAAGATGTGCACATGCGTGTGATGGAGAAATCGTGCTGCTGTGTGGTTGGGGGACCAGTAGACAAGCAGTTATATCTCCCTCAGACCTGAGGGATAAGCAGGTCTCCGTCTGAAAAGATCATGGCAAGGCCTTTGTTTAGGGATAAGCTCAAGGGAGAGAAGCCCCAGGAGAGGGGAACCTATGGAAGAGGTGGGGAGGGCAGTGCAAAGTAAGCCTGGAGAAGGAGGCAGTGCCAGATCCTTAAAATGTGATCAGGAGTCTGGATTTTTGTCCTGGGACCATGGGGAGTCCCTGGAGGGGGCTGGTATGAGCAGTCGGGGGAAAGAGCACTGGGCCAAGGTGTCAGCGGTCTTGCGGGCTGGCTGGCACCATTACACACACAAGTAGAGCTCTGGGGAAGTGGTGCTTCCTTTCTCTACACTGGATTCAGTCCACATAGAATGAGGATCATGGCGCCGGCGGCACAGAGCTATTACTGGATTAATGCATCAGGAGGGAGGAAGGGAATTGCAGTCAGTGAGGTCCTATACAAATAAGAGATACCTATGGCAATCGATTCTCATTATTTCCGGTAGTTATGTTCTATAAAGCCACCGCAAACACTGAATTAGCAAATATTAAACCATTCTTTCTAGAGGAAATAACACACACGCACACATGCACACACACATCTCATGTAAATTATAATAATCCTGCAAATTCAGGAGAGTGGAGGTCTATGCTGTTGGAAATAGGGTGGGGGCAGGTTCTAGCAATGGATGATGCTGAGTTGGGAGAAGTTGAGGGTAGAGCTCTCTAATGCATCCATTGCAACATTGTTGTCTGTAAGGAACCTTATTCTCTTGTGTTAGGTCTGCATATTGCCACTGAGTCCAGGGGTGTATAGGGGGTCTTACTCAATGTCTCCTAGTGCAGCGCTCTGGAGGAGAGGCAGGATTTCTCTAGAACGGTTCTCCCACCCCTTTTTAAGTACCTAAGGAAAGGCAGTCAGGCTTGGCATTGTGGCAGCATCACAGGATTTTAAAATAAGAACACAGTCCTCCATTCCATTTTCTGCTCTAATTGAAAATCTCATTCTGATTGCTCTCTTTACAATCCTGGGCACAATAATGCAGATTTACGTCACTCAAACATGCCCTCAAAGATAGCTGATTTGCTTGGTTCATCATTTTTCTTCTCCCTTTTAAAAAGTAAAGCAGACAAAGAGAGGGATGGGAAAGTAGATTCTTTTAAGCTTTGAAAAATGATTGAAATGTCTTTTTCAGCTCCTGCTGGAATTTGGGGGGTGGGGAAGACCTTAGCTGCCATTCTCCACTGCCTTCTGAGGGTAGGTTTGAGGCTCAGACTAGTGTAGCCTGGAGGGCAGGGGACTTTGGACGGCTAAGTTCTGACAAAGCACAGTCACCCCCCAGCAGCCCTATTCTTTGCTCGGTAGCCCTAGGTTATTGAGTCAGGGTCCCTGTGATTTCAGCCCATCTTCCTGTTAGTGGCCTCTGAATTATGCTTAAAGATTCCTAAAGACATTGACAACATTGTGAGGTAGAAATGACAAGGATTCTGTCTGCAATGCTGATGCCAGGAGAGGTTTAAGCATCACATTAGTTATTTTCTCCTTGGTCTTTGATTTCACTCTACAGTGAACCAGGCTCATCTTTTCCTTCTCATGGGAGCAAATTCATATTCATGCTCTTTTGGGGGGATGTGGAGATGATGATAATTTGTCTCAAACAATATGGGTTTCCTTCTTTGAGTTTGGAAATGGACCCTGCTGACATTGCTCTTGAGCTGTCACCTGGTCAAGGAGGAGGTTGAACGTATACATCTGGAGCTTGGAAAGGGGACCTTTAATTGGTACTGATTCAGGCAGGGAAGAGGCCAAGAGTGAGTCTCTGTGGCTTGGAGAACAGGTTTCCTTGTGGCATTCTGGGTAAATCGGGGATCACTGCCAGCAGCCAGTCCCATGCCGAAACCCTAAAAGTAGTGTGTGAACTTAAACCAGCTATGGCAAATAGCTGGCCTCAGGTTCTTCATTTGTAAAATGAGATCGTGGACCCCTGGCAGTTTTGTGATTTGCTGCTGAACTGATTGTCCGTTTCGAGTCTTCTCCCCATAAAGTGACCTTTGCTTCCTCCTCCCCCTCCCGACCCAGACACATCAGTGACATCTTCCTGGTGGTCTGGGACAGAAAGTCCTCAACATTTTCCTTGCTTCTCTGGAAGACGTGAAGTGAAATGAGCTCACCTTGTCTACTCCCTAACCTGCTAATACATGTACATTAAAAGGAGGCCCCCATATGATGAGTCAAAAGTCCAAAACGAAATGCCAAATCCTCACCACCATTCTGCAACATTACAGTGTAATGAGACAAAAGTACTTAAATCCACATTTCTGGTGCATTTCAGAAGTATTTTCCTACAAGGATTTTAACCTAATGCAAAGCTCACTTCGTTTTTCAGAAAAAAAAAAATTCTCTTTACGGCGCGAATAGTGTTGCTTTAGTAACATATGGATACCTTTTAAGCATCTTCAGATACAGCGCAAGAGTGAAATATGTCACACCTGGGGTTTGATTGGTGGTGGTTTGAGTACATAAAGGAGGTGAAATAGAGGGAAAAACCACGAAGAAAAGGCAACAAAGGTTATGCAACTCCATTAAATTATGTTTATGGTTTTCGTTGTCAGGATTTCGTAATACAAAATGGCTTTCCTGGAGTCTATTTATCAGTATTTGTCACTAATTAGTGCCTACAAATTACCTTTTGTTCAAGCCGTGTTCTCCAGGTTGTCTCGGAGCCCCCATCAATCAGAGCGGTTGCAGTTCATGAACTTTCATTGTCAGGTTTTGCGTGTGCTCTTCCTGCTGATGGATCTGAAGATTCTAACCCCTATCCCGCCCCCCTTCCAATAAGGTTTCCGATGGCTGCGATTCCATTTTTGTGAACGGAAAGGAGATGAAGAGCAAAGTGGACACGATCGTGAACTTCACCCACCAGCACTTCACCTCCCAGTTAGAGGTCACGGTCTGGGCGCCCAGACTCCCACTGCAGGTGGAGATCTCGGACACAGAGCTGAGCCAGGTCAAAGGATGGAGGATCCCGGTGGCCTCCAACCGAAGGTGAGAGACCAAGAGGTAGGGGACGGGGGATGACCCTCAGGATTGTGCATCTGGGGCTCCGGGGCTCACCTCTGAGGCATATGGTCCCCAGGGACCCAGGCTTCGGGAATGCTGCATCCACAGTGGGTAATAATGAGGTTGGGGTGCATATGGATCTGACTTGTGTACTTAACGTTGACATGAGGAAATTATAATGAGAATAATAGTATCTACCTCATAGGATAATTGCTAGGATTCAATAAAATGATGCAACACATAAAAGTCACGTGACACAAGGCCTGGCATTTAGGGTATAGCTATTTTTTTTTTTATTCCCTGCTTCCCTATTATTCTTTTTTTCTGAATCATGTGGTTTCTATATTTAATTTTTGGAGGAACCATCATACTATTTTTCTTATTTTATTTTTATTAGAGTTTAGTTGATTTACGTGTTGTGTCAATTTCAGCCGTACACCAAAATGACCCAGTCATACATATATAAACATTCTTTTTCTTATATTATCTTCCAAGAGACTGGATAGAGTTCCCTGTGCTGTACAGTAGGACCTCATTGCTTCTCTATTCTAAATGGAACTGTTTGCCTCTACCAACCCCCAAGCCCCTATCCATCCCACTTACTCCTCCCTCCCCCTTGGCAACCACAAATCTGTTCTCTATGATTGTTTCCTACATTATCTGTTTTCAGTGTCCTGCTGTAAATGTCAGTCATCATCTATGGAGCACAGTGCGATAGCTAAGTTGTGGGCTCTGGAATAAGGCCACAGAGTTTTCACCCTGACTTTCCTCCATAGAGCTGTGCGACCTCGAACAAGTTATGTAACCTCTCTGTTCCTATTTCTTCATCTATAAATTGGAGATGACACTAGAGTTACTGAATAGAGTTTTCCCAATAATTCAATGAAATGATACATCCTGCAGTAGACAGAATTCTAAAGATGACATCCCTCAAGATTCCTGTCTGGCTAGTTATCTAATCAAACACTAGCCTGGTACTGCTGTGAAAAGATACTACACGTGTAATTAAAATTCTAAATCCAGGAGTTCCCCTCGCGGCTCAGTGGTTAACAAATCCGACTAGGAACCATGAGGCCTTGCTCAGTGGGTTAAGGATCCGGCGTTGCCGTGAACTGTGGTGTAGTAGGTCTCAGACGCGGCTGGGATCCCATGTTGCTGTGGCTGTGGTATAAGCCGGCAGCTACAGCTCCAATTAGACCCCTAGCCTGGGAACCTCCATATGCCATAGATGAAGCCCTAGAAAAGACAAAAAGACAAAAAAAAATTTCTAAATCCATTAATCTTAAAATATGGAGATTATCTGGCGGGGGGGTAGGGATGGGGGTGGGCCTGACCCAAGTTGAGCCCTATGAGAGCATAAAGTTTTCTCCAGCTGATAAATGGTAGCATAAAATGCAAAACCTTTAAATATAGACATGTTTTTTATCCAGCATGATTCCCTTGAGATCCATCCAAGTCGTTGCATGGTTCATTTATTTATATTGCTGAGTGTATCCCATGGCAGCTATTATCACAATTTGCTTAATCATTCATCCACTGAAGGACACTTATGTTGTTTCTAGTTTGGGTTTTTGTTTTGTTTTGTTTTGTTTTGTTTTGTTTTTTGACCGTGCCTGTGGCACGTAGAAGTTCCCCAGGCCAGGGATCACTCCCATGCCACAACAATGACAATGCCAGATCACCAAGGAACAGCTAGGACAGCAGAAAACTCCAGTTCGGGGCTATTTTGAATAGAGTTGCTATGACAATTTATGTCTAAGTTTTTTGTGTGAATATAAGTTTTCATTCTCCTGGAGAAAAAGCTCAAAAGTGCAATTGTTGGGTCTTATGGTAAGGGCCTATTGTTCTAGACGAAACTGCCGAACTGTTTTCCTGAGAGGCTCTTCCAATTTTCATTCCCACCAGCACGGTGTTAGTCATCCCATTACTCCAAATCCTCACCCGCCCTCTCAAAGCTTACCTGCAGTGTGGTACATTTATGATGCTATAGGAAGTGGAAAGCAGGTTAGTGGTTGCCATGAGTTGGGGGTAATGTATATATTACACGGGACACCCCTGTGGCGATGGGCCAGTCCTGTATCTCAGTTATGGTGATGGTTACCTGAATGTACATGAGACAAAATCACATAGCACTACACACACACACACACACACACACACACACACACGTATTCATTTAGCTATTGACGTTGGAATAACCTCTGTGTTTTGTACCAATGTCAGCTTGCTGTCTGGACATTGTACAATAGACAAGATGTTCCCTGCCCAGGACCTCCCTGGACAATTTTTAAACTTTCAAGGGGTGTTCCTATTGTGGCGCAATGGAAACAAATCCGACTAACAACTGTGAGGTTTCGGGTTCCATCCCTGGCCTCACTCAGTGGGTTAAGGATCCAGCGTTGCTGTGAGCTGTGTTGCAGGTCAAAGATGCGGCTCAGATCCTGCATTGCTGTGGCTATGGTGTAGGCCACCAGAGCTCCTATTCGACCCCTAGCCTGGGAACCTCCATATGCCATGGGGGTGGCCCTAAAAAGCAAAAAAAAAAAAAAAAAAAAAAAAAAAAAAGAAAGAAAGAAAGAAAAGAAACAAACAAAAAAACCCTTTCAATGAATTTGTAGATTTAAAAATTTTAAGTTTTTTTAAATAATAGAAGACAATTGTTTTTATTAATTGTGTTTATAAATGCCCTTTATTCACTCACTACTTTTATGATACTGCAGCTTTTGAGTACTACCTAGAATGTACTTAATATTATTTTTTTAGTTTTATCCATTTATTTAAGGGAAACGTCATATCATTATCAAAAATAGCCTACTGTGAGTTCCCTCTATGGCACAGTAGGTTAAGAATCCAACTGCAGTGACTTGGGTTCCTGCGGAGTTGTAGGTTTGAGCCCTGACTGGCTCAGTGAGTTAAGGACCCAGCATTGCCGCAGCTGCAGCATATGTCGCAACTGCGGCTCAGATTCCATCCCTGGCACGGGAACTTCCATATGTCATGAGTGCAGGAAAAAAGCCAGCTAATAAAAATTAATGCAAAGAAAATAAAATGCTGAGTAGATAGTATTGTTTGTCTGAGTTTGTCTTTATTGGGCCGTAGAGACTGGCACATGTCAGAGAATTCTTAAAGACCATCTGGCACCCAACAGGGACAGTCCCTGTGACATAATAAGGAGTAAAAAAATAAAATGGGACTAACTCTTTGGTATGTCAGTCAGTGTTTTTTAGTGCATTGTCACTTCGTCACCTACAATCTCACCAGCAAGGCTATCTGCCCCTCACCTTGGGAAACCCAAATTGCTAGGTGCTGGTGAAAATGTTTCCTGTGTAATATAAAGTCAAATTAATTTTTGAATTTTACAGAATGTTGAAAAAAAATGATCTCATGTCTTTGACCTATCAAGACTGAATAAAACACACAGCCTAAACCCTCTTCCTCTAAGGAGATCATATACTTTTTATATATCACTCATAGAAGATGGTAGAACCAGTGGAAGCTAGTTTTACTTTTGCACCCTTGAGGGTGAACCTTTCGAGGAGGTGGAATGACATTAAGAAAGTGGCTTTCTGAAGTGACAGGAGCTTGGTCCAAATCTGCAATGACCAGCTGTTTGGGCCTCATTTTCTTTCCTTTTTAACGGCTGCAACCTAATTGGAGCTGCAGCTGCCGGCCTACACCACAGCCACAGCAACACAGGATCCGAGCCATGTCTGCGACCCACACCACCACTCATGGCAACACTGGATCCTTAACCCACTGAACAAGGCCAGGGATCGAACCCACATCCTCACGGAGACAACGTCGGGTCCTTAACCCACTAAGCCACCGTGGGAACTCCTATCTGGGCCTCATATTAATCACTCGGAGTCTTGATTTCTTCACGTGGAAATAGGAACATGCTTCACAGCTGTCGTGAAGAGAAATGGAGTTTTGTTATACAATAGGGGGGCGGCAGCCTAGCTTGGACCCTGCTTCTAGGTAGCAAATTGGTGGCCCTGGTCCAACTGCCTCTCCCCTCTGTACCTTGGTTCTCTCACTGGCCAGATCAGGGTCATAGAACACCTATGTCTCGGGGGCCATGCAGATGACAAGGGGCAGTATGTGTGGCTGGCATGTGGCTCACATCCATCTACGTCAGCTCCTGTCCTTTCGTGAGCATGTAGGGCCAGACAGGCACATAGTAGGTCCTACTCAGTGCCTGTGAGTCACTGTCCACTCCTCCCTGACACAAGTCCCTGCCCACTGATGGTCACAGACCAGTCAGCAGCTCCTAAACCAGGTCCTCACATGAAGGACACGAGGCAGGTTCATCTGGAGGAGAAAGTTCTGGCACAGCTGAGCCGGGGAGAGTGTCTCGGGGCAGATCATGGGCAGGCAAGCGGGAAGAAGGGCTGGGGTGCTGAGGAAGGAGGGAGAAACCAGGACGCAGGTGCCAGACCCCTTTCAGTTGTTTCAGCGGCCTGAAAAACAGGCCTCTTAGATGGGGGGCGGGAGGGGTGGAGGGAGGTGTCCTCTTCACCTTTAGGGCCCTGAGCTTTTGTAGAGATTAAAGGGGCTTATCCAGGGAGGGGGCTGGATGTGGAAACTACCCCAAGTGATGGTTCACCAGGGCCAACCTCACGTGTCATCACAGCTGCCTTGCTGCTCCTCACCCACACCTGCGGGGAGGTCAGGGCAGCAGCCTCATTCCCCCTCCCAAGATGAGGCGCTGGCCCGTGTAGGGGCTGACCGCTAGCTCAAGGCCAACCAGGAGGAGTGGACACGAGCCCCACATGGCTCTTCTGACCCCAGGCCTCCTGTTCCTGCCTCTAGACCGAGTTCTGCATCATCCCCACATAGGGGAGCTGTTGCAATCACACATGTCTGGAACACGGGGATGGAGACACAGCTCGTGCAGCGTGGGGCTGGTTCTCCCCGGCATTGGGCAGGTGAGGCAGGGGCCGCGCTGGGCTTCTGTGTCCTGAGCACATGACACCACGTGTGGCACCCAAGGACTCCCCCAAAAGTGCCCATTGAATGAAGGACGGAGCAGAATGAACCGATGGTGAGCAGAGAAAGTCTAGTTCACGTCAAGCTGCAGTCACGGGGAATCTGGATAAGGAGGTAGGCAAGGAGCTTCTGGACCACGATGACGTGTACTCTGCTGTGTGTGTGTCCCAGGCCCACCCGAGACAGCGAGGACGAGGAGGACGAGGAGAAGAAGGGGAGGGGGTGCTCCCTGCAGTACCAGCACGCCCTGGTGCGCGTCCTCACCCAGTTCGTGGCCGAGGCGCCCGACTTGGGTCAGCTGAGCTACATGCTGGGCCCTGACTGGCAGTTTGACATCACCGACCTCGTGGTGGACTTCATGAAGGTGGAAGAGCCGAGAATTGCTCAGTTACAGGATGGCAGGACCCTGGTGGGTCGGGAGCCAGGCATCACCACCGTGCAGGTACAGGGAAACCACACCTCACCACCCCACCCCCGAATCCACCCCACCCCCTCTCCCCACCTCACCCTCCCCCCTGCCCCCAACCCACCCCCATGCCCACCCCTCACCCCAAAGCCCCACCTCCCCACCCCCATGCCTACCCCACCACCCAACCCCAGCCTGTATTGACGAGGGTCCAGGCAGGTGCTGTCCTGCAGGGGTGTGTGCACAGGTCTCAGAGAATCACAGGCAGTAACAGAGGGCTCGTCAATTCTAACAACTTAAACTCAAAATGTGCATTTTAGAGAAAGTAGAGAAGAAAGTATTTCATGTCTTTTACCAGTCAAACTCACAGAGGAAGCAATCTTTCCCCAATATAATAATTTACTTTTCCCATTTCTGTAATAGAAGATGGTAGAACCCAGGAAAGCTTTTCTTTTTTCTTTTTTGGAGTAGGGTTAACCTTTGAAAATATATTTTTTTTCCATTTTTTAAAGTTTTATCGAAGCGTAGTTGATTTACAATGTTGTGATGATTTCTGCTGTACCACAAAGTGAGTCAGTTATACTATGCTATAGTATAGCATATACTATAGTATAGCAATAGTATAGCATATTGTATCCCTGGCCCCAGAATTTCCACATGTCAAGGGTGAAACCAGGGAAAAAAAAAAAAAAGCTAGTTTTACTCTTCTAAACTTGAAAGTTAACCACTTAGTCTTAGACAGAAAACAAAAGCATTTTTGAAAACATGTATTGCACTAAAAATAATAAAAACTACTGGCCATTTTATTATAGTAATAGGAAAAGTATTTTCTAGCCAACATTGACAGGATCATTATGTGGAAATAGTGCAGCATATTTTTTAATAACACATTAAAATGTTACTGCTCATAGTTAATTGTCTTATTCTATTTTATTTATTTTATTTTTTTGAGGGCTGCAGGTGTGGCATATGGAAGTTTCCAGGCTGAGGATTGAATTGGAGCTGTAGCTACCAGTCTAAGCCACAGCCACAGCCAGATCCAAGCCTTGTCTGCGACCTACACCACAGCTCACATCAACACTGGATCCCTAACCCACTGAGCAAGGTCAGGGATTGAACCCACACCCTCATGGATGCTAGCTGGGTTCGTTTCCACAGAGCCGCAATGGGAACTCTAATTAAGTTATATTTTAGATGTTGTCCAAATTAGTTTTTGACAAAGCTGGAGTCAACATTACAGTTTGTATTACTTTTTTTTTTTTAGTTAGTGAGAGCAACATACTTTGTTATGTTTCTCTCTCTTTTCTTTTTTTTTCTGGCTCCACCCACCAGGTGTGGAAGTTCCAGACCAGGGATTGAACTGACCCCACAGCACAACCTAAGCCTCTCAGTGGCAATACCAGATCCTTAACCCTCTGAGCCACCAGGGAACTCCTGTATTACTTTTCTGTTGCTGTGTAACAAATCACCACAGAGGTCCTAACTTAAACCACCAGTAACTTAGTAACTCAGAGTTCTTTGGGTTGGGAGCCTGGGTGAGCTTGGCTGTGCTTGGGGGACTACAGGCTGTGATCAAAGTGTTGGCCAGGTTGGGCTTAACCCAGCTCAGATTGCTGGCAGGATGCGGCTCCTCATGCTATGGGATTGAGGACCCTGTTTCCTTGTGGACTGTCAGCCAGGGGTCACTCTCTCCCCCTAGAAGTCACCGGCCTCCCTTCTCCCGGGGCCCCTCCATCACCAGTAGTGATGTGTTTGGTCCTTCTCACTCTCTGGATCTCTCTGACTCCCTTCTTCCACCTGCCAGGGAGAGTGCTCTACTTGTAAGGGCTTATGTGATTACATCGGCCCCTCCTGGCTGATCCAGCATAATCTGCCTATTTTAAAGCCAACTGTGCCACATACTATAACTTAATCAGAGGAGTGACTTATCACCATACTCACAGGTTTGAGATTAGGTAGGGAGTTCCCGTCGTGGCTCAGTGGTTAATGAGTCCGACTAGGAACCATGAGGTTGCAGGTTCGATCCCTGGCCTCACTCAGTGGGTTAAGGATCTGGCATTGCTGTGAGCTGTGGTATAAGTTGCAGACACAGCTGGGATCCTGTGTTGCTGTGGCTATAGTGTAGGCCAGTGGGTACAGCTCCGATTAGACCCCTAGCCTGGGAACCTCCATATGCCATGGGTGCAGCCCTAGAAAAGACAAAAAAAAGAGAGAGAGAGAGATTAGGTAGGACCTTTTTTGGGGTGGGGTGGGGGAATGCAGTTCTAGAAACTTTGCCCACTAGCTATTTCTCTCCATCCATGAATTGCCTCCGACTGCAAGCTGGACACTTAATAAGAAGGAATGGTTTCTTTGGAAAGATTCTCATTCCCACTCTACCTACCTGGCTTAACCAATGATGGCTTTGCAGCCCACACAGCAGTGATCAGTGGTCTATAGTCAACATCTAACTACCCACCAGCAGGAATAGAGCAGTAGGGGACTGAGCACCAGCCTTTTAAAGGGCTTTGTCACAATTCTGCCATTTTTGGCACCTAAATATTCGTTAGCTGCTGGGAAAATATTACCCTTTGATGCCTTGTCCCCAAGATGGGTGGTTTTTAGTATTACCTCTAAATAAACCAATCCTTTTTTTTTGGAAAAGACAGTGCAGTTATCCTGGTGTGAATCAAGGGAAAGAAAACAGACCAAGATGATGTATATAAAATTCCTTCACTTGGAAAGGGTAATTGAACAGGAGCGTAAGGCTCACGTACGCAGTTTCTGTAAAGGCACTCACGTCGCAGGAAACTGGGAGAACACTTTGGTGGAAATGAAAGTTAAGGAGTTCTGAACGGTGCTTGGGGCAGAGACTAAGCTTTCTCACTGACCCCACAGGTCCTGTCGCCTCTTTCCGACTCCATCCTGGCTGAGAAGACGGTGATTGTCCTGGATGACCGTGTCACCATCTCCGACCTGGGGGTGCAGCTGGTGGCTGGCTTGTCTCTTTCCCTGCAGCCTCACAGGGCGGACAGAAGGGCCATCATCTCAAAAGTGGCTGCCCAGGATGTTCTTCAAGCCCCACAGCAGGTAAGATTGCAGAGTCCTTCTGTCCACGGTCCACGGAGACCACTCTCTCACTGTCACATGCTGCAGAAGAAATCCGAAGAGCACACCTAGCTAGGACTGGTGGTTCTTGAAGCTTCTTCCTGCGCCTTGTCCAATCCTCAGTGGCTTAGAGACATTTACCCATCTGTGCTTCTAATCCACTAACCACATGTTCATATGCCACTCACTTTATTTATTTATTTATTTATTGTCTTTTTGCCTTTTCTTGGGCCTCTCCCACGGCATATGGAGGTTCTGAGGCTAGGGGTCTAATTGGAGCTGTAGCCACCGGCCTACACCAGAGCCACATCAATGTGGGATCCGAGCCACATCTGCCACCTATACCACAGCTCATGGCAACGCTGGATCCTTAACCCACTGAACAAGGCCAGGGATCAAACCCGCAACCTCATGGTTCCTAGTCGGATTCGTTAACCACTGCGCCACGACGGGAACTCCTATGCCACACACTTTAGAGCAGCCTAGCCTTACACTCCTGTTCAATTACCCTCTCCAAGTGAAGGAATTTTACACACATCATCTTGGTCCATTTTCTTTCCCTTGATTCATACCAGGATAACTGCACTGTCTTTTCCAAAGTTCCGCTTCTAGACCTTGACCAAAGGATTGCAGGCTTTTCCTTTTGCCAAAGCAAGCACCTTTTGATACTGAAAATTCCATTTTGGCATCTCAATAAGCTCAACTAATAGGTGGCCAGTCGCTACTGTGGACAGTTATGGCCAGCTCTAAAACTCTCTCCCCTCTTTCAACTTTTACATGTCATTTATAGAGATCCCAGGGCAGTGTGCCTTTCAAGCCAGCTGGTCTCCTAATGCATCCTTCCTTAAGTGCTTCCAACCCGTGCATGTTTTGCTTCATCAGCAGTGGCTTCCTAATAAAGAATGTTCAAAGTGATATCATCTTGAGCAGGAGCCTGATTAGTTGCACCTGAGTTTGATTCAGATAAATTGCCTGATCTTTCAGAATGTTTTTAGAAAGGTCAAAGTCAAATTCTGTCATAGGGCATGCAATAAATTAATATACACTCTAATGCCTTCATTAAAGTATATTGTCTGCTTCTCACTTCCGTGGGGCTGTAGCTTGGCATTGATGCTGGTTGAAGGCATGCCCAGCGCTGTTCCTAAGGATAAATATTTATTTTTCTCAGTTTCTGTGTTTAATAATATTACATAGGAAATTGCATTTAGATTGCAAGTTTGAAGGAACTGGATCATAACATGATACTGTGGTTTCATTTTTCTCAGGAAGCAATAGCCAGTTCTTGGATTTTGTTCAGTGATGGATCGGTGACACCTTTAGACATTTATGATCCCAAGGATTTTTCCGTTACTGTCTCCTCATTGGATGAAATGGTGGTGTCTGTCCAGGCAAACCTTCAGTCCCAATGGCCGGTTGTGGTTGCAGAGGGTGAAGGGCAGGGGCCCTTGATTAAACTGGAAATGATGATCAGTGAACCCTGTCAGAAGACCAAGAGGAAGAGTGTTCTTGCTGTGGGTAAAGGGAACGTCAAGGTCAAATTTGAACCGAGTATCGATGAGCACCAAGGAGGTACCAACGATATTGAGGGCATAAACCGGGAATATAAAGACCACCTCAGTAATACCATAGAGCGTGAAGGAAACCAGGAGAGAGCAGTTCAGGAATGGTTCCAACATGGCGCCTCTGTTGGCCAAGAGGAAGGTGCCAACAAGAGCACAACCTCCCTGTCTCCCGTGGAAGGAAAGGATAAGAAGTTGCTCAAGAGTAGGGGTCCAGACACCTTCACAAGCTTCCCCACTCAAGGGAAGTTACCGGAACTCCATAATCCGAGCGACCTCACAGTGACCTCCAGGGGGTTGACCGACTTGGAGATTGGCATGTATGCCCTGCTCTGTGTCTTCTGCCTGGCCATCCTGGTCTTCTTGATCAACTGTGTGGCATTTGCTTGGAAATACAGACACAAAAGATTTGCTGTGAGCGAGCAAGGCAACATCCCCCACTCCCACGACTGGGTCTGGCTCGGGAATGACGTGGAACTTCTGGAGAACCCCGTGGACGTGACCCTCCCGTCGGAGGAGGGCACGACCATGGTGGACAGGGGGCTGCCGTTCGAGGAGAGGAACTTCCTTCTGAACGGTGGGTCCCAGAAGACTTTCCATAGTCAGCTGCTCCGACCTTCTGACTATGTCTACGAGAAAGACCTTAAGAACGAACCTCTGAGTTCCTCGGGCCCAAAGAGGAAGAGGGTCAAGTTTACTTCCTACACCACCATCCTCCCGGAGGACGGCGGCCCCTACACCAACTCCATCCTGTTTGACAGCGATGACAGCATCCAGTGGGTCTGCCCAGACATGGGGCTGGGGGAGTCCCAGGGCTTTAGAGACTACATGGAGAGGCTGCAAGACCAGATGTGAACTCCTTTCTCATGTTTGTATTCACCTTTATGCCTTCTGTTTTCTGAACGGTGGAACCGTGAGTTGGATCAGCAATAGCGGATGAGGGAACAAAGCTTCATTTGTGGAGGTCTGGCGGGGATCCCTTTCCAACAGGTCCCAGAGAGAGCAAAGGCAGCTGGGTTTCAAGCCAGGCAATATCTCCAAATCGGCCACGTGTAGGTCCGGGAGAAATCCTAAGACCACAGTTTTTATCTGCCGCTTGGTACTAGCTCCATACAAATCTAATAAACCTGACCCCACAGACATTGTTAGTCATCTCATGACAAAACGGCCGTGTGGAATTAGGAAAGACTTAGGTTTGATTTTTTCTACTCCTAGACCTTTTAAAGCACAGTGGACATTTCTTGCCCTTGGCCTGAGATTGGACATACTCGAAAGATGCTGAATGTAGCCGCCCATATTTGTTATGAGCACTGCTCATTATTTTTATATCTCTTTGCATCTGCACCTCATTCCTTTGACCTCTGCAGTTCTTTTTGACACATGAAGGCAAGAAATTTCAGTCTTTTCTCTGAGATCGGTTGGATTTCCCTATGAGTTTTAGTCACTGAGATTTGCCACCCCATGTTAAATAACCCATGTTATTTCCTGGGTGTCTGTGCAGGATTTCAGGTTCTTTTCCAGTTTTCCGCGTTTCATCATCTAAGGGGCAACATCGAAGAAGCTCATCCTCACGCCGTCTTTCCTTCTTTTTGTTGTTGAACTTTCTTGTATCAGATGGGGACATGGGATTTTACTTAAAAATATTATTATACTGTGAGGGAGGGCCATCTTCTTGACAGTTTTCTACATGACGCTTAAAAACTTTGGAACAAATTTGTGAACCATGAACTTTTACTTTTATCTTCTGCTTGTGGGAGTCACAAGGAACTCCTTCCTGGAGTGTGCTTCTGAGGGCAAAAAAAATGTCCTCCCTATTGTCATATTTGTACTAATGCTTTGTGGTCCGCACCATTTGTTATCCAAATGGAAATCACAGTCTAGAAATGATATGCACAGAAAGGAAATCGCATAGGACATACCTTCAGATTAAGCTTTTCTTTTGCCAGAACAAAACTTTTGAAAACCATAAGCGAAATGATGTTTCAACTTAGCAATACGTAGAAATCTATCCATATGATAATCCCTGCCCCCTCACACACACCAAATATATATATATATATATACATATGTGTATCTCCTCAGCCATGACTCTGGCAGAGATAAAACCTATATGAGGTTTGCATTGATGGAGAAAAGCAATGGGTTCCACCTCCCCCATGCTCTACCCCCAATTCATAAAATAAATGACTATACCAGAAGCTTGAGAAGCAGTTGTGATGAAAAACCATAGCTATTGGAAAATCAAAGTGATGAGAGAGAGAGGGAGGAAAAAAAAAAAAAAAGCCTGATTCCTGCATAATGTTTAAATAAGAAATGTTTTTCATAGAACAACATGCCTGGCCTCAAGCAAAGTAAGTGTTTCAGATTAGGAAACTGTGACAGCATAAAGATGGAATAGCTGGAAGAACAGACACTGGATGAGTATGCCTCCCTCCAAGCTTCTTGAGCCATTTGTATCCCAGAGAAATAGAAATTTAAAGGCCCAATGTGGCAAGGTCCTGCAGAAAGCATGGAAGCAGTTCCTTGAATGACTGGGCTGTTCAAAAGGGAAGCATTCAGTGGTTCCCTTATAGGGTTCCATGGACAGCAGCATGACAACCAGCCTCCTCCAGCCATGACATGGCAGCCACAGAGTTCCTCATGTGTCCCCTGCCCACAGGACTACAGTACATGTATAAACAGCACTGCCTGACCTCCAGAGGCAGGTGTTCAGTGGCTCTTGTGTCTTAAATGCGAATGGAAGTTGGTGAGGTTCCCCCAATTTTCCTGTTTGATTGGAGAATGAAGCCAAGAGGCCCAGGCATCAGCTTCCAAAGGGGTTTGCAAAGAGATGGCTGACACCCTATAGGAAGAGCCCCTCTGTTAACCTCTGTTTTTCAAAGCGCTTGATGGGGAGGTAGCTCGAAACCAACTGTTTGGGGCCAGAGAGCCGTTGATGCACTAATTGATACACAGCTGTCCCTCAGAGCCCTGCTCCTCCTATATTTTTCATTGTTTCTCTCCCTTTGGATATTCAGCGTTCCAGACAGAGTGGGGATTTTATATCTGAAATGGAGGAACCTCACTTGATATGGGGGTGATTCTCACACACACACAGCAGGCTGCCTCCCACGGGTACAATGAGACTTCCGGTGGGTATAATTCAGGAGGGGACAAAGGAAGTCGTGGGGAACCTTATTAAGGAGCATACAAGTTAGAGCATCTCCTGGGATCTGAGTGTTTGAAGGGACATGGAACCAAATTCGGGAATCAGGAATCCCAACAATCTCAAGGTGCCTGTGGTTTCTCTGCAAGGCGGGGAACTGACCTTTGTCCTGAAAATGCTTCCTGTGGATGTTAGAGCCAGGGGAAGGATGCAGGCTGCATACCCTCACCTTTGCTGGTCAATGTTGAGAGTCCGTTCAAAATAGAAACCAAACAGAAGGTTTCAGGAGAGGGGTCCCTTTTACCATACAACACACACTCATGTATATGTACACTTGCATGTGTATACCCACGTGTGTGTGTGAATAGTAAAGAGCCAGAGAATTCAGTTTTTAGTGGAAATCAACATTGTCAGTTGTTCTCCAGTTTGGCGTAGATACTATTCAAGCTTAACAGAATTCCATTGATGTGATAACCATGGGTTGCCTCTGCTTGTTTTCCAATGATTCAATAAAAGCAAAGGAACTTATCTCCAAAATATTTAAACTAAGGTGGGGGAGATGACATAAATTACTAAGCCTCAAAATACAGTTCCCTGGTTGGGGGGTAAAGGGGGATGCATTTGCCTGCATTTTCCAGGTGCTTATGGCTGAGCTGTCCAAAAGATCACGTCCCCAACCTGAAAGAAACGATGTCGCTCAAGGTCCCTTCCTCTCCCGTAAGAACAGGATGCTTGGATTCCCCCCTGAGGCAGACACCAGCAGCCTCTTGAGAGGAAGCCAGGCTGCAAACTCTCTAAGGCATACAGGGGACAATTCAGGTGCCCCATGAAGACCAGGTGACCTACAACACTGGAGGAGGAGAGACCACTGACTCCAGGGGCCAGACCGGCTGCTGTCCAGGCCAGCGTCCAACTAATCAAGGAGCAACCGCCCCATGAAAGGACTGGAGTTTAAACACACAATGTTGCATTCAAAAGAAAGCAGTAAGAAAAGACACTCGGCGTTTTCCTTGGAAGCTTCTCCCAAAGAGCACGCCAGCTAGCAGACCTCAGAGCACTCTGCGCGAACCAAGAGAGGGAATCATTGACTTCCTGGTTATTCTCTACTGCACACTGACCAGGCTGAGTTCTCAGACTAGAACACTCCATAAACTGTAGGCAGAGGGTTTTTATTTATCAATGATGAATGCAGGGAAAAGTGGATGCATTTCTGTCCCATTGCCACCTCTGTAGACAAAGTATTTTGTACCTGGTTGATTTTTTTAAGTTTTAGGAAGTCTGCCTTTGTGTGTCTTTGTCAGCATTCTCATCTCACTTTTTTAAAAAGGTGTCTTTCCAATACTAGGATATTGGGACCACAGTAAAGTGTCTGTCCATCAGAGAAGAACACGCAACCCAACTCCACCGAACTCAGCTGGTGGTTTCATCTGAATCCTACATCTGCCATCGACACCATTGTTTTTCTACTCTACTCAACTCAACAGTGGCCTCAATTCTCCCTTCTAGTCTCTGTCAAGAACATGATAGATGGCTTATCAATCCAGCCACCATCTCCTCCCTCAAAATTATATGACCTGTAATGTACAGCATATCACCTGTGATGTAGAACAGGATGGGTGGTGGGAAAGTTACGCTAAAACATGGAAAGCAGATATTTTTGTATGTAATATAGGCAATCTCCTTAAACACTGAAAGGTGTATTGGAATAAATACATTTTAAAATAAAAGCATGCAAAGCTGTAGCTTTTAAATGTACAGACATCCCACTCAGAAAGATCTAACCTGATGGTGGAAAAACATTGGCATCTGATGTCGTAAAATGCGCTGCATTAGGAATGCAGCCTTTAGAGGGCGTGGCTCGTGTTGGCCTCGTTGATGGAATCTGCCAGAACATTTTGATCTTACGCTTCATTACTTTTGGCATTTTTTTTTCCTTTTTCTTTTCTTTTCTTTTTTTTTTTTTTCTGGAACTATTTCAGAAATAAAGTGACTTCGTTTTCCCACATAAAGGTATATTCTAACCACAGGGTAACTCATCATTTTTAACACAAAAATAAACATTTAAATGTTCTCCAGTGGCTTCTTTATTTTATCCACATATTCCCTTTTAATTGCAGCATCTGTATGATTGGACTCTATTTGTATGTTTTTCTTTTTAGCCTGAGATTCTCATACCTCTGACACAGCAATAAAGGGAAACCAAAAGAAAACGTTCGTGGAATGTTGCAAACAACTTTTTCCCTTTGAATAAGGCCAACTTCTCATTTGTTGTCCCAGTGGGCTGGGAGACATTTGTTTCCTGATGCCCCAGAAGGAGGGCTCCTGTTTCTCAAGTCCCCACCCAGCATCAAATCGTCCTGGACTCAGTGCTGACGTGGAGGATGCGGTGGGCCCTGCCCTCTCCTTTTTGGTCTTTACTTGTCTGTGTCTTACTCACAGGTCCACATCTGGGGGCTTGGGGTGCTGAAGACCAAGAACAGGTGGAGCTCTAGACACATAAGAAAAACATGAGAGGAGTTCCCATTATGGCGCAGCGGTAATGAACCCAACTAGGATCCATGAGGACCTGGGTTTGATCCCTGGCCTCTCTCAGTGGGTTTAGGATCCAGTGTTGCTGACAGCTGTGGTGTAGTTTGCAGATCCAGCTGGGATCTGGCATTGCTGTGGCTGTGGGGTAGGCTGGCAGCTGCAGCTCGGATTCAACCCCTAACATGGGAACGTCCATATGCTGCAGGTGCAGCCCTAAAAAAACGGAAGCAAAAAAAAAAAAAAATGCCCCCAAGCCTGATCTTTCCCTACAGCCATCATTTGAGGAAATGAGTGTAAACCTAGGAACGGTTTTGTGAAATCTGATCTACGGGGTGGAAGTTGGGGGGCAGGTATCAGATGAGCACAGATGCTCTCCCAAGTGTCCCAACCTACCACATCAGCAGGATTTCTCACACTGTGGGTACCTATTTTCCACTAACAGCCCCCATGTCTTCTCCCTGGAGGAGGACATAACCACAGTGCCCCCCCCCGACTCGCCCCCGATCTTGGCGTGCCTGTCTGCAATTCACTAAAGTCGGTTTCTGAAAGAGAAGGAAAAAAGAAAGTTTGAAATGTGAAGTTCTAATGAATCCCCTAGATTTAGATTTCTGTGTGTGCAAAATGCAAACACTGCATTTCAAACGTTTTGATATTGAAATGCTTAATGCTTGTCAGTTTCTTTACGGTTTGATACTCTTTAGATAAGTTACAGAGGTTTTTTTGTGGTTGTTTGCTTTAAACATTTTAAAAAATTTTTATTAAAGTATAGTTGATTTACAATGTTGTGTCAATTTCTGCTGTACAAAGCAAAGTGACCCAGTCACACATACATATATATATATATATACATATATACTTTCCTTTTCTCATATTATCTTCCATCATGGTCTATCCCAATAGAGATAGAGACTGGATAGGAACTCTACATACGTATTTTTTTAGACACAAAGAAGTTCAGAAACATTCTAACCTGGGTTGTCACATTTGTAGCTTCTTCTATGACTTAAGCAAGCAGGACATTATCACTTTCCAGATAGGAAATAACACTTCAAGTATAATGGGGAAATTACTCTCTTGGTCCAAGAAAGCAACCATGTCATTAACTCACCAGTTGGAAAATCTTCACATTTCATGAGCTCCCTTTGTCATTTCTTTGACTTTAATTATTGCTTTTGGTGAGTTGTGATGAAACCTTTCAATTTATTTATTTATTTTTTTTACTGCTGCCTCTGTGGCATGTGGAAGTTCCCAGGCTAGGGTTGAATCAAAGCTGCAGCTGCTGGCTTACACCACAGCCACAGCAACATCAGATCTGAGCTGTGTCTGTGGCCTACCCCACAGCTCATGGCAACGCTGGGTCCTTAACCCACTGAGAAAGGCCAGGGATCAAGCCTGAATCCTCCTGGATACTAGTCAGGTTCTTAACCTACTGAGTCACAACAGGAACTCCTTCCATTTTATTTTGAGAGCTGAAATCTCTTTCGATGCCACAGAAGCCGAGGATGGTTTATCCATCTCTGCTGCCCACTGGAATAAAGCACTTTACAAACAGAGGTGGATGTTGCTTTGGGATTCAGGGTCTACGTGATCCTGACTTTTCTACCCACTTGATAGTATTCCTTCTCAAACATGGTTTAAGTCACTTCTGAACTGACTCTTCTTTCTTCACCTCTGTTTAGCCAAAGAGCATGCCCAGCTTTCTATTTTCCATTATAGAGTTGGTGCAGAAATAATCTGCCATTTTATTGTTATCTCCTTTATGGGAATCTGATTCCCTAAATGGAATAACCTGAAAGGCCAGTGTAGACCCTTCCCATATGATGTGGTTTCTTCCCATGGAGATGCTTCCTTAGAAAGGGTGCCTTTTTCCTCCTGTTGTGATCCCCCTGTAGGATCTCTATTTTACCCCTGTATGTTCTCACACAGTGCAAGCATGCTTTATTCCCATAAATATTTTAGGCTGACAAGTGTCACATACCAGGCATTGAGAAGCATACCCCTCCAGATTCTCAGCACTTCAATTGATTATCTTGGTTGATGCAATTCCACTGGGTCCATCCGCTAATTTTCATTAGACCTGCTACCCTATCAGTTATTCCACAGCTGTGTATTGCTCACCGTCAGCTCATGCGCCAGAAGATGCCAGGATTGGCAGATGGAGGGACCAAAGTGCTTCTTTTGAGCACAGGCCACCTAGCAAATGATTCCCTTTCTGTAGTTGTTTCCCCTGGGAACCTTATTCTGGAATTCTTGCAACAGCATCAGTTTAAAAGCCAAGAACAGGAGTTCCCATTGTGGCTCAGTGGTAACGAATCCGGCTAGTATCCATGGGGATTCAGGTTTGATCCCTGGCCTTGATAAGTGGGTTAAGGATCTGGCGTTGCTATGAGCTATGGTATAGGTTGCAGATGCGGCTCAGATCTGTGTTGCTGTGGCTGTGGTGTAGACCGTCAGCTACAGCTCCGATTTGACCCCTAGCCTGGGGATTTCCATATGCCACAGACGCAGCCCTAAAAAGATTAAAAAAAACCCAAAAAACAAAAAACTGAGACCAACGTATGACTGAGTCACTTTGCAGCAGAAATTGGCACAATAATGTAAATAAACTATACTTTAATCTGAATAAATAAATAAATAAATAAATAAATAAATAAATAAAATCCAAGCACAAACCCCTTGCCTGACCTCTGGGAGAGTTGATATTCTAGGCACACCTCACACATCATTGTGGGTTTAAGCCCATGCCCCAGTTAGGAAAGACAGGGGCTGAGGGTGGAGAATGAAATAATAAAGAAGGGATCAAAGCCAGGGGAAAAGCAGTGGCTCTAACACACGGAAAGACCTTCCCTCGCCCACAAAGGGTATTGAACAGCACGTCCGTGCTCCTGGAGGGAATTCACATGTGTCTCCCCAGGGCCAAGAGTTTTTCCAATGCTGCTCCACTGTAACATGCGCTTGAGGAGCATGCTGTTTTCCGACCATTCAAATCCCTCTCCCGGCTACCAGTCTCTGGCCAGGCTCTTCTCCGGTGGACCTGAACTAGGCTGCAGGACACAATGAGGAGGCCAAACCCATGCTACCCAGCCACTTCTGCATTCTGGGGGTGGCTTCAAGGCCACCTTTGTCTGGCATTGGGGGAAAAAAAGCATGTGATCTGCTAGTTCCTATTTTTCTGATTTGGATCCCTATTTCCTGGGATCCTAAGCAAGGTCAGGGATCAAACTGGCATCCTCATGGATCCTAATCAGATTCATTTCCACTGCTCCACAAGGGGAACTCTGACCTCGGCTATGATAAACAGAGCATGCTGTTGCAACATTGTGCTTCTCCATACTTTTTGGTTGTGTGATGTACCTGTCTCATACTACACCCCTGGCTTTTCAGTATAATTTGTTGTCTGATCCACAGTATAATGAACATATCTGTAAAGGCACTTTCAAACCTTTTGAAAATGAAGAAATATAATGTGTTGGATGATTCCTTGTCATAGAAAAGCAATGGATTGTTAGGTTCCAGGAAATAATCTCATCTGTAATATGCTCAAAGGAGGATATTAAAAAGTCTTCAAGTCCAGCATAGTATTGAAGACAGTATTGAAGTTGACACTTCTTAATAGCATTTTTTTCCCCCATAAAACACAGAGGGGGAGAAGTTCCCATTGTGCCTTAGCAGTTAACTAATCTGACTAGCATCCATGAGGATGAAGGTTCGATCCCTGGCCTTGCCCAGTGGGTTAAGGATCTGGTGTTGCTGTGAGCTGTGGTGTAGGTTGAAGACACAGCTAAGATCTTATGTTGCTGTGGCTGTGGTATAAGCCATCAGCTACAGTTCTGATTTGACCCCTAGCCTGGCAACCTCCATATGCAGCAGGTGTGACCCTAAAAAGCAAACAAAACAAAACAAACAAACAAAAAAACCAAAAAAACAGAGGGTGAGTTCCCCCACGGTGTAGCAGGTTAAGGATCCAGCCTTGTCACTGGTGTGGCTCTGGTTACCCCTGTGGCAAATGTTCCATCTCTGGCCTGGGAATTTCTGCATGCCGTGGGCTCAGCCAAAAAACAAACAAAAAACACTGGGAGGAGTTTGTATTTCCTTTTTTTTTTTTTGCTTTATTTACCCCAATTTTAAGATGATCTGTGACCTAGGAGCTTTCCAGCTCCCCTTTCAACAGGAATCAGAATGCATATTTGAATTGTACAGGTATCTCTTAACTGGATGAATGTCCCCTTTCTAGGAGCATTGGGAAGGTGATCAGAGAGCCAGGGAAAGGAGCATAATTATTGCTCTTCACTGTTACCCACATGGGTCAGGTCTACCCTCGGGAGAGATTCTTCTTGCTTAGTTGGGAAATGCTAGCCCGTAAAGCTCATTTGAGGAGCATGAGTAAGCAGCTGCTCTAAGCCTGAAGGATCTTGAAACTAATGAGGTCTTTGGTCCTAACCTTTGCCTGTTTCTCAGGGAGGCTCCAAACTTCCTGACCAAACTTCAGAGATCTGAAATCCAGGTCTGACCTCAGGAGACCTGTACCAGCCTAGGGCAGTGCTAACCCCAAAGAAGAAACTACTAAACCCCAAATGACCACAGATGTATTTCAATGCCTGGAAGACAATATGATGCCAACTCCTTTCACCGTGAAGTTTAGAACTCATCAAATGTTCATGACCTTTGAAAGCAGCCCATGGGTGAGATAACATTCCAAGAATTTCTGAAGGCGCACAGTGATCACCAAGAAATTGTGGCCAAACTGTAAATAATAATGAGGCAAAATAATAATCTTATCAAAGAATTACATGTCACAGGTACAGGTGGTTTTCTTTTTAAACGTTCAAGATGCCTTGGAACAGAACCTCTAGATAGAAAGATACTGGGGTGGGGGGGGGGTTCTGCTGAGGCTTTGAGAGAAGCCTGTTTCCAGGGACAAATCACCTGCAGTTTTCTTTTCCTGGTGATGAGGTGACCAGGCACAAGCCACAGGAGATCTGTTAGTAAATTATGGAATCACAGATACATTTTCTTCCTTCCTTCCTTCTTTCCTCTTTCTCCCTTTCTTTCTTTTTACGGCCACACTCACAGCCATAAGAACATATGGAAGCTCCCAGGTCAGGGGTAAAATTGGAGCTGCAGCTGCTGGCCTACAGCCACAGCAACACCAGATCCAAGCCAAGTCTACGACCTACACTGCAGCTCACAGCTCACATTTCAAGCATTTTCATTTCAAACATTTTCAAGTATTCGACCTACACCATAGCTCACAGCTATACGAGATCCTTAATGCACTAAGCAGGGTCAGGGTTCAAACCTGCATCCTCATGGATACTAGGTGGGTTCTTAAACTGCTGAGCCACAGTGGGAACTCACCGAGTGTGGATTTTGAACTGTAATTCATACGGGGTCAGTGGCTCACAGCAGGCAAGACCTGAGTTATAGCTAAAACAAAACAAAACAAAACAAAACAAAAAAACAAAACACCCACCTAAGACATACTAGCAACACACAGGGCTCTAGATTTGGGGCTGGGGTGCTAAGATATTTATTCCAAAGTGTTCTCAGACATCTAAAGGTGGGGAACCTGGGCATAAGCAGCTTGAATTCTGGAAGGTTCTAAATGAAAAAAATACTGTTGGCATCTTTGGGCTAAGTGGGTCCATTTGCAGTATAATAGGATTAACAAGGCACATTTGGGTTGTAAGGTAGTAACTGCTTCAATGTACTGTTTCTCCAAGTGTGTTGTGATTAAAAACCTCGGCCATGGAATTGCTGTTGTGGTTCAGCAGGGTAAGAACCCAACTAGCATCCATGAGGATGTGGGTTCAATCCCTGGTCTCGCTCAGTGGGCTAAGGATCCAGCGTGGCATGAGCTACAGTGTAGGTCATAGACATGGCTTGGATCCTGCTTTGCTGTGGCTGTGGTGTAGGCTGGCAGCTGTAGCTCCAATTCGACCCCTAGCCTGGGAACTTCCGTATACTACAGGTACAGCCCTAAAAAGGAAAAAAAGAAAGAAACCTGAAAAAAATAAAAATAAAAAAATACTGAAAAATCATTTCAAGAATGTATCCTACCATGGGAAACATTTTTTAATCTTCCCCCTTGAAGATGTTCAGATCACATTTAAGGCTTCGAGAGGACTGCCTATAAGGAAACATTTTGCAAGTATTCTTAACCTGCATTTTCCATAAGTTACCCCCTGTAGTTTTCTTCTTCTCTGTTTCATGTTAGTAAATTACTAATCATTATTTGCCTATTTTTGCCTAAAACTTATTAAAGCCCTAATGGACTGCATTGCACACTTTGAAGAGTGCTGCTCTAGAGCGTTCCAGCACTACTAGATTTGATGCAGATTTGACATTGTTTTCAGCAAAGCCAGCATTGTAGTTCACGAAATAAATGCACTGATGTGAAAGGCTCA
Source organism: Phacochoerus africanus (assembly GCF_016906955.1). Lineage (NCBI taxonomy): Eukaryota > Metazoa > Chordata > Mammalia > Artiodactyla > Suidae > Phacochoerus > Phacochoerus africanus. Next base: position 27,785,602 of record NC_062558.1, on the reverse strand, counting down.
GACAGCTGGGGAGGTGGATGCTGAATGATTTTAGAACAGCTGCTTCCCTTTTGATCCTGTTCATTCCTTTCCATGCTTAATTCTTTTTTTTTTTTAATTTGGCTGCACATGTGGAAGTTCCTGGGCCTGTCATGCCACAGCAGCAACCCAAGTTGAAGCAGTAAAAGTGCCAGATCCTTAACCCATTGAGCCACCAGGGAGCTCCTCCCTACTGAGCTTAATGTACAGATCTGGTGTGGAGTTCCCGTATGGCGCAGTGGAAAAGAATCCGCCTAGGAACCATGTTTCGGGTTGGATCCTTGGCCTTGCTCAGTGGGTTAAGGATCTGGCGTTGCTGTGAGCTGTGGTATAGGTCGAAGATGCAGCTCAGATCCCAAGTTGCTGTGGCTGTGGTGTAGGCCAACCACCGTAGCTCTGGTTAGGCCCCTAGCCTGGGAACCCCATATGCTGCAGGTGTGGGGCTGAAAAGACCACACACACACACACACAAAATATTGAAAAAGAAAATGGGTAGAAGTTTTGAAGAGAAATTTTCCAGAGGAAGATCTGTGACGGACATGAGAATAAGCGCCTTCTGCCTTCTGCCATCAGGGAAATGCCAATTGCAATGATGATGAAATACAAGTGCACACCATCTATCATGGCTAATATTAAAGAGAATGAAACACCTGCCGTTGGCAAAGACGCAGAGGAAAAATGTTCAGACACTGTTGCTAGGACTGTAAAATCCTATCACCACTTTCGAAAACATCTTGCCAGTTTTTGGTTAAGTTAAACATATACTTAACATATTGGCTAAGAATAGCATGCTTTGGTATTTATCCAAGAGCAATAAAAACATGATTCTACATGAAGACACGTTCGAAGCAGTTTTATTCATAATACACACAAAAAATAGAAACAACCCAAACAGCCATTTACAGGAGAATGGATAAACAATTATCTCTTTTTTGAACAGTGGGAAGCTACTCAAAACAGCAACACACTTCCGATTTATGCAACTTCATGGGGCTTAGCGAAATGTAAGAAGCAAAACAAAAGAGTACTTGCTGCATGATTCCATGTACATGAAATTCAAGAATAGGTTAAAAAAAAATCTCTGGGATACAAATCAGAGCAGAGTTTGCCTTTATTGGGGTGTGTGTTGATTAGAAGGGGGGGTCAACGTGGGTGATGAAAATGGAAATATTCTTCACTTTTTTTTTTTTTTTTTTTAAGGCTGCACCCATGGCATATGGAGGTTCCCAGGCTATGGGGCGAATCAGAGCTACAGCTGCCGGCCACAGCCACAGCCACTGTGGGATCCAAGCCACGTAAGCAACCTACACCACAGCTCAGGGCAACGCCAGATCCTTAACCCACTGAGTGAGGCCAGGGATTGAACCCTTATCCTCATGGAGACTAGTTGGATTCTTAACCCACTGAGCCACCATGGGAACTCCAGTGTTCTTTTTCTTTATCAGGGACTGGCTGACATTGGTAGAGGCAAGGAGACAGTTAGGAAATACACAAGCTACCAGGAGAAAAGGAAATAAACAAAGGACTCAGCATTCTGATTACATTCCTAAATAGAGTGGTCATCTCTGTAGTCACGGTGCAGTCCGAAAGGGAAAATTTAAAACTGCAGGAGAGAAGTTCCCTGGTGGTGCAGTGGGTTAAGGATCCTGTGTTGTCATTGCTGTGGCTCAGGTTTGAGCCTTGACTTGGCAACTTCCACATGCCATGGGCATGCCAAAAAAAAAAAAAAAAAAAGAAAGAAAGAAAAGAAAAACCCAAAACTGCAGTAGAAAATTAAAATGCATGGGGGAAAAATGTAATTGTAATGTATACATGTAAGGATAACCTGACCCCCTTGCTGTACAGTGGGAAAAGAAAAAAAAAGAAAAAAAAAGAAAAAAAAAGAAAATTAAAATGCAGCCTGAATTATACCAACAGCATGTGATGCAACTCCACAGAAAATTACACGAGGAGATGAGATAGACAGAAAAACTTCCAAAATGTATAAAAAACAAAACAAAACGGGGGAGTTCCTATTGTGGCTCAGTGGTAACAAACCCAACAAGTATCCATGAGGATGTGGGTTCAATCCCTGAACTTGCTCAGTGGGTTAAGGATCCAGCATTGCCGTGAGATCTGGTGTAGGTAGCAGATGCAGCTCTGATTCGACCCCTAGCCTGGGAACCTCCATATGCTGCAGGTGTGGCCCCCCAAAAAAATCAGCCAGACCCCCCAGAAGGTGTCGAATTGGGAAAGAAACTCTCTTTTCTGTCGAAGCCAGTTTATTTAAGAGCGACAGCAACACCGGATCTGAGCTGCATCTGCAACCCATGCCTAATGCTGGAGCCTTGGCCCACTGAGCAAGGCCAGTGGTGGCTCTGTGAGAGAAAGCATAGGGACACAAGGAAAATCAAATGTGCATGACAGACACGACACAAATTATCTGGAGTGGTTTAAATCTGAGCTTTTATCAGAAGGTTCTTAAGTTCCTACTGTTACAATACAGAACTTGGCAGAAGCCAGAGAAATGAACAGTGAGGAAAAACTCAGTATTTAAACAGTGGTTTATTTCCAGTCTCTACTGCCCCAGTTCAGAAGGAAAAAACACCATCTTAAATGAAAATAATTTATAGACACATTATTTTATGCCTTGCCTTTTACATTTGATGTTGGGGTTGGGGCAGGGAATTTATAATGTTAAGTACAAGGAGCTTATCTGTATTTCTATATTATCTAAGAATTTTGCAGCCCTGTCTCCAGCTAGGCTCCTAAAATTTCAAACTGGCAGGTAGCTCAGAGCTACTGCCCAAGCAGTCTATGACATGTCCAGATCCTCACAAATATAGGATTCATCACTTCAAGATGTTTTCTTGGGGTAAATATAGGAGTCATCACTTCAAGATGTTCTCTTTCTCTGGGTTGCAGGCTCCAAAAAGCAGAGACCAGTGCCTGATACACTGTTTGATGAATGAATGTTTGAATGAATGAGTTTTACCATTGTCAGGATTCTTCTGATTGATGGAATCCATCGATCGAGCAAAAAGAAAAAAAAAAAAAGAATTCGTTGGCACTTATATGTGAAAAGTCATGCATGTGATTTCAGGTATAGCTTGATCCAGCTGCTCAATTAATATTCTTAGGAATCTGAATCCCTCCCTCTCCTTCTCTTTTTTCATCTCTCAGATATGTTTTCTTCTACACTGGCCTCATTGTCAGGTAAGCTTTCCCCATTGGTAGCACATGAGGACCCAAGTTGATTACTTTCTGCCAGCTCAGGCCCCATACACACACAATGATTTGGAAAATGAGATATACATGAGGAAGCTTCTGTGCCTGGGAATTTTTGGCAGCTACTTTGTGATCACGAGGTGGGTGCCAGTGTGGAGGAGAGGCACAAGAATCAGAAAAACAGCCGGGCTATGGAGATGCTGTTGAATTGCTGGGTAGAGAAGCTCCCAGGTGCATTGTGCATCTTTACATGAAGTGATCAATTGTCTTTATTTTTTTTCAATCCATTGTGAGTCCATTTTTCTCTTATTTGCAGTGGAGCAATTTCTAACTGATGGAGATGATTGGTATGTTTTTGTGTATAGCCAAGAGGCACTTTAAAGGGTTTTGCAAGTACATTTATTTGTGATGGAGAAGAAGTGCAAGAGGTGGAAATCAACGTTATAGTTATTTTCAGAAGCTTCATGATTAGTTTCCTGCTTAATGTCCCCATTTTTCAATCTGCCAGTGAAAACACCCATTCCCACCTTCTCATTCTAAAGTCAAAACAACAAACACACACTTGAGCATCTATTAGTGGACCTGATTTCATATTGGTCATTGGTGGTGTTGCAAAGACGGATCAGGCACAGATTAGGTGCCTCGCTGTTGAGAATGAGGTCACGATTGATGTGTAAACTGGGGACGTAACACAAAGCCCTGTGGGCAGGGCCAGCTGTGTAATCTGTGGGCAGGATTTAAAAAAAAAAGAAGGGGTAAAAATACCAAGGTCATAAAATATTAAGCTGCTTCTTGTGGTCTTTCATAACTTGTCATGGGTATTTCTTACTCGGTATTTAGTGTCGTTCTAAGTAACTAAAAATTGTAAATAGTGGAAGTGATTTTGGCCAAGGGTGCCTATGCTCTGCAAGACCAGTTTTCCATGTAAATATCGGACCATTTAACTTTCATGCAGAATCACCAAGATTTGAAAAATCTGTATTTTATAGATAGAATGCCTAAGTTTTTTTCTCTTGCCAGAACAGTGGAAATGGTGCACAAAAACTACTCGACTGTTTTTGTTTCATGTCTTGACAGACATACCTTCTGCTAACAAGCTTCACCTTTGGCTTGCCAATAAATAGGGTGGGGGGAAGGAAATGACCTCTGCTGTTGTTCTATTTCTCTCTTTTCTCCTAGGTCATCCTTTTTTTGGGGGGGGGGGTCTTTGTCTTGTTTAGGACTGCACCTGTGGCATATGGAAATTCCCAGGCTAGGGTTCGAATCAGAGTGGTAGCTGCTGGCCTACGCCACAGCGACAGCAACACCGGATCTGACCTCATCTGCAATCCATGCCTAATGCTGGAGCCTTGGCCCACTGAGCAAGGCCAGGAATCGAACCTGCATCCTCATGGTTACTAGCTGGGTGCTTAACCCACTGAGCCACAGCGGCAACTAAAAAAAAAATAAAAAATAAAATTAAAATCTTTTTTAACTGGTACAGCCACTATGGAGAACAGTTTGGAGATACCTTAGAAATCTATCCATAGAACTTCCATATGACCCCACAATCCCACTCTTGGGCATCTATCCGGACAAAACTCTACTTAAAAGAGACACGTGCACCCGCATGTTCATTGCAGCACTATTCACAATAGCCAAGACATGGAAACAACCCAAATGTCCATCAACAGATGACTGGATTCGGAAGAGGTGGTATATATACACAATGGAATACCACTCAGCCATAAAAAAGAATGACATAATGCCATTTGCAGCAACATGGATGGAACTAGAGAATCTCATCCTGAGTGAAATGAGCCAGAAAGACAAAGACAAATACCATATGATATCACTCATAACTGGAATCTAATATCCAGCACAAATGAACATCTCCTCAGAAAAGAAAATCATGGACTTGGAGAAGAGACTTGTGGCTGCCTGATGGGAGGGGGAGGGAGTGGGAGGGATCGGGAGCTTGGGCTTATCAGACACAACTTAGAATAGATTTACAAGGAGATCCTGCTGAGTAGCATTGAGAACTCATGTTGCAACAGAACAAATGGTGGGGGAAAAAATGTAATTGTAATGTATACATGTAAGGATAACCTAACCCCCTTGCTGTACAGTGGGAAAATAAAAAAATTACATTAAAAAAATAAATAAAAAAATAAAATCTTTTTTAAAAAGGCACGTCTCATTAACCACACCCCCGATGTTGCCCCATGTCACACTGCCAGGAACTCCCAGTGGGCAAGAGCTCATCCTTGTGTAAAATGCAAGACACGAAATAGATCAGATGCAGTAAATGGAGACACAAACAGAAAAAAACCCAAACCCTTTATCTTTAAGGAACTGACAATTCCGTTTTCCCCTGAAAACAGGGACGCTTGGAATAAATTACCCAGCAGTTTTTGAAACAGAAAACACAGTCTCTACCACAGAACACGAGACTAAAAACATTTGTAGGAAATTTGCAGTCATATTAATTCTACATGTGGCACGATCGGCCTCAAAATAATGTGACAAAGTGAATTTTTCTGCCTCACGCTACATTGACTCCTGTGGTATTAAAGAGCAGGAGTGAGGAGTTCCCACTCCTGCAACGCGATTGGAGGAGCCTCTGCAGCACCAGGATGCAGCTTCAATCCCAGCCCTGCACAGCAAGGGGGTCCTGCTGCTGCAGCTGCCGTGTAGGTCTGCAGCTCAGATCTGATGCCTGGCCTGGGAACCCCATATGCCTCGGGGCGGCCAAAAAAATAAAAAAGAGAGAGAGTAAGAGTGAGTCTCTTAAAGTCTAAGACCATGTTAGTCCCCAAACCTCCATGGCTCCCATCTCTCAGGGAAAAATCCAGTGTTCTCACCATGTCCCACAAGGATGATGCATCCCGCCTCCTCCCCTCTCTGATCTCATTTGCACCGCCCCCCCCACTAGCTCTGCTCCAGGCTCTCCACCCCCACTTGTTCCCAATACCAGGATGCCTCCTGCCCCAGGACCTTTGCACTTCCGGTTCCCTCTGCCTGCAACAATCAACCCCCAGGAACTGCACAGCCCCCTGCCTCACTTTCAGAAGTGGTGAGGGGAAGCTTCCTCCCCTTCCTCCGCACCCCCCTCCCCCGAACAAAATCACACTTCCCTCCTCTCCCCCCTCATCGTGGCTCCTCCCCCTCCCCTAGGTATAGTCATGGTGTCCTTCCTCTCCCTTCCCCCCTCCCCCAGGGTGATGGGGGATCACACCTCCCTCCCCTGCCTCCCAGAGAGAATCTCTGGCTCCTCAGCTCCTTCCCTTCCCCCTAGAGGAAATCACAGCTCCCTCCCCCCCCCCCCCATTACTCCTCGCATCCCCGCCCTCCGCTCCTCTCTCTCCTGGTCTGTGTTTCTCCAGGGCGACCGCAGAGGACTGCCAAGGTCTCACACACCACGTGGTTCCCAGCTCCCCCTCCTGGAGTCTCAGCCCCACGAGGGCAGGTCTCTATCTGGGCCACTGTTTATTATGTCCTTAGGACTTGGAGCAGTGCCTGGCACACAGAAGGAGGGCTGTCAGACTTGCTAAGGGGTGGCCTGGAGATGAAAACCAGTGTCCAGCAGCCAGCTCAGCTCTCTCTGTAGTCTGAAGGCTAATGCTAGCTGCCCACAGCAAGGGTCAATGCCTGTATGGAAAGCATCTACCAACAGATGCTTCTGAAACTGAAATACCTCAGAACCCAGCCAAAACCCTTGGGACTTGAATCCAAGGTTTTTTTTTTTTTTTTTTTTTAAAAAACATTTATTTTTTTGTTTTTTGCCCCCCTCCCCCCCTTTTAGGGCCCCACCTGCCGCATATGAAAGTTCCTGGTCTAGGAGCCCAATTGGAGCTACAGCTGCCCGCCTACACCACAGCCACAGCCACACAGGAGCTGAGCCACATCTGCAACTTACACGACCTCTCACAGCAATGCTGGATCTTTAAGCCACTGAGCGAGGCCAGGGATCGAACCCACATCCTCAGAGATAATAATTCTTAGATCCCTGGGCCACAAGGGGAACTCCTATTTACGGTTTTATAGTTAAGCAAGTCTTAATGTTCCACGATGTTTGACAGCTTTCTTAAGCATTTATGAACTTGCAGTGGTCTTCCAAAGTTCCCTAGGTTTCCCTCTCTGTCTGTGGTCCCCTCCTGGGACCTCTACAACTACCGGGTGACTATCTTCCTCCATCCTATCACTTCCGGTGCTAGGATGGTACCAAGATGCAATAACAGTAACAAGTGTCGCCTATCAAACATGGCCATTGACCAGTCCTCCTGTCAGACATGGGCAGTTTGCATAGTTTGGGGGGCAGTCCTAAGAACCACTGACTGCACACTGACTGCATAAGCCCATTTTGAGATGGTAAGAGGGAATTTCTCGGACTTAGGGTCACACGGGGTTGCCACCGGCTTCGAAGATGATCCAGCTACAAAACTGTAAGTCAGGATCCAGGGCACAGAGCATAAGACCCGGCCAGCTCTTCCCTTTGTGGTCATCACCATGGCAATCCTGTTTATGGGGGAACTTCTCTTAGTGGGCACTGAGGTGGCACACGGAAGAGGGGAAAATCTGGGGTCTTTATTTTGTCTGCGTTGCACTTATTTTTATACCATAGAATTTAATGGCTACGCCTTGAGAACCTGGGTTTCCCATTTCAAAACACCCAACTCCCTGTCTTCTCTTTTTTTGTTGTTTTCTTTTGTTTTGTTTTTTGTCTTTTTGTCTTTTTTTAGGGCCGCACCCGTGGCATATGGAGGTCCCCAGGCTAGGGGTTTAACTACAGCCTGCGCCACAACCACAGCAACACCAGATCTGAGCTGTGTCTGCAACCTACACCACAGCTCATGGTAATGCTGGATCCTTAACCCACTGAGTGAGGCCAGGGATCGAACCTGCAACCTCACTGTTCCTAGTCGGATTCGTTTTCCCACTATGCCATGACGGGAGCTCCTGGCTTCTCTTTGAAATCATGAAAAGAGAATCCCAACTCACTAGAAACTGGGTTGGGTAGAGAAAGGGACCTGTGTGTGTGACGAACGTCTATTCCTTCTTTGTTTCTTCCAAAAAATACTTATGGAACCTACTCCACAACAGACAGCCATTGTCCTAGGCGCTGGAAGGGGAAGGTGAACAGAAAGAAGACCAGCCTTTGCAAAGGTTGCAAGTCTGAGACACATCTGATGCATGGGAGGTCCAGAAAGATGACCAGAGCTACGTCAGGGGAAGGTCAGCAGCACAGACCAAGGAGCACCAATCATGGTAGCCATGATGGCCTGGGCCATTCTGGAACCCTGCAGGCAACAGAAGCAGTGACATTTTTATGGGGCTGCCATGAATTTCCCTTCCATGTAACCCATGTCATGTTTGTTCCCAGCCCACTGGGTTCACAGCGTTGATCAGAGGGCCCCACCCATTCGGGAGGAGGGTCCAGAGTTAGAGTTCTATTATGTGTCTCATCAAGAAATACTCTGGGATATTCGGTAGTTAGGACTAAAGGCTGCTGTTGTCATTATTACTTGATGGATGTGAGCACAAAGACCTTTACTAAACCAAGTATACAATCAAAAGGATGCAGAGAACTAACACAGCGATTCCAGCCCCGGGAATTTTGCACTCTGGCCCTAATCTCCAAAGGCCCTGCCATGGCTGGTGTTGAACTCTGGGGAATTTGGAAGTGACCTTTGTTCTACTGGCCGACTTGGCACCAAAAAATGTGAAGTCGTCAAACCACGCAAAGATCAAGAACGCATCACAGACAATGAATGTAACCTTCCCACCGTGTCCAGCTGCCCTTCCATCCCTTGAACTGTCTGTATATTTCTCCAACACTGAGCAAGCTTTGATGCAGAAACACATTATATCTTTTTTCCTTTTTAAAAAATGTATTGAAGTATCCTTGATTTACAATGCTGTGCCAATTTCTACTGTACTGAAAAGTGACCCAGTCAAACATATATATACCTTCTCTTTCTCACATTATGTTTCATCATGTTCTATCACAAGTGACTGGATATAGTTCCCCATACCATACAGTAGGACTTCAGTACTAATGAAGAAACACCAAGAAACACCTTTTGTCATTGCTTTCCAGATAACCTGATGTTCAGATTCAGAAGTCAAACCAACAGCCCTGTCTGCCACAGAGAAATAACAATGAAGGATTCTTCACACATGCAAATATATTCTCTGTGATGCTTTAGATTTATAATGATAAGACACTAGAAGATAATGAAATTAATCTTTTAAAAAACATGCCCCATTTAAATGACAGTTAAGCTATTGGGTGGATCAGGAATCATCACATTGTTTCATTCTGCTGGGTAAATACTCATCAGGCTGTGATGACATCCTGTAATTACCTAGGGCTTGGGGGGAAATTAGATTTCCTTTGCTACCTGTAGCTGTAGCTCCTGGTGTCCTTGAGGCCAACTGGGAGGAACCACACCAGGTGTCTCTCTGCTGCCAGGTAAGTTGTCAGAGCAGCTGAGAACGACTCTGCTTAGCTCAGGGTTAAAGTCTAATTCTAGCCCTGGAAATTGGATTAATAGCCACATCTAATCGTGAACAAACAATGGAATGAGGTTCAAGCTGATTAGCTGTGCAGAGTCATTATTTGGTTGAAGGAGAAGAGCACACGTCTCTTCAGGGGCCGAATCTGCTTGCAAAAAGTTGGGTCTCCGTGCAGGTTGTGCCTGTGAGAACCAGGTGCCCTGCTTTGTGGGCGCCCTGCGCCTGCAGGGTCTCATTTAATTCCCCACCCAACTGTACGATCTGGGCACAGCCATTATCCCCATTTTAGGGGTGGAGGGGACAAGTTCCAAGAGGTGGATTCCTTGTCCAAGGTCACAGAGCGAAAGGAAGAGCTGAGACTCTAGTACGGGGATACCTGCCTCTGAGACATCCTGAGAGACGCTTTTGCAAACATCACTTGATCCACTGCCACGCTCCCTCCAGCCTCCCCAAAGCAAAAGTCACACCCAGGGTTTGGAAGCGGTGGTGTCCTTTCCCCGGAATAAGCTCTCTCTGGTCTCGCCCACCAGCCCCAGGTTCTCCAGAGCCTCCCTCCACCAGGAAGGTGGCCGGGTTCAGCAGCTCCAGGTTGGGCTTCCACAGTCCCGGTTACAGCGCCCCCTGTCGCCCCCTTAGAAAGTCTCCAGAGTCTGCGAGTGGCGAGATGTGTGGGGGCGCGCCCTCTAGCGTCAGGAGTGCACCTAGCAGTGTTAATTGCTGAAAGCACTGATGTTTTTAGTGTTCCGTGATCCATGACTGATGACCAAGCATTTTCTCCATGTTGTTATTATCCTAACGTAATTACTCTGGGAAACATCTGTTGTTGAACGTGGCACTGTAGGCAGAGCCATGCCTGATTGGTTTTTATTAATTTCATTCATAAATCACGGATTAAAGTAGATGCGGAAGTAGAGAGGAACGTGGCAGGAGTTGAGAAGCAGTCAGAAACGATAATTTCCGTAGTAGGGAAGTTGCTGGAACTTGGTCCATCTCCCAGTTGGCTGCTTTCTCTTCTGCTCAACTGCTCTGATGTTCTTCAGAGGGGTCAGAGGCTCTGTGCTCTGCTCTGCATCCTTCCATATTATCTGACCCAGAAAAGTTCTTGCTCAAATGATAGAGACCTTCATTGCTGACATCTATCAGACTCGTCTCCTCATCTTTGATCTCCTATAGGATGGTGCCCATGTCACCTTATTTCCTGAAGGATGAAATGTATCAGCATCTGTGAGCGGTGCTTGCTCCTGTGTATTCAGTGCAGCCCAGGCAGTTCCCAGGCAGTTCCCAGGAAGCCTTGTGGCCGGTCACCTCCAGGCCTGTGCCCCCAGTGAATGGAGCTGAGTTCCCCTGCCAGCCCAGATGGGCATTCAGGGGACACCAGATAGCTCTGGCTGAGTGACAGCACCCAGGGGTTCCTGGGGACCCTTAGCAAGACAGTGACCCAGGAAGCCCATGGCTGTGATGGGGATGGCGCCCCACTTATGCATGTGTTTCTCCACTGCACATCAGCTGCTAAACTGCATTTAGCAGCGAATACACCTCCTGCACTTACTGGGAGGCCAATGTTTTCATCTAACATTTGGTTGGGGAACATTTGTTCCTCCAGTCGCTCTTGAAAAATGCAACCTTGGCAGGAGAGAAATAGACTTCTTTTCACGTAATTCCAATTTGACCAGCCCCATTTTTCCACTGACAGGATGAATGCTGTGTAGATTGGTCACCCCACTGCACCATTCAGGGACATTTTCCCATAATGAGGCATTTAAGGATGAGCATAATAGCAATTCCAGTGTTTTTCTCTAACTGCAGTGTCTGTCAGTAAATAACCAGAATAATAATAATAAGCATGTTATTCAGCAGGTCTCAGGGGTCAACACGGACGGCGAAGAGGAGTCCTGCAGCACGCTGTGGGTGTCCCGGGGACGTCCCCCCTTTGCTACAGTGTGGTGGGAGCTGGAACGTACATTCTCAGTTGCGGCTTGTCTTCATCCCTGCCCCGTGACTGAAGGGACCTAACCTCTGGCCAGGTCCTTAGAGCCTGACTCTACCCTGCTGTTGTCAGGAACGACATGGATGGTCCTCCTCCCCTGTGCCTTTTGCGTTTTTGTTTTGTCATCATCTTCTTCTTCTCCTCCTCCTCCTCCTTCTCCTTCTTCTTTTTGCTAGAAGAGACAGTGCCCAGAGATGTGTTCAAACAAAACATTATTTTGAACTAAAGATAGAACTACTCTGTGATCCAGCAATCCCATTCCTGGGCATATATCCAGAGAAGACTCTCATTGGGAAAGGTCCATGCAGCCCAGTGTTCATAGCAGCACTGTTCACAACAGCCAAGATATGGAAACAACCGAAGGGTCCATTGACAGATGAATGGATTAAGAAGGTGTGGGTGGAATGGTAATACAGTGGAATTTACACACATGGAATATTAATCAGCCCTAAAAAAGAATGAATCATGCCATGTGCAGCCCCATGCATGGATTTTGAGGTCTTCACACTAAGGGAAGTAAGTCAGAGAAAGACAAATGATATCACTTGTACGTGGAACCTAAAATATAAATGAACTTATCCACGAAGCAGAAACAGACTCACAGACATAGAGAACAGACTTGTGGTTGCCAAGAGGGAGCAGGGGTAGGAAGGGAAGAATTGGGAGTTTGGCATCAGCAGATGCAAGCTAGTATGTATAGGATGGATACAGCACAGGGACCTCTATTCAGTATCCTGTGATAAACCATAGTGGGTACAAATATGAAAAAGAATACATGTATATGACTGAATCACTTTGCTGTACAGCAGAAAATAATACAACATTGTAAATCAACTATACTTCAATAAAATCAGCTTTCTGTAATCTCAAATTTTCCTTATGATACAATACTTCTAATCTCATTCATTGAATAAATATTAATTTAGCTTCTGCCACGAGCCAGGCATTCCTCTATTTCCTCAGTCTTGTCCATTTTATCAGTGAAAGAGGGGTTACAGCCACTGGCTGAGAAGAATTGGGGGGGTGGGTAGGTGCAGGGGCTTTGAGGAGAGAAAACACAAGTACACTGAGTAGACACAACAGGCGAAATTCCTGCCCTCAAAGAAAGGCATCTGTGCACGCAGGATCATAAACCTGTAAACAGGAGTTCCCGTTGTGGCTCAGAGGGTTAAGAACCTGACATAGTGTCTGTGAGGATGTGGCTTCAACCCCTGGCCTTGCTCAGTGGATTAAGGATCTGGCATTGCCTTAAGCTGTGGTGTAGGTTGCAGACACGGCTCAGATGTGGTGTTGCATGATGAGAAATTCAGTGGAGAGCCGAAATCAATAAAACTGATTTCTAGAATTTGCCTTTCTTCAATTAATGCATTTGAAAGGGGCAGGAGAAGAGGAAATAACATTGTGCTTTGATCTCATGTTACAAGTTGTACCTTCAATGTATTAGACACATGTGAAATCGGGAGGAGATGGGAGAAGATGCACCATGGACCCTGTCACAATTACAAAATTATTGTAAGTGTTTCCTCTGTCCCAGCTGCCCCCGATGTTCCATCTCGGTGGGGCTGCAGCCCTGCTGAGCCGGGCTCTGTCTTCTTCCTGGACCTCACAACCCCAGGTCATGACCACAGGAGGTCTGGGATGTTAACTCACACTGGGAGGCGCTTCTTACTGTCCACAGTGCTTCATTCCCTCACTTCATTTAGTCTTTGCAAGACCTTTGCAGTAGGTGGCAAGGGTGTCCTCACCTTTACTTTGCAGGCAGGAAAATCAAGGAGGTATGACTGCAGCAAGGGCGCTGTGAGTTGGCAGGATTTCTAGGACAGGGCTGCATCCTCTGACCCCCCCCCCCCTCCCATGTACCCGTATGGGATGAGCTCTCGCTGCCTGGGTGCCAGAGAACAAGACTGTCTCATGGAGAGCAAAGGGCAATGGCTAATTCAGCATCATTTCTGCACCATTCATGAATTACCTTGGCTAGAGGAAGCCCTGGGATGGTCTTCGTGGATGCAAATGTAAGAAAACCACAAACTTCCTTGAGACTCTTCTCACGAAGTTCTGAAAACTTATGCAAAACTCATCCATTTCAGCCCCAACCAAGAGGAAGGGAAGAGAAGCCCCAGGGTTGGGTGGGGGTGGATTATGATACTTAATCTGGTCCTGAAACCACAAAGACAAACCACAGTCTGGCACTAATAATATTTTCCTCCCATCAGCCTTTTAGATGCTGGCCATTTAGCCTGACTTCACGAGCTGGAGGAAGCAACGCCCAGAGAGTTCATTATCATGAGTGGTCTTGGGACATTTGGGGAGAAGTTCTGAATTAATTAAAATTTCATTTGAATAACATACACGTGCTAGTATTTTATTGCTGATCATCTCTCAGATAAGCCACCAAGCTCCCTCCTGTGGATTGCCTGATGGCAGTGAGCCTGCCGACTGTCACTCAAAGGAAGAAGGGAGAGTGTCATTTTGAACTCCCCGGGGTTGCAGGAAACCCACACAGCTGGAACATCGTGGGGGCAACTCTCAGATGTTCGGGTGAGAAATGCCCTGGGGTCAGCCATGCATCATTTTCCAGCTCTTCTGAATCTGCTTCCTGATGTAAACATTACAGGTGCGTAAATATTGGACCCATTTATTCATTTACTTTCATTTTTCTTTATTTATTTTGCTTTATAGGGCCCCACCTGTGGCATATGGAGGTTCCCAGGCTAGGGGTCGAATCAGAGTTGTAGCTGCCGGCCTGCACCACAGCCACAGCAATGCCAGATCTGAGCTGCGACTGTGACCTACACCACAGCTCATGGCAACGCCAGATCCTTAACCTGCTGAGCGAGGCCAGGGATCAAACCCACATCCTCACAGAGACTATGTCATGTTCATAGCCTGCTATGCACACACAAAAGGAACTCCTAAAATTGAACCCACTTAATCTCCTTAAATTATACCCTCTCTATCTGTTATGGAGTGATTGTTTAATAAAATCTCTACTTTTATCGGGCAGTGAAGCCAAGGTGGATGTTAGTCTTGTGGGTGCCTCAGACCCCAGTGGAGGCAGGAGACTAGGCTCGGGGGAGGGATCTAACTCAGAAAATGTCTGGGGCTCGATGTCAGCCTGGCTGCTGAGCAAGGATGGATGTTTCTGAACTGGAAAGCAATTATTTGTATTCACAGTTGGCGAATGGGGCTTGGAGCTTTTCAGGGGTCACTTACCAGGCTGACAAAAGGAAGTTTCCCTTGACTATTTCCCTTATAAATTCTGGCAGATGGTGGTGTAGGGCGATTGCACCTCTCACTCAGGATGGAAAGAAGTCAGCCAGATTGCTGGAGCCCCTATAATGAAATTCCACACACCGTGGTTTGGCTGTGTCTGGTAGTCTCTCTCTCTCTCTCTCTCTTTTTAAACAAATTTCTTTCTTTTCTTTTATTTATTTTATTTTATTGCTTTTTAGGGCCACACCTGCTGCATATGGAAGTTCCCAGGCTAGGGGTCGAATCAGAGCTGCAGCTGCCTACACCACAGCCACAGCCATGCTGGATCCTTAACGCACTGAGCAAGACCAGGGATTGAACCAGTATAACCTAATGGATACTAGTGGTTGGGTTTGTTTCCACTGAGCCATGATGGGAACTCCTGGTAGCCTCTCTTTCATGGAAACTCTCCACCCCATACATCTAGGTCAGAGCTCTGAATGATGAGTCAAAGCATCAGAGATGTCAGCCTACTTTCGCTAATGGGTGGCACGAATACACACAGCCCAGCACTCACACAGACTCCTGGCATTTGGAAATTGTATTGAAAACATACAGGGCAGTTGTGCTTCAGTCAATTTCATAAACTGACTTAAGCCAGGCTGCGCCTTTGGTATTGTCGGAGCTTTGAGGAGGAATACACCTAATTCCAGGAAATATTCTTCAAACACTTATTGTGGGTCTTGGAATTTTACATATAGAATCTCAGTCTCTTTGGCATCCTAGATCTACCCTGTGTTAATGCCAAGGAACAGAATGTCCAACTGGAGGACTTTAACCCCAATGAATTATTATCTCACACACCAAGAAGCCTCCTCAGCATTTCATTTGGTTCTTCAGCTTGTCCCCTCATGGCTACAAAATGGCTGTCAGAGCTCCTAGCTTCACATCACTATCTATTCACATCAAAGGCAGGAAGGAGACAGCCTTTGGAGGGAAAGGTGGAAAGAAGAGGCCTGTCTTCCCCAAAGGAGAACTGTTCTGTGTCTCTTTTTATTAAGAGGGAATGTGACAGAAGCCCCCATCATGGCCCTCTCAAGTCTCCATTGGCCGACATTGGGTCACATGTCCTCTCCAGAGAGCCTGTGAAAGTGAATCAGTGTCCAGCATCTATTATGGGATGTGGGCTGCCAACTATGAGGGGGGAGAAAGGGGCGGGGCTGGGGGGTGGGCGCTCAGAGCATCGTTGTCCCAGAAAAGGCCTTTGAATTCCAATTCCTCTGAGGAGAGGTTGTTACCGATCATTATCGTCTTTGAGCACTGATTCATCATCTCTTTTTCCTTCTGGGAGCATCTTCTGGGAGGCAGG
This sequence comes from Phacochoerus africanus, assembly GCF_016906955.1. Classification (NCBI taxonomy): domain Eukaryota; kingdom Metazoa; phylum Chordata; class Mammalia; order Artiodactyla; family Suidae; genus Phacochoerus; species Phacochoerus africanus. Next base: position 27,769,331 of record NC_062558.1, on the reverse strand, counting down.
AGAAGGGATTTAGAAACAGGAGAGCATGAGGTGAGGTGGGATGTGGGGAGGGTCTCCAGGCAGGGCCTTCAGCTGTCAGTCAGAAAGAAAAAGATGGACAGACCTGGGGTGGGAGGGCTTGGCCTGAATACAACACGCTGACCTTCTGTGTGCAAAATGTGCAGAAATAATTCAAACATTCTTGCACCTTAAAGTTCAAGAGGTGTCATATAAAGATGGAGACTTTGGACTTGCTGCTGTGAAAGATACAGATGGTTGGAAATGCTGGGTCTGCTTCTGGGGGCAGCACCCAGAGGGGATGTCAGGCCAGGCCCAGGCACCTCGGGCACCACCATCCCCAACTCCTCATGCCTGGATCTTCCCATTTCAGCTGCCTTCCCTGACACATGTGCCATTCCCCTCCTCTCTGCTGGGTGCAGGAGATCTGGTGGAATCAAGAAAGGACTCATAGGAGATCCCCTTGTGGCTCAGTGGGTGAAGGATCCAGCATTGTCACTGCAGTGGCTCAGGTGGTCGCTGCTGTGGCTCAGGTTCGGTCCCTGGCCTAGGAACTTCCACATGCTGTGGGTGTGGCCAAAACAAACAAACAAAAAAAAAGGAGAGAAAGGGTTGCTATTTTGTGGAGGGAGGAGGAGGCATGTGAAGCAGGTCCATGGGATGAGCCCCACTGCAAGTGCTGCTCCCTGCAGCCAAGGGGCTGCCTGCAAGGAGGCCAGGCTGTGGGCCATGGAGGGATAACCATATGGCATCCAAAATCGACATCAGTGACGCTTGGGCCTGACACTGTGAGAAGTGCTTCACCGGCAGCCTTGATCCTTGTGACCCCGTAAGGTGGGTCTGTTCTCATCCCCATCATGTAGATAAGACCGAGGTGTAGAGAAGGTGTGTCATGTCACAAAATCACCTGCCACCCTGGGGACTCAGGCCTGGCTTTTGTGGTTCTCTCTGGATGTCTTCTCTCCCCATTAAGATGCAGGATGTCGGAGTTCCCATTGTGGCTCAGTGGGTTAAGAACCTGACTAGGATCCATGAGGATGTGGGTTCAATCCCTGGCCTCATTCAGGGGATTAGGGACTTGGCATTGCCACAAGCTTCAGCATAGGTTGCAGACATTGCTTGGATCTGTCATGGCTGTGGCTGTGGTATAGGCTGGCAGCTGTAGCTCCGATTCAAACCGTAGCCTGGGAACCTCCATATGCTGCAGGTGTGGCCCTAAAATAGGGGAAAAGATGTAGGACGTTGCAGTTGATGACAATCCAGACACCAAGACAAGTGGAGAGAAAGTTCACGCCTCACGTTTGAGACTCCTGAGGAATTCACGGCGGGCAGCACAGTGGGTCCAGGCCTGAGCCAGCAGGGTGGAATGGTGTGGGACTTTTCTAGTGGCTTCTGGGTGGGATGGCAGAAAAAAATCCTTGCAAGGTTTGAATTTCCTGCCGACATCCAAGGAGGAAGGGTCCCAGGGCTCTGGGTAGGGGTGGGGATTGGCCAGAGTGGGTGCTGGCCAGATCCTTTCCTGTACTGGAAGCTTCAGCTTCTGGCCTCGGCTGGGTGGCTGACACGGCCTGATGCTGGGGGAGAGGGGCACGGAGTCCCCATATTCTCCTGGGGGTGGGGCACCGATGGGCCTGGGAAGCAGGTGACTGGTGAGGAGGGAGCCTTGTTCTGTGGTGCCTGATGTATGTCCTCATACGGACGATGCCCATCTGCGAAGTGGGGGCGAGGCTGTGATGACCTCAGGCCATGGTCAGGGGTTAGGAAGGGCAGCCTGAGAGACGGCCTTCTTTCTCTTGAAATACAACACGTGTCAAGAAAAGGAAGCAACCTAGCCCAGGGAACTCTGTTTGATCACTTGTGATGGAACATGATGGAGGATAATGTGAAAAAAAGAATGAATATATATATAGGTATATATATATAGGTATAACCGGGTTGCTTTGCTGTGCAGCAGAAATTGACAGAACATTGTGAATCAAGCATAATAAAAAGTTTTTTTAAAAAAGATAAGGAAGCAACCCAAGTGTCCAAGCACAGAGGAAAGGCTAAAGAAGGGGTGGTACAGAAACGAATCAAATGTTGCCATCTGGAACCACATGGATGGACTTGGAGGACATTATGCTTAGTGAAATAAGCCAGACAAAGACAAATACTGTATGATATCACTTATATGTGAAATCTCAAAAATGCAGCCAACAAGTGAAGAAAACAAAAGAGAAGCAGACTCTTTGGAAGATACAGAGAGCGAACCAGTGGTTACCAGTGGGGGAGGGGCAACATGGGGTGGGGAGTGGGAGGTTCAAACTCTTAGGTACAAAATAAGCTACAAGGACAGCGAGTTCCTGTTGTGGCATAGTGGTTAACGAATCCGACTAGGGACCATGGGGTTGCAGGTTCGATCCCTGGCCTTGCTCAGTGGGTTAAGAATCTGGTGTTGCCGTGAGCTGTGGTATAAGTGGTGTAGGTTGCATATTGGGGCTCGGATCCAGCGTTGCTCTGTCTCTGGCGTAGGCCAGCGGCTACAGCTCCGGTTCAACCCCTAACCTGGGAACCTCCATATGCCATGGGTGAGGCCCAAGAAAAGACAAAAAGACAAAATAAAATAAGCTACATGGACACATTGTACACAGGGGAATATAGCTACTATTTCATAATAATTATAAATGGAGCATAACCTTTAAACATTGGCCATCACGATATTGTACACCTCCAACTTCCAACTATTGTACGTCAACCAGACTTCAATAAAAACAGAATATTGACAATCCCTGTTCTGTGATTTTTCTGTGAGCAGCCCTAACCCACCAATGTAGAATCCTGCCAACTCCAATCGTTCAGATTCGATTAACTTGAAAGTTTTTGTTTTGATTTGTTTTTGTCTTGTTTTGCTTTTGTCTTTTTAGGGCAACACCCACAGTATATAGAGGTTCCCAGGTTAGGGGTGGAATCAGAACTGCAGGCTGCCGGCCTCCACCAGAGCCACAGCAATGCCAGATCTGAGCCGCATCTGCAACCTACACCACAGCTCATGGCAATGCCAGATCCTCAACCCACTGAGGAGGCCAGGGATCGAACCCACACTCTCGTGGACCCTGTTCTGGTTCATTACCACTGAGCCACAATAAGACTCCGTGAAAGTTTTGATAATTGGGGTGAGATGAGTTGAAAGGTCATTAAGAAAAAATTTGATGAGTCAAGAAAAAAATGCCCATGTCAACATGACAAATATGAGTCATGGGCAGGGTTGTTGCAAACTCTTAAAGAAAAAACAACACAATTCTCAGGGCTGACAAGATAATGACCATTCAGTATTAGTTATGTAAAATGGTTGAGCTTTGATGTTTGCACCTGTTATTTAAATTATCTTCTATATGAATTTGACAGGAATAACAGTTTATTTCTTTTTCACATTTCTAATCCTTTAACTTTTTTTTAGTGTGGAAGTAATGTTCCCTCGCAAGTCAGGATGGAAACGATTTTGATGTATTTCTCCTCTGAGTACCCAACAGAGTTTGCTTTGAAAAAGAGAACACAAATACTCACCAAAAAAGGAGTGTTCTTAGTATAAAATGCACACAGAATTTAGGGGGCAATATGGAAAAAGTACAATGTTTCATTAATTTTTTTACATTGATCATATGTTGAAATGACAACATTTTAGATGTATGGGTTAAATAAAATATGTTACTAAAATCTTTAAAAATGGACAATTGGAACCTGCCTTCACGAGTTGGCACTTGTCACGTGCTGCTTTTCTGAGATCTGTCAAAACACTTTCCAGAAGAATCGATCCTTACTCTTTGGCTTAAAACCACAGGTCCAAGATCAAGAAAATCTGAACAAGAAGTTGTTTCGATGGAGAGACGAAGACGTGTGCTGTAGTCTTTTGTTGCTACAGAAAACGACACTCTTGTTTTGCCTAAGGTGCTTCATTTGTGATGCACTTTGTAAGTTCACTAGATGCACCGTTAGGCACTGTGTTACCAGGATTTATATTGTCTGATCATGCACTGAATGCGTCCAGAGATGGAAGAACTTGTGAACCTGGGAGGACTTGGTGGGATTCTGTGTGAAGATGGAAGGAATGCTAATACCACGCGTTACAGACCTCTCCTTGTTTCTGGCATTCTGTTTGAACTGGGTCTTGACCTCAGCCCACATTCCCTGCCATGCCTAGGGCTCAGCCTTTCTCTGATGTCAATCATTCAGGTGTCATCCTCATGAGCTTTTAAAAATCCACCCTTCACCCCACACCTTCTCACACCGACTTCATACACGTAACACTTTGCTTTAACTCAACGAACTGCCTTGCTTAGGAACATCATTGAAACTTAAGTCGCATCTCACTGACATAAATGCATCAGCAGGTGGCTTCCTTGTCATTATAAGCTGAGCTTTAAGGACAAGAATCAGTGTGTTCTGAATCAGGACCTTGTTTTCAGAAACGGGGAATTGTGGCAACACTCAAGGAGAGGTGACAACGTGGCATTCAGTGCCTGATCAAACAATATAAATCCAGGAGTTTCAGCTGTGGTGCAGAGTGTTAAGGATCTGGCATTGCTGCAGCTGTGGTGTAGGTGCAGCTGCAGCTGCAGCTCAGATTCGATCCCTGGCCCAGGAACTTCTATTTGCCATGGGTGCAGCCAAAAAAGTAAAACAAAGCAAAACATAAATCCACAAAAACCTGGGGACAGTTGGGGATCTATTTAGAAATAGAAATCTATTTGGGGAGTTCCCGTTGTGGTGCAGCAGAAACGAATCTGACTAGGAACCTTGAGGTTGTGGGTTCGATCCCTGGCCTCGCTCGGCAGGTTGAGGATCTGGTGAATAAGCCTTGATACCACCTTAGGTTTTGGTTGGTTTTGCCTTAAATTATGTAGATGCAACTTCAGTTGTCCCTAAGAGGTCCTAAGTTATTCTAAAGGCTTTCAAACGTCTCCATACTTTCTCTCCCACTCCTTTTCCCCAGGTTCCAAATTTTCTGTCTTGTATGGGACGCCCTTATGATGATCATATTGACCATGCCATTTGCACCTTTAATGACTGACTATATTCCTTTTAAAATTTGTGGCTCAAATAAAAAATTGCAAACTCAGTGACTGGAAAACCAATATCACTTGTTATAAATAGAAGATAATTATGAAAATAGATACAATGAAAGGAAAACATTATACCAGAGGTGATCCTGATGTCGTCTTCCTATTTGTTTGAAAGGGAGATTAGGAGCTCCTTGGTGACTCAGCTGGTTAGGGATCCGGCATTGCCACTGCAGCGGCTCAGGTTGCTGCTGTGTTGCGGGTTGGATTCCTGACCCGGAGACTTCTTCATGCCGTGGGTGTGGCTAAAAAAAGGGGGAGATTAGTACATGTTTAAGAGGAGCTCAAGTTACCAGCAGGAAACAGAATGGGGAGGCAATATAAAAATATCTCTCAAAGAACTGAAAGGGGACCACTTTCTCACTGTGAATTCCATATTATGTAAACTGCAGTTGAATGACATTGGAAATCATCACCTTGTCACCTAAGGTCACCTCCTCCACCACCATTAGTATGTGCCCCACACTTAGTCACGAATGTGGTCAGATCTTTGTCCAGTTTTGTTCAGATGTTAGGTGGAAGCATTTTGCCAGCCCCCTAGTTCCAAGCACCGATCTCAACTGATTTGGGCCAGTCACGGTAGTTCCATTCCTGTGTGTCCATCAGTGGTGTTAGGATGCCTCACGTGACCCACTGGGACATCCTGAGAATCTACTGGGATTTTCCAAGAAAACTTTTTTTCTCTGATGAAGGTAGAAGCATTGTTAGATGGCCCCTCTCTGCCCTATTTGGGACTGGGATGCAATGCCTGGATATATGGCAGCCATCCTGTTATTATGTGGTCCAAGATTCCATACATAAGCCAGTGTGCTGAGGATAGAGGTCAGAGCATGGAGCCCTAATGGCATTGCTGGGCTGGTAAATCAATTCTGCATACACTTCAGTGCTTCTTGCTACATAATAAATATCCCTATAGATTAAGGAATTAAAAACAGAGTTTTCTATTGCTTGCCACTGAACACATTGCTAACAAATACATTGATGGTATTTCCTCCTCTTTATGCTGCTGTTATCCTCGAACTTCAGCTTTTACTCACTCAGTCCCAGCCGTCCTTGTCCTTTCTGCCCTTTCTTATCAATCCATTGCCCAGCCATTTTTTTTCTTCTAGGTCCTGCTCCATGTTCAATTCCGAGACACTGAAGTCAGAATAGACTCCTCAGGGTTACAGTCATCTTGGAAGTGGCTCTGACAACATCTGTAAAACAGAGAAGCATCACAGTAACAACAAAATTACTTAGGATGTGTAGGGACTAAGAGGGAAAGCAAAATCCGCTTTAAATGCTTTTCTCTTTATTCATTCATCTGTTAAATATTTAATAATTACCTAGGGAATGCCCAGCACTTTCCAGCATCAGGAATTCAGTACTAAACGACACAGACACTATCTTGTTTCTGTTACTGTTATTGCTGAGTTGCTGCTGTTTCATTGTGCCTCAAGTCTCATTCGGCCTTGAGCAGATTGACAATGGCAGCTGCAGCGTCCTCTGTCTCAACGCTGCAAGTTGTGCCAGCGTGGAAACTTGTGAAATGGCATTATTTGTCTGAAGTCTTTATTCCATACAATCTATTGATGAACATGAAACAGGAAAATCAAATTAAAGTTGTGTGAAAGATTAAAGCCATCTTGTTCTAATGAGAGACATCTGTTTATTCCTGTTTGGTAAATGTGTGTTCACCCACTGGAGAGGATTTTTTTTAAGTTAGAAATCAAAGTTTAAAAAAAAGAAGCAGAAGAAATCAAAGATGGTTGCTGGGACTCGGGGAAAATGGACAGAAACAAGGCCCAGAGTAGTTAGAAAAGCTGAGTCTAGAGAAAAGATTGGCAGTGTTATTTCACAATTTCTGATGCACGGGTTCGAGTTAACTTTTGAGTTCCCATTGTGGTTAAGAGGGTTAAGAACCCAATTAGTTTCCATGAGGATGAGGTTTTGGTCCCTCTCCTTGCTCTGCGGGTTAAGAATCCAGTGTTGCCGTGAGCTGTGGTTGAGGAAGTGGCTTGGATCTGGCATTGCCATGGTCGTAGCTGTGGTGTAGGCCAGCAGCTGCAGCTCCAATTCAACCCCTAGCCTCGGAGTGTCCATATGCTGCAGGTACAGTCATTAAAAAAAAAAAAAGAAGAAGAAGAAGAGGAAGAATTTTTGTGACATGGAAAAATGATCTGAATATCTAAGTTCAGGGGCCACAAATAAAGATTTATTGGCACAGTTGTCTAGTATTGTCTGTGGTTGCTTTTGTGTGACAAGGACAGACACAGAGACACAGGGCTCTGCAAGCCAAAAATATTTCCCAGCTGGGCATTGAGTGAAAACAAATGTGCAGACCTTGGTGTATAAAAGGAGGGAAGAAAAAATGAGGAAATCTGGACAAAAATGTAAAGAGCAGGTTATAGTGATGTCTTGATGTCTTTCTTTCCTTTCCTTCTTTCTTTCTTACCACCCTTCCTTCCTTCCTTCCTTCCTCCTTCTTTCTTTCTTTTTGTCTTTTTAGGGCTGCACCCTGAGTCATATGGAAATTCCTAAGCTGGGGTCAAATCAGAGCTGAATCTTCTGACAAACACCACAGCCACAGCAACAGCAGATCATTAACCCACTGATTGAAACCAGGGATCCAACCCTCATCCTTATGAATACTAGTCAGGTTGGTTACCATTGAGCCATAATGGGAACTCCTTGATGTCTTTCTTTATGGGTTTGAGGGGGTGGTGATGGGATGGAGTTTTGAAGAGGAAGAGGGTGGCAGGAGCCAACTAAAAGGATGACACCTTCTGGGGAGAAAATAGTTGCAAATGATGCAACTGATAAGGGCTTAATCTGCAAAATACATGAACTCATACACCTTAACAGAAAAAACAAAAACCTAATCAAAAAATGGGCAGAAGACCTAAATAGACATTTCTCCAAAGAAGACATATATGAATGGCCAACAGGCACATGAAAAAATGCTCGGCATCACTAATCATTGGAGAAATGCAAATCCAAACTACATTGAGGTACCATGTCATGCCAGTCAGAATGGCCATCATTAATAAGTCCATGAATAATGAATGCTGGAGAGGGTGTGGAGAAAAGGGACCCCTCCTACACTGTTGGGAATGTAAATTGGTACAATCACAGTGGTGAATAGTATGGAGGTGCCTCAGAAAACTACATATAGAACTACCACATGACCCAGCAATCCCTCTCCTGGGCATACATCCAGACAAAACTTTCACTGAAAAGGATAAAATCACCCCTATGTTCATTGCAGCGCTATTCACAATAGCCAAGACATGGAAACAACCTAAAGGTCCATCAACAAATGAGTGGATTAAGAAAATGTGGTACTTGTATACAACAGAATACTACCCAGCTATAAAAGAGAACAAAATAATTCTATTTGTAGCAATATAGGTGTAACTAGAGATTCTCATAATAAATGAAGTCAGAAAGAGAAAAACAAATATCATATGATATCACTTATATGCGGGATCTAAAATAGGGCACAGATGAACCTATCTACAGAACAGAAACAGGTCACAGACATAGAGAACAGACCTGTGGTTGCCAAGGGGGAGGGGGTGGGGGTAGGATGAACTGGGAGTTTGGGGTGAGTAGATTCAGACTAAGCAAAAAAAAAAAAAAAAAAAGGAGTTTCTCTCTGGTGCAGTGGATACAAACCCCACTAGGAAACATGAGGTTGCAGGTTCGATCCCTGACCTTGCTCAGTGGGTTGAGGATATGGTGTTGCCATGAGCTGTGGTGTAGGTCGAAGATGTGGCTCAGATTTGACGTTGCTGTGGCTGTGGCTGTGGCTGGTGGCTGTAGCTCTGATTGGACCTCTAGCCTCGGAACCTCCATATGCAGAGGGTGTAGCCCTAAAAAGCAAAAAAAAAAAAAAAAAAGGCTCAGCAGTGAGGTCCTGCTGTATAGCACAGGGAAATACATCCAATCACTTGTGATAGAACATGATAGAAGATGATATGAGAAAAAGAATGTATATATATGTATAAATAGGTCAATTTGCTGTATAGCAAAAATTGACAGAACATTGTAAATCAAGTATACTAAAAAACTGAAAAAAATAAAAGGATGATACCCACTGGTTTTTGCTCCCATCTCTTGTGTGTGTGCCTAAGAAAACCTTTGATCCTCTCTCCTTCCCCATTTTTCTCTTGTTGAGCCACCTGACTGCTCCTTGATACCGAAAAGAGATAAAACTGCTCCGGGACAAGCCCATGGGCAGAAACTTGTCTCTGTAGGTCCTGAAATTCAGATAAACATCTGAACTTCTGAACGCTTATTGAACAGAATTGCACTGCCAAACCTTCAGGGCATAATCTATCACTCCATCTAACTTTATAAATCCGAGACCATTATCTCTCTGGTCCAGGCTTCACATAATGGCTGTACAATGATTTCTGTGACTGCATGGCACTGGGAGAGAAATACTTTTCAGCAGATTTTATTAAAAGGCTTTTAATCCATGAAAGCTTAACCAGCTCAAATGGGTTGAAAGCACCATTGCGCCTTTATTGAGGATACATGAGGCATCTTTATCTAATAACCACCATTTGCTATAATAAAGTTTTTGGATCAAAGCTGATGAATCAAAATGTGTTATTTAAAATCTGTTCCTGCCAATGGCTCTAGACATTCATAACCTCTTTTATTGCCTTCTCCTCCTTTGCAAATGGAAGGAAGAGATGTTCTGTCACCTCCAAAGTCCTCCCAGCATCTGAATTGAATTCTCTCTCTTTTTCCCTCCACATATAAGGATACTTTATCCTAATCCCAGAGGAACGGTTTAGAGTCTTGTGGGAAACAGGAAATCTTGGATCTGAAATCCATGGTAGGCTTAGTGGTACTGCTTCAAGAAAACCTGCCTTTTCACATGATACATTTTTCACATTCATTCATCTCCAGAAAAGTGATATCAAATAGTTTTGCACCCATTTGCCTTTCCAGGAGGAGTCCTTTCATCTACTCCTGGCTCCCTGGCTTTTACAGAAGAGTCTCGCACTCAACTTTTCTGAAATAATAACCATGACAGCAAAGGCTTATTGGGTATGTGCCCTTGTGCCAAGAGTTTGCAATTATTTTCCAATCTAATTTACACACCTAGTAAAAGAAGAGCTAATACTTATTAGATCATGAGCCAGACATAGAGCAAAACCTGCACTTGCATCTCCTTCAGTTGCCTCGGCAACATTAAAGGATCAAGTAATACTATTGCGGCAGAAACTGGCAAACACCGCCTTCTGCCTCTTGGACATCTAGCTCAATGATGTCTTCAACATCCTTCAACTGAGTTCTGGCCACGTGGTGTGCATGTTTCCAGCCCTTGTCCATATTCTCATCTGCTCAGTCTTTCATGCTCTCCCCACCCCGACCTCATCTCTGGGCCAGATGAAGAGGATGGCCAAGCACTGTGAACTGGAAGAAGCCTGGGTCCCTGAATGGCTGCATAGAGCCACCGTAAGAATATGAGCATAGACACTTGTCTGCCTATGAATCCATGGCATTCGTTAGCTCAGGCTGCCATAAAAAACTACCACATGCTGGTGGGGAGGGCGGGGAGGGGGGGCGGGCAGGGCTTTAAGAAAATAATGCCTTCTCTCACAATTCTGAAAGTGGAAGCCTAAGGTAAAGGTGTCGGCAGTGTTGGTCTTTCCCCTGATTTTTTTTTTTTCTTCGTAGGGCTGCACCAATGGCATATGGAAGTTGCCAGGCTAGGGGTTCGATTGGAGCTGCAGCTGGGCCTACGACACAGCCACAGCGATGCTGGATTTCCCACTGAGTGTTTGCAATCACCTTGGGCTCCCACTTTCCATTATTTTCTTTGAGCCAAACCTTTTCTTGTGTTCATATTTTTCTTATTTTCCGTCTCTGTACAATCAGAGTGACCTAAAGGTCAGAGCACTTTGTAATGTGACATGAACAGAAAATACATGCTCAGTTATGCAGTAAGGCCTGTGTCCATTCATCAGAAGAGGCTAAATCTGTCAGAAAGGCCAAGTGCTATTGGCCGTGGGTCTACATAGGCCAACAGGGTACTCGTGGTTACCCAGGACATAAATCCATTCCCAGTTTGATTTAAACAACCAAGAGAATTGATTGGCTCTCATAAACAAAAGAGAACAGCAGCAGCAGAGTGGCATTCAGGCAAGTTTTGATCAGAGTCTCATTTAATTTCTCTGTGAAACTCAAAGCTGAGTTTCTCTTAATATGACCCACAAAGTGAGGAAGTCTGGGTGTATACCCAGGGCATCTGAATACAGAATCAAAACCAGTAGGTGGTACCCAAGCTAGGTATTTTGTGCTTTGCATTTAAACAGCCTCCACCCTCAACTCAAAGGATCAGTGAGTAAAGGGTTAAAGAAACGCAGGTTTCTTCGTGTATAAGATCTCTTTTTTTTCTTTCTTTTTTCCTTTTAGTCTTTTTACCTTCACACCTTCGGCATATGGAAGTCCCGAGGCTAGGGGTCAAATCAGAGCTGCAGCTGCTGGCCTACGCCACTGCCAGGGCAACACCATATCCGAGCCACATCTACAAACTACCCTGAAGCTTGAGACACCACCAGATCCTAACCCACTGAGCAAGGCCAGGGACTGAGCCCACATCCTCATGGATATTAGCCAGGATTTTAACCCGATGAGCCACAACGAGAACTCCGGGATCTCTTTCTTATAATATTAATATTAATTGCAAAGATCATTTTGGCCATTTCTTCAGCCTTTCAATATTCTTCTATGGTTCAGGAAGTAGAAGATTAAAGAAAATCAGATGTAGTTTTCTACATTTAGAGAATCTCCTTCTTAGAGTGTTAATATTAATTGCACAAGTGAGTTTTGGTCTGTTCTTCAACCTTTCAATATATTTCTTGTGGTTACTGAAATGTGATAGGAGATTAAGACAGATTGTAGTGAGAACAACTGAATGAGAAATTTCATCTACAGGGAAGGATTAATTATAAAGCTCTGGTTTTTTTTTATGGCGGAATCCATGGCATACGGAAGTTCCCAGGCCATGGACTGAATCCCAACAGGAGCTGTGGCAATGCTGGATCCTTAACCTACTGTGCCGGGCAGGGAATCAAAGCCATGCATCAGCAGCAACCTGAGCTACTGCAGTCAGATTCTTTACCCAGTGCACCACAGCAGGAACTCCTGATTATAAAGCTTTTTAAACAATCTTTCCTGGAGCCTGTAGGAGAGAAACACTTGGGCTTGCAGTTATAGGAAAAAGGATGTATTTAAGACTCATGCATATTTATATTAAATCACATATGAGAGTAAACATCAGATCAATTTTTCTCTTGTTGGCTTAATGCAGCATAAAATAAATGTCCTATAAAGAGGAAAGAAAGGGTTTCTTTAACAAGAGAAGGTTTACATATGCAAACACTTCGATGGCCTATAGGGCAGGTAATAAAAAGAGTCTGATGCATTTTATTGCTAGAGGGTTTACAAGGCTTTTATAAGAATTTTTGTTAGAATGAAAATTAAGCATGAGCACTTCCGTGATCTGTTTGTCTGATAATTCCCACTGAGTTAATATTATTATTCTTGTCAATATTAGAGGGGTTTGTGAGTAAGAATGCATGCCAGGAAATTTCAAAACTCTTTAATGCTAAAAGTTGGAGATAAAAGAATTATCCCTTTAATGTTTCTGGAGTTCTAAAAAATTTTTATTTAAAAAAAATTTTAGAGGTAGAAACTAAATTTCATACTGAAGGCAAAATGCTTCTGCAAGAGGTATATGTCTGCTATTCTACACTGCTTTGTATTAAAATAAGGCTAATTTCAGCAACAGATAACTGCCAAAGTTTAGTGGCCTGACCCACTATGAGGGTATTTTATTTTACTATTTTATTTCATTTTACTTTATTTTGTTTTTAGGGCTGCACCTGAGGCATATGGAAGTTTCCAGGCTAGGGGTCAAGTTGGAGCTACAGCTGCCAGCCTACACCATAGCCACAGCAACACCAGATCTGAGCCATACCTGCAGTCTACACCGCAGGTTGTGGCAAGTTTGGATCCTTAACCCACTGAGCAAGGCCAAGAATCAAACCCGAATCCTCATGGATACTAGGATACTAGTCAGGTTCTTTTTTGTTTTGTTTTGTTTCTTTGTCTTTCTAGGGCCGCACCGGCCCAATATTGTTGATTAGTATGCATGGTATTTACATTCGTGATAACTTTTTTTTTAATCACAAGCCAGTTTTCTTTTTTCTTTCTTTTTCTTTTTCTTTTTTTTTTTTTGGTATTTTTTTAGGGCCACATCCATGGCATATGGAGGTTCCCAGGCTAGGGATCAAATCAGAGCTGCAGCTGCCAGCCTACACCACAGCCACAGCAACACGGGATCCGAGCAGAGTCTGCGACCTACACCACAGCTCAGGGCAACACTGGATGCTTAACCAACTACTAGTGGGGTTCTTAATGCTCTGAGCCACAATGGGAACTCCCCTCCATTCTTTCTCTTCTCTTTGCTGACTTTACTCCTCTTGAAATTCTTTGAATGCTATCCTGTTTTATTAGCAGCTGTTCACTTCCATTTAAATATCTCCAAGTCATCCAGACCAAGTTGGCTTTTTCCCCTGGTAATTAACTGACACAGATGTTACCCTGTGGGATATTTGGTTAAAGAATCAACATAAGGAGTTCCCATCGTGGCTCAGTGGTCACGAACCCTACTAGTATCCATGAGGACGTGGGTTTGATCCCTGGCCTCACTCAGTGGGTTAAAGATCCGGCAATGTTGTGAGCTGTGGGGCAGGTCAAAGATGCAGCTCAGATCCTGAGTTGCTGTGGCTGTGGTGTAGGCCGGTGGCTACGACTCTGATTTGACCCCTAGCCTGGGAACCTCCATATGTCACAAGTGAGGTCTTGAACAACAACAAAAAAAAGAATCAACATTAAGTGCCAGCATTCTTTTCTATCTCTCCACCCAACTCCACTCCACATTTTAGGGGAGGTAAATTGATCATTCTAGTTATTTTCATGGAAAAACGTTTCCCTTTCACTGTCTTAATATTGAGGGTACCAGCTGGGTCATTCGCACCCTAATCATGGTGATGCAAACTGCCCTGTTTCCATTGCTGAAAGGTATGCTGTCTTCTAACACTTTTGCCTACTACAAATCCAAGTATTTCTTTTGTATGCTTATATACCTTTCTTTTTGTTTCATTTCTTCTTCTTTTTTGGTCTTTTTAGGGCCACACCCGAGGCATATGGAAGTTCCCAGGCTAGGGGTCAAGTTGAGGCTGCAGCTGCCAGCCTACACCACAGCCACAGCAATGCAGGATCCGAGCCACATCTACGACCTACAGCACAGCTCACAGAGAGAGGCCAGGGATCAAACCTGCATCCTCAAGGATACTGGTTGGGTTGGTTCCCACTGAGACACAATGGGAACACCTATATACTTATACACTTTTCAACTTTAGAGATCTTTTTAAACTATTAAGGTACTGAAAATACCCCAATGTTCCCTCGACCCCCAATAATCTTTATCCCTTTCGAAAATATAGAGTATGCATCTCAATAAGCACTATTATCAAATGCATCTGATTATACATCTCTACAAAAGGGTTCTGCCCTTTTTCTTTCTCCATCAGAATTTCATTTCTTGAGTCTGGAAATATCAAACCCTGCATTAGAATATCAAAGCTTGTAAAAATATATTACCTGCTCATAAATGCCAGTTTTCAAAACTGGCATTTATTAAAGGAAATGAATAGGATTTTGCTTTGGGCTTCGGATTATTCAAGTATTTTATGGCTTGATTTTTTTCCCCCTTTGAGATTTGAGGTGCAAGTAATCAATTTAAAAAGGAATTATTTAAAATGTCTTTCCCCAGCATCTAATTCTTTTATCAATTGAGATTTCTAAAGATGAGAAAGAGCAAAAGTAAAATGGGAATAATTATGTAGACACTGTCCATGCTTCAAAGAAAAAGGGGGAGGGAGGAATTTCCACTGTGGCTCAGTGAGTTAAAAATCCAACTAGTATCCTTGAGGGTGTGGGTTTGATCCCTAGCCTGGCTTAGTGGGTTCAGGAACCGGCATTGCTACAAGCTGCTGTGTAGGTCGCAGACGCCCTCGGGTCCAGCACTACTGTGACTGTGGCTGCAGCTCTGATCCGACCCCTAGTCTGGGAACTTCCATATGCCACTAGTGCCACCTTAAAAGGAAAAAAAAAAAAAGCCAAAAAAGAAAAAGGAGGTAGGAGATGTTATGAGTAGAATGATTAGATTTACCAAATAACAATTAAATTTAAATTTCAGATAAAAAATGTTTAAGTATATCCAAAGCAATATTTGAGACATACTTATGCTAAAAATCCATAACTTAGGTGAAATTCAAGTTTAGTCGGATATCCTTTATGTCATCTGGCAACCCTAGGACTAAGGGAAGTGTAAGGAAGAGAAAAGAATGAATGATATATTTCACATCTACAGGGATTCACCAGGTAGTTCAGGAGCACAAAATAACTTAGAATAAAGGGCGTGTTAAAAAATGAGGATGGTGGAGTTCCTGTCGTGGTGCGGTGGTTAACGAATCCGACTAGGAACCATGAGGTTGCGGGTTCGGTCCCTGCCCTTGCTCAGTGGGTTAACGATCCGGCGTTGCCGTGAGCTGTGGTGTAGGTTGCAGACGCGGCTCGGATCCCGCGTTGCTGTGGCTCTGGCGTAGGCCGGTGGCTACAGCTCCGATTCTACCCCTAGCCTGGGAACCTCCATATGCCGCGGGAGCGGCCCAAGAAATAGCAACAACAACAACAACAAAAAAGACAAAAGACAAAAAAAAATGAGGATGGAGAGTTCCCCCTATGGCACAGCAGGTTAAATATCCAGCATTCCCTCAGCTATGGTATAGATCACAGCTGCAGCTCAGGTATGATCCCTGGCCCAGGAACTTCCATATGCCACAAGAGCAGCCGAAAAAAAAAAAAATTCAGGACAGGCACTTGAAAAGATGCTCAACATCACTCAACATCAGGGCTATGCAAATCAAAACCACAATGAGATATCATCTCTCATTTGTGAGAATGGCTGTCATCAAAAAGAACACAAATCACAAATCTTGGCGAGGTTGTCGAGGAAAGGGAACCCTCATACCCTGTTGGTGGGAATGAAAATTGGTACAGTCACTCTAGGAAACAGTTTGGAAGTTCCTCAAAAAACTAAAAATAGAACTGCTATATGACCCAGCAATTCTACTCCTGGACATATATCCAGAGAAAATAAAATATTAACTTGAAAAGATCCACACACCCCAATATTCATAGCAGCATTATTTAACAATCACAAGATATGGGAGCAACCTCAGCATCCATCAACATGTGACTGGATGAATAAGATACGGTATATATACAAGATGGAATATTACTCAGCCATAAAAAAGAATGAAGTAATGCCATTCGCTGCAACATGGCTGGACTTTCAAGGTACTATGCTAAGTGAAGTAAGTCAGAAAGTAAAAGATAAATACTCCATGTTAACACTTATATGTGGAACCTAAAAATACAACCAACTAGTAAGACAAAAAAGCAGACTCAGATATCGAGAATAATCTAGGGGTTGCCAGTAAGGAGAGGGAAGAGGGGAGGGGCAATATAGGGGTGGGAGTGTGGGAGTTACAAATGCTTGGGTGTACAACAGCCTACAGGGATATGTTGTACAACATGGGTAATATAACCTGTATTTTGAAACAACTGTAACTGGAGTATAAATTTTAAAAATTGCATTAAAATAATTATTTTAAGAATGAGGAGAGTTCCTGTCATGGCTCAGTGGTAACGAACCTGACTAGTATCCATGAAGATGCAGGTTTGATCCCAGGCCACCACTCAGTGGGTTAAGGATCCAGCATTACCATGAGCTATGGTGTAGGTCGCAGAATCGGCTTGGGTCCTGTGTTGCTGTGGCTGCAGCGTAAGCCAGCAGCTACTGTTCCAATTCAACCCCTAAATTTCACATGCCACCAGTGTGGCCCTGAAAAAAGACCAAAAAAAAAATCAGGATAGAGAAAATAGCAGAATTAATGTCACAGAGTGATGTTACAGGTTTTTGGGGGTTTTTCGTTTTTCTTTTTTTTTTTTTGGCTTGTTTTTAAGGCCACACCTGCAGCATATAGAATTTCCTAGGCTAGGGGTCAAATTAGAGCTGCAGCTGCCAGCCTACACCACAGACACAGCAATGCAGGATCTGAACAGCATCTATGACCTACACTGAAGCTTGTGGCAATGCTGATAACCCACTGATGAGGCCAGGGATTGAACCCACATCCTCATGGATACTACTCAGGTTCTTAATCTGCTGAACCACAATGGGAACTCTGATGACTGCATTTTAATCATTGCCAAGCACTTTCCTTCCTTGGAATGCAGGACTTAGAGATCCTGACACTGAGCCTAAGAACTCATAGTGCCTTTCTTGCCTGAGATGTACACTGGGAGACATGGAAGAAGGGATGCTGGGTTCAGACCCAGGACTTTGCCTAATCTTAGCCCCGTGTTGACTGTGTGCCCTAATGGGCTGGACCTCAGATGTGCAGCTTGGCAAAGGCACCTGTAGACCTTGTCTTGCCTACTTCCTATCAATGTTGTAGGAATGAGATGACTTGATGGATGTGATCAAAGACCGCCAGGCAGCACGTGAACTTACTTCTATCTTGCAGACACTAAGTTCTGGAGGAACAGAGATCTGTCTTGCTCACTGTCTCACCCATAGCCTAGTATAATCAGATTACCTAGTACAGTCAGATTAAACCAAAAATTCATGGTAGGAATGGATGATTATTGGTATATAGATTGTTAAATTCAGCCACAGTAATGTAGAATATAGACATGCCCATTGCGTGTGTGTTCATTAAGGTGGAGGCCAGCTCACCACTGACACCCCCCCCCCACCCCCGACTACCTGTGGTCCACTTGTTCTCTGGTCACGTGCTGAGTCAATATCAAGGGTTAGATTCTGGGAATGTCGGTAAGCTCACTTGTTTTCGGGGCTTATTTTAAAACGCATTGTGTGGGTTCTGAGCTAACACACACACACACACACACACACACACACACACACAGTGTGACCATGGCTGCTGTAACAGCAGATTGGAGTGGGGACTAGCGATCAGGCTTTTCCAGACCCTCTGATTTCTCCAGATGTCAAGCCAGCACGTAATACTGGGCTTTCATTTTAGGACTTCCTCCAAAACTGTTGAACATATTAATTCTATTGAAAAAAGTAATTCTATTGAAAGCAATGAGACAATGTGAGGGAAGAGAAACGGGAAAGGCTGACGCGCACCCTTACACAGGGAATGTCCACCTCACTGGGTAGAGCGCTTTTTTATTCTCCTCTTTCCTCTCTCAGTGGAGAGCTTGATTGATTTGCATAACAAGACTCCAATCAACCATCAATCTTGCCCAAACCAAAGGCATTTTAACCCCTGTTTGCTAGTTGATTATCACATTGGCATTACTTGGCTATATATAAACATATGCCTACATCTCTATGTGGTTCCAAGCATGAAAATTATCGATGTGTCATTAATTACTATTCATCACGGGATGAACTAGAAACCATCATGATTGAGAGGATTGTTCACAGGAGCTGAACGTTCCTTTTCCGTTTAATAAAAAAGTGATAATTTTGAGCCTCATAAACACTCAAATTAAGCCTTTATTTTTTGGTCTTTCAGCATTTTCAGCATGCACATTCTCTGCTACAAAACAACCTAGCCACAGAAGCAGGGTGTAGGACTGACAGTCAACCTTGAATCCAACAGAGCTTCTCTTGCACATTTTGCCAAACGTCGCAGCTGGTAAGATAGGTAGGATTTTTGTTCACGAGGCTTTGTTGTGAAGAATAAAGCCCAGAATATGTTCATTTTTTTCCTTCTCTGTATTGGGATCTTTTGACTCTCCATTGGCATTCTTACCTAGATTTTAAAAAAAAAAAGTAGCAGATTCCAATGGACTCACTTTTAAAAAGTATCCATAGACTTTTCTCCCATGTACCACCAGGTTATTGAAATCGCTCAGTGTTTTTTTCTTTTAAATTTTTTTTTTTTTGTCTTTTTAGGACCGTATCTGTGGCATATGGAAGTTCCTAGGCTAGGGGTCGAATCAGAGCTGCAGCTGCTGGTGTACACCACAGCCTCAACAACACAGGATCTGAGCTGCATCTGTGACCTATGCTCCAGCTCATGGCAATGCCAGATCCTTAACCCACTGAGCAAGGCCAGGGATAGAACCCAAATCCTCATGGATGCTAATAGGGTTCTTAATCCGCTGAGACACAACAGGAACTCCTGTATCTATTTTGATGGGGTAATTATTAGATTTTTTTTTTTTTTTGGCTGTTTAGGGCTTCACCCATGGCATATGGAGGCTAGGGGCTGAACTGGAGCTACACCTACTGGCTTACACCCTAGCCGCAGCAACACTGGATCTGAGCCAACTCTGTGAACTGCACCGAAGCTCACGGCAATGCCAGACACTTAACCCACTGGGCAAGGCCAGGGATAGAACCTGCATCCTCAAGGATGCTGGTCAGATTCTTTTCCACTGAGCCACAACAGGAACTCCATGATTATTAGAATTTTTTTTTTGGCCAGGGAACTACGTTAAAGCCATAACCTGGAGGGACATGCTATCTTGTTTCATTGTCTGATCCCAGGTTTCCAGTACTCACGGAGCCCCATCTCCATGAAGACTGCTGTCCTAGCACCAGTAATTGGAACCAAATCAGCCCTTCACCCTCAAATTCACGTCCAAAGTGCAGAGTAAAATTATTTTTAATAGCTATTACTTGTTTGAACAGTTTTAGTAGTATATTTTGTAATCATGATAATGTTTTCTGAGAAATATACTTGAGAGACAGTAGTGGTAGAATTATTTTATATTTTCTATCTCATAGGGTCTCTCCAACCAACCAATGGCCTGGGTACCATAACTGCCTCGGCTTCATGCGAGAGGAACTTGGAATTTCCTAAGAGATCACTTGTGCCTACTAAGTATCAGAGTCCAGGAATGAAATGCAATTCCCTCTGACTCCAAAGGCATGCAGGTCGCCGCTGAAGACGAATCGATTTAAGTGGACTTTCCACATGGAAGGCGAGCATGGGTAGGTGCCAGGAGGACTGCTTTGCCTGCCCCCCGCCCCCCCCCCCACGCCACAAGTGCCTCGGGTGAAGACTTTCAGCATTGTCTGCAAGGAAGACTGCGACAGCACGGGAGTCCCACTGGAGGATGGGAAGAAGAGGTCCAAAGGTCATTGAGCCATTTCAGGCTTCCATCTTACTCCCCAAATATGGATAGGCGTGGCTATAAATTAACGTTTTAATAAATGCCATAGTTATCCTCCCACTACTACCATTATGTCACAATGTTTTTGCACATGTTGACAGTATTTATTTAGAAAATGTCAACATTTACAATACTCCCCAGTTGCTGTCAGTTTGTGCTGGCATTTCTCTTTTTAAAAAATGAGAAGTTCTTGTCCTGGCTCGGCAATAACAAACCCAACTAGTATCCATGAGGATGTGGGTTTGATCCCTGGCCTCACTCAGTGGGTTAAGGATCCAGCATTGCCATGAGCTGTGGTGTAGTTCGCAGACTCGGCTCATATCTGGCATTGCTGTGGCTGTGGTATAAGTCAGCAGCTGTAGCTCGGATTCAACCCCTAGCCTGGGAACTTCAATGTGCTGCAGGCGTGGCACTAAAAAGCTGGAAAAAAAAAAAAAAAGAAAAAAAAGAGAGAGAGAGAATAATTAGCTGGGCCTTTTTGGCATTTGGTGGGGGGTGCAGGGCTGGTAGATGGGGGTTGGGGTGGGAAGAGGGCTGATCTTAAAAATGAGTTGCTGCTGCTGCTGTGAAGGAATCTGTGTAAATGATAAGGAACATAAACAAGATGGGAAACTTCCACTGGGTGGAGTGATTACGGTCATGGTCATTGTTTGTTCATCCAATTATAATTTTGTCTTTGAGGAGTTTCCTGATTGGCCTAAGGGTTAAGGATCTGGCTTGTCACTGCTGTGGCATAGGTTCAATCCATGGCCTGGGAACTTCTGCAAGTCATGAGTGTGGCCAAAAAATAAATAAATTAGGAGTTCCCATTGTAGCCTAGTGGGTTAAGAACCCTACAGGATGTCCAAGAGGATGCAGGTTCATTCCCTGGCTTTGCTCAGTGGGTTAAGGATCTGGCATTGCCACAAACTTCGGTGTAGGTCACAGATGTGGCTCAGATCCGGCATTGCTATGACAATGGTGACGCCTCCAGCTGTGGCTTGAATTCAACCCCTAGCCCAGGAACTTCTACATGCCACAGGTGTAGCTCTAAAAAGAAAACAAAATTAATTTATTAAAAATAAAATATTGGAGTTCCCATTGTGGCTCAGCAGTAAGGAGCCTGACTGTTAAACATAAAGATGTGGATTCGATCTGGATTCGATCTCTGGCATTGCTCAGTGAGTTAAGTATCCAGTGTTGCCATGAGCTGTGATGCAGCTAAATATCTGCTAAGGTTTCCTAGTCAAAGTCTAGTCACATGACTCTATCTAGATGATGAGAAATGGAATGCTGGGAAATATAGTTCTGGGATGAGCAATTACTTGCTTCCTGCAAGAGCATCAGGAAGGTATATTTGATGAATAGGTAGTCATGCCTTCACTGTCTGTATCTTTACCAACTCAGGTATTCTGGTTTGGAGTCAATGTTCTGTTTAGAGCTTTCTGTGCCTGCGATGAAGTCTGTGTGTGTGTGTGTAAAACACAAAAAGAATTCTTACTTTGTTTCAAAATATAAGGACATAATGCAGTACTTTCCATACTGTGATACAAAATTTCCTTCTTCCTCTTAAAAAACAAACAAACAAACAAAAAACCTGAAAACTTCCCAATCTATATCCATGGACTGTTTGGGAGTTTGTTTCTTTCTTTTCTTTCTTTCTTTCTTTCTTTCTTTCTTTCTTTCTTTCTTCCTTTCTTTCTTTCTTTCTTTCTTTCTTCTTTCTTTCTTTCTCTCTTTCTTTCTCTTCTTTCTTTCTCTCTTTCTTCTCTCTTTCTTTCTCTCTCTCTCTCCCTTCCTTCCTTCCTTCCTTCCTTTTTTTTTTTGCTTTTTAGAGCCAAACCCTGAAGCATATGGAAGTTCCCAGGCTAGGGGTCAAATCGGAGCTGCAGCTGCTGGCTGACACCACCACAGCAACACCAGATCTGAGCTGAGTCTGTGACATGCACCACAGTGCACAGCAACGCCAGATCCTTAACCCACTAAGTGGGGCCAGGGATCAAAACCACGTCCTCATGGATACTAGTCTGGTTTGTTACCGCTGAGCCACAATGGGAACACCTGTTTGGGGGTTTCTTGATGGGCCAAAATTCTACATATTCTTCAGACTGTCCAAACTCTGGGCACTTAATTGGTACTCAGTAGACATGTAAATCAAAACTATTTGAAAATATGTGGGTATGTTGGCTAGATTTTTTTCTCTGCATGCAGAAAATAAACCAAGATGGGTTAGCTTTAGCAAAAGGTGATTTAATGGACAGAGATTGTGGGGTTCCTGGAATTGGTGAGAAGCTTGATATTAGCCTAAGAATGGCAGGCCAGCTGAAGGCAGCCCAAGGAGACAAGGAGTGGGAACTTCATTAGCACTTCCTCGGCACAAAGAACTAGAAAACAAGCCACTTTGGCAGTGAAATGGAACTCAAGCTATAATCAATTCTTTGTACCTCTGTTCAAAACAGGAGAAGGATGTAATTGGTCTAGATTGGCTGACATGCAGAGCAGACTAAAAGGCATCCAATACTGAAAAAGAATTCTTATGTAAATAGATAAAGGATTGTTAGGATAGAACAACTAGCCCTGGGGGAGTCACATGGACGAATGAATAAATAAGAAACGCCCTACACCTTTGGTTATGATTCTTTTTTTTTTTTTGTCTTTTGTCTTTTTGTTGTTGTTGTTGTTATTATGATTCTTTTTTATTTTCAACTCAAAGCTCCTAGTCCTCTGGGGGGAGGGTAAGTATTATTTGCATTACGAGACTCAAATCATTCACCATTGAAGGGAAAGCCAAAGGAATTTTGACCACCTTTTGCCAGTTGGTTTTTAATATTAGCGTTACTTGAGGTGGGATAAACATTTTTCTACATCTCACTCTTGGTTCAAAGCTCAGAAACAGTTAACTTGCCATTACTATTGATCTGTCATAAATTGCTCTTCATCGTGGGTCTAAGTAGATACCGTACAGATTAAGTCAACTGTGAGCAGGAGCTGAGATTGAGTTTCATCCACTTAGAGGTTCATCATAGAAACGAAATTCACTTACAGAAAACTCTCCCTCTCTCTCCTCTCCAGCCCCCACCGCTCTCTCTGTACACCCCCCCCGACACACACACGCATAAACACACACACACAGAGTAAATACATTTATATGTATATAGAAAAACTGAAGGGAAGAAATGATGTACCATGTCCATAAAAATTCAATCCACGAATTATTACATTTAGAATGGGTAAACAACAAAGTCCTACTATACAGCACAGGAAACTATATCCAATCTCCTGGGATAGACCAGGATGGAAAAGAATAATAAAGAAGAATGTACATATATGAATAACTGAGTCACTTTTCTGTACAGCAGAAACTGGCACATTATAAATCAACTATACTTTAATTTTTAAAAATTTAAAAATTCAATTTACTTGTATAAAGGAAGAGGGAATTAATTTTGATTTTCTTGTCCCTGCAAAGTCTTTTTATTTTTATTTATTTTTACTCATTTTTTTTAGGGCAACACCTGCGGCATATGGAAGTTCCCAGCTAGGGGTCGAATCAGAGTTATAGGTGCTGGACAGCAACAAGGAATCCTGAACCCACTGAGCGAGGTCCGGTGTTGAACGGGGGTCAAGCCTGCATCCTCATGGATACTAGTGGGTTCAATAACCGCTGAGAAATGACAGGAACTCCTGCAAGATCTTTTTTAAAAAATTGGTTCAGGTGTTACCATCGTGGCTCAGTGGTAAGAAACCCAACTAGCATCCTTGAGGACATGGGTTCAATCCCTCACCTCGCTCAGTGGGCTAAGGATCCAGCATTGCCGTGAGCTGTGGTATAGGTCACAGATGTGGCTCGGATCCTGCGTTGCTGTGGCTGTGGTGTAAGCTGGCATCTCTAGCTCCGATTAGACCCCCAGCCTGGGAACCTCCACAGGCCGCAGATGTGGCCCTAAAAAGACAAAAGACAAAAACACACACCCCAAAAAAACAGACCAGGACTCTGTGGGGCCATGCCTGGTACAAATCCTTTTTCTTGTTCCCTGTATCTTGGGGGACAGGGCGGGGTTCCCGCTGCCTTGCTCTCTGCTATAGTCCTGCTGTCTGTCAGCTGATAGATGCTCAAGAAATCATCGCTGAATGACTATATAGACTTTCAAGATGGAGGTGCTCTTGGCCTGGCAGAGGGTGCTGGGGTGAAATGAATCAAAGTGAGGCTGTGTGTGCTCCGCCTCCGGGTCCTCTCCTGGGTGGTAAGCCCCCATCCACAGGGAAACAGCAGGTGATGAAGGCTGTTCCCAGGCCTCAGGGAGTCGCCAGGGCTCTGCCAAGTGCTCCGCTTGCCCCTCGTGCAGTGCTCATGGCTTAGGAAGCAGCTCCACTGATGAATAGCATTTAAAAATCGTCTTCCCTGCTTCCTGTGAATAGAGACTCGCACCTATTCCTCCTTACACTGAATTCTGTATCATGGGTGGAGTGAGGAAGAGAACGATCCCCTCCGTGAGTTCCTTCCATCTGTTTATCATCCGTCTCTGGGCCAAGGAGCAGCATCCGTGTCACCTGCAGAGGCCGACGCTCCACTGCCCTGGCATCTGGAGAGAAGACGCCGCTAAGATGAAGGTCCTGGAGCAGTCTCTCATCTCTCCGCGTTCGCTACTTAATCAACATCGAGGCGGTGCTGCCAAGATTGATGAATGGCTTAGAAGCATCACGGCTCCTCGGCTGGAGGTGCTGAGTGCGCTGGCAGCTGCCACCGGCGTCCCACCTGTGACTCGCGCGTAACGAAACGGCCAAAAGCAAATTCTGTCCACCAACTTCACTTTCTTCTCAAAGTCGATCAGCAATGTCAATCAAGTTTGTGCGCTCAGTTGGGAGCTTCAGGGCATCTGGAAACCAGATTCCCTTCCTGGAGGTGAGTTGTCGCTGTGCAGCCCTGAGATAAATAATGCAGGGGCTGTGGGTAAGCAAGCGGGGATCCGGTCATGTAGGGGCCTCAGTGACCACACTTGGAATTCTTTACATAAGTAATGTAAACATTGTAAATGTATATATGTATATATGGGTGTGTGTGTGTGTGTGTATAGTGTTTTTGTTTTTTAATCAATACTTTAGTTAACAAGTTGATGTTCACTGCATTGTAGGAAACCTCACAACATCCTGTAGGAAGGTACTATTCGTACAGGATTAGATTATCATCAGACAGTTTGAACAACGAACCATTTTGCATTCTTCAATCCTTATCCTATTCTCCCATTGCATTTAGAAGAAAATTTCTGGAGTGGCCTAGCAGTTGGGGATTCTGCCTTGTCACTGCTATGCCTCAGATTCAATCCCTGGCCCAGGAACTTCCACATGCCTGCGGTGCATCAAAAAAAAAAAAAAAAGAAAAGAAAGAAAGAAAGACCACATAAAGAATGGGTCCAAAAGCTGCACTCGTCCAATTAGAGGATATATAAGTTTGAGGGCTGTAATGTACAGCATGATGACTATAGTTAATAAACGCTGCATTGTGTATTGTGTATTTGAAATTTGCTAAGATAAGAAATCTTAAAATTTCTCATCGTGGGAAAAAAAATGTAACGACATGAGAGGATGGATATTCATTAAACTCACTGTGGTAATCATTTCACAATATCTACAAATATGAAACCATCCCCTTGTACACTTAAAACCAGTACAATGTTGTAGGTCAATTTTTAAAAGTAATGCAGGTTGTGACTCAGTGGTAATGAACCTGACTAACATCCATAAGGATGCAGGTTCGATCCCTGGCTTCAATCAGTGGATTAAGGATCCGGCATTGCTGTGAGCTGTAGTGTAGGGTGGCAGTTGTAGTTCCAATTCAACCCCTAGGCTGGGAACTTTCTTATGCAGCAGGTGTGGCCCTGAAAAAAAAGGCAAAAATTAAGAAAAATTAAAAATGTAATGCAGTGGGGGTTGTTGAAGCCTTTTAAGTGGGAGAGTGGCTTGGTCTAGTTTATTATTTAAAACAGTTGCTCTAGCACAGACATGAGAGGAATTTGGCGGGGGGTGCGATTAGGAGCTCTTTAACTGTGTACATGGCAGGAGACGATGTGTGGGGCAGGTTAGTGCCAAAGCATGTGGTAATATGTTGACAGATCTGTCCACTGTGAATCTGCAGCCTCCTTTAATAGCTGTGGTTCTGTCCCTGCTGCTGTTTATGGGTTGCCCAATCCTCTGGGTGATGGAGAAGATGGGACTATCTGGGTTGAATGCCCTTGGGGAGACCTCTGTAACCACATGAATTCTAGTAAGTCACCCCCTAATATTTCCAGCTTTAGTAGTGTAGCTGGACATGCCTGGGAAAATAGTTCTGGCTGATAAAAGCTGGAGTATGAGCATGTTGAACAAAGCCTATCCATTATCAAGTGTTGACGACTAGAAAAGAATAATGGTAACAAGCTGCCTTGGAGATATCCAAAGAAGACATGTTTCCCTAAAGCATGGTACCCCCAAACTATCTTTCAGAAAGCAAAAGTAGCTCTCTAAAAATATTTGATTGTAGTAATAGCCAGTGTTTACTGGTGGTCTCCTATGTACCTGGTACAGTGCTTTTGTATTTAGGGTGGAAAAAAGTAGTTATTGCATAATGCAATGTTCATTATCTAACTCCCTTCTCCTTGATCACCTTTGAGTTGCAGTGGTCAAATTCTAGTCAATGAAGCAGAAGTAGAATGCTTCTGTAGCGTTTTATAAAAGCATTTGTTTTGCTAATAATCATCTCTTCTTTCTTTTTTATTCTTGCTATGAACACAGCTGTGATGGCTAGAGCAGCAGCAGCCATCTTGTGACATTGAGTTAAAGGACCTCAAAAACAACAACAACAACAACAACAAAAAACCTTTTGATCCAGACATCATTGAGCCCCTGAGACAATGCTAAAATCATCTATTTCTAGATATCTTGTCATATAAGGAAAACAAACTTGCTTATTATTTAAGTTCCTGGGGTCAGATTTGATTAACTATAGCCAAAACATTTCTTACTCATACACAAATGTTATATAATTTCATTTTTTTGTCTTTTTTTTTGGTCTTTTTAGGGCCACACCTGCAGCATATGGAGGTTCCCAGGCTAGGGGTCACATCAGAGATGTAGCTGCCGGTCTATGCCAGAGCCACAGCAATGCCAGATCCAAGCCATGTCTTCGACCTACACCACAGCTCATGGCAGCACCAGATCCTTAACCCACTGAGAGAGGCCAGGGATCAAACCCAAAACCTCATGGTTCCTAGTTGGATTTGTTTCCACTGTGCCACGACGGGAACTCCCTGTATCATTTCATCTTTAAATAGCTCCCCTTGTTATAGAGGAGAAAATTAATGGTATTTATGGTGGTTCACCTGGTAAGTAGCAGAGCCACAGTCTGTGTACAGATAAGACTAACCATTTCTGTTTTGTCTTGTGGCTTCTTGGAAAAATGTTAGTCTCAGAGGATAAGTTCTTAATACACCATGTTGTGGACTTTTTTTTTTTTTTAATGGCTGCACCTGCTGCATATGGAAGTTCCTAGGCCAGGGGTTGAATCTGAGTTGCAGCTGCAGCCTACGCCACAGCTGTGGCAGTACTGGAACCTTTAACCCACTATGCTGGGCCAGGAATACATCTTGTACCTCTGCAGTGACCTGAGCTGATGCAGTCAGATTCTTAACCCTCTGTGCCACAGCAGAAACTCCCATGTTGTAGATTGCTTAGAAAACTACTCTAAAATAAAATAGAATATACCCTCCCAGAGATAACAGCTATAATTTTTTTGGAAAGGGCATCATTTTCTTTCCCATTTTTCATGTTATTTAAAATCACCTACCTGTGCTCAACCCTCTTGCCCCACCCGACTGCGTGTTTTTATAGCTCTTGCCACTTCCAGATATCTTTTATCATCTGCTTATTTGTTGTGTATCATCTCCCTGCTCCCACTCAAGATATAAACTTCATGGGAGAGATCTTTTCTGTTTTCTAACCAGCGAATTCGCATGAACGGCATGTGATGAACACAGTCCTGTTTGTTCTCATGGCTGCACATGTGTCTCATAAAAACTGTTCCAGAGTTCCCATTGTGGCTCAGCAGTAATGAATCCGAGTAGTATCCATGAGGACGTGGGTCCGATCCCTGTCTTTGCTCAGTGGGTTAAGGATCTGGCGTTGCTGTGAGCTGTGCTGTAGGTCACAGACATGGCTCAGATCTGGCGTTGCTGTGGCTGTGGTGTAGGCCAGCAGCTGCAGCTCTGATTCGACCCCTAGCCTGGGAACTTCTATAGGCCATGGGTGGAGCCCTAAAAAATAGATAAATAAAATAAATAAAAATTGTTCCATTTGTTCTCTTGAAACAATTGGACCCTGAAGAAATAAAATGTAATTAATACTTGCGTAGATCATAGAACAGCACACCGTTAGTGCTTAATAAGTTAACTATTGTTTCTTTTTTGTTTTTTTTTTAAGTTTTATTTAAGTATAGTTGTCTTACAAAGTTGTGATAATTTCTGCTATATAACAAAGTGAATCAGTTATATATGTACACTTACCCATTCTTTTTCATATTCTTTTCCCATGTATTTAGCACAGAATATTGAACAGAGTTCTCTGTGCTATACAGCAGGTCCCCATTGACCATATACTGCAGTGTGCAAATTAGTATAAAATTAGTCCTTGGTCTACTAACCAGAGAAACAAAAAGCCATAGACCATGATGGAAAATAAAATACCAAAAAGAGTGTATATATATGTATGACTGAATTACTTTGCTGTACAGCAGAAATTGGCACAACATTGTAAATCAACTGTACTTTAAGTAAAAAAAGAGCACTGGGAACTATGTCTGGTCACTTATGATGGAGCAGGATAATGTGCGAAAATAGAATGTGTACGTGTGTGTAACTGGGTCACCATGCTGTACAGTAGAAACAAAAATTGTATTGGGGAAATAACTATTAAAAAAATTTTTTTGTCGAAAAAAGAAAGAGTTGTTCCCTTCGTGGTGCAGCAGAAACGAATCCAGCTAGGAACCATGAGGTTGTGGGTTCAATCCCTGGCCTCACTCAGTGGGTTAAGGATTTGGCATTGCCATGAGCTGCGGTGTAGGTCACAGATGTGGCTCGGATCTAGCATTGCTATGGCTGTGGTGTAGGCCCGCATCTGTAACTCTGATTAGACCCCTAGGCTGGGAACCTCCATATGCCACAGTTGTGGTCCTAAAAAGACAAAAGACCAAAAAAAAAAAAAAAAAGGAAGAAGAAAAAAAGAAAGAAGGAGTTCCCCTTGTGGCTCAGCACGTTAAGAACTTGACACAGTGTCTATGAGATTTTGAGTTTGATCCCTGGCCTTGCTCAGTGGGTTAAGGATACACCATTGCCACAAGCCACAATTTAGGTTGCAGACGTGGCTCAGATCTGGTGTTGCTTTGGCTGCAGCACAGGCTGCAGCTGCAGCTCTGATTCAATCCCTAGCCTGGGAACTTCCATATGCCTCAGGTGCAGGTGTGAAAAGAAAAAAAAAAAAAAAAAAGAAAATCCTGTCCAGAGCCCAGGTGGCAAACAGGTACTATGCCACTCTCTCCCCATCACTGCTTTGTCTTTCTCTATCTTCTCCTGCATCCAACCAACCAGCCATCTCCAGTTAGAAAACAAAACCCAGGAAACACCCATGTTAATCATTCCTGCCGCTGCTTGCAGGGCAAGGTTGCCTACGTCTACCCCTGCAGAAGCAAGCTTTCAAGGAGAATACTATTCTGGTATTATTCTTTATAGTATTGTATAAAAACCATTTTACTGCAGCTATTAAAACAATCTGTGTAAACATAATTTTTATGGCTGAATGATACTCCAGCATATGGCTACACTATCATTTACTCAACTATTTCTCTATTGTTGGATATTTAGGATGCTTCTTGTTTTTCATGATTATGAGCAGGGCCATGATACTCCTCTTGGAACATAAAAGAGAAAGTCCTCCTTGAGGGGAACCTTGATGATGGCATAAAAAAGATGGAACACAGCTATAGCCATCTGCAGTGGCATGGTTTGCCTTAGCTGAGATAAAAGGTACCTTTGTGGGGGAAGGGCTTCACCAAGGCCCTGGAGACAAGAGTCCTGACCTCCCAAGGTCTGATGTGATCTGCCCTCAGATCGGTGGAAAGGATGCTCCTGGCTGAGGGCGTGCTGGGCGTGTCCATAGAGGTTCATCAATAAGCAGGAGAACCAGAGGGTGTTCATGCATTTATTCATTTAATGAATCTTTATTGAGTACCTACTATGTGCCAACTATTTTTAAGGAGTGATTCTCAAAATATGGTTCCCCGACCAGCAACATCAGCATCATCTGGGAACTTGGTAGAAATGCAGATTCTTGGGTACCACCCCAAACCTACTGCATCAGATGCTCTGGGGGTTGCCGGCGGGGGCGGGGGGTGTCCCAATCTGTGTTTTGACAAAGCTTCCAGGAGACTGTGATACATTTTAACATTTGAGGCTCCTGATTGCACCATGGCCCCAAGTTATAGCAGTGAATAAAATCCCTGCTCTCTTTGAACTTGCATTCTAACGAGGGGGGATAGACAACAAACAGGTATTTAAGTACAACAGAGTGTGTCAAGCGGTAAGTTGGAGGAGGGAAGTAAAGCAGGAATATTTGGGCAGGTATCCAAGGAGACGGAGGAGCAGGCTGTCTGGACATCTTCTCGAGGGAAGAGTGTTCCAGACAGAGGGCATGGCAAGCATGAAGACACACAGAAAACAAGGGCCTATGGTACAGCACAGAGAACTCTATTCAATGTCCTATGATAAACCACAATGGGAAAGAATATTTTTAAAAGATGGTATATATATGTATAACAATCACTTTGCTATACAGCAGAAAGTAAGACATCATTGTAAATCCACTATACTTTAATTAAAAAAAACACACAGGAGTTCCCGTCGTGGCGCAGTGGTTAACAGATCCGACTAGGAACCATGAGGTTGCGGGTTGGGTCCCTGCCCTTGCTCAGTGGGTTAACGATCCGGCGTTGCCGTGAGCTGTGCAACACCACAGGTTGCAGACGCGGCTCGGATCCCGCGTTGCTGTGGCTCTGGCGTAGG
Source organism: Phacochoerus africanus (assembly GCF_016906955.1). Lineage (NCBI taxonomy): Eukaryota > Metazoa > Chordata > Mammalia > Artiodactyla > Suidae > Phacochoerus > Phacochoerus africanus. The sequence continues at coordinate 27,737,884 of NC_062558.1, read as the reverse complement.
CTGGTGGCTACAGCTCCGATTCAACCCCTAGCCTGGGAACCTCCATATGCCACGGGAGCAGCCCAAAGAAATAGCAACAACAATAACAACAACAACAACAAAAAAGACAAAAGACAAAAAAACAAAACAAACTAAAAAAACCCACACAGATAGAGTTCCCACTGTGGCACAGTGGGTTAAGAATCTGACTGCAGCAGCTTGGATCAAAGTTGCAGCCTGGATTCATTCCCTGGCTCTGAAATGCCATATGCCACAGGTGCTGCCATTTAAAAAAAAAAAAAGTGAATTTGTAAAATTCTCTCTCTCCACTCCAGAAAATGGACTGGACTGCTATTTTACTATCTCTGCGCAACTAGGTTTCACTATTTGTGATGATTAATTTGTATTAATTTAATTCTATTGGAGTATACTTGTCTTACAATATTGTATTATTTTTAGGTGTACAGCCAAGTGAATCAGTCATACATATAAATATATTCATTCTTTTTTCCATATAGGTTATTATGAAGTGCATATACAGTGAGTACTTGTTAATTATCTATTTTGTATAGTAGTGTGTGCGTGTTATTCCCGCCCTCCCAATTCTTTGCTCTTCCCAATGGTTTCATCTATGGTAACTATAAGATTGGTTTTGAAATCTGTGAGTTTGTTTGTATTTTATTTTATTTTAAATTTTTTTATTTCAGTTGATTTACAATGTCTGTCAATTTCTGCTGTACAGCAAAGTGACCCAGTCATACACACACACACATTCACACATTCTTTTTCTAATATTATCCTCTATCATATTCTATCACAATACACACCTTCACACCATGCACGAAAATAAACTCAAAATGGCTTAAATTGTCCTGTGCTCTACAACAGGACCTCATTGCTTATCCATTCTGAATGTAATAGTTTATATCTACTAACCCCAAACTCTCAGTCCATCCTATTCCCTCCTGCTCCCGCTTGGCAACCACAAGGCTATCCATGTCCATGAGTTTGTTTCCTTTCTGTAGACAGGTTCATTTGTGCCATATATTAGATTCCACATATAAGTGATATCATATGGTATTTGTCTTTCTCTTTCTGACTTATTCACTTATCTAGTTGCATCCATGTTGCTGCAAATAGCATTATTATGCTCTATTTTATGGCTGAGTAGTATTCCAGTAGTATTGTGTATATGCACCACATCCTCTTAATTCATTAATCTATCGTTGGACACTGAGGTTGTTCCCATGTCTTGGCTATTGTGAATAGTGCTTCAATGAACATAAGGGTGCTTGTATCCTTTTGAATTGTAGTTTTGTCCAGATATATGCCCAGGGGTGAGATTGCTGGATCATATGGTAGTTCTATAGTAGAACTATAAATATAGTTGTTCTATATTTAGTTTTCTGAAGTACCTCCACAGTGGTTGTATGTTGTTCTCCGTAGTGGTTGTAGCAATTTACATTCCCACCAACAGTGTGGGAGGGTTCCTTTTTCTCTGCACCCTCTCCAGCATTTGTTATTTGTAGACTTATTAATGATAGCCACTCTGACCAGTGTGAGGTGGTACCTCGTAGTTTTGGTTTGCATTTCTCTAATAATTAGTGATGTTGTGTATTTTTTCATGCGCCTGCTGGCCATCCATATGTCTTCTTTGGAGAAATGTCTATTCAGTTCTTCTGCCCATTTTTCAGTTGGGTTGTTTGGTTTTTTTTGCTGTTGAGTTGTCTGTCTGTTTTGGAGATTAAGCCCTTGTCTGTTGCATCGTTTGCAACTATTTTCTCCTATTCCATAGGTTGTCCTTTATTTTATTTTTTTTTAATGTTTTCCTTTGCTGTGCAAAATCTTGTCAGTTTGATTAGGTCCCATTGTTTTATTTTTGTTGTTATTTCTACTGCTTTGGTTATTTTCTATTGACCTGAGAAAACATTTGTACGTTGATGTCAGAGAATGTTTGGCTAAGTTCTCTTCTAGGAGTTTTATGGTGTCTTGTCTTATGCTTAAGTCTTTAAGCCATTTTGAGTTTATTTTTGTGCATGGTGTGAGAGTGTTTTAATTTCATTGATTTAATGCAGCTGTCCAGTTTTCCCAGCACCGTTTGCTGAAGAGACTATCTTTTCCCCATTTTATATTCTTGCCTCTTTTGTCACATAGATGCCTCCTTTGGCCACAGGTGTCTGGGGTTTTTTCTGGGTTCTCTATTCTGTTCCATTGGTCTGCCCGTCTGTTTTGGTACCATTACCACACTGTCTTGATGACTCTAGCTTTTCAATATTGCCTAAAGTCTGGAAGAGTTATGCCTCCTGCTTGGTTTTTGTTTCTCAGGATTGCATTGGCAATTCTGGGTCTTTTATGGTTCCATATAAATTTTTGGATTCTTTATTCTAGCTCTGTGAAAATCATCATGGGTAATTTAATAGGGATTGCGTTAAATCTGTAGATTGCTTTAGGCAGTATGGCTATTCTAACAGTATTAATTCTTCCAATCCGGGAGCATGGAATATCTTTCCATTTCTTTGAATCCTCTTTAATTTCCTTGATTAATGTTTTGTAGTTCTCAGCATATAAGTCTTTCAGTTCCCTGGCTGGGTTTATTCCTGATTATTTATTTTTTGTGGTGCAATTTTAAAAGCTATTGTATTTTTGTATTCCTTTTCTAATATTTCGTTGTTAGTATACCAAAATGCAACCAATTTCTGAATGTTAATCTTGTATCCTGCTACTTTGCTTCGTTGATCAGTTTAAGTAGTTTTTGTGTGGGATCCTTAGGGTTTTCTATATAGAGTTTCATGTCACCTACATATAGTGACAATTTTACCTCTTCTCTTCCAATTTGGATAACTATTATTTCTTTTGTCTGTCTGATTGCTGTGGCTAGGACTTTCAATACTAAGTTGAATACAAGAGGTGAAAGTAGGCATCCTTGTCTTGTACCATATTTAATGGGAAGTCCTTCAGCTTTTCTCCATTGAGTATGATATGGCTGTAGGTTTGTCATAAATGTTTTTTATTATGTTAAGGTATGTTCTCTCTATACCCATTTTGGTAAGAGTTTTTATCATGAATGGATGTTGTGTTTCTATTTCATAAGTAAGTTCTTTTGTATCTTTTTTTATGAGATTACACATATAAGAGATATGATATTTGTCATTGTCTGACTTACTTTACTCAATATGATAATCTCTAGGTCCATCCATGTTGCTGCAAATGGCATTATTTCATTCTTTTTTATGGTTGAGTAATGTTCCATTGTATATGTACCACATTTCTTTATCCATTCGAATCTCTGTTAATGGATATTTAGTTTGCCTCCATGTCTTGGCTGTTATAAACAGTGCTGCAATAAACAACGGGGTGCATAGATCTTTTTGAATTATGGTTTTCTCTGGATAGATTCCCAGGAGTGATGACTAATTTTATGTGTCAACTTGACTGGGCTCCGGGATGCCCACCTAGCTGGTAAAACACTATTGACGGATGTGTCTAGTTGGGTATTTCTGGAACAGATGAACATTCGGACCAATAGACTGAGGAAAGAAAATCAGCCTCATCAGTGGGGGGCATTGGGGTTGGGGGTGGACATTTTGAGAGCCAAATAGAATAAAAAGGTAGAGAGAGGATAAACTTCTCCCGCCTTTGGACATTGATGTCCCAGTTCTCAGGCCTTAGGACTCTACGTTGCAGAGCACAAACAGTAGGGCTTCTCAGCCTCCATGATTATGTGAGCCTATTTCTCAATAATAGATTTCTTTCTCTGTGTGTGTGTGTGTGTGTGTGTGTGTGTGTGTGTGTGTGTCTGTCTGTCTATCTATCCATCCATCCCATGGATTCTTTTTCTTGGGAGAACCCTGATCAATACACAATTGGAAGAAGAACTTGCAATGGAGGGTGAAGGACCCAGGGACAAGGTTGCCAGGGGTAAGCGTGGACAGGAAGGGGTCCCAGGAGGAGCGCCCGGGAGAGTAGTTGTGTGTGTGTGTGTGTGTGTGTGTGTGTGTGTGTTTGGCACACAGGGCAATTTAAAAAAGCATTATGAGTTGATGAGTTTCTTATTCTTCCCTCTGCTACTCGACGACCTCAAACAGGATGAGGGGGAGGCAGGGTGAGAAAACTCTGAAAAGCCGTGTGGAGCAGGATTCGAAGAATTGAAAAAGCTCTCCGATTGACATCATCATCCAAGAGCCCCAAATGACTCGTCTTGTGCCTGAAGTTGTCAGGTAATGCAAGGACACCACTGCAACTGGTTCTAAAGTTGCCTCCTTCAGAGTTGCTTTTTTAAATTCCGAGAGAAGCTCATTAACATGAAAATCTGCCATCTGCATTTGGTCCACCCGTTGACAGTTCCTGAACAGATTATTTGAAATGTTTTTCTCTGTTACTGAGCTGTCATCTTGGGAATGAAAGAGATAAGGCACTGAATGGAGTTTGATGTGCGCGGGAGTCCGAAGAAAAGTCCACAGGATCTCAACTCATTTCTTTTGTTTTCTCCTTTTATTTTTATTTATTTTGGGGTTGTATTCCTGGGTCAGGGATCGAACCCATGCCACAGCAGTGACAATGCTGGATCCTTCGCCATTGGGCCACAAGGAAACCTCCTTAACCCATTTCTTTGCTTGTGTTATGATTGGGGCTTCCCAGTAAAAAGTCTTGGTTTGAGTAATAGGAAAGGGTGTGTATGTCCCTAAGTGGCATTTCCGAGGAGAAGTGAGACTTCTGGGTACTTGAATGCATCCTCCTGTGACTTACCTGTGTTAAGTGATGAGTTGTAACCTACGACTGCCTGTCAAAGTGCGTGCACTGCGGGGTGGGAGTGGGGTGGGAGGTCCTACTGCTGTGTTCATACGTAAGAGCACAGTAGCAACTGAGAGTCCTATCGTGCAAGTTTATGGCTGAAACTACATGGCTAGGATTGGTATTTCCATTTTCCATGTGGAGAGATGCTGCGTGTGATCATAGCTTTATATTTGGAAGAGGGAAAAGAAAATTCCCTTTATTTAGATATTGAATTTGGTTACTTACATGGGCCTGGGGCAACATTTGAAAAGTACTAAATGTCTCCCATGAAAGAGCATCTGGGAAACACTTGGCAGCAGCTGTTAATATAAATGATTCACTGTTAATGGATTGCAGGGGTGCTTCTGAAACCAGCATGCTACATTGCATAATAGGATGATGGTGGGATGCGAAGTGATAATGTGAGCATCATTTATTCCTCTTCTGCCTCTGTTAGGTTATAGCAGAGAGAAGACCGGGTTCCTTTTGATGCATCTCTGAATCCATCATGGACATGTGTTTAAAGAAATCGTGTGCTCTGTGGTCTTAACACTCTGAGTAAGGATGGTGCTATCTTGTTTTGTTTTGCTTTTTTGTTTTTATGGCCGCATCTGCAGCATATGAAAATTCCCAGGCTGGGAGTGGAATGGGAGCTGCAGCTTCCCATCCACTCCAAAGCCACAGCAATACCGGACCTGAGCTGCACCTGTGACCTACACCTCAGCTTGCAGCAATGCCAGATCCTTAACCCACTGAATGAAGCCAGGGCTCAAACCTGCATCCTCATGGATACTAGGCAGTTTCTTAACCCTCTGAGCCACAACGGGAACTCTGGATGGTGCTGTTTTAATTTAATGATGATTTATTCTCTTTTAGATTCTGGTTTTAATTGGCAATTTTGAAAGCATAGCTATTTGGCAAAAATGACCCAACCCAGAGCTTATTATGAGGAAGTGGGGAGATTTATCCAGGTCTGAAACCCATGTGATTATATATGACCATTTTGCTTTATCTCAAAAGACCAGCATTCTACTGCATATGTTTAAAGAACCACTTATTTGCAAGCATTTAAAATTTTGCATGATTTTTGTTAGCTTGCTTCTGTAAACTTTAATAGACATAGAGATTTATTATAAGACCCTGGTCTGGTGGTGACTCAGCCTCTGAGATGTGGGCGAATTCTTTTTTTCTGGGGTTCTTACCTCCCCCAAGTTTTCCACCCCTCCGTACATGGAACTCATTAGCCAAAATCAGATTATCACTGACCTTTTTCTTCCCAGAAGTGAACTACTATATTCAGTGGAAACAGACTCCAAGTAACTAGTTGCCTAGTGTCTTCTCTGCCTCTAAACTGTGAGCTCATGTCAACTTTTTATGATTATTGTTATATTCTTTTTTTAATTTTTATTTTTTGCCTTTTTTTTTTAGGCCACACCCATGGCATATGGAGGTTCCCAGGCTAGGGGTCAAATCAGAGTTGTAGCCACTGGCCTACACCACAGCCACAGCAACACAGGATCCAAACTGTGTCTGCGACCTACACCACAGCTTATAGCAACACTGGATCCTTAACCCACTGAGCGAGGCTGGGGATTGAACCTGCATCCTCATGGATGCTAGTCAGATTCATTATATTGTATTCTTGTCTCAGCATCTTTTTATAAGCCTGGATCTCACACACAGTATTATTTGAAAATGGATTCATAAGATCAAAGCACAATTGCACTGGAAAATGTGGTGTATCCATGGAATCAATGAAAGTGTAAAGGCAAATTACAGAACAGAAATGACCATGCATAGCATGGGCAGGTTGTTAAGTCACTTTATCATTTTCATTGATGGTCAGCAGGCAGCTTCAGCAGAAGTGAGTCTGAACAGTGTCATTGCTAGTTGTTTTCAAAGACTCCCTGATCAAAATCTCAGATTTGTGAGAGTTCCCATGTGGCTCAACAGTAATAAACCCCACTAGTGTCCATGAGGATGTGAGTTCAATCTCTGCCCTCGCTCAGTGGGTTCAGGATCCCATGTTGCTGCAGGCTGTGCTGTAGGTCACAGGCATGGCTAGGATCTGGAGTTGCTATGGCCATGGCATAGGCTGGCAGTTGCAGCTCCAATTCAACCCCTAGCCTGGGAACTTCCACATGCTGCACCTGCAGCCCCCCAAACAAAACAAAACAAAACAAAACTTAGCAACTAGACTAAGAAATATAGGATCTCCTGTACCTGAAGAATTTTTTTTTTCCCACTGTACAGCAAGGGGGTCAGGTTATCCTTACATGTATACATTACAATTACATTTTTCCCCCAGCCTTTCTTCTGTTGCAACATGAGTATCTAGACAAAGTTCTCAATGCTATTCAGCAGGATCTCCTTGTAAATCTATTCTAAGTTGTGTCTGATAAGTCCAAGCTCCCGATCCCTCCCACTCCCTCCCCCTCCCATCAGGCAGCCACAAGTCTCTTCTCCAAGTCCATGATTTTCTTTTCTGAGGAGATGTTCATTTGTGCTGGATATTAGATTCCAGTTATAAGTGATATCATATGGTATTTGTCTTTGTCTTTCTGGCTCATTTCACTCAGTATGAGAGTCTCTAGCTCCATCCATGTTGCTGCAAATGGCATTATGTCATTCTTTTTGATGGCTGAGTAGTATTCCCATTGTGTATATATACACATCTTCCGAATCCAATCATCTGTCGATGGACATTTGGGTTGTTTCCATGTCTTGGCTATTGTGAATAGTGCTGCAATGAACATGCAGGAGCACGTGTCTCTTTTAAGTAGAGTTTTGTCCGGATAGATGCCCAAGAGTGGGATTGCGGGGTCATATGGAAGTTCTATGTATAGATTTCTAAGGTATCTCCAAACTGTTCTCCATAGTGGCTGTACCAGTTTACATTCCCACCAGCAGTGTAGGAGGGTTCCCTTTTCTCCACAGCCCCTCCAGCACTTGTTATTTGTGGATTTCTTAATGATGGCCATTCTGACTGGTGTGAGGTGATATCTCATGGTAGTTTTGATTTGCATTTCTCTTATAACCAGCGATGTTGAGCATTTTTTCATGTGTTTGTTGGCCATCTGTATACTGAAGAATATTTTTAAAGAAATCTTCATTCCTCCAGACAGAGCCATGAGCCATTCATTTTCTCCTCCTGCAGGAAGCCCTCTCCGACTGCTACAGACCATTCCTTCATCTTGCTCCACTGAGAGAATATTCGGATAGGGACCACCCTGGATCACCTCAGGGTATGAACTCCAAGACACTAATGGCCCAAAAGATGTTATTAAGATATAAGCGGCATTATCCTTAGTGCCCCATATAGTTATTTTTTATCACGTGACTCTGTAATCTTATACATAACACTTATCTCTACCTGAAACAATTGTGCCTATTTCTTTGCTAATTGTTTATTATCTTTTTCCTCCCATTATGAGATAAGCTTTAAGAGAGAAGGAATCATATATGTCTTGTTCAGTGTAGTAACGCTGATGATAGGAACTGTTCCTGGCTCCAGATACGTCCTCAATAAATATCCATTAATGCAATGAATGAGGCCATACTTCCTACACAAATATTCATCAGTTCTCCTGAATGGCTGATGTTGCTTTATGCAAACACCTGTTCTGATGACATTTTACCGCCAATGGTGCAGTGATAAATATTCTTGTGCATGTCACTTTTATTGCTTGTGAAAAATCAAAATTAGATATATTCCTGAAACTAGATTCATATGCACTTTAAAATGTTTACAGATATTGTCACAAGGCCTTCAAAAGGTTAAGCCAATGTACATTCCCATCAGAAGGGTGTAAGAGCATCAGTTTCCCAGGCCCAAGGCAAAGTTGGATGGTATCAATATTTTGAGCTTTACAGAGGACTCAGAAGGTGTGGAAAGATGAGAGCTCCCTTGGGAACAAGAATCAAGGTATAATGGCAGGAACAGAAGAGGATTCTAGTTGTCAAAACGTGTGTCTGTGTGTGTGTACATGGGTGTCTGTGTGTCTCAGGATGTAAGTGTGTGTATCCGTGTGTGTTTGAAAGAACTGAGTTGGAGTTCTCATTGTGGCTTAACAGTAACGAACCCAACTAGTATCCATGAAGATGCAGGTTTGATCTCTGGCCTCACTCAGTGGGTTAAAGGATCTGGCATGGCCATGAACTGTCTTGTAGATCACAGATGCAGCTTAGATCTGGCATTGCTGTGGCTGTGGTATAGGCCAGTGGCTATAGCTCCAATTCTACCCCTAGCCTGAGAACTTCCTTATGCCTTGGGCGTGACCCTAAATAAAAAACCACACACACACACAAAAAGGAAAGAAAGAGAGAGAGAAGACTAAGGTGCTGCTTGAAACACTTGGAGGCTCCAGGAAGTACTGCAATGACCCTCAGTGAACCCCCTCGGGCATGGTGTGGAGATCACGTGGGGTGTAAGCTCTCAACTCCCTTAGGACTCTGCGTTTGCCAAGCAGCACCCCTGCCCCCCTTGGCCTGTGAACAAGCAAGAGAATCCAAAGGCTTCACCTTCCTGGACATGATTCTGTGACAGCTCTGGGATGAGGGAAAGTTCTTCCAAGTTTAGGGGCAGCTGGGAAAACATTTTTAAAGCATAACATCGGGTGACTTAAACCTGGAATCCAAACCTCTGGCAAAGAGTTCTCTTGTGGCTCAGCCGGTTAAGGATCCACCATTGTCACTGCGTCTGCTCTGGTTGTGGCTGTGGCACAGGTTTGATCCCTGGTTCGGGAACTTCTGCATGCCGCAGGCACAGCAAAACAAACAAACAAATAAAAAATCCCAAACTCAAAACCAAACAAACAAAACCCTCTGGCAAAGTTAGCTGGGAGACAGACTTGCCATGGGATTTGACATTTGGTGCAACTTTGAACTTGAATAATAGTAGTGAGATGTAAATATGTTAACACAATCTCACTCGATGTGCCAGTTTTCCAATAGCAATTCTACCAAAAAGGTAATAATTCACTTACGATCATAGGGCTTTATAACCTGCAGATTCAATCATGACAGTGGTAATGCCACTTTGACTAATAAACCGGTACACCTGCCACTCTTTATGAGGATCAAATGAGAATTATGCAAATTTTGGATTATTTTCCATTTACAGGAAGGCCCTCTTCTCAGAAAATAGCCCTGCTCTGTGTTAAAAGTGTGCTATAACACAAAAGCCTTGGTTTGTCCCTGCCGTGGATAAACACTGAATGGATTTAAAAAGCATTGGCTTACTGCAAAAAAAAAAAAAAAAAAAGGTGAAGCAGTTAGAAGTAGACGAATTATTTTTTTAAATTCTCCTAATATAATAGATTTTTACTGAGTACTTAGTATGTGAGTACTCTATGTGCAAGAATCTATTTTAAATGCTTTTAGGAATTTATCAGAATTAAGGCTCACAATGGTCCCAGGCATAGGTACAATTACTTTCCCCATTTTACCGATGAAAATGATGAGCCCTAACGAGGTTAAGCAATTTTTCTACACTTATATTGTCAGTGAGTCATAGAACTGGTTCTTGAAGCATCCCAAGCAAAACCAACCTAAAACCTTCTCCTTGAAAGAACAAAACCCTGAAGTCTTTGGGGGAAGGGAAGCAAGTGCTATCTTTCCCTACCCCACTCCAGGGCATGGGTCAAGACCCTTTGTGTTGTGGGAAATTATCAAAGAAAATTCCTCTACCCCTGGGGGAAGGGAAGGGAACCATTCTGGGCAAAGAACATTAGACATGCCTAACACAAATGTATTAGTCAGCTCTTGCTGTTATAACAAAATACTTCCCCAAAGCCCTACCTCCTAATTCATGGCATTGTGTTTCAGGTCTGGGGCAGGTCAGCTCCAGTGGCTCCAGATGGATGCAGAGTAGGGAAGGGCTATTTCCCCTCAAGAAAGCACGTGCTCCCAAGGAAAGGAGAGACAGTGGAAGCAGAGAGAAAAATCCAGGGTTCCTCCTAAGTGGTTGTCAGAAGATGAAATTGGAAAGCAATTCAGGCCACCTTGTGATCTAAATTGAAAGCTGGGGGAATGTAGCTGGAGAGGAGAGAAACAGGTTGTCCAAGGGCCAGACAAATAGTTCTTTTTGTATTGTTTTGCTCTGTTATGAAAATAAATAAAATGCTGAAGCAATTTAAGAAACAATTTTCTCTCTCTGGAGCAAAACTCCAGCTCGGCTCAGGAATATTGCTTTTATTGTCCACCCACTGTTTGCAATGCTACTAGAAGAGTTTATAAGGGTGCTATTAAAATGAGATGGAAAGTTTTTATTTGCCCTCAAGTTTATAGATGGGAGTCCAAACTTTGGATGTGTGCGTGTGTTGGGAAGGGAGGGGAGACTTAAATGTACAGTTTAAAAGAAAAAGAGAGATTGAAAGCAAACGTTTTTCTTCCTCCATTGATTCAGATCTGCAGTTCTTGAAGGAAGAAAGGTATGGATGCACGGAGGGGACTTGCCTGTCTTCTGAGTAGTAGTGATAAAACAAACCCTTGCTTGCGGGGGGAGGTCACTCCTTGGATTCCTCAGTCCTGGTCTTGGTGTTTATTGTCATGGTCTGTCCACATGGGTTGGAAAGAAGAACTTTCCAGCACTGGGTGGAAAGAAAGAAGAGTTTATTGAGATATGAGATGGACATGTTAGCACAGCAGAATGACTTCGTGATGATCAGGGAGAGCTCGTGGGCATGCGGTTGCGTGTTTTTATAGCCTAGGGAGAGGGGAGGTCTCAGGATACACCTGCTGACCTACTGATTGGCTGGGGAAAGATGGGGTCTTCCTATACACTTGCTGGTTGGTTGGGGGCATACAAGGGCCCTATAGGGTCAGGGTGAGGAGTGGGCTGAATACCTTTCCTAGTAGGGGCAGGAAGGAGCAGGCCAGGTAACTACAGGGGGGCGTTACCATGATTTGGGTGGGTTGATAATAAGGGTCTGGTGATTCTTGTTTTGGCCAGAGGCTTTATGTCCATGAAGGGGCCTTGAAGCCCAACATTTATGTCAAGTTCTAGGAATTGATTATTTAACTAAGGAAAAAACAGGAACACAAGCACCTGGGTGACTGGTATGAGGTGTATCCATGGGTCCTCCAGCTCATCCTTCCTGCTCTGGCTGGGCAGACTGACCTGCCTCTCGATTAGCTGCATCTTAGATGTGAGAAGGAATGAAGGATATTAGATGCCCTCTGCGCACTGGCCAATGCTGTACTTCACATCAGGCTGCAATAATCCTTTCCTTTGTATGCAAAGGGGATGCAAAAAAAAAGTCACTTCTCACGAGTCAACACCTTAATTGCTTCATTCTGGTGAATACCATAGGAAAGAGGAAATTCTGGCATATATGATTTGTCAAAACTTCAACTGCTTTATCGCACTGTGTGTTGACATATTTTGCCAAGTTTCTTCCTTAGGCTGAATGTTTAGAGAATTTCCACAACCTCATCATCGCCCTCAATTGTGTTCCACCCATTATGGCCAAAGATTCGTTTAAAAAAGAGCAACATTTTTTCATCATAACTTTTTGTGATCCTTGTTCCTGAATAGTATCATTTTCATGAGGGTGAGTGGCTGTGTAATTAGCTGGTCAATTACTAGCATTTCAGATTAATTCCAAAGACCACTCATCTCAAATAATGGTGAATTCATTAAAGTGGTACATTTTAGGAGTTCCTGCTGTGGCTCAGTGGGTTAAGTCACTGAATACAACAGCTCGGGTTGCTACAGAGGCACAGGTTCAATCCCCAGCCTGGTGCAGTGAGTTAAAGGATCCAGTGTTGCAGCTTGGATTCAGGCATTTGCTGGGAACTTCCATATGCCACAGGTACTGCCAATATCTTATTTTATTTTTTGCTTTTTAGGGTTGCATGTGCGGCAGATAGAAGTTCCCAGGCCGAGGGTCGAATCAGAGCTTTAGTCGCTGGCCTACACCACAGCCACAGCAATGCCAGATCCTTAACCCACTGAGTGGGGCCAGGGAGTGAACCTGCATCCTCTTGGATACCAGTCAGATTTGCTTCCACTGAGACACAACAGAAACTCCTAAAATGGTATACTTTAATTCAAAATGATAACATACTATAATGTCTTTGTTAAAAACAGGCTTAAAGATGAAATAGTGAAGTAAAGTTCTTCAAATACCCATGGGATAAGACCCTAAGGCACCACTCGTGATTTCTGTACCAGAAAGGGTAGTGGTCATTAGCTGTGTTAATAGTCCCTTTTCTGCAGCCCCTGGGACCTTGATGGAGACAGAGCTGAGAGTTTACCCCACCAGGGACATCAGTTATCAGGTGGTTCTAAAGTGGGAGAGGGCAGCTTTGATATTAAGCTTCAGAGAATTCCTGAGAAATTCCCAGGCTCCAAAGTGAGTTTGCAACTGAAAACGGCAATTGGAGTCTGTTACACTCCATTCAAGGAGACGAGTTCCAGAAGTTGTCTGACACATGATTGACATGCAGTCTGGGAGCTGCCCACAGATGTCTTTACATCCTGTGCATCTCTAGAGTTTTCCAAGGAGTGGGCACAGTTACAACTGACACCGCCAAAGATGACTCCACCAAGGAAGCGCTTGGTAAAAATAGCAATGATGGGAATTTCCTTGTGGCTCTGAGGGTTAAAAATCCAGCATTGTGGAGTTCCCGTCGTGGCGCAGTGGTTAACGAATCCGACTAGGAACCATGAGGTTGCTGGTTCGGTCCCTGCACTTGCTCAGTGGGTTAACGACCCGGCGTTGCCGTGAGCTGTGGTGTAGGTTGCAGACGCGGCTCGGATCCCACGTTTCTGTGGCTCTGGCGTAGGCCAGTGGCTACAGCTCCGATTAGACCCCTAGCCTGGGAACCTCCATATGCCGCGAGAGCGGCCCAAGAAATAGCAACAACAACAACAACAACAACAACAACAACAAAAAAGACAAAAGACAAAAAAAAAAATCCAGCATTGTCACTACTGTGGCTCAGGTCGCTGTTGTCACGGGGGTTCGATCCCTGGCCCGGGAACTTCTGCATGCCACAGGTGTGGCCAAAAAGAAAAAAAAAATAACATTGATGGTTGGGTGGCATGATGGCCCTCTGAGGATGGGTGTCTGGCCACAAGAAGGGACAATCTCCTGGGAAGGCTGATCTTACAGTGTCCTTGTCTCTATCAGCCTCTTCTCAGAAGATGCTTTGGCCTCAAGCGCTGTCCTTTTCATGGACAGTTGGGGGCGCTGTGCGGTTCTCAGAGACTCTCCCTCTTCCTTCCCCTGCAGTGCACAATGGCAGTGCCCTGTTGGTCTGCGTGGAGCAGCGGCACTTGACGCCTGTCAGCGTAGCTCATTCTCTGCCTTGCAGGTCACTCTGGATCACTGTCCGTGGAACAGGAAGACAGGAGGAGTGCCAGTCAGCGGAAAGCCTTCCGTACAATAAGGTCTGCAACTCTCCTTCCTCCATCAGTATCTCTGTAGCGTTGACAGCCGACCATGCCCTGTCTGCACACGGAATACCCAGCCCCTTTAAAAACAGACAAAATGCAGCCATCCGGGCTCCTTTTTCGCATTCTACTATGATTAAAATATTTTGACTTTCGATTGACAAAATTTGCATAAGGAGATAGAGAGCAGCAGATAGACAGATGGGGTTGGGGGAGAGAGAGTGAAGAGGGGATCTCGATATTTGGTTAAAAATCTTTAGTACCCCCCCCCCATTTTTTTTTCTTTTTTGGCCACCCCGAGACATATGGATTTCCTGGGCCGGGGATCAGATGCAAGCACAGTAGTGACCTACTCTGTAGCTGTGGCAACGCCGGATCCTTTAACCCACTTTGCTGGGCTGGGAATCAAACCTGTGTCCTGGTGCCACAGAGAGGCTGCCGATCCTGTTGCACCACAGAGAGGACTCCAAAAATCTTTAGTACTTAGGGTAGGAGTCCTAGTAAACCAGTGGATAATATACAGACCGGTTCATGTTTCTGTCTTCAGGAGACCTCCATATTATTTCTGTTTCCTGAGAAGTCCCATGAAGAGTGTCTGTAATTTCACCCCAGCCTGCCTGGGGCTGCCATTAAATTTGCAGCCGCAGAGTCCCACATGGAAGAGAATGTCCTATAATCTGTGGAGAGTTGACATCTTTTACTCCAGAGCCAGCCCCACAGTCATGTTCAGAGCTTTGCTTTGGCAGCAAAGCTAAGTAAACACATCCCAACAGCCTTTCTGCTAAGCCCAGAGTATTGACTTATCTTAGCATATATGAGTCAGTGTAAAACCAGAATGCCATTTTCCTCTTTAGAGCAATAGAAACTAAAATGAACTTGAGCTATTTTGAGGGGTGGGGGGGTATTTTGAGTTTCTCTTAATATTTATTGCACCCCAGGGAGCATTTTTGAGCTTCTGTGAAAGCATTTGGATTGATCTCTGAGAGAGACAACGCAGCATGTCCTTAATTTGACTGTTAGAGAACCAATTAGGGTCCCTGCTCTCAGCCAGCAGCACAGTTGGTGAGCCTGCAAAAGACACTTGGTTTCATTATGTGTGATGTTTTAATGGTGCAGGTGAGAGCCTAGGCATCTTTTCTGAAAATGCAAGTCCCCAGGGAGTGGTAAGCTCACTGGACACGTGAACTCTGGCCATCTGGGGAGAAGATTATTAGATCTTTGTTAGAGAGTTTTACAAAACAGGGAGGATGTAAAAGCTGAAATCCCAGTGCAATGCACTGGTAGATTTCTCTTTCTTTTCCTTTTTGTTTTGTTTCCTTCAAGGAATTTTCTTTTCAGTAGCGAAGCTCGAGAATGGATGTTTGGGAGATGCAGAAATAGGATAGAGACTCAAAAAAAAAAAAGTGATGAGGGAAAAATCGATCCCTCGCTCAGACGGGATGACCAGGATTTCCAGGGAGAGGAGGTGATGAAGGACGAATGGGCAGGTTTCTTCCTCTGATCCATGCAGGATAGATGGTACCCAAGCTACTCTGCAGTCCACAAAGAGTAATAACTGTGATTGGTAATATTTTATCAAGAGCAATGACTATGGCAATTTAAAGTCAGGGAAAAAAAAAACTTTCAGTGATAAACATTCTCGGTGAACTAAAGCCAATGGGGGTGCAAAAGTGCAATTGCTTTGGAATAGAAGTACATTTGGCAACGTCTAGGAAAGTAAACTCACATTATAGGACAGCATTTCTGCTCCTAGGTATACACACAAGAGAAATGAATGCCTATGCCCAGCAGAAGACTTGGATATAAATCTTCATCGTGGTTTTATGAATAATAACCCAAACTAGGTGTTCCCCCTATGGCCCAGCGAGTTAGGGATCTGGCATCTCTGCAGCAGCTTCGGTCACTGATGAGGCATGGGTTGAATCCCCAGCTCTGCACAGCGGGTTAAGGATTCCAAGTTGCTGCGGCTGTGGCATAGGTCACAGCTGCAGCTCAGATTGCTCTCTGGCTGGAAATTGCAATATGCTTCGAGTATGGCCAAGATAGATACACAGATAAATAACAACCCAACCTGGAAACAATACTCTTGTAATAGAATAATAGACAGCAACTAAAAGAATAAGCTAAATTTTCATTTCTGAACAAGAAAAAGTAACACAGACTGGAATCCCCCCTCCCCTCCCCCCCACCACCTCCATCCCCAAAAACCAACGAAATATACAAAGGGATATTCTTTTTATGATTTTTATTTTTTGAAGGGATTTTTTTCTTTTTCAAGGCATCAGACCACAGCATCTTTGAGATGGGAGACAGATGAGCTGAGAGCTTGACCGCACTGGCTCAGGGTCTTGAGAGAGTGCTCTGGCCACGGTGCAGCTGGGGGGGTGGGGGGGTCCTGGCAGAGGCTTCGGACAACCTTGATTTGAGGAGGTGGAGTTGAGACTCCCAGGGGCCCTGTGGCTGGAGTTGCAGAGACTCAGAGAACAGTGCCCCCAGGGAGGGGAAGCTGGGGAACTGCGGGGGGCTTTCTGTGAGCCTTCAGCAGAGGACTCCTCAGGCCTGTGTCTGGGCAGCTCCCTGGGGCTGAGGAACAGAAGCATCTGGAAGGGATCCTGAACAATCCTACTGGGAACAGGACCTTCAGAGACCCTGGGGCAGAAATTCTCTATAAGCCTTCACGGCATGGAAGTCAGCATGAGTACCCACACTTTGGGTCAGGTTTACCAACCCAGGATCCAAAGTTACTCACCTGGAGAGCCTTACAACTAGAGATGTCCAGGACACACCCCAGGGTCCCCAGGACCCACATTTACCAGACTCTCTAGGGGGTGGGAATGCACTAACTTCCCATGTGATACCAATGTCCAGCCAGTATGGAGAGCACACCCCCTGCCCCCACTGCACAGCATCCTTCCTCGCATTGGTGGTCACTGAACAGGTGAAGCACCCTGGGTCCACATAACTTATTGTTGTTGTCACAGGGCTTCAAATTGCCAGGATGGACAAGGGGCCTGTGATGAGCCTTGAGGTTCTTCTGATCAATTCTCTGCCATAGGACCACTCATCACAGAGAGGTCCCTTTTTTTTTTTTCTGCTTTTTAGGGCCGTACCAGTGGCATATGGAAGTTCCCAGGCTAGGGGTCTAATTGGAGCTACAGCTGCCACAGCCACCCCCAGATCTGAGCCACATCTCTGAACTATACCACAGCTCATGGCAACGCTGCATCCTTAACCCACTGTGCGAGGCCAGGGATCAAACCCACATCCTCATGGATACTAGTTGGCTTTGTTTCTGCTGAGCCATGACAGGAGCTCTTCAAAGATGTCCCTTTCCACTCCTCCTTGCTTGTACCTCTGTTTGAAATTTAACATGGCCACGCACAGATTTAATTTCATTCACACCAAATCACTTTGTCTGTGCTAAGGTCAGAGGTCCCCAGGAAAAGAGCAGCTTTCAGCAACTTGATCGTCAGAGCCAGAGGGAGCTGGGGCTAAACCAGTTTGGTCCCTCAGTCTCTAGGAACAAGAGATTTATTTGCAGAGTTCCTGTTGTGGCTCAGCAGGTTGAGAACCAGACATAGTCTCCATGAGGATACGGGTTCAGTCCCTGGCCTCCTCAGTGGGTTAGGGATCTGGCTTTGCTGCAAAACTGCGGCACAGTTTGCAGATCCAGTGTTGCAGTGGCTGTGGTGTCAGCCTGCAGCTGCAGCTCAGATTCCACCCCGGCTCAGGAACTTCTATATGCTGTGAGTGCGGTCATTAAAAAAAAAGAGAAAGAGAGAGAGAGAGCCTTATTTGGTTTATTCCAAGGGGCACTGGACAGAGGAGTGAAGGCTTTTACTACTCAAAGGAGATCCAATTGAATTAAAATAATCTACCACTAATAGTAGTGTGGCCTGAGAGATGCCAATATGTATCAATAAATCAATTCCCTGATGTAACATCACCTGGATGTCCATTGAGACCTTCCCACATGGATCATTCTGTGCTGGCTTTTTTTTTTTTTTTCCCCAAATCATTCCAGTTCCAGCATCCTGCCCTCTCAGGCTGCAAAGCTGATTGACTCACAAGAGAAATGTATGGAAGATTTGGGTAGTTACCTGAGTTTGATTAATTTGTGCAGATTTCCCCTGACTTCCAGGTTCACTTCATCCTTCCCTCCTCCATCTCTACCTCTCAGCCCCACCCTCACTGATGCTCCAAATTCTCCAGTTATGTGAATATCCCCCTTTCCAGGAAGAAACTTGGCCTTAGATGCCCAGCCTATACGAAGACATTGGATTCATGCAAATCCCTTCACCCAGAAACAAAATCCCTTTTAAGAGAACTGATTATAGGAGTTCCCACTGTGGCTCAGTGGTAACAAATGCAACTAGTATCCATGAGGATGCAGGTTCAACCCCTGGCCTAGCTCCGTGGGTTAAGGATCCAGCGTTGTCCTGAACTGTGATGTAGGTCACAGACACAGCTCGGATCTGGCGTTGCTGTGGCTGTGGTGTAGGCCGGCAGCTATAGCTCTGATTCGACCCCTAGCCTGGGAACCTCCATATGCTGAAAAATAAAAATAAATAAATAATAAATAAGGATTTCCTTAGTTTCTGGCACTCTAAGATGCTCCAGATTCATCTTGTCTATTTCATGCCTCAGTCCTAGAATCTGTCTTTCTCAAAATAATCCTGGTTCCTAAAAAAAAAGGAAAAAAGAAAAAAGGAGTTCCCGTAGTGGTGCAGTGGTTAACGAATCTGACTAGGAACCATGAGGTTGCAGGTTTGATCCCTGCCCTCGCTCAGCGGGCTAAGGATCTGGCGTTGCTGGGAGCTGTGGGGTAGGTGGCAGACGCGGCTCGGATCCCATGTTGCTGTGGCTCTGGCTTAGGCCAGTGGCTACAGCTCCAATTCGACCCCTAGCCTGGGAACCTCCATATGCCATAGGTGAGGCCCTAGAAAAGACAAAAAAAAAAAAAAAAGAAAAAAAGAATCCTGGTTCCTTTTCCTGGACTATGATACTAGAGACCAAGATCTGGATGCTGAGTGTGCGCATAGCTACTGGGTGTCATTTCTTTTAAGCCCTTCCAGCAGGCAGAGCAAGGAAATATACGCAGGTATACTCATCCTTGTATAACCCTCACATGTCAATATTTCTACTTTATGAAAGTACAATGTGAATTCATATTGCTGCCTCCGACTCTAGTCCGTTACCACAGGGGTTATTCTAGTGTCCTCCTCTGGCTTATCTGCAAGTTTCCACTCCCACAGTCAGAAATATGGTTTCCTCCATCTGCCATCTGTTTACTGAATTGTTCAGTTCTACATGGATGCTATTTTTAAACACTTTGGAAATAATTTTAGACTCACATAGAAGTTGCAAATATAGTGCTGAGAGTTTCTGTGTACCTTCCACACAGCTTCCCTAATAACATCTTACATAACCACAGTGCAAGTATGAAAGCCAAGAAATCAATATTGCTGCAGCACTCTTAATTGACCTAGACCAAGCATTTGGATTTTAACAGTTTTGCATGCATTCCTTGTGTGTGTGTGTGTGAATGGTTCTATGAAAATTAATCACATCTATAGATTCATATGCCCACCACCACAATCAAGAAACAGAAATATCCCATCACCCCAGAAAACTTCCTAGTATTTCTTTTCAGAGTCTTATCTTCTCCCAACAATGACTCCTGTTCTCTGTCATTATAATTCCATCTTTGGAATCATGTAATATGTAACCTTTTCAGATTAGCTTCGAAAAATCAGCATAATGCTCTTATGATCCATCCAACTTGTTTTTTATTGCTGAGTAGTATTCCACCCTGAGGTATGGACTTATTGATCCTTTCACCTTTTGATGGACATTTAGGTTGTTTCTGGTCTGTGGCTATTACAGTGAAAACTGCTATGAAAGTTTGTGCATAGGTTTCCATGGGAACACAAGTTTTCCTTTCTCCAGGAGAAACACCCAGGAGGGGGATTGTTGGGCTACAGATGTACTGCAGACACAGTGGTTAAGAAACACGACTGAGGAGTCCCTGCTGTGGTGCAGTGTGTTAAGAATCTGACTGCAGTAGCTTGAAGTCGCCTCAGCTCCAGGTGAGGGTTTGATGCCCCGCCCATTGCAGTAGGTTAAAGGACCTGGCGTTGCTGCATAGGTTGAAGCTGCAGCTCAGATTCAGTCCCTGGCCTGGAAACTTCCATATGGCATGGATGCAGCTGTTAAAAAAAAAAAAAGAAAAAAAATCTGAGTTCATTCAGTTTGTAAGGGGAAGACCCAGGATTTGGCCATGAGGTATCTCACTCCAGGAGTTCCCACTATGGTTCAGCAGAAATGAACCCGACTAGTATCCATGAGGATGTGGGTTTGATCCTTGGCCTTGTTCAGTGGGTTAAGGATCCAGCATTACCATGAGCTGTGGTGTAGGCTTGGATCCTGAGTTGCTGTGGCTGTGGTGTAGGCTGGCAGCTGTAGCTCCAATTAGAACCCTAGCCTGGGAACTTCCATATGCCACAGGGGTAGCCCTAAAAAAAAGAGAGAGAGAGTCTCACTCCAGATTCTGTGTTTTTAACCACCACACTATGCTCCTTTGTAATAATCATAATAATATGAAGACCTATGTTAGTTGAACCTTTGTCATGTATGGGCCCAGTGGGAAGCCCTGAGCTTGAACCATCTGTAATGTTCACAGCTCCCCTGTAGGGAATGAGGTCCTGTCATGGCCCTTCATTTATAGATAAATAACAGAGGCTTCAAGAGGTTAAACAATGTCGCCAGGATCAGATGGTTAGGGACCAGACCCAGGGCCAAGGGGGCTCCTCTCCAGAGGGAAGAGGGTCTGGCTTTGCCCTTGACCATGCGGTGTTTACCATGTGCCTACAGGTTGCTAATCTTGGCTCCAAGAGGAGAGGGCAACACGTCTCAGTCAGCAAGACCTGGGGACTATGGAGCTTCTAGAAAGCCCATCCCACTGGGAAGCAGAAAAAGCCAACTCATTCTTCTTGGTGGCACAGAGGCACATGATGGCTCTGGGGCAGCTCTGGTTTTGCTTTTCAGCGTTTGAGGGACAGTTTATTAGCATGCTGGCAATTCCGCTTCATGCAATTCTTTGAGACCTTTGGGCCCTGCAATGTCACAGGCACATCTAGCACGGGCGGAGCTATTGGTTTCGACCAGATGATGAATGTCCCTGCTCGAAGCCTTAAGCCTCTTTGGTCCAGACAAGAGATAGTATCTCTGGCTTTTGGAAGCAATCAGAAAATTATCTGGAAAAAAACATCGGATGGCTGCAAGAATCTCCGAGAAGATGGTTACTGTCCTCCGAGAGGACTCAGAAGAGGAAGTTCTGGGGGACCAGGTGTAACGAAATACCCGTGAGTTTTCTTTAGACAGTTGTGCCCAAAGAAAGGTCCAGTCCTTTGCAACACCTGGCATTTACCAGACCTGGTGAATTTCTGTTCCCGGTTACTTTAAGTGCCTGTGTGTTCACTTTCTGTTCCCCTGGAACTGTTTACAGTTTCTCCCTCATTTCCATGTATAGTTTGAAAGCTCCTGGTCTCCCCAGATCGAAGACTTCTTTTTTTAAAAAAATTCTTAATCCTGGAGTTCCTGTCGTGGCTCAGTGGTTAACGAATCAGATAGGAACCATGAGGTTGTGAGTTCAATCCCTGGCCTTGCTCAGTGGGTTAAGGATCTGGTGTTTCCATGAGCTGTGGTGTATGTTGCAGACATGGCTCAGATCCCACATTGTGTGGCTGTGGTGTAGGCTGGTGGCTACAGCTCTGATTCGACCCCTAGCCTGGGAACCTCCATATGCCTCGGGAGTGGCCCTAGAAATGGCAAAAAGACAAAAAAAAAAAAATCCTAATCCTAAGCAAGTGGGCATTGGTTTTCTAGGCAGGGAGTCCTCCTTCCACCTCTAAAATCTTATTACTTAGGCTGCCTCCCTGGGTGCTGGCATTTAATTACAATATTGGCTTCCTACTGAGGAAGGATATTTATTCCCCACGAGGGGTGGGGTGGGGAGGGCAGGGTCCAGCAGAAACAGGCCAGCGCGGGCTCTTGGATGCTAACCTGGCTGAGCCCCACTTACCCTTCAGGAAGATGACTGCCCCACTGCATCTCATGGGCTCAGATTCACCTCCCTCCTCAAAGAAGGCAGTGTGGATGTGGTCACCATTCCTGCTGAGAAAGGGTGGGTCGCTGTTCTGGATTCTGATGCCAGGATCTGGCGTAAGTGTCACTACAAGAGCAGGGGTGGAGGGGAAACAGGCTCATCTTAGGTCACCTCCAGAAGGGAGAGGTTTGCCATCAAAACCAAAGCCCAAGAGTTCCTGTTGTGGCACAACAGGATTGGCAGCATCTCTGCAGCACCAGGACTCAGGTTCAATCCCTGGTCCACCGTAGGTAAAGGACCTGGTGGGCTTGGATCTGATCCCTGGCCTAGGAACTACATATGCCAAGGGGAGGCAGAAAAAAGAAAGAAAGAGAGAGAGAAGGAAGGAAGGGAGGGAGGGAAGGAGGGAGGGAAGGAGGGAAGGAGGAAGAATAACAAAAAGGAGTTCCCATTGTGGCTCAGTGGGTTAAAACCTAACTATTATCTATGAGGATGCAGGTACGATCCCAGGCCTCGCTTAGCTATGGCATAGGTCACAGATGCAGCTCAGATCCCACGTTGCTATGGCTGTGGTGTAGGCCTAATCAGCGTATTTCTTTTTTTTTTTTCTTTTTTCTTTTTTTGGCCAGGCCAGGGATCGAACCCAAGCTGCTGCAGTGACAACACCAGATCCTTAGCCTGCTGAGCCACCAGGAAACTCCTGTTCTCCTGACTCTTTTTTTTTTTGTCTTTTTGTTTTTTAGGGCCACACCTGTGGCATATGGAGGTTCCTAGGCTAAGGGTCCAATCGGAGCTCTAGCTTCCAGGACACAGGTTCAATCCCCTACACCACAGCCATGGCAACTCGGGATCTGGGCCACGTCTTCAACCTACACCACAGCTCACAACAATGCCAGATCCTTAACCTAATGAGAGAGGCCAGGGATTGAACCCGCATCCTCATGGATACTAGTTGGGTTCACTAATCACTGAGCCATGACGGGAACTCCTGTTCTCCTGACTCTTAGTGCTCAATCTCAGGGCTCAGTCTTGGACGTCTTCTCCTACATTCCTTCAAGGGTCGATTTCATTGAGTCTTGTGGCTTTAAATACTTTCCAGCCACCAGTGCCTCTCAAGGGTCTAACTCTACCTCTGACCCGATGGCCACAGACCAAAGTTTGTACTTACCATCTCCTATGCAATGTATAAAACATTTTTCAAGTCGAACGTCTCCCAAATTAACCCTCATCCTTCGAGCACATCCCTGAACTGTTTTGATTATCTCCTTCAATGGCGCCATCATTCATGGGGATGCTCAGGCCAAACTCATGGGATCTGTCCTTGACGCCTCTCTTTTTCTTATAATCCAGAATATTTCCCTATTTCTGCTCTTACTTTCTTCACAAGAATGCAGGCATTCCCTGGTGGCCTAGCAGTTAAAGGATCTGGCATTGTCACTGCTATGGCATGGGTTCGATCCCTGTATGCCAGGGCACAGCCAAAAAAAAAAAAAGCATGTAAGCACCTTGAAGGTGGTGTCTGTCTGGGGTTTGTTCCTTTTGAGTCTTAGAGTCAGAAAAGTACCAACGTGTATCAGGAGCTGAAAACATATTTGATAAATGAATGAATCTTTTACACAGCCTGCCCCATTAAATTTGCTTATTCTAGGGAGTTCCCATTGTGCCTCCGTGGTAATGAACCCAACTAGTATCCATGAGGACGTGGGGTGGATCCTTGGCCTTGCTCAGTGGGTTAAGGATCTGGCAGTGCCATGAGCTACAGTGTAGGTCACAGACGTGGCTCAGATCCCGCATTGCTGTACCTGTGGTGTAGGCCAGCAGCTACAGCTTCAATTTAACCCCTAGCCTGGGAACTTTTGTATGCTGTGGGTGCAGCCCTAGGGAAAAAAAAAAATTATTCTAAATATTTAGAGGAATATTACTTTTTCAAAAAACCCCACGAAATCCCTGCCTAAAAGATTCAAGAGCTGGTGTGCTTTAGGGCCAACTGTCTGACATCTTGCGCTTCCATTTGCCTGGTTCTCAGGGAAAAGGTGATTTGGAGGGCTGATGCAGAATAAATTCTGGAGAACAGGCATTTAAGCAACTAGTTTATACCACAACCTTGTCCACACTCACTTACACAGAAGAGTGAACTCAGGACGTGCCTTAGAAAAAGCTTTCTTGGCTCAGTGGGCTAAGAACCGACATAGTGTCCAAGAGCATGCAGCTTTGATCCCTGGCTTGCTCAGTGGGTTAAGGATCAGATGTTGTCGCAAGATTCAGCTTAGGTTGCAGATGCAGCTCCGATCTGGTGTTGCTTTGGCTGTAGGGCAGGCTGCAGCTGCAGCTCTGATTCAATCCCTGGCCCAGGAACTTCCATATGCTGCAGATGCAGCTCTTGAAAAAAAAAGAAAAACTTTCTCAATGGTCATCCAACCTAGATTCCCCCCGTTTTCTGCTTTCTCAAAGGGAGCCCTGTCCACTCAACCCAAAATAAACTATTCTCCCAAAGCTACTGCTGTCAGAAAACACTGTTTAACAACACACAGATGCCACCTCGTATTTTTAGCCCTTGGCTTTGGATGAGGGAAGCAACAAGAGATTTATGTGCCTGTCAAAGAAGGACAAGATAAAGCATATTCTCCCAGGGCCTCCTATATTTTTAGTTATAGCTTTTGTTCCTGGCGCTGGTGATTGTCCCTTCTCTTGGTATCTGTTTTCTCACTCTGATTCATATATGTTTTTTTATTAAAGTATAGTTGATTTAGCATGACTCTGATTCATATTAATTATTAAGAGACAAGGATGTCATTTCTACAGGTGAGACTTAAAAGAAATTTACAAGTGAAGGAGAGCATCATTTTCTATGATGGGGACTTTTCCTTCCCATAGCATCAGTTCTCAGGACATAGTCTATCTGTGACAAACATAGAGGCATGCCATGCAGGTGAGCTTACCATGTACACACTCAGGTCTTTTAACTCCTGGGCAGTTCAAAGGAAATGGTTTCACTATTGATTTCTGCCCATGACTCAATACCAGTCAGAGGTGATAAATACCTGGACTCCAATCTCTCAGCAGCTAAATGTTTGATTTGCATTGTGCCTGACTTTTCAAAAGCTGCAGAAAATTTTGGCCCATAGGATAAGTCAGACTATGGATTGATGTGTTGGTTGCTATGGCAATTGATACTGTCACCATGTTAATAACCTCATCAAACTTGAGCCCTCGGTCGCAAGGCAGCACCTCTATGTCATTTAACAACAAACTCAGAATAACTTGTGACTCCATTTGATACATTCCAGAAAAAAATTTAAAGCAACTGGAAATCAATCTCCTCAACCCTGAGATGTGTAAATAGTTGAGCTAGGAGAGCGAATGGACATTCCCTGGGAAAGGTTTTATGATTGGAAGCACTATTTTTGATGAATGGTGCAAAAGCCATGATTAGTTGTAAAGGAAATATCATTGTAGCCAGACCAGTTTTCCCCTTCACTTTCAAGGAGGGAAAGAAAAATACACCCTTTTTCAGAGGCTTCAGTGATGTTAAACCCAAACAGTGGAACACAAGGTTTTTGGCACGGTTACGGGTGTTTAAAAATATGATTACTACAGACTGAATCTGTATCCAAAATACTGCCAGTGGGTTAAATTTTTAATGGTGTTGGTCTTGACCACACAGTTAAATTATTTGTACTTCTCTATATTCTTTTTTAAAAACTCAAATGCAGGATTTCCCACTGTGGCACAGTGGGTTAAGGATCTGGCCTTGTCTCTGTGGTGAGGCAGGTTAGAGCCCAGGCACAAGGCAGTGGGTTAAGGATCCAGCATAGCTGTGGCTGTGGTGTAGGTCACAGTTGCAGCTTGGATTCGATCCCCGGCCAGGGAGCTTCCATATGCTGCAGGCACAGCCAAAAAAGGAAACCAAAAAAGAAAAAAAAAAAAAAAAACCCTCAAAGGTATTTTGTGAAGAAAGTTACACCTGTATTTTTCTGATTTTTCTAGTGTGTCATTGTGGTGAACATGTTTGAACAGGTTATAGAGTTAGGAGAGAGGTCAGTCCTGCACTGTTTCATAAATGTGTTCCCCCAAATTCCACATCACCATCCAGGATTGTATAACAGGCTATTAGTGAGGTCCTGGACACCAATACCATATTTTGTTTTCAGAGTCAAGTCCAGAAGATGCTGCTGAAATAATGAATGAAGAGAGAAAGCATTTATAGATGCAAATCAGAATTGTTTTCTCGCTCTTCTTTTTTCCACATTATTTAATCTCTCGACTTTACCACCATTAAGCTCTCCCCTGTATTAAGTATTAGTTATGTAAGTCCCTGACTATTTCTAGATCCTGAGCTTTTGGAATAAGAGCTTATGTCTCAACTCCTGTCTCCCCAGTAAATTAGCTAAGTTCTTTGTTGCACACAGTAGGGTCTCAGTCAACATTTTTTAAAGTATAGTTGATTTAGGAGTTCCCGTCGTGGCGCAGTGGTTAACGAATCCGTCTGGGAACCATGAGGTTGCGGGTACGGTCCCTGCCCTTGCTCAGTGGGTTAACGATCCGGTGTTGCCGTGAGCTGTGGTGTAGGTTGCAGACGCGGCTCGGATCCCGCGTTGCTGTGGCTCTGGCGTAGGCTGGTGGCCACAGCTCCGATTAGACCCCTAGCCTGGGAACCTCCATATGCTGCGGGAGCGGCCCAAGAGATAGCAAAAAAAGACAAAATAAAATAAAATAAAATATAGTTGATTTATAATGCAGTGCCATTTTCTGCTGTACAGCAAAGTGACCCAGTCATGTGTACGTATATATGTATCTATATCTATATACATATATATCTTTTTTTTTTTTTCTCATACTATCATCCATCATGTTCTATCTCAAGAGACTGGATAGAATTCCCTGTGCTAATACAGCAGAACCTCATTGTTTATCCATTCCAAATGGAATAGTTTGCATTTATGGTTTCAACCCCAAACTCCCCATCCATCCCGCTCCCTCCTCCTCCCCTCTGACAACCACAGGTCTGTTCTCCAGGTCTGGGAGTCTGTTTCTGTCTTGCAGATAGGTTCATTTGTGCCTTATTTTAGATTCCACATGTAAGTGATATCACATGGTATTTGTCTTTCTCTTTCTGACTTACTTCACTTAACACGAGAATCTCTAGTTGTATCCATGTTGCTGCAAATGGCGTTATGTCATTCTTTTTTATGGCTGAGTAGTATTCCATTGTATAAATATACCACAACTTCTTTATCCATTCCTCTGGATATTTAGGTTATTTCCACATCTTGACTGTTGTGAATAGTGCTGCTATGACCATAGGGGTGTACTGCACCATTTTTAGGGATTTCACTTGTCTCCTCTGCCCAGCTACCTTCAGAGTCTACCACCTTTTGCTGAGAGGCTGGTGGATCTAGTGATACTGACCTGGTGTCAAGATGCTTAAACCAAAGTGAGCACTGATACCAGAGCTGGACCATTAAGATCCTCTTTCCTGGGAATCTGGACTTGGGACCTGGATTTTCTATTTAGTCTCTCCTGGACAGTTGTGAGGAAAAACATAGCAAAGAAAGGATTGGGGTGGCATTGTGGAATCATCTGTGAAGGGATCAGAGAAAGCTCACCTGCCTGGAGGGAAAAGAAAGGGGCAGATGGTCAGAGAGAAAGAAGAGGAAGAGAGATCAGAAGCTCCTAGAAACAGGATAGAAGAGCTGTCTGGTTTATTGGGGATTATCACTCCTGACTCCTTGCGTCTTTCCAATAACCCCCTCTCCCCCTTTGCCTCAGCAAGCCAAAGCAGGTTCTGTTCCTTGCAAATAAAACAAGGATTGGCCAAGTTAGAATAATTTCTGAAGTAAACCTCTGGGAGTTTGTTTGGGGCTCAGTGGGTTAAGGATCTGGTGTGGTCACTGCTGTGGCTCTGGTTACAGCTGTGGCCCAGGTTTGATCCCTGGCTGGGGAATTTCCACAAGCAGCAGGTGTGGCTAAAAAATAAAAATAAACTGAAGCATGTCTTTTCCCTCCTTCGTTTGAAATGGACTCTGATCGTGGATTGTCTCTGTATGTCTTGGTTACTATTTCTTTTAAAAGTACCACCAACTGATAATACCTAAAGGAAGGCTTATGCATTTAAGAAAGCAAAGTTACTTGGTATTCAGATCAATGTTCATTTTTTAGGTTTTTCTCTTCATTTTCTTAGTTAAAATACAACACATTTTTGGGACAAAATGATCTACATGATGATTTGAGTAAGAAAAAAAAACATACAAAAGATTTGGCTTTCGTCTTCACTTGCCATTACCTAATGGTATTTTATGATTCTCAAATACAAAATTTTTGGAAACTTGTTTGAAATTGTCTCAAAGATTCCATCAATTTACTGAAAAACACCACCATTGGTATTTCTGGCTTTTTTCTTTGTCTTCCTTCCTTTCTGTCTTTCTTTCTCTGTCTCTTTCTTTTTCTCAATAATGGTTACATTTGCAAATGGGAATATATACTGCATATATATGTATGTGTGTATGAACAATTAATAAGTGTCTTTTTCATGGAAACAACCCAAATGTGCATGACAGATGATTGGATTAGGAAGATGTGGTATGTATACACAATGGAATACTACTCAGCCATAAAAAAGAATGACATAATGCCATTTGCAGCAACATGGATGGAACTAGAGACTCTCATACTGAGTGAAATGGGTCAGAAAGACAAAGACAAATACCATATGATATCACTTATAACTGGAATCTGATATACAGCACAAATGAAACTTTCTACAGAAAAGAAAATCATGGACTTGGAGAATAGACTTGTGGCTGCCCAGGGGGAGAGGGAGGGAGTGGGAGGGATCGGGAACTTGGGGTTATTGGATACAACTTGGAATGGATTTACAAGGAGATCCTGCTGAGTAGCATCAAGAACTATGTCTAGATACTTATATTGCAACAGAACAAAGGGTGGGAAAAAAAAAGTATACATGTAAGAGTAACTTGGTCCCCATGCTATACAGCAGGAAAAAATTGAAATAACAAAACAAGAAAAAAATATGTGTCTTTTTGTCTGGCCGTATTTAATATAGCACAGAAACTTTTGACAATACCTAAGTACAGGACAGAATTCATTTTTACCAAGAAGTTCCAAAAGGAGAGGTAATGAAAAAGTTCACATTTGAGATTGACCATCTTCTAGGGCCGCCACACGCTGAGGGGTACCAGTCTCTAAATTAACCCCCTCGAAAGCGTCAGCCCAAATGGACAACCAGGTCCTTGGATGCTGATAATTATCAAATACGGGGGCTGAGAAACATAGGGAATAAATGAGGTAATAAAAATGCAGCCGAAGCAGTTTTTCTATGATTAGAACAGCCTTTTTATCCCAGGAGAAGTGTTTGCAAATTGGACTCATTTGGGGTTCTCTGTCACTGTGCTTGAGCAGCGTTTACATCAAATACATTCAACATACAGGGATCTTGCTCCACCAGTGCTGTCAAAGATGTGTGTGTTTATTCATTTACTTATTTATTTATTTTTTTGCTTTTTAGGGCAGCACCCAGGCTAGGGGTCTAATAGGAGATACAGCTGCTGGCTTACGTCCCAGCCACAGAAACGCAGGATCCCAGCCGCCTCCCAGCTGACCTATACCACGGCTCACTGCAACGCGGGATCCTTAACTCACTGAGCAAGGCCAGGAATGGAACCTGCATCTTTATGGATCCCAGTAGGGTTCCTTAACCGTTGAACCACGAAGGGAACTCCCACAGATGTGTGATTAGATATGCTGATGACTGACCCTTGAAAAGAGGGGACAGTGGAAGAGGGGACTGTGGAAGGTGTGGGAAGGAAGGGAGAATTGCTGGGCTATCTCCGTGAAATGGTGAGGACAGATGGGACAGATCTCAAGGCGGAAGGGGCGCTAGATAGGAGCCTGGGCA
The DNA here is from genome assembly GCF_016906955.1 of Phacochoerus africanus. NCBI lineage: Eukaryota > Metazoa > Chordata > Mammalia > Artiodactyla > Suidae > Phacochoerus > Phacochoerus africanus. Next base: position 27,707,710 of record NC_062558.1, on the reverse strand, counting down.
GTTCCCAGACGTTCTAAGAGGGAAGACATGGAATAAGGTGACAGTGCAGGGCTGGGGGCTGGTGGATACTTTGCTTCAGTACCTTCCGCGAAATGGAAGCAACTCACGTCAGGACATCCTTACATCAGCGACTCCCGCTGAGAAAGTTCCGTCTAGACTCGAGGTTCCACGGGTTCCCACGGATGGCTATGGTCCTGGGACCACCCCCCCTCCCACCTGCCCCCGCTGCCCCGCAACTGCATGCTGGAGTTTGTGTTCTGTTCACACAAGGGCTGTTGCAGCATGGGTGTTGCGCATAGGACTTGCTTCTTAAAGGAAAGCCAGTGCACCGTGGTTCCCAAGTCAATTCCTTCTGTGATTCCTGGAGGGTGGCTTTGTCCTCTTTCCATTTTAAATACAACTCCCCCAGAAAGGCGGGCCTTTAACCATGGGGAAACTGAACGGGTCTACACTGCCGGACCTGGCGAGAGTCTAAATCACCCACAATGTGTGAGTCTGCATCGCCCTCCGGGTGTGGGTCTACACTGTCCACACCGTGCGGGCCATTGGTGGATTATTCCTTTGCGTGGCTGCCAGGTGGCCCGTGCATTGTCTGTGTCATTTCACGATCAATCCACACTCACTCCCGAGGGTGCCGAGGACTGTAGGGCACCGATTTAGTGCGCTCGTATCCGTGACACACCACCCCCAACCAGGTCCGGCGAAGAAGTGGCAGCTCTGGGTCCCTGAAGGGCACGGTCCCCAGGTGGAGGTGGCCACCACCGCCTCCAGCGCTTCGGGTGGGCCCAGGGGACAGCGCGAGCAGGCACAGAATCATGGCCAAGGATGGACAAGTGTGGGGTGGCAGAGCCTCAGGGGTTTGAGGAGAAGGTGGGACGAAATCTTGGTGACAGTTTATAGATGTCAGCTTTCAGAGGAATCACATTTCTGGGAAGAAACAATTCCCTTTTCAAAGTGAAATGGGCAAGGATGAGAGTAGGAAGAATTGCAGATAAAGGGGCAAGTTGGCTCCCCCCCACCCCTTTTGGCTCTGCCTGTTGCATGCGGAAATTCCCTGGCCAGGGTTGGATCCTGACCTGAGCCACAGCAAAGATAACGCTGGATCCTTAGCTCTCTGAGCCACCAGGGAGCTCCTTCACTCTTTTTTTCTGTTTTATTTTGTTTTTTTCAAGTAATTACTTATTAGATTTGTGTTAACCCTGTTGTAACCTTTTTGGTAACATTTACTCCTCTCCAGCACCGAACATTCCTAGTTTGGAGGAGGTAGTGTTGGAATGTAATTGAAAACAAAATCCTTCCCAACCAAGAAAACTGTTCTACAAAAGTAGTAGAGAAAGAAAACAGATTTATTATTGATTAACCGTTAAACCAGAATGTGAAGTGCATCACAGGACACTTCCCAAGAGCTAAAAGATTGGAAAAACAGACTTCTCACCCTCTTATAAAGCCAGCCTATTACGTGCCTGTCCTCAACTGAGAGGACTTGACAATGTTACTTGTCACAACAGCGTTCATTCAAACTTTACCTGGTCACTGGTCCCTAACCTGTGTTGGTAATTGGCTTTCTCCAGAGGAAAAACAAACTTTGTATCTTTATAACAGGAGGTGGTTTGTAATTTGCAGTGAAGCACCTGCCCAAGGTAGCCTTTTCCATCCTACAGAAGTTGGGAGATCGGGGTGCTACCGTCCTTCCTGTTCACATTTCAGAGATGAAACCTCGTCTGAAGAAGCATCTGAAGGTGCCATAAGTACCCATTTTACAGATGAGGACATGGAGGTTAAGTCACCTGCCTGAGTTGCAGAGTCTGTATTTTATCTTTTCTACCACACCTCTCCACCTAGTCCCGGGAGGACTGACCCAAAGCTTCCTGGCTGGGGTCGGGGGGAGGGGGATGAGGAAGCTGCTGAGCCCCATATGGGAGACAATGTTATGGAACCAGACTTGGGTCTTGCTCACCTGTGTGGAATAAAGCCAATCTACTGATACTGGGTTATGGTGAAGGGACAGCAGCATTTATGCAGGGCGCCAAGCAAGAGGTCCAGGGCAGCTAGCTCGAAACACCCCAACTACCCCATGGGTTTCAGCAGTGCATCTTTAAAGGCCAGGTGAAAGTTCCCGTCGTGGCTCAGTGGTTAACAAATCCCACTAGGAACCATGAATTTTTGGGTTCGATCCCTGGCCTCGCTCAGTGGGTTAAGGATCTGGTGTTGCCGTGAGCTGTGGTGTAGGTCACAGATGTGGCTCAGATCTGTCGTTGTTGTGGCTGTGGGGTAGGCTGACAGCTACAGCTCTGATTAGACCCCTAGCCTGGGAACCTCCCTGTGCTGTGGGTGCAGCCCTGGAAAAGACAGAAAGACAAAAAAATAAAGAAATAAAATAAAATAAATAAATAAAGGCCAGGTGAGGGAGGGGTGTCTGGGGTATGTGATCAGCTTGTGCATAGTTTTCTGGTTGGCTAATGGTGAGGTAACAGGAGTACTATCAGTCTTTCGGGGTCAGTAGGTCTGGGGGCTGCTACAAGCTCATGGTCATCACGTAGTTAATTTCTTTCCTTTGTTGCTGGTTTTAGCATCTGTAAAACAAGTCAGGAAATGTGCATCCGATACTGTCATCTTCTGAGAGGAGATAAGCAGAGGATATGGGGGAGGGGTCAGTCCAGGGAAAGACCCCTAGGGTCCTGCTGGGTTACCACCACCTGATCCTCACCCAGCCAGGAATGACAGGAGCAGTGCTCTCATCAGTGCTCCTGGACACCCCCCTCTGAGCCCCTCTGTCTCTGGGCATTATTATTATTATGCTAGTAAGAGATCCAGGAACTCCTGTGGCTGGATTTCCTGTTGTTAAGAAAGCAGCCTATTTACCAAAATCCTCTTGATTGATTGCCCTAGTGATTTAGGTCTTTGTACCACTTCGGTCCTAGTCCATAGGTGATAAAAATTGAGACCCAGTATGGTCACTGGTTTAAATGTCCAGAGGAGGTCTCGAATGACTTCAGCTCTCAGATAGGAAGGAGGGGACAGTCAGTGAGTTAGGTCACTGAGTTTGTCTTTTTCCTTTGGCCATGCCCAAGGCATGTGGAAGTTGCAGGCCAAGGATCAAACCCATGCCACAGCAGTGACCCAAACCACAGCCATAACAATGCTGGATCCTTTTTTTTTTTTTTTTTTGGTCTTTTTAGGGCCGCACTCACAGCATACGAAAGTTCCTAGGCTAGGAGCTGTAGCTGCTGGCCTATACCACAGCCATACCTACACCAGATGTGAGCCGAATCTGCCACCTACACCACAGCTCATGGCAACTCCAGATCCTTAACCCACTTGATAGGGATGGAGTAGGTACAGATACTTGTAGAAGTCCCAATAAGGGACCTTAGATAGAGAGTTTGGGAGATCAGTATAAGTGAATAATTGCTCAAGAAAGCCATCAGAACAAGGCAGGCTTGCTTAACTAGTAGAAGTGCCTCAGGTCATTGGCTGGGTGATGGGGTGAGGCCTGCATTCAAATTCAGACCAAGGGCAGGAGTTTGAGGACCACCCTTCTGCTGATTTGATACTAAGGAGGAGCTGCTACTCCAGAAAGAGGAAGAGGCAGGCTTTTCCATCCCCAGCTCCCCTTGGAGGATAGAACTGTAGCCCACCGGATCCTGGGGGCAGAGCCTACTTCCCTGCCCACTTGCATCTTTCACAAGTGTCCTGTCTTAACAAATCTATTTCTTGCCTATCACTTTGCCTCTCGATGAATTCATTCTGCGCAGAGGCATGAAGAACCTGAACCTCAGGAAGTCCAGTCGTTGGGTGAGTGATTCTAATTTAAAACATGGGTTCAAATCCCAATTCTGGGTTTTGGCTGGGTTTGAGTCCGGGCACATGGGTTCAAGTCTCAGTCTGTGTTCCAGCTAGGTCCAGGCTGTTAGTGCTGTCAGTTTCATACTGATTGAGGCCAAGGATTAAACCTGAGTCTTCATGAATACTAGTCTGGTTCATTACCGCTAAGCCAGAAGGGAACTCCAAATGCTGGATCCTTAGCGCCTTGAAACATCAGGGAACTCCAGTCACTGGGCTTTTCAATGGCAAGATCCGGGTGAGATCGCAGGCTCTGCCACCTCCAAGCTTGGTGACCTTAGACCAAGTCTTAACTTCTTGGAGTTAAATTTCCTTGTCTTTAAGAGGAGGGTAATAACGCCTTCCATGGGAGGATATTATAGAAATTAAATGGGATAGTGGGATTGTTGGCCAGGGGGGCGCCGGAGCCCTTGGGTCAGTCACTGTGCTATAGCCATCATTGTTCTTAACTGGGGGAGACAGGGTGAGGCTAAATTTCAGGAGCCTTTGCACAAAGGCCACTACTTCCTAGTATCATCACAGGAGGGCTTAGAGCTTAAGCATATGAAGTGGGGGTCATTAACAGTGTGCTTATGCCCTGAAGGAAAGACAAAACGTGTGTGACAATTCCCAAAGGCTAACACATTTATACAGAACCACCGCACTAAGGACTGTGCCTTTGCTCTTAGAGAAGATCCTCCCTGTCCAATACTTTGTCTGTCTTGGAAGGTGAGCTTGTTATTGATGACTCATGATGGAGGAGCCGTGCGTCTGAGCAGGGCCCTGAGGGGCTCCTGGGCACAAAAGATTTTCTGTGTCTTTTTTTCTTTCTTTTTTTTTAAATTTTTTTTCTTTTTTAAAAAATTTTATTTATTTAGTTCCGCTGTACAGCATGGGGACCAAGTTACACATACATGTATACATATGTCCCCCATTTCTCATTCTTAGGAAATGGGCCTCCTTCAGCCTCCACGACCTTCCCTGAGCTCCCAGGGGCAGGTTCAGACAGTTGCTGATCAGGGAAGGAAGGGGATCCGGAGACCAGGGAGGAGCAGTCAAGCAACGATAGAGCAGCTCTGGGGCAGGGTCCTGGTTCCCTCTCAAGGGAAATGCATAATGACACAGGCATCTTATACACCTAAGAGAAAAGTGATATTCCTAATGCTTCTTTTTTCTTTTAGAAATGAATACTTTAAAACCGGACAGCTTCGAGCCCTTCCTTGTGCTTCTCCCTGGCTTAATTGCTCCCTAAACACAGTTACCCATAAGCTAAAAATTAGGCGCCCTCAGCACAATTGCCTGTAGATTAAAGATTGTTAGCACATGATGTTTTTTTCAGGAACGTTCTTAGTTTGTTCTCGTCTTTGATCAATATGCCTTTTTCACAGGGCATATTGCCTGTTATTCCAGGCAATAATCTAGAAGACCACCACTAGGATCACACCGAGTTCTCCTGATGCTAGATTTGATGACTAAGAGCTCTCCAAAGAAAGAAGAATGCATGTTTGTCCCAATCCTGATTCCTATCTGAAAACCTATTCTTCTCTTTTTACTATAAAACTCCCTGCAATTCTTCCCAATGGAGGGCACAGCCTTTGAGGCATTAGCCTGCTGTGGCCTCTTTTGCCTGGCCTCCTTCCCTCAATACTCTGTCTCTGAGTTTCTATTCAGCACTGGTGGGCAGAGGCCAAGTTTCAGCAACAGCAGCAAGGACAGCCTGGAACCAAGGAGCCACTTCCAAGGTTTAATCTTAGGGTCTCCGAACCTGCCACTCCTGTAGCCGCAGTTTGCACCTATGATCACACCAACACGACATCCAAGAGAAGATACTGAAAAGAGCCTCGAAAGCAGTGGCTCACAAAGCCAGCAGCTGAAAGGTCAGAAGAAAAGGTTTGTGCGGGTTAGGGCAGAGGGGGTCAGAGCCCCCTACAGTGGAGAAAGCTGCACATGGCTTGCGGACTGTCGCTGTAGAGCTTGAAATCCTAATTAGGGAGAGCATCTAGCATCTGTGCGTTACAGAGACAAACCTTTGAGTTACATTTGATGAGGAAGAAACAAAATGCACCATCAGCTAAACAGAGCCATCGCTCATGAAGGGAATGCAAATGTGATATGATTCTCTTTCATCATCATCTGATGTCATGCTAATCAGTAATAAAGTTTCCATAAATTGGACCTGATGCTCCATTCTAAAATTAAAAGGATACATCAAATGTACTTCTATAAAAATAACAAACATTACATTTATTTATTAATTTATTTTTTTTGGGGGGGGGCCATGTCCATGGCATGTGAAAGCTCCCAGATGGGGATTGAATCTCCCCCACAGCAGCGACATGGGCCCCTGTGGTGACAACATCCAGTGCTTAACCTGCTGCATCACCAGAGAACTCCTAAAAATAAATTTTTAGAAAGTTAAATGGGAAAAAAAAAATCAGTGAGGGATATGATGATTTTGTCTGTATCTCAGGAATAAGAGAATACACAGCATTACACCTGATTCTGACACCAGAGAAAGTTCTGGTACCAATTCCAGTGTGTGTGTGTGTGTGTGTGTGTGTGTGTGTGTGTGTGTGTGTGTGTGTGTGAGGGGGGCACACCACCAAGCAATTCTCCAAAACCAGCTGGGAGCCCTACAATTCAACGCAATTGGATGCTATTTACCTGGAATTTGCATCAAATCCCACAAGACTGCCTCCCCTCCTTTAGATGTCAATGGCAAGTCCAAGTTGTTACCTGTCCTTCTGATGGATTAGCCGTAGTTGTGTTGCTGGAATTCAGCCTCTGTCTGCCGGTGTCAAATTGAAACGTGGAGACAGAGTTTTGGGTAAAGGAGAAAAAAATAGCTTTTTTGCTTTGCCAAGCAAAGAGGCGGGGGGTCACAGCAGGCTCATGCCTTAAAGACGGTGTCCCCCATTGGAAAGAACTGTGAGGAGGTTTATAGCAAAAAGGAGAAAAACGGGTTTTCAGATAGGAATCAGGATTGGGACAGACATGCATTCTTCCTTTGGGGGAATCTTAGTCATCAGAGCTGGAGTCGGGAGGTCTCAGCATGATCAGGACGGTGGTCTTCTGGGTTATTGCCTAGAATAACAGTACTTGCGAGAGGGCATGTGGATCCGAGATGAGAACCAACTAGGAACGTTCCTGCAAACCATCATGTGCTAATCATCTTTCACCCGCAGGCAGTTGTGCTCAGGGTGCCTCGTCTTTAGCTTATGGGTGATTGTGTTTAGGGAGCAATTAAGCCAGGGAGAAGCACAAGGAAGGGCTTGAAGCTGTCCAGCTTTAAATTATTCATCTCTAAAAGAAAAAAGAAAAAAAAAGGGAAAAAAAAATGGAGTTCCCGTCGTGGCGCAGTGGTTAACGAATCCGACTAGGACCCGTGAGGTTGTGGGTTCGGTCCCTGAGCTTGCTCAGTGGGTTAACGATCCGGCGTTGCCGTGAGCTGTGGTGTAGGTCGCAGACGCGGCTTGGATCCCGCGTTGCTGTGGCTCTGGCGTAGGCCGGTGGCTACAGCTCCGATTCTACCCCTAGCCTGGAAACCTCCATATGCCGTGGAAGCGGCCCAAGAAATAGCAAAAAATAAATAAATAAATAAATACATAAATAAATAAAAGAAAAAGGAAGCATTAGGAATATCACCTTTCTCTTAGGTGTATAAGATGCCTGTGTCCTGTGTCTTCCTTGAGAGGGAACCAGGACCCTGCCCCAGGGCTGCTCTATTGTTGCTTGACTGCTCCTCCCTGGTCTCTGCCTCCCCTCCCTTCCCTGATCAGCAACTGTCTGAACCTGCCCCTTGGAGCTCAGGGAAGGTCCTGGAGGCTGAAGGAGGCCCATTTCCTAAGAACAAGAAATGGGGGACACAGGAAGGCTTATGTGCCCAGGACCCCCACAGGGCCCTGCTCAGTTTCAGATGGAAGGTTCTAAAGACCCCCTTCTTGGGTTCAGTTAATTTGCTAAAGCAGCTCACAAAACTCAGAGCAACATTTTACTTACTAGATGACCAGTTATTACAAAAGGATATAAGTCAGAAACATCCAGACCCCACTTTTGGTAACATGAAGACATAGCGAAGGCCAAAAAAAGTAGAGGCCTACAGTTACGTATTTGTATTTTTTTCTTTTTTTTTTTTGTCTTTTTAAGAGCTACAACTGTGGCATATGGAAGTTCCTGGGCTAGGGTTCAAATTGGAGCTGCAGCTGCCGGCCTAGAACACAGCCACAGCAACACAGGATCCAAGCCACATCTGCGACCTACACCACAGCTCATAGCAACACCAGATCCTTCCTTAACCCACTGAGTGAGACCAGGGTTCAAACCCATGTCCTCATCAATACTAGTCAGGTTTGTTACCACCGAGCCACAATAGGAACTCCTGAAGTTTTTATTTTTATACAATTTTTAAAGGCTATTTTTGGAGTTCCTGCTGTGGGGTCGGTAGTGCCAGGACACAGGTTTGATCCCTGGCCTGACATATTGGGTTAAAGGCTCCAGTGTTGCTGTAGCTGGGGCAAGGTGGCAACTGCAGCTCAGATCTGATCCCTGGCCCAGGAACTCCATGTGCCTTGGGCAACTAAAAAAGAAAAAAAAAAGACTATTTTCCATTTACACTTATTTCAAAATTATTGACTATATTCCCCATGTGATACCACACATCTTGAGCATATATTACACCCAATAGTTTGTGCTTCCCACTTTCCCACCCCTAAGAGTAATTTCAGGAGTTCCTGTCGTGGCTCAGCGGAAACGAATCAGACTAGGAACCATGAGGTTTCAGGTTCGATCCTTGGCCTCGCTCAGTGGGTTCAGGGTCCCACATTGCTGTGAGCTGTGGTGTAGTTTGCAGATGCCGCTCGGATCTGGCGTTGGATGTGGCTGTGGCGTAGGCTGGTAGCTGTAGCTCCGATTTGACCCCTAGCCTGGGAACCTCCATATGCCGCAAGTGCGGCCCCTCAAAAAGACAAAAAAAAAAAAAAAAGAATATCAACTGTGAAAGCTAATTAAAAGTTCCTCTACTTCTCTCATGACATAAGATCTGGACTATAACGTAGCAATAAAATAAGACCCTGAAGTAAGATCAGGAACGCAATTATTTCCTCAAAAAACATCATTTGCTTTCCATTCCAATGGCTCAGTGGGAAAGCATTTTGAAGGTTTTGAGACAGTAAAACGGGCTCACTGAAGATGGTTAGAATTTCCAATTTGAGAGCAAATTTTCCCAAACATCAATGATGAAGCGATGAAAACTCCAAATTCCTTAACCGCCATGAAATGAGATCTTTCCCAAACCCATGATGAGCCCGTTAGAGCAGCATTTCAATCACCTCTCAAGAAAGCAAGGCAGGAGTGGATGCCGAAGTAAGGATCACTCCCCGGAATAGGTGGGGCATCCCCGATAGGGGATGGGGAACCAGGCCAGGACTGCAGCCCCCCGGGGCTGTGTCCACCCTTCCAGCATTAGCGCTTTCAACACAAAATCCTAATGGGTCTTATGCCTGGAGGGCTCGCAGTAGGACACTCGAATCAAGTCTGCCTTTAAATATGGCGATTATTCCTCAAATGTCTTTGTTGACAGCTGGTGAAGCACATAATAAACACAGGCCTATTTGCAAGTAAGCAGGAATTAGCATCAACAGCTGTAACATTACCCACAGACATAGAACCGTAAAGAACCTCATTACTTCTGAAACAAAGTTAAAGAAGGGACATGCATGGAATAATGAGTTACCACCTGCCAATGTCCAGCAAACCAAAGCAAAAAAAAAAAAAACCAAAGCCATCGCTACCGCCTAAGCATTCTCCAGAGTTCATTTTTCCAATTAAAAGAGAAACTAACCTTCTAGAAATATGGCACGACAGTGATTAAGAATAAGTGCTCTGGAGTTCCCTTTGTGGCTCAGCAGTAATGAACCCGACTAGTATCCATGAGGATGCAGGCTGGATCCCTGGCCCCGATCAGTGGGTTAAGGATCCGGCATTGCCATGAGCTGTGGCACAGGTCACAGATGTGGCTCAGATCCAGTGTTGCTGTGGTGTAGGCTGGCAGCTGTAGCTCCAATACAACCCCTAGCATGGGAACTTCCATATGCCAATGGTGTGGACCCCCTGCCCCCCGCCCCAAAAAAGAAAAAAAGAATAAGTGCTCCAAGGACTTCTCTGGTGGCTCAGTGCGTCAAGGATCTGGCAATGTCACTGCTGTGACGCAGGTTCGATTCCTGGCCTGGGAAATTATGCATGCCATGCTGAGGGCTGGGCCAAAAAGAAAAAAAAGAATAAGTGCTCCAAGGAACTCTATTCATTATCCTCTGATGAACTACAAAGGAAAAGAATATGAAAAATAATTTCATAATTTCTCAGCAGAAATTAACACAACATTGGAAATCAACTATAACTTTTTAAAAAAGAGGATAAGTGCCCTGTGGATAATTTAAAAAATTATCCATGGTCCAAAAGGTAGCAGATAATTATCAGAGTCTTCTACAGCGAGCGTTTGTAGCCGAAAAGTGGCCTCTGTACACGGGCACCAAAGAAGTCTCAGAGACAGAGTTTGGGGTGAATCAGAAAGAACAGCTTTATTGCTTTGCCAGGAAAAGGAGGCCACAGCGGTTAACCTGTCAAAACTACATCCTCCCTTGAGAGGGGATGGCAAGGGGTCTTATATATACATTTGATTAAGGTGTCTATATTATTCTCCCTCCATACATCATTTCAGAGTCATCAAGTCTGGCGTCATTGGGTTCAGTGGTGGTTTCTGGTGGTCTTCGGGGTGATCGTTCATTGACCTTCTCTCTGGAATGAAGATGGCTTACAGGGAAAGGGTGTTGGGGGTGTTCAATTGAAAAAGAAAACACTAGAAGTTCCCATCGTGGCTCGGCAGATAGAATCTGACTAGTAACCATGAGGAAGTGGGTTTAATCCCTGGCCTTGCTCAGTGGGTTAAGGATCCAGCATTGCCATGAGCTGTGATGTAGGTCACAGATGTGGCTTGGATCCCAAGTTGCTGTGGCTGTGGTGTAGGCCGGCAGCTGCAGCTCCGAGTTGACCCCTAGCCTAGGAACCTCCATTTGCCGAGGGTGCGGCCTTAAACGACAAAAAATACATAAAGTTTTTTTAAAAAGAAAGAAAACACTAGGTGCATTATAAAGGAAACATTAGCTTACTTTAGAACACTAATAGCTAGAAAGTTACCATTAGAATAAGTTCACGGGCCAAGGCAGGGCACAACATCATGGAGACTGTTTTGACTAGTTTTGTTTTTTTAGCTGTAACAAAATTTCCTAATCATGCAGTCTCAAGTCAGCCTTTTGAGACGGAGGGGAGGCCTAGGAGGCTAAAGGAAAAGCCTTTTCCTTCAGAGCCCAAGGAATCCGGAGTTTGTACACGATTTCATGTTTAGCGAAGGTCTCCTCCGAGGTTTTGTCATCCGCAAGTCTGAACAAAGACAAGAGCACGTAAGAGGGAGTCTGGGAAATAATGGTTGTGTGTTTTGTTTGGAACGAGTGCTAACCCATGTGCCCTCTGAGATCCCGTTCTCCAGACCTGGGGAAAATTAGTCTTGGTGTCTATAATTAGAAATATGAGCTTCGCTGTAGGTTGCAGATGTGGCTCGGATCTGGCGTTTTGCTGTGGCTGTGGTGTAGGCCGGCAGCTCTAGCTCCGATTGACTCACAGCCTGGGAATTTCCATAGGCTGCAAGTGCGGCCCTAAAAAGACCAAAAAAAAAAAAAGAAAGAAAGAAAGAGTAGAGCTCCACTACCACGTGACCATCAGATTTTCTGCACAGCCCAGCTGCCCTTTTGTTAACCTGATTGGCCAAAAAATTATTGACATGTTGTCAACAAAATTATTTGCTCAGATCAAATGTGTACCCTTCTCTTAGCAGAGCTGGGAATGATTCTTAGGAAAATGGCTTTTTATCACCTAATATCTGTGACAGCCCCACACACGTGGAGGGCAGAGAGTGCCCCGGTTAATTGGTCTCCATCTTCTTCAAAAACACTGTTTCCTGATATATGCACCAGTGTCTACCTTTGGGCTGCAAATTTCTGAGTTTTTAAGTCTACCTTTGAGGTTTCCGCTGTATTCAGGCCAAACGTTTGTGAAATAGACTTTCCTTCTCTCACGTTCTGTTGTAATAAAGGAGCTTTCCTGGAAGCCTTCTCCCTCTCAACTGACTGCTGTTAAGACGGTGCTGAACCCCTGGCCATGTTTCACAGTCCCCACTGGCTGTGATGCACCTTTATACCTTCACCAATCTCTAAAGGCAGCTGCCACCAGGGCACGGCTATTTTACATGTCTATATAATCGGCTCCACGGCCACCCTCTCCCACGCTGCAGAGGCAAGCTGCTCCTGTCCCACTTTAGTCATGGAAAGTAGGTCAGTTTTTAAAATAAACATCAGTGCGTGACCCCAATCCCAGGATGCGTAGAACGGGCCAGTGTGTAGCTGGGGCTCTGGAGTAAGAAAGGGACTGGTTTGAGTGGGACCCAGGCTTTATTTTCAAATTCTCTGCACTTTTCAGATGCAAAAGAATGGAAATCCAGTGTAATCTCTCGAGGCACAGACCTTGGCTAAGCAGTGTCATCCAGCACCCCCAGGCCTCAGGGGTAGGGGGGCAAATTGGTGCAAAAAACACAAATTGCAAGACTCTTGTCGGATTTATCAGATAAATACCTATTGTTGGGTTTTTGTTTTGTTTTGTCTTTGCTCATTATGGCTGTGCCTGCAGCATAGGGAAGTTCCCAAGTCAAATCAGAACTGCAGCTGCCAGCCTACACCATAGCCACAGCAATGTCAGATCCATAAACACTGAGTGAGGCCTGGGATCAAATCCGCATTCTCATGGATACTAGTCAGATGCTTAACCTGCTGAACCACAAAGGGAACTCCTAAATATATGCAGTTTTAACTAAAAAGCGTATGGATAATAAGAACCTGGAACCAGGGGTGGATCAGAAAAGGACACCAACATCACAGAAGGCAGAGCCAAAAGGTACTGGATATAGATGATTTTCTTGAGTTCCTGGATCCAGGCAGCATCAACTATGATCTTAAACATATTGTTAAAAGTTTTTTTCTTTTTGCAGGGGTGGGGGCATGCCTGAGGCATGCGGAAATTCCCAGGCCAGGAATAGAACCCATGCCACAGAAGCAGCCACGGCGGGGACAATGCCAGATCCCTAACCTGCTGAGCCAGCAGGGATCTCCTAAATATTTTTTGTCCTATTAGACTACATTGAGCTGCTTTTGGCTGAATCCAGTTTGAGTGGGTTTTCTGCAAGTGGAAGAAGATCCACTGGCACAGAGATTCTGGAAGAAGCCACCAAGCCGTCCTAGGCTGGGGGAAGGACACGAGGAGAGGACCGACCCTCAGCAGATGAGCACACATCCTTGGGGAGTCCTTGGAAACTCAACAGACTATCAAGCAGCCCGGTTGCAAATCTCTAACATCAAGCGGAGCCCAGCAACATGTGGCTGGTTCTTCCCCCCATGAGTTGGCCTGAGTTCAAGGCAGGCCATGTGGTCTGTGCAACATGGACGGCAGCCAAACAGAAAGACAGACACAGACAGCTTATAGCCGAAAATGCAGCCTCTGTACACCAGCACCAATGAAGTCTCAGGGACAGAGTTTTGAGGAAGAGAAAGAACAGCTTTCTTGCTCTGCCAGGCAAAGGAGGACACAGCAGGCTGATGCCTCAAAACCGTGTCCTTTTGAGAGCGCAGATAGCAAGGGGTTTTACAGGTTAAGCTCAGAAGACAGTGTTATTTATTAAGGTGTCTATATGATTCTTCATCCATAGATCATTTCAGATTCATCAAATCCAGCATCAGTCCGTCCAGTGATGGTTTCTGGTTGTCTTCGGGGTGATGGTTCCTTGACCTTCTCTCTGGAATGAAGATGGGTTAAGGGGAAGAGGTGTTAGGGAGTGTTTCAATTACAAAAGAAAATGCTAGATTCAATGTACCTCTAACTGGAAATTAACCATTAGTAAAAGAAAGCAATTAATCAAGGAAGAGATCATTTGTGAAAAGCCAGACACTAGGTGCAATAGAACTCTAACTAGAAAGTAACCATTAGTACTAAGTTCCTGAGCTAAGGCAGGACATAATATCATGGAGACAGTTTTAATTGTAACAATATGTCCTAATCATTAACTCTTGAATCAGCCTTTTGAGACAGGGGAGGCCTGGGAGGTGAAAGGAAAAGGCTTTTACTTCAAAACACAAAGGTTTAGGGTCTAGTACGCAAGCTGAACACCACTGCAGTGAAGCTAGGGGAGGATGCATCACAGAGGATCAACTTCCCTTCCAGGACCCCCGGGAACCCTAGATCATTTTCTATCTCCCAGGCCTTTGAATTTATCCTGATCAGCCCCTTCCAAGTGTGTTTAGCCCTTCAAGGGTGAGCCAATAGGACACGCACGTGTGCATATACACACACATACATGCACACACACAAGTAGGTTATACAATTTTATTTAATAAAATGGAAAGAGAGTACCCTCTGCATACAGAGGGAAGATCTTCTTTTTAATAAAGATTTACTAAAGGAAAGAGACATAAATTTTAGATAGTCTGGGCCCACAAAAACGGCTAGTCCTGCTGGGCGGAAGAGAGAGTTATAATTCTCTTCTCTGAAGCAGCGATCTAGATTAGCTGTAAATACTGCCTCTGGCTGCCATCTATCTGGAGCAACTGAAGGAATGACATACAGGAATCTGGTTAAAGTGGCAAAGAGGCACCGCGAGTGAGCAGAAGGACAGTCCTCTGTGTGTCTGATCCCCCAGGTTTAATAAAGCAGTGACGATGGAGGGGACCCCTTTATTGGGACAGGTCTAGAAGGCTCTCCTTCACCACCCCCGCCCCCAGCAGACACCCTCTTCCGCTAGCAAATGTGCTTCTGAATGATCCTCACACATTCTTTTCTTTTTTTTTTTTCTTTTGCCTTTTCTAGGGCTGCTTCCCACGGCATATGAAGGTTCCCAGGCTGGGGGTCCGATTGGAGCTGTAGCTGCCCGCCTACACCATAGCTCACAGCAACGCCGGATCCTTAACCCACTGAACGAGGCCAGGGATCGAACCCGAAACCGCATGGTTCCTAATCAGATTCATTAACCACTGATCTACGGGAACTCCCTCACACATTCTTTATGCCGATTTTTCCAAATGCGAGGCAATCAGGTCATGCAGCTAAACAAATGATTGTGTGTTCCAAAGCAGCCTATTTTGCTTGCAGATAAGGCGATTTAGAGTAAGGCACTAAGGAAGGAACGCGAAGCCGGGACGCTCACAACCGTGCCCGTGATGGAGGTTGGGAGGCATCAGTAAAGAACTCTGGGCAGTGGGGTTCCCATTGCGGTTCAGCGGGTTAAGAACCCAACTAGTATCCAAGAAGCTGCAGGTTTGATCCCTGGCCTCGCTCAGTGGGTTAAGGATCCAGCGTTGCCACAAACTGCAGTGTAGGTGGCAGATGTGGCTTGGATCCAGTGTTGCTGTGGCTGGGACATGGGACGGAAGCTTGGACCCCTAGCCTGGGAACTTCCATATGCTACGGATTAGGCCCTTAAAAAAAAAGAAAGAGAAAAAAGTAACTCTGGGCAGATCTGAAGTCAGGCAGACATTCCCCCCCCTTCTCACAATTGTGCTTCTTATTCAAGAGAAACAACAGAAAATAGAATTTTTTAAGGGTTCTAAGGCCAAAGGCGATTCTGTATCTTACCATCCTGCCATGTCAAGTTGATGTTGAGGGCAGGTTTAGATATTCACAACTTTGTGGATATTTAGGCTGGCAAAGCAGGACACTTTGAGGGGAAGCCCTCAACCCAAGCTGGGTGGCCAATAAACTCACTCTTAGAGTATTTCTAGTGAGCTGGTTTCTTTTGTCATCATGGAGAAATTAAACCCACTTCTGAAATGAGTTGTAAAAAAGACTATATATGTATAATTTAGTAAATGTAAATGTATATATGCAAATTCATGTAAATGTATTATGTATTTATTACCACTGTGTTCTATACATTATAGTGCTGTATATTAAACATAACATATATTGCACACTTTACTTATTTATTTATTTATTTGTCTTTTTTGTCTTTTGAGGGCCACACCTGCAGCATATGGAGGTTCCCAGGCTAGGGGTCTAACTGGAGCTGTAGCTGCTGGCCTACACCACAGCCACAGCAACTCGGGATCCAAGCCCCATCTGCAACCTACACCACAGCTCACAGTAACGCCGAATCCTTAACCCACTGAGCAAGGCCAGGGATGGAACCCACAATCTCATGGTTCCTAGTGGGGTTTGTTAACCACTGAGCCACGACGGGAACTCCACATTGGACACTTTACAAAAACAATACAAACATTGTAAATCAACTATACTCCAATATAATTTTTTTTTTTAAAATGACAGACCTAGACCAAATAAAATAACTGTTTAAAGGAGTTCTTGGGTGGTCTAACAGTTAAGGAGTCAGCATTGTCACTGCTACGGTGCAGGTTCAATCCATGGCTAGGGAACTTCCACACACTGCAGGCATGGTCAAAAAATAAATAAAATAACTGTTTAAAGCAATGGAATGTTCTCAAAGGGATCATTAAAGAACTATGAGGCTTGGACATTTAAAAAACTACAAAAATAACACTATATGTGGTGTTTTAAATGTAGAGTTTCAACATTATATATGTCTATTTTATATTTGCATAAATATGTCACCAAGTAATATAAAAATGACATAATATATAGCACATACATGCAGATGATATATCCAATATGTATCAGATAGATACCTATTATATATCAATATATGTCACAAAAAATAATAGGTTACGGGCCGTCAAGTTTACCCAGACGGCTTCTTCCTATGCTTTCTACCGAGTGCACCCCATCTGCTTTATGATTATCATCACTTCTTTTTCCCCTCTCCCCAGCCCCTGGTCAGAACTCCACAGTAATTAGTAAGCTGTCTGTCACTTTTGTGTGTGTGTGTCTTTTTGCTTTTTAGGGCTGCACCCATGGCATATGGAGGTTCCCAGGCTAGGGGTCTAATTGGAGCTGCAGCTGCCGGCCTACACCACAGCCCCAGCAACACCAGATCTGAGCTGCATCTGCAGCTTACACCACAGCTCAGGGCAACACGGGATCCTTAACCTACTGAGCAAGGCCAGGGATCGAACCCACAACCTCATGGCTCTTAGTCATATTTGCTTCTGCTGTGCCACGGCAGGAACTCCCTGTTACATTTTTCTATCCTTGGACATGCAAGATCATCCAACTGATGGAGTTCCCATCATGGCACAGTGGTTAACGAATCTGACTAGGAACCATGAGGTTACAGGTTTGATCCCGGCCTTGTTCAGTGGGTTAAGGATCTGGCATCTCCATGAGCTGTGGTGAAGGTTGCACACGTGGCTCAGACCCCTAGTTGCTGTGGCTCTGGCGTAGGCCAGTGGCTACAGTTCCGATTGGACCCCTAGCCTGGGAACCTCCTATGCCGCTGGAGCGGCCCTAGAAAAGGCAAAAAGACAAAAACCAAACCAAACCAAAACAAACAAACAAACAAACAAAAAGATCATCCAACTGCTTTGAAGTCCAGTTTTAATTTAGGTGCAAACTACTCCCATCATACATAGTCTAAGAAGAAACTTGGCAGGCTGTAATTACAGAGGGCTGGTGTTTTCTATCGGATCAGAATGTCATTTCCTTGATTCCTGCCAAATGGCACCCTTGAGCCTCCCGTTCATCAAGCAAGTCCCCTCATCCCCGGGGACACCTGTTTAGCACATGGGATTCCTTCCTTCCTTTCCGTCTTTCTTTCTTCCTTCCTTTCCTGCCCTGTGGCATATGGAGTTCTGGGGCCAGGGATCAGATCCCAGCCGCAGTTTCGAGCTAAGCCACAGGTGCAGCAATGCTGGATCCTTAACCCACTGTGCTGGGTGGGGATTCAACCTGCATCCCAGAGCTACAGAGATGCTGCAGACCCCATTGCACCACAACAGGCCCTCCAGAAGGAACTGACGCTTGCAGTTACAGAGGTGGGAAAGTTCCTAGAGCTGCAGGATGAATCAGAAGCTGGGGGCAGGGAAAGCGAAACTGTGTACAAGCCCCTGTGTCCTTGTGTTCTGAAGTAAACGGTTTTTCCTTGAGCCTCCCAGGCCTCCCCTCAGTCTCCCCTCACTCTGACTCAAGAGTGAATGATGAGGAAAAATTGATACAGCGAAAACTAGTTAAAACCGTCTCCATGATGTATTATGTCCTGCCTTGGCCCCCGAACTGACTCTACCCGGCTTTTCACAAATGGTTTCTTCCTTGCTTCATTGCTCTCTTTTACTAATGCTTGCTTTCTGGTTAGAGTTATATGGCACCTGGTGTTTTCTTTTCCTTTGAAACACTCCCCACACCCCCTTCCTTTTGGGAGCAACCTTCGCTGCAGAGAGAAGGTCAAGGTGAGATAACCCCAAAGACCACCAGCAACCGTCACCAACCCCCCGGACTCTGGCCTTGATGACTTTGAAATGATCTACGGAGCAGGAGAAGAATGCAGGCTCCCTAATCGTTATAACAGCCCTGTTTTTTTTTGGGGGGGAGAAGTTTGTTTTTTTTTTCTTCAAGCTAAACCTATGAAATCCCCTTGCCATTCTCAAGAGGGGACACAATTTTGAGGAGTTAGCCTGCTGTGGCCTCCTTTGTCTGGTAAAGCAATAAAGCTGTTCTTTCTGTTTCACCCCAAACTCTGTCTCTGAGACGTCATTGGTGCCCATCTCCAGAGGCCGGTTTCAGCTCTGGAAATTATCATTTCCTAGTAATGATAATACCTAACACTTAGCACTGACCGTGAACTAGTCATAGTGGTCATCCCGCCCAGCTTACCACTGAAAAGCAACTAGCTTGTCTCAGCTCTTGCAGGTAGAATGTGATGGAATAGGGCTTGGACCCAGAACCCCTGGCCTCAGAGTCTGTGCTCCAGCCCCTGTGTTAAATACCGGCTCACGTCCATCATGCTGACGACATGTGGCTTTACCACGGTGTCTCCTCCCACCCCCCCCACCCCCCCCACACACAAGGGCACTTTTCTCTTTCAGCTCCAGAGTAGCTTCGCCAGAAATTTCCCTTTGATTTACTATGTCAATATGTTATTAATATCATCAATTGCATGGTGCATTCTATCTCCCAGTCATAAAGAGCCAAATTGCAGCCATTAGCGGTTCATTGAAAATTTGCTAATGAAGTTTATCAGCACTTTTATGTATTTAATACCCAGGATAAAAATGCATCATAAATTCAACAAGAGTAGTGAGGAATAGATTACACTCCTATAAAAATCAGATCTAACTGTAGGATAGAAAGTAAACTGGTTTAATTCATTGTGTAGAAATAGATATGCCTTGTAAGAAAGGAAATTGTCATCGAATTTCATGTAGATTTTGAGCACCCAGCCATCCTGTTTTTGTTGCATTTCCACAGTTGTAATTAAGAGACGTTGTACCATCCTCTGTGGTGGGTAGAATAATGGCCTCAAAGATGTCCAGGTCCTAATCCCTACAACTTATCAATATGTGATCTCTTGTGGCAAGAGGGACTTTGCCGATGGGATTCACTTAAGGACCATTAGGGAGTTCCCGTCAGCAGAAACGAATCCAGCTAGGAACCATGAGGTTTTGGGTTCGAACCCTGGCCTTGCTCAGTGGGTTAAGCATCCGGCATTGCCGTGAGCTGTAGGTTGCAGACATGGCTCGGATCCTGTGTTGTTGTGGCTGTGGTGTAGGCCAGCGGCTACAGCTCCAATTCAACCCCTAGCCTGGGAAGCTCCATATGCCACAGGTGCAGCCCTAAAAAGCAAAGAAAGCAAAAAAAAAAAAAAAAAAAAAAAAAAACTACTATGACTGAGGTCATTTGTTACAATAGATGGAAACTGATGCATACTTCTTTTCTTTTCTTTTTTTTTTTTTGTCTTTTTAAGGCTGTGCCCACGGCATATGGAGGTTCCCAGGCTAGGGGCCGAATGGAGCTAGAGCTGCCGGCCTACACCATAGCCACAGCAATGAGGGATCTGATCCGAGTCTGTGACCTACACCACAGCTCACGGCAACCCTGGATCCCTAACCCACTGAGAGAGGCCAGGGATTGAACCAGTGTCCTCATGGATGCTAGTCAGATTCGTTTCCACTGAGCCAAGATGGGAATTCCTGATGCCTGCTTCTTGAGTAGAAATTCTCCAAAGGCTGGTAGTTTACCTCTCTCATGACCTCGTGGCTTGCGGCTGCACAGGGGACATCATGTGCAGTATTGCATACATGTCAAATGAGCAAATAAATGAGCTCATGAGTTAATGTTTGTAACTTCTGCCTAAAATATTGGGAGCGCCCCAACCCTATAGCCGACTAATGAAAATGACCTGGCTCTGGTTCAGTGGGTGGACAGCAATATTCCAACATTGATCTGGGCACTGAGACTCCATCCACAGAGCTTGGGGAACACCTCTATCCCCCTTCATGCCAGGCTGTACTCGTGTCATTTCCCACGAGCCTGCCCCTTGCACCATTTACTGATCTAGGATGCTATGAGCGTTGATTCTGTATGAGATTTCAGAATCTACTCCATGCAGACACGGGCTATCAGAATTGATAGGAATTAGATAGAAATCAGAATGAACTGATCCAAAGTCTTTGTCAGAGTTCCCACTGTGGTGCAAGGGGATCTGTGTCATCTCTGCAGTGCTGGGTTGAAGGTTCAATTCCTGGCCCTGCACAGTGGGCTAAAGGATCCAGTGTTGTCACAGTGTTGTGGGATTCTCTTTCAGAAAGACGGGACACCAAGGCTTATTTCCAGGAAGCAGTGTTTACTTGTGCCGGCACTGGCTCAGCAGATTCATATCCAAAGGATGAGCCCCTAACACAGCAGGGTGCTGTCTTATATACCCTCGTTATTTTTTTTCTTTTACACTTTGGTCCCTTTGTACCCCTTATAAGATAACATACATTCTGTAAATTCTGGTTGGATGGTCTATGTTACAAAGTTGCACATGGATACTGATTATGTCAGGCTGCCACAGTTATGCATGTACACACAAATGCTGGTTATGCCACATTGCCTTCCCTTTGTTCTGGGAGGGCCCTTACCACAACAGCTGTGGCATAGGTCACAGCTGTGACTTGGATCTGATCCCTAGCCTGGGAACTACATATGCCTCAGGGTGGCCAAAAAAAAAAAAAAAAAAAAAGGAAAGTATCTGTCAATTCTCTGGAGAGGCATGAGGCAGAGATGGATCTTCAGGAAACTACCCAGGTAGAAGGACCATCTCCCTGGCGTCTGTTATGCTACCAACTCTGACAGGCGGAGGCATTTCTGCTTCCTTTGCACTTTCAATTTTGGAGTGTAACTCATAACTTTGCACTTCCAGAGTGTAAACCACTTTCATCAAGTCTAAAGAGTGAGTGGCCAAAGCTGACCTCCACTGACAATTAGAAATTGTTTCTTGATTCTCCAGATGAAAACACCTTTGCTTTTGCCTCTTACATGACCACTTTATTAGTTCAAATAGAAACCACCCCAGAAGACAAACACTCTCTTTAAATTGAACCTAAGATTGCAGTCTAGGAGTTCCTGTTGTGGCTCAGCGGGTTATAAATCTGACTAGTATCCAGGAGGATGTGGGTTCGATCCCTGGTCTCACTCAGTGGGTTAAGGATCCAGCGTTGCCATGAGCTGTGGTGTAGGTCCTAGATGTGGCTTGGATCTGGTGTTTCAGTGGCTGTGGGGCTATGGTGTAGGCTGGAAGCTGTAGCTCCAATTCAACCCCTAGCCTGGGAACTTCCATATGCTACAGGTGCAGCCCTAAAGAGAGAGAGAAAAAAAATGCAATGCACATAGGATGAGCAAGGAGTGACTATGCAGTATGCTGATCAAGGCCACCCCAAATGCAAATCAAGAAATACTCAGGAGCAGCTGTCTCTCTGAGAACACACTCTCAGGGAGCAGAAGCAGTAGATTGAAGCGAGGCAGGAAGCCCTCAATACAGGAGCAGCAGGCCCCAAAGCAAGATGCACCGGCTCTGCCTTGGAGTGAAGAATCATCTTTTGCAAAAGGTATCTTTATAAATCATCTTTAAAAGAAAAGCGTGTCAGGAATGCATTCTATTGAGAGAATACATCATTTGCTGTTATTTTTTTTTCCTTTACCTAAAAACAAAGGAAGACAGCAGAAGTCTGTTCTAATCTTGTATAATTGCTTTCTGTGCCTCCATTTCTTTTCTTTCTTTTTTCCTCTTTTTGTCTGTACCCATGGCATATGGAAGTTCCTGGGCCAGGGATCGAACCTGCTCCACAGCAGTGACCTGAGGTGGTGCAGGGGCAATGCCAGATCCTTAACCTGCTGCACCACAACGGAAGTCCTAAATCTCCATTTCTAGGGAAAGGACCACTAGTGTGACCTGAGGCATTGTCAAGAGACATGTTTCTACAATCTTTTCTTAGCCTCTTTGCTTCTATTTTCTATGCTAAAAACTCCATCTTGTCCTCCTTTACTTTACCCTATATTCCTGCTTGAAAAACAGTCACAGTGCTGGTAAATAACTTAAGCTTAAGAACAAAGGCCTAAAGGCATAAGTTATTCATGTGGTCAGCTGCATGAGGACTTAATGCATTGGTCTAGGCATGCCGGACCTGAGTAGATTGGCATGTCCTTTGCACAGCATGATACGTCCTCTTAAGAATAAGAGGAAGAGGAGCCTCATGGCCCTAAGGGGTTTATGAGGGCTCGTTAGCAGGATATGCATTAGCAAGGAGAACTGAGGTGCAAACCTAGGCACGCTGGGTTGCTGAGGCAGGCTGAGGCAATGATGATTCTCTAGATGCTATGCATAGATAGCTGACACCAAGCTTCCTCAATGCTGATGATTGTTAAATGCCTAAAGTCAGAATAAAACTTAACTGGCTACCGGCTATGTGACTTTTAAAATAATAATAATAATAAAAAAACTACACCCTGACCCTATAGCCTCCTCCTCACTTGATGAAATCCTAAAGACCACAATAAAAGCAGTGCTGTATCTTGAGGTGGGGCTCTTGGTCCCTGAAACCTTGAGTCCCCCGGTTCCCACCTTTAATTAAGATAAATGTCTCTGTGTCTTGTTTTATGTTAACTTTTTTCTTAAGTTTCACAGCACCTGTTCTTCAGCCCTCACCTGCTGAGCTCTGTGAGCCCAGAGTTTTCTGTTCCCCTTGGCCCTTCTCCTGTAGCCTCCTAAGCCCACCTCCTTTTCTTCATTGGGGCTCCTTTTCATGGATCTTCAATTCTGTGCCGGATTTGGGGAGCCAAGCCAACAGTTTCAGCCAGTGCTTCTCTATAGTCAAGGTGCGTCTACCCAGGTCAGTTTGTGGAGGAGGAAGATCACATCCAGACCGAGATGACCACAGTTTCTCATAAATGCTACTGGCTAAGGACACATTTGCAGCCTCCAGAGATGGGGGACACAGTCAATGCTCATTCCAAGCCTTTTGCCAGCATTTTGCAAAATTCTACTTCTAGCAAATTATCCTGGAAAATAATCAGAAAAGCATCAATCATGGCTTTTAAAAAGACTTATAATGGTGATGGGTATAAAACCATTTAAATATCCAATGACAGGGATGTACTTATGTATAGTCTAGCCCCACAGTGGAATTCAGTGAAAGCGTTTAAAAAATGATGCTGCAGAGTTCCCTGGGGGCTCCACAGGTTAAGGACCCATCGTTGTCACTGTTGTGGCTCTGCTTACTGCTGTGGTGTGGGTTTGATCTCCGGCCTAGGAACTTCTGCATGTTGCAGGCACAACTTAAAAAATGATGCTGCAAAAAAGTGTACTTAATGTCATGGGAAAACGGCAATTATATACAGTGAAAATTACATCAAGTTACCGTGCAACATGCATGGTATGCTATTTTAAGAAAGTCCATAGCAACTTTAATGCATTTTTGAGTGAAAAAGAGAATACTCTTCGTACATCATATTAATTCATATTTTGATCTTAAAATTGCCCTGGAACAGGATAACGATTTTAGAAAAAAGAATAAAAAACTATATATCATTCCTTAGTAGAACAAGGTTATTGCCTTGTTCTTCTAAAAAATAATTTAAAAACAATTACAGGAGTTCCTGTTGTGACTCAGTTGTTAATGAATCTGACTAGGAACCATGAAGTTGTAGGTTCGATCCCTGGCCTCACTCAGTGGGTTAAGGGTCTGGCATTGCTGTGACTGTGGCGTAGGCTGGCAGCTATAGCTCCGATTTGACCTTTAGCCTGGAACCTTCATGTGCCACGGGTGTGGCCAAAAAAAAAGAAAGAAAGAAAAATGACAGATTCACAGAAAGTTACAAAGAAACATACAGAGAGGTTTTCATTCCTGTCCCAACATTAGCATCTTGCACAACCCTAATATCAAACATCAAAAATACTGCAAAACTGTATAACAAAATCAAGAAACTGATGATGTTGGTTCAATCCACAGAGTTTATTCAGATTTTACCAGTTAAACAGACGGTTCTCTGTATACTCTGGTTCAATCCTCACAAGTTGAACCAACCACAGATTTCAAATTAATCTGCTGATTGGTTGAATCTGCAAATGTGAAACTTGTGGGTATGCAAGATCAGCTCTACTAGTTATTTGACATAAGGGACTTGAGCCATCTGCAGTGTTGGTATTCATAGGGAGTCCTGGAACGGGTCTCTGCAGGAGACTTTACATGCTCCTGTGTGTGTGTCTGAACTTATATTACGCATATGCTCTCGCATAGCCACTACCCTAAGTCAGGTACATAACTCTCCCTGCCACACACCTCCCTGATGCTGCCCCTTTATGCCTTCCTAAACTCCTGGCCTCATCACTATAACTGTGTTGTTATTTCACAAGTGTTGTATGAATGAAAACTTCAGAATGCATCCTTTTGAGATGGGCTCTTCCATGCAGGATAACGTTCTAGAGATTCACCCACGGCGCCATGTAATGCGCTATTGGTCCATTCTTTTTTTCTTTTTTTTTTTTTTTGTTGCACCCATGGCATGTAAGAGTTCCCCTGGCCAGGGATCAAAAACCCTTGCCACGCAGTGACCTGAGCCATAGCGGTGATAATGCTGGATCCTTAACCCTCTGAGCCACAATGGAACTCCAACGGTCCATTCTTTTTTTATTTTATTTTATTTTTTTGCCTTTTTCTTTTTGAGGGCCTCACCTGAGGCATATGGAGGTTCCCAGGCTAGGGGCTGAATTGGAGCTACATCTGCCACAACCACAGCAACACCAGATCCGAGCCGCGTCTGCGACCTATACCACAGCTCATGGCAACGCCGGATCCTTAACTCACTGAGCGAGGCCAGGGATTGAACACACAACCTCATGGTTCCTAGTTGGATTCGTTTCTTCTGTGCCACGATGGGAACTCCGGTCCATTCTTTTTTAAAAAAATTTAAATTTTTTTATTAAGGTATAGTTGATTTACAATGTTGTGCCAATTTCTGCTGTTCAGCAAAGTGACCCAGTCATATATATATATATATATATATATATATATATATATATATACACACATTATTTTCTTCCAACATGGTCTATCTCAAGAGACTTGGTATAGTTCCCTGTGCCATACAGCAGGACCTAATTGCTTATCCATTCTAAATGTAATAGTTTGCATCTATTAACACCAAACTCCCAGGCCATCCCACTCCCTCCTCCCTCCACCTTGGCAACTCCAAGTCTGCTCTTTAGGTCTGTGAGTCTGTTTTTGTTTCGTAGATAGGTTCATTTGTGTCATATTTTAGGTTCCACACATAAATGATATCATATGGTATTTGTTTTTCTCTTTCCGACTTACTTCACTTAGTATGAGAATCTCTAGTTGCATCCATGTTGCTGCAAATGGCATTATTTTAGTCTTTTTTATGGTGGAGTAGTATTTTCAGTGGTCCATTCTTTTGACTGTTGAGCTGTCTTCCTCAGTGGGGCTGGACCAGTGTTTACTTAACTGCTCACCTGTTAAAGGATAATGGGGTAGTTTTCAGTTTGGGGCCCTCATAATCTTGCTGTGAGCCCTGATGTACAAATTTCTGCGCAGAAGTCAGTTTGCATTTCTTTGGGAGGCGAGAATTCTACCACTGAATGACAAATGCCTCAGTTTGCATTTCTTTGGAATGCAATTGCTGGGTCACACGTTAAGCCCATTTTTTATTTTAAAGTGTGAACCGAAGTTTGGCACTTGCCTCCAGCCTCTACATGGAGGAAAACATGAGCCACTGCATCTACCAAACCGCCAGCACCCCCTGAGTGGAGCTCAGGGTGGAGACCAACCACAGGAGTGAGGCCCTCTGTGCTCTGGGAAAAGTGGAAGAACAGGCCTTCAGAGAGCCAAATATTTTTAGGAGAAGATTTTATGTGCCCAATTCTTGCATCTGCTCATATCTAGAAAAACACTAAAATCCTTCCTGGCCGATTCTGCTCCTTGTGACTGGTAGTGAGTGACCTTCGGGAGACCAGCAACAAATTTTTATAAAATGTGTGTGTGCATTGTAAGATGTGTGCGCGCTGCATGCACCTCCCGCTCCTCCCTTATCATATCCTGATATTCCTCCTTGGGTGGTATTTCAGCCTGGTCCATAGTTAAGGATAAAGAATGTCACCGACCGTCATCTGTAAATGCAGTCACCTCCACGGGTGAGAGTCTGTGAGGCTGTGAAAACTCAGAATCAGGCCCCCATAGCTGATGTGCATATCAAAGGAAGGATTTCAGTGAGCCCAGGCCTCTTTTGTTCCTGCTTCCTGCCCTTCGTTGCAAAAACTCTGATATACCCCAGCTCCTCCCTCACCGCCTCGGAGAGGAGTGGTTTCTCAGGGCTACCTGTGATGCTGTCTCCTGGGCTTAAGTCCTAATTTCACCCCAAATAAAACTTCACTCTCAACTTTCAGGTTATGGATTTTTTTAGTCGACAAAAGTGAACTGCCAAACTACTTTCCAGAGTGGCCCTACCATTGCATATTCCCAGGAGTGTTGTGTGAATTTTGAAAAGTAACATATGTCTTTTCTATGACAGGAAGCCTTGGTTACTCCATTTTGCTCCAGTTTTGGCTGAAACGTCTTCCTGCGACCCCCCACCCCCACCCCCGCCGCCGCCTTTCCCTCTTCTCCCAGCAACAATTTGTTTCAAATTAGCCAACGGAGAAGAATGTTCGCCCTGACCCGACCCATGGGATGGGAACAGGTACATCACCTGTGTTAGGGATAAACAGGGAGGGTCTTTTCTTCTTTGCGGGTGCTTTTTGAGCACCCGAGCCCTTCTGCAGAAGTAAAGAGCCTTGTCAAGATCTCCCTGTGTCCATGTGCCTCACTTTCCAACACTGACGATCCGAGCCGGTCATTTTTCTCCAACAGAATGACCCAGTTTCTCCGTATCCTCAATGGTATTTAGTGTGAAGTGTGCTTTTCTCAATGTGTCTGTTTTCATAAGAAAAAAGCAGAAAGATTGAAATGACCTACACTATATAATCCTGTCGGGTTAACCACCAGGTAGTAGAATTGATAAGACTGCAAATGATTTTCCTTTTTCTTCCCACCTGAATTTTCTACCTTGAATATAGGTTGTGTTTGTAGTCATGTTAGTTACGGCAGATACCCAGCAGCCCTGCGCTGCAGCGTTTCAGCTCTGGCGACAGCCCTGTGGCTGTAGCGTACCAGCTCCGGCAGCTTTGCGGCTGCAGTGGATCAGCCCTTTTACCTGGTGAGACACCAAGCGAGCCCTCGGAGAGTTGGAGAACTCAGGTTTATGACGCCGGCGGGCTCAGAGGAGATCGCTCTCCAGAGTCTGAGCCCGGAAGAAGGGTTTCACAAGGCTTTTATGGGCTACGTCTGCCGGGTCCAAGCTTGACCAGTTGGACTGGAGTGACGTCAGGCAAGGTAGTAGATGCGGAAGCAGATGCATGGGGGAGGACTGGTTGGGGCAGTTGGCTAGACTTTGCTTAGTCATCATGGCTGGGGTCTCTCCTTTCCACATTTATTGGGACATTTTCTCCTACAGTCAGAAAAAAAAAAGTTATGGCTTTATTTAGAGAAGTGTTAGGATACTCTTGGCCTGGGGCCACAGTCCACTGGCATCAGTCTTGGTAATCAAGGATCTTACAGACTGAAATCATGTTTCTAAGGGTTTATGTGGCAAGGATCCTTCCAAGCTGATTTTTTTTTTTTCTATGTATGGCCACAGCTGCTGCATATGGAAGTTCCCAGGCTAGCGGTTAAATCAGAGCTGCAACCGAGGCCTGTGCCACAGCCACAACACTGGATTGAAGTTGTATTTGCCACCTACACTGCAGCTTGTGGCAACACCAGATCCTAATCCCACTGAGGGATGTCAGGAATTGAACCCGAATCCTCATGGATGCTCTGTCAGGTTCTTAACCTGCTGAACCACAACAGAAACTCCCCAGCTGATGTTTTTGAGTGAAATAATATTGAGTTTGCTCTCTATTAATTAGATCCCTGTGTTCCTCTTGTTGTGGGTAACAGTAATTTGAATTTAACCAATATTTAAGTTAAACACAGTTCAAATTAGATTGACATGCCTTGGGGATTATAAGTGAGTGAGAATTCGAGATGCTTTAAGAACAACAATTTTTAGTTGGCAGATGAAGGGAAAATCACTAACTGGTGGCATATCAGAGAAGGTTTCTGAAGGAATGGATCTGTTCCTTTTCATTCTGAATTCAGGAATCGATCTGTCTTTATCATTCCTTTCAAAAACCAATTGAACCCCAAAGGGACCCAGACAGAGATTACATTTGATGCTGGTTTTGTCACTGAAGCCTAATATTTTAATCTTCAAAATAGATTTTTTAAAACTAAATTTATCCAGAAGCAGAGATTATAAATTGCACTGTTTATTATATTTCACTACACCCAGCGGAAGTCATTTTAAACTAAATCCCCCTTTTCCCTTAGTTGTTAGGGTAAAGTTAATTAGAACAGTAGACCAATTATATTAGTTCATATGAGTTTCCAAAACTCCTGGGGAGTGTATTGTTGCTGGTGAGGCAGGCTGGAGCTCTGAAAACACCGCCTCCAGGCTCCCACTGCCTGCAAAATCAAACACCACCTGTGACTTTGGAATTTTCTTTCCTGTTTTGCTGAATGCCTAAAGCACCACTTTTCTTGTTTGAGGACCTCACAAGAGACATCTAGACGGTCTTTCAGGCTGGAGGTTCCTGTCAGAGGACTTTCTAGCAGGACTGGTACAAAAATGAATCAACACATGACCCCAGAAATTCTCACCCCTGCCACCAGGAGACAAGGAGAAAAATACCAAACATCCTATAATTGCACTTTGAAATTTTCTGCCCAGCATTCAACTTTCCTATTGTTTTTCTACAGAGAATGTTGGAGGCAAGAGGCACAGACATCTCTGCTCCTTTGAGATTTCTCTGTAAAGGGTCTTCTGCTCCATGGGAACCAGGAGAGAGGCTGTGGGCTCCTGCTGCTGGGTAAGACAGACTCAGAAGGAACTTCTTTAGGAGGTTGGTGCGAATGAGCCTTGGAAGGGTTTGAGGACACTTGTTCAAGATGACACAACAGAGTTTGAATGCAGGTAAGGACCTGAGGAGACTGCAATCCTGTCCCTCTTGTACACACAGAGAGGACTGAATTGTATGTGTGCGAGACCAGATATGAGAGTTCAAATGCAACACGGTGCAACTTCCAGCGGAGCTCCATCAGAGCTCCTGCATCTGGCTGTGATGAGCAGGAAGGATCCACAATGATGTCAAGTTCATTGACATCCTCAATGAAGGTGAGAAGGATGTCGCGCTGCATCCTAGTTACATGGCTCAGTACTTGGGTTGCTTCCAAACACCCCATCCCAACCTTACGGTATTTTTTTTCCTTTTGGCCATGCCCACGGCATGCTAAATTTTCCAGGCCAGGGACTGAACCTTTTCCACAGCAGCAACCTGAGCCACAACAGTGACATTGCCGAATCCCTTACTCACTGCCCACCAGGGAACACCAATGCCAGCCTTACTTCAAAGTGAAAGCTGCTGCTATGTCAGGGGTGTCCTTACCTGGAAATCCAGGAGCAAATGTGCCTCCCCAGGATTTTCTCAATGATCATTCCAGCCAAAGGTCAGACTCCCTGCAGACGAGTTTTCTGGGATCACCTCTGGTGCGGTGGGGCCGGGGGGGCTCAGCAGAAGGTGGGTCTGCTTGTCTGCACCCCAGGAGCTCCACTCCCTGACTGATGCCTCCATCATGCTTCCCGTGTGCCCCACACAGATGTGGTCCCGGGGGCATCCTGGTTCCCTTGGCAGTCGAGTCACCACCGCCATCACTGTGTTCACACACAATGGGACACTTTAGGCAACACACAAGAAAATAAATAAACACACAACTTCTAGGTGAGAATAAAATGCCAGGAAGGATGGAAATGGGAGGATCTGAGGGAGAGAGAACAGAAGGGCATGATGGCGCAGTGCAGTCAGAGAGGTCCAGGAAGGCTCCCGTAGGGGGTGACACAGGGACACGGGCCTCTGGGAGCAAAGGTGCAAAGGAGCCAGACCCAGACAGGAGCTCCAGGCAGAAGACAAGCAAGGGTAACGACTGAGGTGGGAATGGGGTCAGCTTGTTCTCGAAACAGAAAGGGACTCTGTGCCCAAGGTGGGAGGGGAATGTTGGCCGTTTGATTGAGTGTCAACAAGATGCCTATGAGGTGGGTTTGGAGGGAACTGATTCCACATCGGGTGAGGAAAGAGGATACTCTTTGCAGATGCTTTGCTATACTGTTCTTTTCCAACTACCCGGTACCCAGGTTACAACGGGGTGTGAGCTGGTTCATTGAAACAATTCATGCTCCACTTGCATCAAAGAAGCAAGGACGATGCTGTGTTTAGAAAGGATTCTCTAAGGATCTCCCAGTACAGAATCTTGTGTTCCATTTTTTTTTTTTTGGTCTTTTGTCTTTTGAGGGTCACACCCACGGCATATGGAGGTTCCCAGGCTAGGGGTCGAATCGGAGCTAGAGCTGCTGGCCTACACCACAGCCACAGCAATGCCAGATCCTTAACCCACTGAGCAAGGCCAGGGATTGAACCCACTACCTAATGGTTCCTAGTCGAATTCGTTTCCTCTGCACCACAACGTGAACTCCATCTTTTTAAAAATTTTTCTTTTTCCCTTTCTTTCTTCCTTCTTTCCTTCCTTCCTTTCCTTTTTTTTTTTTTTCTTTCTACAGCCACATCTGCAGCATATGGAGTTCCCAGGGGTCAAACCAGAGCTGCAGCTGCCGGCCTATACCACAGCTTACAGCAATGCCAGATCCTCAAGCCACTGAGCAAGACCAGGGATTGAACCCACATCCTCATGGATACTATGTCAGGTTCTTAACCTGATGAGCCATAATGGGAACTCCAGATCTGTTGTTCTTAACTCTTTTTACCACAACAGAATCAGAGCTGTCAGATGCCTTATTACATGTGCCCTTCGTGTTTGCACACGAATAGTCCTGTCCTGTAACATCCGGGGTTGTGGGACATTTCCCTAAAAATGCCATAGGTTAAGGCAATTCTGTTGCCCACTTTTGAACCCCTGCGGTTATAATTCTTACCTTTGTTATGCTAGCTGGAAACTTCATACTCACTTCTATTACGAACAAAAGCTGATTTTACTTCCTTCAGTTCCTTAATGTTCCACTAGGATGGTAACAAAACTCAGCTTTTAGAACAAACTAAGCCTTGTTTTGTCTGTTGAACAGTTTAGGAAACCAGCCTCAATCAAAAGCAGCAACCATGGGCAGTTTGGTGAAGGTGAAACTTAATGACAGGATTTGCTGAGTTTCAGGAAACCGACGTGGAATAAAAGGCTGACATTCATTCTATAGAAATAAAACCTAAAATCACACATGCTATAGCAGGGATTTAAAAACAGGCTGGCACATTGGAGAAAAACTGAATTGGATGATTTAAATGATTGTGCATCATTTTAGGGGGGACATGGTGTTGTGATCATGTTTAAAAAATAGTTGTTAGCCTTCAGAAAAAGGTACTAAAATATTTACAGATTATACAAAACAAAAAATCTATCTCTGAAGGGATTTTCAAAGGTTTCGGAAATGTGTGGACACAGATGATGTCCAAGATTTTGCTTATGCTGATCTGACCATGTGACTATTTAGAAATCAACTCCAGGTTTCAACCCTGTGACCACACAACTTGTGGTCATTTGCGTTGCCTTCAAATTTCTGACCTTTTGTTTCTCAGGTCCAGACCCATTTTTACAAGCTTTGCCCACATTTTTACTTCTGAATATTCAGTGACAAATCCTTTCAGAGCTGGTTCTGACTTCCATGCGCAACAGAAGTGTCCAAATGGGTTTTAGCCATAGTGAGAATCCCTTACCGAAAAGCCCTCTGAATGGAATAATTGCACAGACAGAATGACAGGGCTCCGTGCCATGTGAAATTGTAAATAGTCCTGACAATGTAATTTGTACTCGTTTATGATGCAGTAGCTCATTATGGCTTCAGTTTTCATCCCCTTCATTAAGGAGCTCATCTGTTTTTTCTGGTAGAAGCCCTCTTTGTGTTCCGTGTAGCTCTTTGCTTATAGAGATACCTGGGAGTAGAAGCTGATGAGAAGTGGGCATGTGTGGTGCTGATTAGTGGGGTGCATAGAACAGGGGTACCCCAAAGTGGATCTACGCTCCAGCTAAAGAGCAGCAGATGTTGTGAGATTGGGTGGTAAATCTTTATCTTAATGTGTGCATTTTGCTTGCTGGGATCGCAGAGACTTCTTTTTTTTTTTTTTTTAAACTTTTTTTTTAACTCAGTGATTTTTATTGTATTTATAGTTGTACAACCAACATCACAACCTAACTTTACAACATTTCCATCACAAACCTGAATTCTTTCAGCTTTCCACCACCAAGAATGATGTTAGCTATGGGTTTGTCATATATGGCCTTTATTACGTTGAGGTAGGTTCCCTCTATGCCCACTTTCTAGAGGACTTTTATCCAAAATCGGTGTCAGATTTTGTCAATAGCTTTTTCTGCATCTACCGAGAGGATCATATGGTTTTTATTCTTCAGTTTGTTAATGTAGTGTATCCCACGGATTGATTTGCGGATATTGAAGAATTCTTGAATCCCTGGGATAAATCCCACTTGATCATGATGTCTGATCCTTTTAAAGTATTGTTGGATTCAGTTTGCTAGTATTTTGTTAGGGATTTTTGCATCTATGTTCATCAATGATACTGGCCTGTAATTTTCTTTTTTTGTGGTATCTTTGTTTTCGGTATCAGGGTAGTGGTGACCTCATAGAATGAGTTTGGGAGTGTTCTTTTCTCTGCAATTTTTTGGAATAGTTTCAGTAGATAGGTATTACCTTTTCTCTAAATTTTTGATAGAATTCGCCTGCGAAGCCATCTGGTCCTGAACTTTTTGTTTGTTGGAAGTTTTTAAATCACAGTTTCTTTCTTTCTTTTTTAAATTACCTAATGAATTTTTTATTACATTTATAGGTGTACAACAATCATCACAACCAATTTTACAGCATTTCCTTAAATAAATGATAAATATAGACTCCATCACCAATAAAATAATAACAATAATGAAACCATGTACAAGCCCCTGAGTCCTTGTGTTTTGAAGTAAAAGTCTTTTCCTTTAGCCTCCTAGGCCTCCCCTCAGTCTCAAAAGGCTGGCTCGAGAATGAATGATTAGGAAGTATAGTTATAGCTAAAAACAAGTTAAAACAAGTCTCCATGATGTTATTCCCTGCTTTGGCTCACAAACTTACTCTAACTGCTTTTTTTTAAAAATTTTTTTAATAGTTGATTTACAATATTTTGTCAGTTTCTAACCAGCTTTTCACAAATGATCTCTTTTTTTTTTTTTTTCTTTTTATGGTCACACCTGCTGCATATGGAAGTTTCCAGGTTAGGGGTCGAATTGGGAGTTGCAGCTTCTTTCCTCAAGAAGGAAACAAAGAATACCTGCCATCCAGCAGCCCTCAGACTGCAGCCTCTCCATGGTGAGCCCTTAAAATGTGAAAACACAGGACAAATAGTCCCAGGTAGCTGAAGTGCATATTAAAGGAGTGATTTCTTTTCATTTTGTTTAGGGTTTCCCAAAAAATGGGCAGAGGATCTAAACAGACAGTTCTCCAAAGAAGACATACAGATGGCCAAGAAACACATGAAAAGATGTTCAACTTCACTCATTATTAGAGAAATGCAAATCAAAACCACTATGAAGTACCACCTTACACCAGCCAGAATGGCCATCAATCAAAAGTCTACAAACAATAATTGCTAGAGAGGGTGTGGAGAAAAGGGAACCCTATTACACTGTTGGTGGGAATGTAAATTGGTGCAACCACTGTGGAAAACAGTATGGAGATTTCTCAGAAAACTAAAAATAGAATTACCAGCATCCCATTCCTGGGCATCTATCCAGAGAAAAGCATGACTCGAAAAGATACATGTACCCCAGTGTTCACTGCAGGACTGTATACAATAGCCAACACATGGAAACAACCTAAATGTCCATCGACAGAGGAGTGGATAAAGAAGATGTGGTACATATATACAATGGAATACTACTCAGCCATTAAAAGGAAAGAAATAGTGGCATTTGCAGCAACATGGATGGACCTAGAAATGATCATGCTGAGTGAAGTCAGTCGGACAATGAGACACCAACATCAGCTATCACTTACATGTGGAATCTAAAAAAAAGGACACAATGAACTTCCTTGCAGAACAGATGCTGACTCACAGACTTCGAAAAACGTATGGTTTCCAAATGAGACAGGTTGGGGGGTGGGGGGAATGCACTGAGGGTTCGAGATGGAAATGCTATAAAATTTGGTTATGATGATCATTGTATAATTATAAATGTAATAAAATTCATTGAGGACTCAGATTAAAAAATAAATAAAAAAATAAAAACAAAAATAAAAAAAGGCATGATTTCAGAAAGCCCAGACTCTTCCTTGCCTCTTCCCGTACAAATAAAAGCACTACATTCCTTAACTTGAGATATCTGGGTTTTGTTTAGTAACAGTAATCTTTTGTTTCTACTACTTGCCCTTTGTTGCAAAACTCCTATATCTCCTGGCTCCCCCCTCACCTCCTTGGAACTGTTTCTCAGAGCTCTGAATGCTTCTTCCCGGGCTATAGTCCTCATTTTACCTCCAACAAAACTTAACTAACAACTTTCACCTTGTGCTTTTTTGTGGTTTTTTTTTTGGCTGTTCTTGTTATTTATGCTGTTTTTGGGGTGCCACATCCACGGCATGCAGAAGTTCCCAGGCCAGGAATTGAACCTGAGCCTCAGCATTGACCCAAGCCCCAGCAGTGACAATGCCAGATCCTTAACCCACTGAGCTACCAGGGAACTCCAACGTGTGGGACAAGTTTGTAACACTGGGTCTGAAAGTGAAACTGAAACACCTTTGACTCACATCCAGCCAAAAGCCCTGTTGGGACTTGAACCCATGTTTTTTGTCTCCTGTGGTTTTTTTTTGTTTTGCTTTTGTTTTTGTTTCTTGCTTTTTAGGGTTATACCTGTGGCATATGAAGTTCCCTGGCTAGGGGTTGAGTCAGAGCTGCAGCTGCAACCTACACCACAGCTCACAGCTATGCCAGATCCTTAACCCACTGAGTGAGGCCAGGGATCAAACCTACATCCTCATGATTCTAGTTGGGCTTGTTTCCACTGAGCCACAATGGGAACTCCCTGAACCTATGTTTTTTTAATTAGAATCGCTCGCCTCATAACTGGACTTACTGAGGCTCAGGTTCTTTGTGTCTCCGTGCAGAAGGAGTTTAGCAAGAGACAAAGTGATAGGCAAGAAATAGATTTATTGAGATAGGATGCTTGTGAGTGATGCAAGCAGACAGGCAAGGAGGTCTGCCCCGAGGATCAGGTGGGCTACAATTTTAGCATCCAAGGAAGGTGGGGAGGGGGAAAAGACTGCCTCTTCCTCATTTTTCAAATAGACATCAGGCTTACATCACTAGCTCCTCCTTCATATCTGGTAAGAGAGTATTCGACCTTATGAGGTCAAGTTAGGACTGTCATGGCTCTTACTCAAATCTGCAGAAGGGTGGTAACAGATGCCAAATTACGTTGACTCAACTCAGGTTTCCATGTAATGAGGGTCTCCTACTTTGGACTGTCATCTTTCCCTTAAAGTCCTATCCTTGGTCCTAAGAATCATCACCTTGCGGAACTTGAATGCAGATCTCATCTTATCCTTCACTTAATGACCTGAGGTTTTTATTTACAGTTTTATAGTTAGGCAAGCCTGCTTTGTTCCAAAACATTCTGATGACTCTCTTGGGCGATTATGATTATGAACTTACAGGGTCTCCCAAAGTTCCCTAGATTTCTCTCTCTATGGTCCCCTACTGGGACTTGTACAACCACCCGTGAAACTACCCTACTCCATCCCTATCAAAAGAACAAGGCTACTTCCTTCCAATGTGGTCCTCACAGCTTGACCCAACAAAGAGAAATCGTGTTTCCAATGCTGGTTTCTTATTGGTCCAGCTGACCAACTTGCTAACACTATCATTTATTGATAACTTGTTTTGAGAACACACACACATGCAAGCAAACAAGCAAAAAACCGAGAAATTTTTGCAAAGACTCTCTGATCTGGCCCTGCAGCCCTAGTGCCAACTCAATGCCTGGAACACAAAGAGCAGGAAATAAGTTCTGGGATGGAAATCAGAAAAACTGAAGTAGAAAGATCTGTCCCAGATTAATTCTAGCCATGCTCTTGATCTTGCTCTAAACACAGCATCAATCAAGGGCTTAAAGAGAGTAAGATCAGATGGAAACACAAGCTCATAGAAACCTGGGGAATAGCCTTAAAGTTATCAATTAATTTCCACCTCTCTGTGCAGTGTTTTTTTCGTTTTTTCTTTTTTCTTTTCTTCTTTTTTGCTTTCACGTAAAAATGTGGCAGGAAAGAATTCCTTTAGGATATAAAATAATCCTCTCACTGCTAAGAGAGAGATGAGCATAAAAAAAAAAATGTTCTGAGTATGAAGGAGTTTCCCATTCCTACTCAGCATGTTCTACATATGTCATCCTATAGATGACAGGTAAGACCTGCTTAAGTTGGAGTTCCCGTCATGGCTAGGACAGTAATGACCCCGACTAGTACCCATGAGGATGCCAGTCTGATCCCTGGCCTTGCTCTGTGGGTTAAGGATCCAGCACTGCTCTGAGCTGTGGTATAGGTCACACATGCTGCTCAGATTCTGCGGTGCTGTGGCTGTGGCTTTGATTCGACCCCTAGTCTGGGAACTGCCACCGGTGCAGCCCTAAAAAGGAAAAAAAAAAAAACAAAAAAGACCCATTGAGGTCTACAGTTTTTTTAAACCAGAAAACTTAAATTCTATTACATTTATTCTAATGTTCTGATCTCTATTGCATTAGTTACCTAGGGTTACTTTATTCTCTTACAAGGAAATAAAATGTAACGTTCCCTTTTTTTATGGAAATTTTCACACATACATCAAAATAAAACATGGAAAGATATGCAAATGGACTTCCAAGTACTCATTATTCAGTTTCAACAATTATCACCATTTTGCTGATTTTGTTTCTTTGCATTCACTCCACCTGGAATATTTTTTAAAACATGCCAGCTATCAAAGCATTTCATTAGTAAATACTTTAGGCTGCATCTCTAAAGAGGACTTTTTTTTTTAATAAAAAAACATAGCTAGAGCATCATCATTAACACTAATAAAATTAATGATGATTTCTTAGTATCTTCTGGTATTTAATCAATGTTCAAATTCCCTGATTGTTTCAATGACTGTTTACTCTTTGGTATATTTGAATTGGGTTTCCAAGAAGAACTACACACAATCCTCAATCTCAGAAGTTATCAAGTAAACTCACTTTTTAAAAAAATGAAATGTGTTTAGCAAGATTGGTGAAAAAATATATTTAGTAATATCTGGGTTTGTTGCAATCATATTGGCGAAAATGTGCGCAGCTATAATTTCATGGGAAGTAATTTGAGAGTAGCAATTGAGATGTAACTATGCTTATATTTGGTTAATATGTTTTAATGAATCAAGCCCAGTGAGCAGACTGTCATGTACAGTGGCGCAGGTTGTACAGTGCACAACTGGGATATAGATGAGAAGCTACTCACATTTTTTTCACTTTTAAAAGTTCAATTTAACTTAATTTAATTTAGTTTTTAATTACCCAGTGAGTTTTATTACATTTATAGTTGTACTAAGATTTAGGGCCGCACCCGCAGCATATAGAGGTTCCCAGGTTAGGGGCTGAATTGGAGCTGCAGGTGCTAGCCTACGCCATAGCCACAGCAACACCAGATCCAAGCCGCATCTGTCACCTACACCACAGCTCACGGCAACACTCGATCCTTAACCCACTGAGCAAAGCCAGGGATCAAACATGTATCCTCATGGATGCTAGTCAGATTTGTTTCCACTGAGCCATGAGGGAAAACACCTTTTTTTAAAATTTAAGAACATATTCACAGCCTATGGCAGTTCCCATTCTAGAGGTTGAATCAGAGCTGCAGCTGCAGGCCTATGCCACAGCCATAGCAACACCAGATCTGAGCCACATCTGTGACCTACACTGCAGCTTGTGGCAATGCTGGATCCTTATCCCACTGAGTGAGGCCAAGGATCAAACCTGTATCCTCATGGAGACTACATTGGTTACCAGCCACATGGGACCCCCTGGTAGGTTATTTATTGAGTCTTTTTCAGCAGACAGTAGGAAAAAGTTCCAGTGTTTAAAATCAGCGTAAGGAGTTCCCATCGAGGCACAGAGGAAACAAATCTGATTAGGAAACATGAGGTTAGGGGTTCAATCCCTGGACTTGCTCAGTAGGTTAAGCATCTGGCATTGTGGTGAGCTGTGGTGTAGGTCACAGATTCAGCTAGGATCTGGCACAGGCCTGCGGCTACAGCTCCAATTAGACCCCTAGCCTGGGAACCTCCGTGCTGCGGGTGTGGCCCTAAAAAGAAAAAAAGACCCCCCCAAAAAAAAATCAGCATAACATGACAATTTATTGACAGGAGCATGGAAAAAAAATGATACTTTTTAAATTTGTACATCATGTTGTATGGGGTGGTGGTGGTCCTGCATTTGTGCACAAAGAGGAATATTCAAGAAGTGGTGGCATTATCTGAAATAGCAAAATGATGGTGCGGATAATGTAAATCTCTTGATGTGTCATGGCATGATTTTTTAGATGTATTGGACTAATTTTGAAGTCGGGAGCATGATATTTGAGCAACTCCATTTGGATTAAAATACCTGTCTGTCACTTATTATCTCTTTGATCCGAAGACATGTTACTTTACTACCTACTCTTTTGCTTCAGTTCCTCATCTGGAACTGTTAGGGGACCACTGACTGAAAAGACCCACCTTGGCAGGCATGACAATAGCCACTTGCGGGAGTTGTCTCCCAGCAGGAGGCCCTGATAAAGAACAGGGTGCTGCCCTCAAGACTAACTAATTTGGGAGGGGCCAACAGGGAGGAGGAGAGGACCAGCCTCCCAGGATCCTTTGCGCTGGAATCCTTCATGGCTGAGAGAGGCGCCTGCGCCACCAAGAAGGACCCTGGGCCAGACCAAGTATGAGTGGAGCAAGATGATTTGGCCAGAGCCAACCCGGAAATTAACCAAATTCCCATAAAACTGGAGACTGTGAGCCACGTGGCAGAGCAGTTGTCCTGGGTTGTCCTCACCCTCCTGCTCTCCACCTGGGCGCCCCTTCCCAATAAAGTATTTTGCTTCCTCAGCATGTGTATCTCCTCGGACAATTCATTGCTGAGTGTTACACAAGCGCTCATGCTCAGGTTCTGGAAGGGGACCCATTCCTGCAACAGACTCTGGAGGTAAATGTTTCCATTTCATGGGATTGTTGCAAGGACTAAAGGAGTTATTGTCTAAAGAATTCAGAATAGGAGTTCTCTTGTGGCACAGTGGGTTAAGTATCTGGCGTTGTCACTGCAACTGCAGGCATGGGTTCAATCTCTGGCCTGGGAACTTCCATAAGCTGCAGGCATGGCCAAAAAATAAAGAAAAAAAGAAAAAAAAAGAACTCAGAATATAGAAAAGATCCTGGGACATGGGAAGGAATTTGTGTACTTGTTATGTCGTTTTCATTATTATTATTATTTATACCACTATTTTCTTATACCAGTGATGAATAACTTGAAAATTGTTAATATTTATAGTCGAGTTAGTATTCATCTTTAAAAATGAATCAACTATACTTTAATAAAAATAAATTTCAAAAAAGTTTCTTATTTTATATGAAAAAGACAAATTATTTCTATTTTTAAATATGAATTTGACAAATAAGACTGATTCTAGTATGTTTTTTCAATATATTTAATTCTTCTTCTTTTTTTTTTTTCATCTTTTATTTTTAGGGCTGCACTGGCAGCATATGGAGGTTCTCAGGCTAGGGGTCTAATTGGACCTGTAGCCATCAGCCTACACCACAGCCACAGCCATACCATATCAGAGCCATGTCTGCGACCTACACCACAGCTCACAATAACGCCAGATCCTTGACACACTGAGCAAGGCCAGGGATCGAACCTGAGTCCTCATGAACACCAGTGAGATTCATTTCAGCCTACATATTAATGATAGTTAAACAAATACAAAGGTACATTTTATTTTTAAAGATTTTTGTGAAAGTGTTTGCATGACCATGAGCTTCTTAGGCTAACCCACATACCAATGGTGCTTACTAAAGAATACATAAAATTTTCTAATTTCTCCATCAGAAATAAAGTAAATGAAATATATATTTTTTTTCATTTTTGGCTGCCCCATGGCATATGGTGTTTCCGGGCCAAGGATCAGATCTGAACCACAGCTATGACCTATGCCACAGTTTTGGCAATGCCAGATCCTTTGACCCATTGCTCCCAGCTGGGGATCAAACCTGCATCCTGGCCCTGCAGAGACACTGTCAATCCTCTTGTGCCACAGCGGGAACTCTATAAAAAATGAAATAGTTTTGAAAATAAAAATATTAAACATGAAGTTCTCTTGTGGTGCATCAGGTTAAGGATCTGGTGTTGTCACTGCAATGGCGCAGTTTTGATCCCTGCTGGCCCAGGAACATCCATATGCTTCAAGCGTGGCCAAAAAAGAAAATTAAAAAAAAATTTGAACAAAATCCAAATATAATTTATGTACAACAAAGATCATACAGTTTCAGTCCTATTCCCAGAATCAGGGGTGTATATAAAATATTCTTTTCAAAAAGTTTCCACAAACTATAAAGGTAATACAAATAACTTAAAAGGTTAAACTATAAAAACAGCTGGTGCAATAAAAGTCTTGAAATCCTGAAATGCCAAAGGCTAAAGTTGATTACACACATTCATGATTGATTTAGTCTCTGCAAGGCACTGTATACGCCAGAATTTCATTTCAAGGCTCAACTATTTGCCCAGCCACCTGGGACAGGGGGTTCGTAGGAAAGTTTGCAGAAGATAAAGTTCAAAGCTCTTAAAACTCACAGTCTCTGGAGAGCTGTGTCTCTGATTTCCATTGCTCTCTCCTATTTTTCAAGGACAGGTTGACATGGGGGCTACCTCCCCCCATCCCGTCATTGGGAGAGTGGATTCAATCTGGGCATTTTCCAGCAGGAAGGGGCTTGGCAGCGTAACTGTAGTTACTAGTGCAGCTGCTGAGTGTCCCCTGAGCCAATCCGTTCCTCCCCTTGGGGCAGGTGACAGATGGGGGGCTCTGTTCTCACAGCTGGGGCTGGCAGGAACTCTTCCATGTTGCATCCCAAGTAGAGATCCCTTCACTGGGAAAGGATGGACTCAGATGCTGAGAGGAGGAGGAGGTCCGAGTTTTAATGCTGCAGGCAAACGCATCACAGACAAACAGACAGTGAAGCCCTTGTCCATGCCCTGGCTTATAGGTGGATTTCCAGGAAAATAAGGTGATGCCTGCCTGCAAATATGGGAAATGGGCCAAGTGTTCAAGGTCAGGATGAAGAAGTTAAGACACATAGCAAGCAAGAGGGGCACAGGTGCACCTGAGAAGTAATTCTGTATTTCATCCATTGTGAACTGGGGGGAGAGATGATGAG
Organism: Phacochoerus africanus; assembly: GCF_016906955.1. Lineage (NCBI taxonomy): Eukaryota > Metazoa > Chordata > Mammalia > Artiodactyla > Suidae > Phacochoerus > Phacochoerus africanus. The sequence continues at coordinate 27,665,739 of NC_062558.1, read as the reverse complement.
GTGACCACTTGAGTGTTAGGCTTCATGGGCGATCACCTGCAAGGTGGAGGTAAGAACCCAACCAGAAAGTCCTCAGAGTTTCCATTCTTGCATAGGTTTGAAGAGGATCCAGCTCCTTGAATAAAGCTCTGGCTCCAGAGACGCCATTGAGTGAGCCAACAGAATGTTTCAAACACACATGATTTTGGCGGGATGGAAATGTGTTTCAAAAATCCAGAGGAGTTCCCACTGTGGTACAATGGACCTACAGCGTCTCTGCAGTGCCAGGACGCAGGTTTGATCCCCAGCCCAGCATAGTGGGTTAAGGGATCCAAGCACTGCCACAGCGACGGCATAAGTTGCAACTGTGGCTTGGATCTCTCCCTGGCCCAGAAACTCCATAGGGGCAACCAAAACAAACAAATGAAATCCAGAAAGATCTGGAAGTTTGGCTAATTTTTTTTCTCTCTCTCTCTTTTTTTTTTTTTTTGCTTTTTAGGGCCACACGTGATGCACATGGAGGGTCCCAGGCTAGGGGTCGTATTGGAGCTACAGCTGCCAGCCTACGCCACAGTCATAGCAACACAGGATCTGAGCCGCATCTGCGACCTACACCACAGTTCACGGCAATGCCGTTTCCTTAACCCACTGAGCAAGGCCAGGGATTGAACATGCAACCTCATGGTTCCTAGTCAGATTTGTTAACCACTGAGCCACAATAGGAACTCCAGGGATTTATTTCTTGAGAGTCACAACTTATCAGTTAAAACTAAGAAATATGGACATTTTCAGGGAGTGTTATTAATTCTTTCAAGGCCTAAAGGGAATATCTGAATCATCATCCAGTCAAGAAGACTGAAGCACTAAGACTTCTCCAAAGATGATGCCTGATATTTTTCTTTTTGGCTGCTCTCGAGGCATGCAAAAGTTCCCGGGCTAGGGACCCAACTCATGCCACAGAAGTAACCTGAGCAGCAGCAGCGATAACGCTGGATCTTTAACCTGCTGTGCCGCAAGAGAACTCCAAAGACTGTTCTTTTTTTTTTTTTTTTTTTTTAGCACCACACTTGTGACATATGAAAGTTCCCAGTCTAGGGGTCGAATCAGAGCTGTAGTTGCCAGCCTACACCACAGCCACGGCAACACCAGATCCGAGCCACATCTGTGACCTATGTTGCAGTTTGTGGCAATGCCTGATCCTTTACCCACTGAGCGAGGCCAGGGATTGAATCCGCATCCTCATGAATACTAATCCAGTTTTTAACCTGCTGAGCCACAATGGGAATCCCAAGGCCATTTATTCTTTACAGTAATTGAAAAACGCCACAATTTCTTACTCTATGGAGAAAAAGAATCCCCTGCTCTGAAGATTAAAACCACCATAATCCATGGATGTTTTCAAAATTAATTTCAGTTGGTGTAGCTGTTTGCAGACCCTTGGAGGATAATGTTTGTGCTGACCTCATTTAATAATTGTATCAAGGAGCTGATTTTATAGTTTCCTCCATAAACACATGAGATAAACTCTAATTAGAAAACGAATTACAGTTGCCCCTTGAGCAACAACAGAGGTTCCAGGTGCCAACCCTCCTTGCAGTCGAAAATCTGCTTTTAACTTTTGACTTCCTCTGAAACTTAAGTACCAAGAGTTTACTGTTGACCAGAAGCCTTACCGGTAACAAAAACAACTGATGAACACATCTTTTGTATCTTTTTTTTTTTTCCTTCTTTTTTCAGCACCCTGCTGCACATGGAGTTCAGATCAGACCTACGCCACAGCTGCAGCACTGCCAGATCCTTTAACTCACTGCCCCAGGCTGGGGTTGGAACCTGTGTCCTGGCGATGCAGAGACACCACCAATACCATTATGCCACAGCGGGAACTCCCATCTTTTATACCTTATATGCATTATTTATTGTATTCTTATAATAAAGTCAGCTAGATAAAAGAAGGTATTATTAAGAAAATCATGGATGGAGTTCCCCTTGTGGTGTAGCGGAAATGAATCTGACTAGTATCCATGAGGATTTGAGTTCAATCCCTGGCCTCACTCAGTGAAGTGGGGATCCAGCGTTGCCATGAACTGTGGTGTAGGTCACAGAGGAGGCTTGGATCCTGCGTTCCTGAGGCTGTGGCATAGGCTAGCGGCTATAGCTCTGATTTGACCCCTAGCCTGGGAATCTTCATATGCCATGGATGTAGCCCTCATAAACCAGAAAAAAAAAAGAAGACCATGGCATTCTCTGGTGGCTCAGCAGGTTAAGGAGCTGGTATTTTCGCTACTGAGTCTTTGTCTGCTGCTGTGGTGCAGGTTTGATACCTGGCCGAGGAATTTCCAGTTGTAGCACCACCCCTCCCCCCAAAAAAACCGTAAGGAAGAGAAAATACATGTGTTGTACAGTAAATTTATGGAATCCATAAGTTTAAGTGTCTGTTTACAAGATGAATCTTTTGTCTGCTCGTACCCATATTGATACTGTCTATAGATATAACACTATACATGTTACACGTAGCAAGTCAAACGCCGGAAACTGAGCAACACATTACAGTCATGACAGAAGCTTTTAGGTGGGACGCAGACACTCACACATGGCTTTGTGATGACCAGTTTTATCCCCCACTGTCCTTCGCTTGCATAAAGGAAGGTTAATAGAGAAGGCGTATTCTGGCCAAGAAGCAACTCTGGGCTGGAATTTATTGAAGATGATGTAATTCTATTCAACTTCCAAAATTCCCCTCTTGAAGATGGAATAAAAAGAAAGGCAGATTTATCCTTCTGTGCGTCTCCCTGCCCTTGAGGTACACCTTTTGAAAGCGGTAGGTTCTTTCTCTTCTTGAAACATTGAAATGCATCCTCTTTATATCAGGCATAGTTGAATGAATGGAGTGCTCTGGGCAGGTAGGGGACAGGCTGAATGGCTTGAGTCTTGGCCTCCTCCGATGGGTGTCACTCTATGAAAACACGGCGTCAATAGCTGAATGTCAAGTGGATTAACCTGTCAGACCTGGAAATATTTGCCTCGTAGCATTGGAACATTTAGAAAACAGAATGCCATCCTAGTATCAGCATCTCACTCGCCATTAAAGTATCAGGATTTACATCATTCTTCGCCACAGGATTATTTTTCACCAGCTTTAAAATCCTAACAATACGACAAGGTCTCATCTGTACCTTGTCCACAGAATTCTTGAAGCAGACCAGCTCCTGGTAACAGGTGTATTTAACCAGATTCATATACACATTACCAAGATAAATAGCTCTTTCATGGAGCATGAAATGACATCAATCTGTAAAGCTCAGTGTGGACCTGAAGCCATACCTGCCTGGCCCTGCCTGGGTTCCATCCTGCAACCTGAATTTAGAGAAATCTCAGCGGTCTGAACCGGAGAATAGTTAAGATTCCCCCCATCACATAGAAACACGCTCTTTAACTTTACCTTTGGAGAGTGGGCTAAAGACAGAATTAAGTAATTATTCGTGCAATTACTTTCTCTTTTCAAAGCCACGTTCCTTAATAGCCTACTCGCTGGAAAGGTGAATTAAATGAAAGAAGCAGACTGTGGAGAACCTTCCTGAACTGAAGTGTGTGTATCCCCAGCTGAAGAGAACAGCCAGCCCTCACCTGCTCTCCGCTGTCTCCGTGGAAGAATATGGACCCCTGGTTAATTAATCTTCCATGTTTCGATGGGAAAAAAGGAGAGGCTGTTTTACACCAACATCCCGATATTTAAATGCTTAATTTAATTAAAGGATACACCTCGCGCCAGGCAAACAGGTTGGCTCCCTGCTGTCACTTTGCAAAAGGCAAATGTCTGTCTATTTGTCTTGAAGTCTGATACTAGATCAAAAGGGGAAAGGCCCTTCCTCGGCTTCCTACTGTATCCTCAGTAGCCTGTGATCCGACCCAGTAAAGGCTCAACCTATACTTTTTTTTAAATTAAAGTATGCTTGACTTACAATGTTTCTTCAATTTCTGCTATACAGCAGACTGACCCAGTCATACATGTAAGCACATTTTTTCTCACACTGTCTTCCATCATGGTCTATCCCAAGAGATTGGACATAGTTCCCTGTGCTGTACAGTAGGATCTCATTGCTTTTCTATTCCAAATGTAAGAGTTTGCATCTACTAAGCCCATCTATCCCAACTCCCTGCCCTCAACCTGTACTTCTTCAGTAAATGAATTTGGCAGATTAAAAACAACCACGGGAGAGTTCCCCAGTGGCTCAGTGGGTTAAGGATCCAGTGATGTCACTGCTTCTGTTCGAGTCACTGCTGTGGCTGGGATTTGATCCCTGGCCAGGGGACGTCCATATGCCTCAGGCATGCCTACCACCTCCCCAAAAGCCATCATGCAAAGTGTGGTCATCCTGGGACACAGAATACTATTGACGTTAGCCAAGGAATGTGAAAAGTGTCATCTATTTCTAGCTATGGCTTGCTTATCGTCATCTCTAAGTTCCTTTGATGTCTTGCTATGGGACAAGGATGTATGGTTTGTGGGTGGGGTCTTGTTAAGAGGAGGATCACGCAGTTTTCGAAAGCCACCCAAGAGGAGAGAGCACCTGTTTAGAATTCTTTGCCAGTTGTTGCGATTTCAAGGTTAGAGAAAAATAGTCATGGGCCAGTTTTGGTTTCCATTCAAAGACACTTAGTAAGAAACTTTTAAACAACCTTTAATGGCTCCTCAAAAGCTGCCCCCCAAACAACACCGAATTGAGCAAGCACGTCCTTAATATCATTAGCGTAAATGTCAGCGCTTTCTTTTCGTTGGACATTGTTTATTCGTTGGAAGGAGATCAAAGGGAGGGGGAGGAACACACAACCAAAGCCCAGGAACAGGGATGGGACAGAATCCATCCTTGATAAGCCCCCCCCCCCCCCCAAGAGAGATTCTGCTCGAAGACACAGTGGGATTTGCCGTCCTCTCGTCCATTGCCACCCCTCCCCCACTCCCTGCCCAAACTCAGACTTCGCTTTAGGAAGCACCTGCAGCTGCCTGCCTGCTCCTAGCTCGGCGTCCCTCTGTCCCATTGTGCCTACAGAGACCAATGGTCCAGCTAGCTCATCCTAGCACTTTCTGTAATGCTTGTTGGCACAGGAGTGATTTTTCTACACATAACCCTAAGTGGTGCCACCAAGGTGACTGTCATTCTTTCCCCCACAACTGCTGTGGTTTCAGACTTCTGCTCCTGAATCTTATGGCTGTGGCTCTGAGGATCCTTCGCAGGCTCATGAGTGAAAACCGGCGCTTGTGGTGGTGGACCAGGGGGATGAAGCCATAGAGGTTGCTTCTCCCTCCCTCCCTCTCTCTTTCCCTCCCTCTTCAGGAAAATCCAGGTCCTGGTGTCTGACTGCCTATTTCTGGCCTTGCGATTTGGGGCTGGCCTCCCCAAGCCTCCACTTACCCACCAAATAACAGGGACCATCGCATCCACCTCGAATTGCAGGCAGGAGTTGAAGACGATCAGCCAGGAGGATCAATCATACATTCAGTTGTTCAAGGAATATTTGCTGAAGGTTTACTGTACAAGGGAGCGGGGAAGCAAACACAACTCTTTCCTGACTCTACTTGTTTAAGTGATTCATGATTTGGGGCCTCTGCCTCACCAGTTCTTGGGGAGACCACCCACTGGGGAGACCACCCAATAGGTCGTGCCTATTACTGGTATCAATTGAAAAAATAAAAAAACACAACACAAGAGTTGTGAGTTAAGTTTTAACACAGGTAAATAGAGGACTATAGCCCGGGAGGCCACATTTCAGGGGGCATTGAGGGTCAGCAGCTGCAATGGCTCATGATTCATTCCTCGTAGAGGCAGATGGCAGCATCAATGACGAGGTCCTAAGTTAGGACAGTTTCTTACCTGGGTAACAGCAATTACTGTGTGCAGTCGAACTGCCCGGGGTCATGCATCCATTTGTCATTTACTAGCTGTGTGACCTTGGGTAAGTTACTCAACCTCCCTGGGCATCAGAAATGGTGACAATCCTCTCAAGAACTGGAGAAGAATAGAAACAGCTAGAAGCAGCAAGGAGTATTTTTGTAATGCTTCATAATTTGCAAATTGGTGTCGTATTATGAAATCACTCTTGAGCCTCATAATGAGACTGTTTCCGTTAAATATTTAGAAACATTTATAAATGTGGAAATTGAAGCATGGAGAGTGTATTTGGCTAGGGCTAAGACTCGAGTAATTTAGCAATACTGAGGTAAAATTAGCCTACCATAAAATTAACCGTTTAACGGTGGATAATTCCGTGGCACTCAGTACGTTCACGATGATGTTCAACCGTTGCCTCTATGAAGTTCTGAAACATTTTCATCACCCCCCAAAACAAACCCCGCACACATTTCCTCATTCTTCCCCAGTTCCTGGAAACCACCAAACGGCTCTCCGTCTCAATAGATTTGCTTATTCCAGGCATTTCATATAAATGGAATGACACAGTATGTGGTTTTTGCATCTGGCTTCTTTCGCTCAGCATCCTGCTTCTGAGGGTCACCCACATGGCAGCCTGTCAGGGCTCCATCCGTTTCGGTGGCTGATGAATATTCTGTTGGATGGATATGACCCACCTTGTTCATGCATTCATCCACTCATCTGCTGAGGGATGTTTGGGTTGTTTCCCTCTTTTTGACCATTATAAATAGTGCTACTATGACTCATTGGGTAAATGTAACCCATGTCTTTTTATTTTTTAGTTGTTTTATGTATTCATTTACTTTTTTACTTAAAAATTTTTTTTTATGGCGGCACTCACGGCATATGGAATTCCAGGGCCTGGGCAGAGCTGCAGCTGTGGCAGAATCTTTTAATACATTGTGCCAGGCTAGGGAATGGGGAACCTGTGCCTCCACTGTGACTTGAGCCACAGCAGTCAGATTCCCAAACCAATGTGCCACAGCAAAATTTCAAACCCATTTTTTTTTCTTTGTCTTTTTAGGGCTGAACCCACGGCATATGGATGTTCCCAGGCTAGGTCCAATAGAAGCTATAGCTTCCAGCCTACACCAGAGCCACAGTAACAAAGGATCCAAGCTGTGTGACCTACACCACAGCTCACAGCAATGCTGGATCCTTAACCCACTGAGCAAGGCCAGGGATCGAACCTACGTCCTCATAGATACTAGTCAGGTTCATTACTGCTGAGCCATGACAGGAACACCTCAAACCCAGGTCTTTTTAGAAAATTCATGGTGATGATTTGACTACCTGGTGTTAGAGCACAAGGTCTAGCAATCCTTCCTCTGCTTCTCTGATGCAACAATATGCTTGGGGAGCCTGGTGGGGAGCAGGCTCTGTCCTAGTCACTGGGGACACAGCTGCGAACAAGAGCAATCCCATCTCTTGGGGCACCACCGTCTAGTGACTTAGGTGATAAATGGAATTGGTCCACAGAGACACATTGCCTGGTGGTAAGAGCTGGGGAGAAGGCCAGTAAAGGAGTAAGAGATGCCCCGGACTGGGGACGGATGACCAACTCATACTGAGTAGTCCAGAGAAGTTTCTCTGACAAGATGACACTTCAGCAGAGGCGTTATGCAAGTGAGGGGCGGGAGCATTTCAAGGGAAGAGAGCGTTAGGTGAAAATCAAACCCAGGTTCAAATTCCAGCTCTGCCACATGGCAGCTGCCTTGCCTTGAGCAAATGATAGACTCTGTGAGGTGCGGTTTTCTCCTTTGTCTAATGGGATAAAATAATACCTGTCTCAAGGTTGTCTTCTCGTGGTGCTTCGAAGATGCTGTATGCAGCTCTGCGTTTTGCAGTTTTTTTTATTTTATTTTATGCAGAGAGCTCTCTGTGGTGCAGTTAAGAATCTGGCAAATGTTTTGAGGACAAAATTGGAGGGTGGCGTTTACTTCTTGGTGCCTTTCTTCTCTTCAGGATCACGGCCCCTCAAGTCCTGGCTCTTTTTTTTTTTTGGCAGCTGTGAACGCAATTTTTGCCTCTCTAGGCGGGTGGGATTGCTAAAAGCTCGGCTGGATTCTTATGATATTTAATTCCAAAATACTCTCAAAACACATGCCTGATGGAAGCAAAACCAATTTGGCAGGTGCTTCTCCAGGCAGGGATGCCAGAAGATCAAGTATAGTCCCCAGTTTTAGGTGATCTGAAGCAGCAGTGGAATTCTATATATATCATCGCACTTACCACATTGAACTGTTTTTGTCAAAAGGCCCAGCTCCTCCTTTCCCTCTTCAAGCTCTTTTCCAGATTCTTGCCTTCAAGTGAGCTGGAAAACCCGGGCTAGGTAAGGAGAAGCAGCCTTCCCTGCTCAGATAAGTATTTATCTAGTGGGTGGCAGGGAATTCTCTGTTGAATCCACTGAGCAATAAAAGTTATGTGAAGAAAGATGCTTAGGAATATCTATCCTGCAAAGAATCAAGGAGTGAGAAAAAAGACGGATGTAGAAAAAAATCTAGGGCAGTCATTCTCTATTATCCGCTCCTGGGTCAATTCAAATAATCATTGTGCTGCTCTGCACGTCTGAATTATTTCTCTGTACCCATTTGCCTCTCTCAAGGCTGCCAAAGTAGGTTTTTTTTGGCTGAGCCCACGGCATGCAGAAGTTCCCCTGATGGAGGATCGAATCTGAGCCATAGCAGCGACCTGAGCCATAGCATTGATAAGGCTGGATCTTTAATCTGCTCAGCCACCAGGGAACTCCTCAAAGCATCTTCTTAGCAAGTTGCCAGGGCATTTTGCAAATGACACCCCAAATGCCCATGCAGAATAGGAACTCACCAAGAGAGTGACATTTGCAAGATAAGGGCTAGCCTCTCATCTTCTAGACAGCTTGGCTGCTTGGGGGGGGAATGAAATGTTTCTCTTATGCAATTTTGCCACTTATAAGAGTGTGAGTGCCTCTGAGAACAGACGTAAAGCCTTACTACTTTTGGGATAGAACCTGTTTGCCTCTCCCTCCTGTGGGGATGTCTTGTTTTACAAGCCGTCATAACTTTGAGCCCACAGTCCTTCTTCCCCTGCTGTGCTGAATTTTGATATCAACCACTATTTCAATAACAGACTCTTTGCTAGCCGGCACTGTTATGGAAGATATTGGAACTGGCAGCATTCATGGGAATGGCCAGCCATGGAGTAACGATGACCAAGAGAATTTAAGGAGAAGGAGAAGCTGACCAAGCAGGAGGCAAGCAGGTGGCTGGATAGATGGTGGTGGTGGTGGTGGTGGGGTTTACCTATTCAGTGCTAGGCTTCATCACTTATGAGACAAATAGTGGACCTCACTGTGCCTCAGCTTCCTATCTATGCAGTCAAGTACCAGTCATGCCCACTGTTGGAAGTATTCAATGAGAAAATGCGTGCAAACCTCAGAGCCTGGCTCAATCTATACCCACCTCTCTCTTTAATAAACACGCCACGCCAGAGACAAATCTATATTTTCCATCATCTATCTATTGATGCCACTGCATCCAACCATAGTTACTGATTGTATCCTTACTACGTGCAAGGCAAGTTCTAGAAGCATTGACAATTTGAGAAATGCATTTCAATATGATTAAAAACAAACAATTTTCCAAATGTATTTGCTCTGATGAATGAGTTCGTTGACAGCCAAGAAACTCTGAGGTTTTCAATCTCCAAGTGTTCCTCTATCCTTAGAAATCCAAACTCGAGGAATTTCTGCTGTGGCACAACAGGATCAGTGGTGTCTCTGCTGCGTTAGGACGCAGGTGTGATCCCCAGCCTGGCACAGTGGGTTAAAGGATCCAGTGTTAATGCAGCTGCAGCTTAGGTTGCAACTTCAGCTTGGATCTGATCCCTGGCCTGGAAACTCCATATACCATGGGGTGGCCAGAAAAGAAAAAAAAAATGTCAAACTCTGAGGGGCTCCCTTTACATAAAACCCAATGTGACTAATGCCCTCAGAATCATAAAACTGAGTGGTGACCTCACTGCCTCTGTAATTCAGAACTCTTTCTGCTCCTCCTGAACTTTCCTGAGCAGGGATGGAGTGGGAGAAGCTGGGGTGTCCAGGAAAAGTAGACAAGGTGTCCCCATTTCTACTCTTTGCCTATCCTTTCCCCAAACAACATCTGGTCTCTCTGGGACACAGAGAAGGGACCAGAGAGTCCACAAGTGGCTTTGCAGGCAAATCACATTATGGAGTCTGCTGACCTGTAGTCTTTGTCTCCCTGTTTCTTAAGTTCGACGGAAACAGCTTTTACTGTTCTAACCTGGGTATGTCTTGGAATATAGAAAGCAGGGGGTGCCAGACATCAGGGCTGATTGGATAAGAGGCTAATGAGACAGAGTCCCTTCATCTCAGACTCAAAAAATTGTCATAAAAATGCACAGTTGCAGGTGTTGGGTCTCTAGGCCCTTCCTAGTTGCCCGAAGGCCAACTTTCAGAGCTGGAGAAGCTCAAAGGCCCCAAACAGGCCATTGCTGTGAAGTTTTGGCAGGAAAGAAGGCACAAAGCCAGGCAAATATTGTGGTTGTCTCCATCTTTTTCCTAAGATATATAAATGTAATGTGCTTGCCATTGAGGCTCTCTATTGACTCCTGGGTCCCTGTGATGGCTGCCATACTGCCATGGGGGTCAGAGGTTCTGGTAAGGAAATGAACACTCTGGAGTTCCCACTGTACAAGGGAATGAGTTAAGGGTTAAGAACCTGACATGGTGTCCGTGAGGATGTGGGCTCAATCCCTGGCCTCGCTCGCTCAGTAGGTTAAGGATCCAGTGTTGTCACCCACTATGGCATGGGTGGCAGATGTGGCTCGGATCCGGTGTTTCTGTGGCTGTGGCATCAGCCTCAGCTGCAGCTCTGATGCAACCTCTAGCCTGGGAACGTCCATGTGCTGTCACCACCCGAGCCAAGATTTCTTCTGCCACTCTTCCAGCCTTTGCTTTGATGCCATATTCAAGCCTTCTCCTATCTCTACCATCACCAAAGCCTCCTCACTGAAGCTCCAAGATGGATGTTTCTTTATGCATTTCAACCCACCAGGGCACACCCAGCGTGGCTTTCGTTTCTGAACCCTCAGAAAACGAAAACAAAGATGAAACAATTGTTCTGCAACCGTTCGCTTCAGTTAGGTCTCTCTGAATCCTTAAGTGTCTTCTCGTCTCGTGACAGCAGCGATTGTCACAAGCAGGAGCAGATGGAGAGAGACAGGGCACCGAAGGAAGCCTTGGAGAACGTCCAAGCTGACCCTCCTCGTCGACCTCCAGCAGAAAATAGCATTAGTCGCATGGTTATTAAAAGGCCTTGCTTTCAATAGGCTCCTTGAGCAGGGAGATCATGACCAAAAAACCGCCACGAACACTGGGAACTTCATTTATTGACCAATTTCTTTCAAAAAAGGTGACTATGGTAATGGGGAAAATGAAAAAATCAATCTTATAAAAACACGTTTTCCTTCTTTCTTCCTTTCTCCCTCCCTTCCGTCCTCCTCCCTCTCTTCCTTCCTTCCTTTCTTGCTTTCTCTCTCTCCTTCTTTCTTTCCTTCTTTTTTCTGTCTATATATCTATCATGTTTCTACTATCTTTCTTTCTTCCTATCATCTATCTATCTTTCTGTCTACTTTCTTTCTTTTCTGTATACCTATCATCTGTCTTTATTTTATTTTTTTTTTTGTCTTTTTGCCATTTCTTGGGCCGCTCCTGCGGCATATGAAGATTCCCAGGCTAAGGGTCTAATCAGAGCTGTAGCCACCGGCCTACACCAGAGCCACAGCAACGCGGGATCCGAGCCTTGTCTGCAACCTACACCACAGCTCACGGCAACGCCGGATCGTTAACCCACTGAGCAAGGGCAGGGACTGAACCCGCAACCTCATGGTTCCTAGTCGGATTTGTTAACCACTGCGCCATGACGAGAACTCCTCATTTGTCTTTATTATCTGTCTATCTATCTCTCTGGTAGATAACAATATTATTTCCATTTGACAGATGAGGAAATAGAAGCAGAGAGAGTACCCAGGCTTCTCCACAGAAGTTTGGTTATGAAAAGTGTCAGAGCCAAGATTCAACTCAGGCAGGCTGGCCCTGAGGTTAACATGGTGAGCAATTGCTAAGCTGCTATGGGCGTGCTCAAATGGTCTGTATTTGTTATTTGTGGGGATTTTTTGTTTGTTTTGGGATGCTTCCACGGCACATAGAAGTTCTCGGGCCAGGGATCAAATCTGCCACAGCTGCAGCAACACCGGATCCTTAACACTGTGCTGGGCTGGAGAATCGAACCTGCACCGCCACAGAGACAATGCCGGATCTTTACCTGCTGCTCAGCAGGAACTCCTGTATTCATATTTTTAAAAAAGGAACATTGTAAAAAATGTTATTGAATCAATATATGGGTTCCAATTAGATATGTCAGCATAGAAATCATGCCCAGGTAGAACTTTAGAATTAGGCAGTAGACATTAAAAAGCTAGGTAGGAGTTCCCATCACAGCTCAGTGGTTAACGAATCCAACTAGGAACCATGAGGTTGCGGGTTCGATTCCTAGCCTCACTCAGTGGGCTAAGGATCTGGCGTTGCCGTGAGCTGTGGTGTAGGTCGCAGACATGGCTTGGATCTGGTGTTGCTGTGGCTCTGGTGTAGGCTGGCGGGTACGGCTCTAGAAAATGACCAAAAAAAGAAAAAAAAAAGCTAGGTAGGTGAGGGGAAGGTGGCCAGACTTCAGAGGCAAGAAGAGTGGACCACCCCTCCCCTTAGTTATCATCAGGCAGAGATGTGGTCTTGTCTGGACAGATATTCTGATTTTTTTAAAGAGTTGTCATAAATCTGGAATTTGATTGAAAATCTCCCCATTTTTGTATGTTGGTGACACATTTAAGTTAGTCTTTAGCACTGTGCATGTCAATGTAGAAAGAAGCGAGGGAGGCTCAGAACAGACTTTTTTTTAAATGATTTTAATTTTTTTCCCTTATAGCTGGTTTTACTGTGTTCTGTCAATTTTCTACTGTATAGCAAGGTGACCCAGTCACACATACATATATACATTCTTTTTCTCACATTATATTTCACCATCGTAAGTGACTAGATATAGTTCCTAGTGCCATACAGCAGGATCTCATTGCTTATCCATTCCAAAGGCAATAGTTTGCATCTATTAGCCCCAAGCTCCCCATCCATCCCACTCCCTCCCCTCCACCCTTGGCAACTACAAGTCTGTTCTCTAAGTCCATGATTTTCTTTTCTGTGGGAAGATTCATTTGTGCCGTATATTAGATTCTAGATATAAGTGATATCATATGATATTTGTCTTTCTCTTTCTGACTTACTTCATTAGTGTGAGAGTCTCTAGTTCCATCCATGTTGCTACAAATGGCATTAGTTTGTTCTTTTTTATGGCTGAGTAGTATTCCATTGTGTATATATATCACACCTTCTTAATCCATTCATCTGTCCATAGACATTTAGGTAGTTTCCATGTCTTGGCTATTGTGAATAATGCTGCAATGAACATACAGGTGCATGTGTCTTTTTCAAGGAAGTTTTGTCAGGGTATATGCCCATGAATGGGATTGCTGGGTCATAATATAGTTCTATATATAGTTTTCTAAGGTACCTCCATAGTGGTTGTACCAATTTACATTCCCACCAACAGTGTAGGAAGGTTCCCTTTTCTCCACACCCTCTCTAGCTTTTGTTATTTGTGGACTTATTAATGATGGTCGTTCTGACTGCTGTGAGGCGGTACCTCATAGTAGTTTCAATTTGCATTTCTCTAATAATCAGTGATGTTAGGCATTTTTTTTTATGTGTTTGTTGTGCCTCTGTATATTTTCTCTGGAGAATTGTCTGTTTAGGTCTTTTGCCCATTTTTCCATTGGGTGGTTGGCTTTTTTGCTGTTGAGTTGTATAAGTTGTATGTTTTAGAGATTAAGCTCTTGTTAATTGCATCATTTGAAACTATTTTCTCCCATTCTGTAAGTTGCCTTTTTTTTTTTTAAATGGTTTCCTTTGCTGTGCAAAAGCTTGTTAATTTGATTAGGTCCGATTGGTTTAGTTTTGCTTTTATTTCCACTGCCTTGGGAGACTGACCTTAGAAAACATTTGTAAGGTTGATATCAGAGAATGTTTTGCCTGTGTTCTCTTCTAGGAGTTTGATGGTGTCTTGTCTTATGTTTAATCTTTGAGCCATTTTGAATTTATTTTTGTGCATGGTGTGAGGATGTGTTTAAGTTTCATTGATTTACATGCAGCTGTCCATTTTTCCCAGCACAAGACTGTCATTTTCCCATTTTATGTTCTTGCCTCCATTGTCGAAGATTAATTGACTGTAGGTGTCTGGGTTTATTTCTGGGTTCTCTATTCTGTTCCATTGGTCTGTCTGTCTCTTTTGGTACCAGTACCACACTGTCTTGATGACTGTAGCTTTGTAATATTGCCTGAAGTCTGGGAGAGTTATGCCTCCTGCTTGGTTTTTGTTCCTCAGGATGGCTTTGGCAATTCTGGGTCTTTTGTGGTTCCATAATATAAATTTTTGGATTGTTTGTTCTAGTCAGAACAGATCTTTGCGAAGAAAGGTAGCCCTCAGACATCAGGGTGAGACCTCCAGCACTGAATTTGGCTTGAGATTTGAGCTGCATGGAATTGTCTCAGATGAGTGGTCAGTATGGTGTGAGCACAGCCAGGTGGACCCAGGGGCTGGGGGTTTGGAGTGTTTCTAGCTATCTTCCTGATTCAAGGCAATAGGGACAGGCTCCTGCTACTTAAGACATGGGCTTCACGTCTGAGTCCAGAAGCACGGAAGGATGATCTTGTATAATTGATCCTAAGGCACAGAGCACAAAGCCTCCCAGTCTATTAAGGGCATTATCAGTGGAAGAGGGATGGATGTTTTTCCACCCCCGCTAATGTCTCAGCTCCTGCTGAGGTGGCAGCGAGGAATTTAAACCTCAGCTTTGAATTACAAATTGAGGAAGGAAACCAATGAGAGGGGAAAAGTAAGTATAAACCTTTTTCCTGAGAAAGGCTGGAGGCTGTGATCCAGTAATGATCGTGGTTGTGGTTCCCATTAAGCTAATGAGACATATATGCAAATAGTCTGTAAATATACAAGTTGCCTTCGTATTGGGTTAAGTATCCTTTAAAAATTTTTTTTTTTTTGTCTTTTCAGGGCTGCACCCGTGGCATATGGAGGTTCCCAGGCTAGGGTTCTAATTGGAGCTACAGCTGCCGGCCTACAACACAGCCACAGCAACATGGGATCTGAGCCACATCTGTGACCTACACCACAGCTCATTTCTGCTGCGCCATGATGGGAACTCCCTAAAAAACTTTTTTTTTTAGTTAAAGTATAGTTGATTTACAATGTAAGGTCAATTTCTGCTTACAGCAAAGTGACCCAGTCATATATATATATGGTTCAATTCCTGGCTTCCTTCAGTGGGTTAAGGATCTGGCATTGCCATGAGCTATGGTGTGGGTCACAGATGTGGCTTGGATCCTGCATTGCTGTGGCTGTGATGTAGGCTGGCAGCTGTAGCTCTGATTTGACCCCTAGCCTGGGAACCTCCATATGCCACAGTGCAGCCCTAACAAACAAACAAACAACAACAAAAAAAATAGAGACTTTACTTACATATATTATTTTTCTCATATTATCTTCCATCATGCTCTATCCCCAGAGACTGGCTAGAGTTCCCTGTGCTGTACAGCAGGACCTCATTGCTTATCCACTCTAAATGGAATAGTTTGCATTTACTAATCCCAAAGTCCCAGTCCATCCCACTCAAGGATCCTTTTAATGTTTCATGTGATGTCTTATAATCCTGAATAGACCCAAGAAGTTCGTTTAGCCATAAAATGAAAAGGAAACCACATTCTACGTGAAGATCCATTGAGCTTCCATAGGCTGAAATGAGGTCAATCACTGACTTTCAGGCACTACTAGGATTTGCTGGTTCCAGATGCTAACAGGTTCAGAGAAAGACAAGTCTCTCTGTCACAGTGGAGGGACCGACCCCACTTGCACCAGGATCAATTCATTCCTGGCTCTTCTGCGGCTGAGCCACATTGTATCTGGCATGTATCTTAGATTCTTTTCAATCAGTGAGGATTGTTAGGGTCACCAAAGGAGGAACACAGACTGGAGGCCAAGTCAGTAAATCGAGAGAGATTTATTACCGCATCCGAAACAGATGGGCTGAGCTCAAGTTAGCATCAGCTCTGACTGGGAGGACAAGTTAGTTTTATAAAGCTTTGTGGCGGGAATCTGTGGTGAGGGTCTATGGTGGGAACTTGTGGCAAGGACAATGAAAGGATGGTTACACAATTTGGGGAGGGGGTGGGGGGTTGAGTCCCATGACTGAGTGAGTGTTGGCAGGGAAAATTCTAGGGAAAGGGAAAAATTAGAACCATGAGGGAAGATGGTTGGGGTCTGAGTCTCATGACCAGGTAAGTGCAGCAGCAGGAACTGATGTACAGTGGCCGGTTAATCTGTATAGGTGGTTAATCTTTGCAGGCGGTTGTTTCCCATAGACTGTTGTGTCTTGCTGTCCACCTCAGGCCAACAGCCCCGCATTCCCAGGGAGGGGGCTCCTTCCATTCTCCTGGGAACCTATCAAGGGTGGATCAATTTTTATGTTTCCATAATTTCAAATGTATATAATCCCACCTCCAGTTGCTTTAAACAAAAAGCAACTTTCGGAGTTCCCGTAGTGGCTCAGTGGTTAACGAATCCGATTAGGAACCATGAGGTTGCGGGTTCGGTCCCTGCCCTTGCTCAGTGGGTTAAGGATCCGGCGTTGCCGTGAGCTGTGGTGTAGGTTGCAGACGCGGCTCGGATCCCGCGTTGCTGTGGCTCTGGCGTAGGCCGGCGGCTCCAGCTCTGATTCAACCCCTAGCCTGGGAACCACCATATGCCGCGGGAGCGGCCCAAGAAATAGCAACAACAACAACAACAACAATAACAACAACAACAAAAGACAAAAAAAAAAAAAAGCAACTTTCCCTTATTCAAGAGCAAGAAGTCCAGCTTACAAGCTGCTGCAGGGTCGATGGATTCAGAAGCTTGGGGATGCCATCAAGGGTCTGGGTTCTTTTCATCTTTGTGGTCTACCATCCTGGACATTCCCTCCATCCTCAAGCATAGCAGGGCTGCATCTAGACACAATGTCCACTGGAACAAGAGAAACCATTGCTTTCTGATGTCTCTCTATGGAGTCAATACACCTTTTCTTCACCAAGAGCTTCCCAGTTGAACTTCCTTCTCCTTGGCAAATAGCAAGTCACATACCAATGGATGAACCCATCAATGCCAATGAGAACTAGTTGTCATTATCCCAACCGGTTGTTCCCCTGGAGCTGGAGTATAGGATGAGGATGTCCCAAGGCTCATGGCTGTGCACAGGAGTTGATATGGTTAGTGCAAGTCGGAGGGCCTGACATACAGTGAGGCCACAACCCAAAACACCGGAGTTTGGAGCAGAGAAAGCTTTATTGCAGGGCCAGAGAAGGAGACAAGTAACTTACGCTCCCCAAATAGCGCAAACTCCCCTAACCAAAATTGCAAAGCATTTTTAAAGGCAAGGTGAGGGAGGGGTGTGCTTGGTTGTTGCAAAATTCTTGGCCGTAGGAATCCTTTGTTCTTGTAGCTGCCCACAGAGGTCAGGTCATGATGTTCCTGTAAACCTCCAAGACACATGTGATACTTCGAAGAGGAGCTAAAGCAGAGGATGTCGGGGAAGGACCTACCCTGGGAAGGCCCCCCATAGGGTCCTGCTCCATGACAATATCTGAGCAAGTTTGTGATTCTGCTGGGACCAAGAAGGGGTGATGGCTGCTGTACAGGCAACCAACAGAGTTGACCACACAAACTAAATTCACTGTTGTCACTATAAATTCCCTGCATTTGTGTGCTAGTATTATCATCGCCAGTTTGGGAAACTTTGGGAACTCATGCTGCTCATACCAAGAGTATGAATACACTCTTACGTCTACCCATGACCTGTAAGTGATGAAAAACTGAATACTGCCCCACTGGAATCAGGGACAACGATGTAGCAGGAGTCCTCAAGCCCACCCCGGGTTTTCAGGATTCACTAGGAAAACTCATAGGACTCAGCATATAAGCACAATTATGGCTGTGATTTATTACAGCAAAGAAAGATATAAAGCAAAATCAGAAAAGGCAACAATACATGGAAGTATCCAGAGGACACTGGACTCTAGCTTTCAGAATCCTCTTCCAGGGGAGTCACACAGGATGCGCTTAATTCTTCCAGTAGCTATTTATTTATTTATTTGCTTTTTAGGGCTGCACCCTCAGCATACGGAGGTTCCCGGGCTAGGGGTCAAATCGGAGCTGTATCTGCCAGCCTACGCCACAGCCACAGCAACGCAGGATCCGAGCCATGTCTGTGACCTGCACCACAGCTCAGGCAACGCCAGATCCTTAACCCACTGAGCAAGGCCAGGGATCGAACCTGCGTCTTTATGGATGCTAGTCAAATTCATTAATCACTGAGCCACAACGGGAACTCCCCAGTAGCAATTTATGACAACACAAGTGAGATGCCATCTACCAGCAAAGCTCAATGGCGAATCAGCACCCAGGGTATTTACTGGGGGTTGGTCACTTAGGTACCCCTTGCCTGGTACTTACCAAAATTCAAACTTCCAGAAGGAAAGCAGTGGTCAACATCAATCATACTCCTTGTGGTTTAGGCGTCCAGAATACTTTTACCAGATACCAGCCAAGGGCTCTTAAGATAGTGTGGTCTTAGATCTGCTTTTTTTTTTTTTTTTGTCTTTTTAGGGCTGTACCTGTAGCATACAGAAGTTCCTAGGCTAGGGGTTGAATTGGAGCTGCAGTTGCCAGGCTATGCCACAGACACAGCAATGCCAGACCCAAGCCACATCTGTGGCCTACACCAAAGCTCACTGAGCAATGCCACTGAGCTTAACCCACTCCTTAACCCACTGATGTAGGACAGGGATGGAACCTGCATCCTCATGAACACTATGTTGGTTTCTAAACCCAGGAACCCCAAATGTGCACATTTTCACAGCATCCCCATCACCTGTCAGCTCATGAGTATCTTGTAGGCACAAGGATGCAAAAAGGTTAAGGAGAAACTTCTCAGTGAGGTCCTCACTGAGAAGGCACATGTCCTCAAGAGTCAACTTTTCTCCGTGAGTCTTTTGCACAAAGTGGTGCCCTGGAAAGAATAAAGTCAAAGAGATGGGTTTCACTAGAAATGATTTTCTTAACCTGAGGGGAACTGGCTACCACGTTACATTTTCCTTACTCTATGTCAGTACAGGCTGTGTGTGCTCTGAGATGCCACAAATAAACCATTTGCCCCCCCTCCCCCATAGGCCTTCATACACTGTAAATATCTTCGAACAACCCTCACTGCCCTCTTCCCTAGGGTTTCCTCCAGCCAAGGTCACTGGGATGTGCTGGTGTAGGTGCGAGTTTAAACACATTGCATCTGGCGGAATGATTGCAGAGAAATCTACAAGAGTTCTGTGGAACTCATTTTCTTTTACCCAAACTCTTTCTGCAAATCTGATGCTTTCATCATTTTTTTTCCCAGGACAAACCAGAAATTAAAAAGCTACAATAAAGACTCATGCATCTCTCTTGAGGTGTTTCTGTGTTTGCCATCATTCTGACTCCCATTCCCCAAGACTTCGGGGACCAGGAAGTCTTCCAGCAACATTGGCCGATAGTAAGTAAAGAGGTTTTGAAAGAGTACCTGGTATGCATGTGGCATTAATCTCTTGTCACACATTCAATTCATTGGGTGAACCTTGGTGCAGAACATCATTTAATGAAACGCTTTACAAGTCCTGGCTGAAGAGATGTGATCTGCATGGCTATTCTGCATACGGTTATAGATTTACTAAACCATGGTTACATTTATATAACAAAACTTTGCATGAATAAAAAGGAATAAATATAATTAGTATTTGGAAGGGCAAGAATGGCTGAATAAAAATGTTCATCTTTTATTAATCACACACATTTTGAATAAGGAGATTACTTTTCCTGGTTTGGGCTAACATCACAGAATTATTATACATAATTGTGGGAACAGTTGGCCTGTGACAATTTAATGATATTTTACAAAACCTTCATTTTAGTAGGCTACTCATTATCAGCCGACTTTCCTCAGTTGATTTCTTAATCACAGGCATTTCTGAGGACAATGGATGCAGTTATAGCGGTTCACCTGCAGCTGTTACATGTTGCCAGCTCCCCCACAATAATCGCCCTCTGTCCAGTTTCCACTGAGATGCTTCAAGAGGATGGACAAAGGCTGACAACAGTGGGTGATGACACGGGGTTCATACTAAGCATCTGACCTGGGAATCTGTCCATCACCTTATCCAGGTTCGCGTTTCCTCCACTGGTGAGTGAGTCTGTGAAAGCCATCGTGATAAAGTACCACTGATGCTTAAATAACAGAAATTGGGAGTTCTCATTGTGGCTCAGCGGGTTACGAACCCAACATGTCCGTGATGATGCAGGTTTGATCCCTGGCCTTGCTCAGTTGTCTAAAGATCTGGTGTTGCTGTGGCTGTGGCATGGGCCAGCAGCTGCAGCTCCCATTCAACCCCTAGCCTGGGAACTGCCATATGCTGCAGGTGTGGCCCTAAAAAGCAAAATGTAAATTAAATACAGAAATAACAGCAATGTCTTTTCTCAGAGCTCGGGAGGCTAGAAGTCCAAGGTCAAGATGTGGGCAGAGCTAGTTCCTTGTGGAGGCCCCAAGGGAGAATCTGTTCCACCCCTCTCCTTTGGCTGCTGGTGGTTGGCTGGCGATTTTGGCCTTCCTGAGCTTGTAGAACCACCACCCCAATCTCTGCCTTCACGTCACATGACTTTCTGTGTGGGTCTATCTCCAGTTTCATTTTTATAAGCACATCAATCACATCGGCTTAGGGCCCACCCACCCTAATGACCTCATCTTAACTAATTACATCTGCCCTGAGTCTGTGTCTGGATATGGTCTCATCCAGAGGTACCAGAGAGTTAGGACTTCCACCTATGTGTTTGGGGGGAATCCAACTCAGCCCATGGCAGCTGGCCACATAGAAAAGCTTCTTGTACGCAAATGTCTGAAGACCTAAAGGACAGAAGTGCAGACTTGAAAGCTAAGGTTTTGGAGTTAGCTGGTGGCACAGCAGGTTAAGGATCTGGCACAATCACTGTAGTGGCTTAGGTCTCTGCTATGGCTTGGATTCGATCCCTGGCCAGGGAACTTCCATATGCTGCAGGTGCTGAAAAATTAAAAGGGACTGAGCTTCTAATCACACTTGGTACCCACACTGGATATGACTTTCGGAGGCAAACCTGCAGCCCACACAGGATGACGGATGCTCTGCAAGGGGGTCAGAGAAGACATTCTGTTTTGACAATGGCATATGGAATTAAGACTCTCTTTTCACTTTGTCTCTAAAGAACCTCATAATTGCGGGTGCAAATTTCCTTTTGACATATCTAAATTAGGAGTTCCCATCGTGGCGCAGTGGTTAACATATCCAACGAGGAACCATGAGGTTGCGGGTTTGATCCCTGGCCTTGCTCAGTGGGTTAAAGATCTGGCGTTGCTGTGAGCTGTGGTGTAGGTCGCAGACGCGGCTCGGATCCCGTGTTGCTGTGGCTCTGGCATAGGCTGGTGGCTACAGCTCCGATTCGACCCCTAGCCTGGGAACCTCCATATGCCGCGGGAGCAGCCCTAGAAAAGGCAAAAAGCCAAAAAGCCAAAAAAAAAAAAATCTAAATTACATTTTCCTCCAGCAAGGTTTCTTCTTTCCAGGCCTCTCCAGGTTCAAGGAGAACAGAGAACACCTAATCCTTTGGGTTACCCATCATCCTGTCGCCCATCCTCTGCTCCTTTTGTATTAATACATCCAGATGCTCAAGCGAATTCCCAGGCTTGCACAGACCTGGTAAGTGAAGGAGCTGGCAGTTGGAGCCAAGAGTCTGACTCAGGAGCCCTCTTCCATATCGAACTGAATGTGGGTAATGTGTGGACGTCTGCCTTCTTGCTCCTTTTGACAAGCCATTCTCTAGCATCTTCTGGTAAGGAAACTTGTTCTAGTGACAGGGACAACAGTGACCACAGCAGATAAGATCCTTGCCCACAGAAGCCCATGTTTCCATAGGGCGGGGACGAGGTGATAAATACACACCTAATATTAACTACTGATGTCCTAGTCCAACAAGAAGGCAGAGTGACAGGACAGAGTGTCTCTGGGGAATCAGGAGTGAGTTAAGAGGATGTGTTTTATGCAGCTAGGGAGTCATTTTGAAGCGACATAGACATGTGAGTGATTGTGGCTACATATACATTAATGTAACTTGTTACAAAATTGAAATGACTTTTGGGGGGAGCCGTGTCCACAGCATGCGGGAGTTCCCCAGCCAAGAATCCAACCTGCACCACAGCTGTGACAACACCGAGCCCTTAACCTCTAGGCCACCGGGGAACTCCCAAAATGACTTTTGACAATGAATTTTCCCTACTCAGCATGCAGGTGTCACCCTGGGATGGCTGGTGTCTGCTGTGATGCTGGTTACAGATCAGGCTATGATCAGCCACTAAAGCCCACATTTATTAGCTTTCTATTGCAGCTGTTAAAAATTATGGCACATTTAGCAGCTTAAAACATATGACAGACGTGATACATTACAAGCATTATCTCATTTAGAGGCACCAGGACTTCGATGGCCAGTCCCAGATCCCATGATGAATAACTTGAGATAATATTCAAGCCACAACCTTTTAGAGGGTCTTGAGTGAAATACCCTTCCCCAACCCTGGAAGGAAGAGAGGCACATGTCTCAAACATTTCATGGGTGAAATAAGAACACCCATCAGGCCTGTGGCAACCCTTCAGCTCAGCCTGAGAGCGTCCGAGGTCTCCAGCTAAACGTTCTTCTGCCCTTGAGTTTGTGTCTGTGGAGAAATTATATTCAGTGCATCGTTCGCTTCGGTACAACTTATGAATAATATATTGGAACAAATCTCGAATCATTATTCTCTGTTCCAGAGCATTTACATTTTATCCATGCTACCCAAGGCTCAGCATAAAGCATGGGGATGACGTTTATTACAGGAAATGCAATGAGGGTTGGGGTTTCCTGTGGGTGGGTGCCGTTTTCTTTTTCTTAACCTTGCATTTACCGTCATGATCACTGTCTCCCACTTTCCCCCTGTTCTTTTCCTGTCCATTGCTTGTATCATCTCTTCCTCTCCTGTCTTTTCTGCTCAGGAAAGGGATGCAATGCTGGGGGTAATTCATATAAAATAACCATATATAAAAAGAACCCCTGCAACCATTAATTCTGTCCACAGACTTAGCTGCCAGTCCCTAGAGGATCATGTTTAAATAGCAATTGCAGCACAGAATGGTGGTCACCGAGGCCTGCCTACGTCTGTGGTTTCATTACTGTGATGTGACTGACTACACATTTCGTGATCACACACAGCACAATCGCGTTCTCCTTCCAGGTAGCATTGACCCCCTTCCCTCTTAGGGAAAAGGCTCATGATGCCAGAGCAACTGCACCATTACAAAGCTTTCGTGCTTGTGTATGTATTGATTCTTGCACCCTGACTTTTGAGTAATGTAGAAGAGAATCTCAAAAGAACGTTGAAACATAACGGAGCTGCGGTCTAGCATGGACAACATCCAGATGACTCAAGGCAATCCTTAACTTCGCCATGTCCTGCCAAGCCTACATCTCCTTCGAGCCCATCTGTGAAATGGGAATAATAATAGCACCCACTTCCTGGGGATGCTATGGAGATTCCATACATCAAAAGACATAAAGCACTCAGAAGAGAAACACACAAACACACACACACACACACACACACACACACACACACACACACACTCCTATTGGCGAGCTGTCATTACATTTATAATACAGCAATAATAATAGCACCTCCCTGCGGAGTCAAAGCTGTGGTTACAGTGAAAATGCTGCACAGAGAATGATCACCTACGGGACACATTGCTAATATGATCATCTCGTGTGTATGCCATGTTCAAGCACACACATATCTAGGTGACTGGGACACCAGTGGAATCAGTTTCAAGTTGTCACAAAGCAGTAAGCAACATGGTCTCCAGAGCAAAGTATCGTGCAGGAAAATGGTCCTTTCCACCAGGAAACACTAGGAACAGATGGTTTCCTAGCTCAAGCCTTTCCAGAAGGCACAGAAGAATAGGCCCTCTTTCCAGGTTGTGACCCACTCTGCAGTTTTATGAAGTGCACATCAGGAGCTATGATGAGGCTCATTGTCAGGCAACCCCTTGGAGGGGATTTAAGAACATCTGAGGCCCTAGCAGGTGGGGAGGCAGTCGGTCTCCAGTCTTGGTCAGAGGCAAGGGAGTTAGAGCATCTTTTTCCTTCTCCCACTGTGACTCCCACCCTGGCAGCAGCAAGGCTCAAGTAATTTGCTGAGACCCATCACATGACAATTTTAACTCACTCACAGTGGCAGGGGCCAGACCAGGGCTAAGCAGGCTGATGCTCAGGGTGCAAAATTTAAGAAGTCTCTTGCTCTCAGGCTGGCACCTGAGCTCGGGCACTTTCTTAAATTTCGAGCCTTGAGTGCCTTGCTTATCTCATCCTAGCCCTGACCCTGGAGGCTGATTCATGTTATGTAAAATTTCCAGAAAATAAGTGTGACGTCACTCCATATGTTGCCTCAACTAAACATCCTTAAATTGTGCCCTCCCTTTTTTTTTTTTTTTCATCTGCCTGTAATTGATTATCTATGAATTAATCCTTTCCTCTTGTAGTCTACTTCATTTGGAGCTGAAAAGCCTCTGGGCAGCTAAAGGTAAGGGTTTTTTGTTTTGTTTTGTTTTGTTTTGTTTTCCCGGCCATACCTGTGGCATATGGAAGTTCCCAGTCTAGGGGTCAAATTGGAATTGGAGCTGCAGCTGCTGGTCTACACCACAGTCACAGCAACACCAGATCCGAGCTGCATTTGTGAGCTACACCACAGCTCAGGGCAATGCCAGATCCTTAACCCACTGAGCGAGGCCAGGGATCAAGCCTAAGCCCTCCCGGACACTCGTTGGGTTCGTTACTGCTGAGCCATGATGGGAACTCCTTAAGATCTTGATCACACCTGACCTGCATGCAGCTTCAGGCAGAGAAAGGGGTAGAAATAACAAGTGGCTTTTTGAACAAAGATGACCTATAAGGATGGTTGTTGCTCCCTCTCTCCCTCTTCTTGGGGTGGCTTCAAGGCCTGGCCCAGTATCTCTGCATGTTTCACTTGCTCCTGTTGCCTTCGGTGAAGTTCATGGAGGTTGACTGACACCCTCTGAGCCTCTACTCCAGGCTCCAAACATTAGCTCAGGGACCCACTTAAACTCCCCAGCAGTCCTGAGCAGGAGGAATGCTTGTGACCTGGTTTATAGTTGGCAAAGCTGAGGCCCAGAAAGGTGCAGACACATCTCAAAGGACCCTTGGTAAATGATGGAGGCTGCCTGGAGTGGAGCAGGTGTGGGAAGATCCACAGCCTTCCCACTGGGCCTGCCATTTGCAGGCACCTTTGCGATGCTCTTCGGGTGCTGGATGTGGTGGCTTCAAAGTGAAGTGCAGTGGAGTTCCCGTCGTGGTGCAGTGGTTAACGAATCCGACTAGGAACCATGAGGTTGCGGGTTCGATCCCTGCCCTTGTTCAGTGGGTTAACGATCTGGCGTTGCCGTGAGCTGTGGTGTAGGTCGCAGACGCGGCTCGGATCCCGCGTTGCTGTGGCTCTGGCGTAGGCTGGCGTCAACAGCTCTGATTAGACCCCTAGCCTGGGAATCTCCATATGCCGAGGGAGTGGCCCAACAAATGGCAAAAGACAAAAAAAAAAAAAAAGTGAAGTGCAGGATAATGAGGCTTCCTTCCCAGGCACTCACCCTGTTCTGGGCATGGACTCACCTAATGCTCACGGCCACGTTCTCAGGTCAGTGTTACTATTAGACCCCTTTATCCTCGTATCTTCCATAGGTGGATCCAAACTTCCCTTCCAGCAGAGGCAATGAGCCCAGGGAAGTTAGAAAGATGCTGTCAGCTTCCTATGCTCAGCTTAGCAGGGAGGCTAACTAGGGGTCATCTCATGATCATTGTATGCTTTAGTAATTTTTTTTTTTTTTGGTTGGGCCCATGGCACGTGGAAGTTCCCAGGCCAGGGACTGAACCTGAGCCACAGCAGTGATAATGCCAGATCCTTAACTGCAAGGCTGCCAGGGAACTCCAGCTTTAGCAATCTTATCTGTAAAATGAGAGGAAATTGTCCCTATCTCACTGGATCGTGGCAAGGAGTCCATATTTTCTTTTTTTTTCTTTATGGGACTACACTTGTGGCATGTGGAGATTCCTGGGCTAGGGGTCAAATAGGAGCTGCAGCAGCTGGCCTATGTCACAACCACGGCAAAGCTGGATCCAAGCTTTTGTCTGCAATCTATACCTCAGCTCGTGGCAATGCCAGATCCTTAACTCACTGAGAGAGGCCAGGGATCGAATCTGCATCCTCCTGGATACTAGTCGGGTTCTTAACCTGCTGAGCCACAATGGGAATTCTATGGCAAGGAATATTCAAGTTCACTTTGGTTAAGCATTTAAGGAAATCTCAGGTGGATGGTGCATGTTTTACGAGCCCAGTTTTGGTTGTGATCACTGACCTGGGGCATGGAGAGGGCACTCCAGTGCTGTTCAGCTCACTGGTCTCCCCCCACGGTGGATGGCCCTGTCCAAGCCAGGTTCGCTGACCGCATAGGCAGCTCCAGGGTCCGGCACACACCCAGTTCTTCATGGGAATCGTACAGATGCTGCCTTTGATTTTTCTCTCTCTTCTCTTGTCTATCTGATCACAACGTCTAGTGAATTCCACCTCTTAGCCCAGTCACGCCCATCACTGTTCTCATGACCCTAATGTTAATCCAGGCTCTGTTATTTGTCACCTGGCTGATGAGAGGGGACCCAAAGAATGGAAAGGAACACTCGTTCCATTTCAAACAAGAATGTGACTGCCTCACTGCCTTGTGAGCCTGGCTGCCGGGCTTCTGTGTGCCCTTAGGATAAAATCCAGACTTGCTCCTATGAATCTGCATCTCTACTCTGTTTCCACCTTCCATGAGTCTAAGGCCATTTTCCCTCCCAACTAAGGGTGCTGTCTGTTCCCAGATCATTCTAACAATCCCCAGCACTGTCCATGGCTCATTTCCATCTTTTCCTTGGTAACGGCAGGCACCACAGCTGTCCTGCTCACTCCCCCCTCTCTCCCCAGCAACCCAGATGCCTGACATGCAGAGTACGGCGCCTCACCATCAGCTGGAAAGACGATGCTGCTTTCTCTGTGCTGCATTAAATTTCTGGCTGATCCAATGAGTGTATCTGTGGTGTTTTCAAAAAAAAAGTCTATTAAATCATTTCAATTTGGATCCTAAATATATCAGTTTACCAGATTCAGCTGACTAGTATTAATTTAACTGACTTGATGCGTTTGTTTAAGCACTCATGGGGCTTCTTGCCAGATAGTTATATAACATTTTATATAACTCTCTTTACTAAATGTGGCAAAATCACAAACTAAAAATATATTTTTCTCTATCAGGTGATCAAATATAGATTTAGCTACAGTAATATCCTCAAGGAGACCTATGCTAAGAAGAAAGTAGATCATGTGTTTAATAATTCCCTTTAAAATTAGGCTCCTACAGGGAAGAGTCAGGAAGATTCTGCACCAAAAGATTAAGAGTGAAAACCTTGGGGGGTGGAATTGTGAAAAAGGGAAGATGTCATATTTTTATAAAAAGTATTTTACTGTTGAGAGATTTTTTTAAAAAAATAAAATCTTTATGGGCTCGCTTATAATATTGGTAAAGTATTTTCTAAAATATTGACTGGAAAAAGGACAAAGTTATCAGCAAATAAAATCGAAACATTCTATAATTATTATTATTATTATTTTTTCTTTTTCGGTCATACTCGAGTCTTATGGAAGTTCCTAGGCCAGGGATGGAATCCAAGCCAGAGCTGCAACCCTATGCCACAGCTTCAGCAATACCAGATCCTTAACCCACTGCACTGAGCTGGGGATTGAACCGGTGCCTCCACAGAGATAAGCCAGGTCATTAACCCATTTTGCCACAGAGGGAACTCCTATAATTAGCTTAACCAATGCTGAAAAATGTCTGACAAATTTTGATATGTCCATAATGCAAAAAGTAAACATGTGGAGTTCCCTGGTGGCCTAGTGGTTACGTTGTTACTGCTGTGTCTTTGCTAGCTGCTGTGGCTTGGGTTCAAACCCTGGCCCAGGAACTTCCGCATGCTACAGTGCAGCAAAAAAAAAAAAAAAAAAAAAAAAAAAAAGTAAACATGTAAAATCATAATAGGAGGCTCGCTCAGTGGGTTGGGAATCCGGTGCTCCCGTGAGCTGTGGTGTAGCTCACAAACGCATCTGCGATCTGGAGTGGCTGTGGCTGTGGCTGTGGCTGGCAGCTGTAGTTCTGATTCAACTCCTAGGCTGAGAACTTCCATATGTGGCAGGTATGGCCCTAAAAAGAAGAAAAAAAATCATAATAGGAGGAAAGTACATTGACCTGTGATAGAATATCCACAAAATAAAACCTACAGCAAATATCATACCTAAGGGCAAAATACTGAAAGCTCTTTCTGAGTCCGAAAAGGCGACAAAGGTGTTTAGCATCGCCACATTGTGCAGCAGCCCTAGTTAATAAACAGAAAGAAAAAAATATATTTAAGGATTGGGAAGGAAGAAGTGAAGTGGTTCTTGTTTGCAGATGGCATGATTGTATATGCAGAATAGCTAAAAGAATCTAGAATTTTTTCTTTTTAATCAATAAGTACATTTAGTCGGGTAACCTGCATACCAGATCGATATAAAAAATCAATTGTATGTTTGTGTCAGAGTAACAGACTCTTAGAAAGTGAAATTAAATTACATTTCCATTTAAAATAGAATAAAGAGAGAAGATAATGAAGACTCAGTCTAATGAAGGATATTCAAGACTTCTATGATGGAGTTCCCACTGTGGCCCATTGGGTTAAGGATCCATCATTGGATTCCCCAGCCTGGCACAGTGGGTTTAGAATCTGGCATTGCTGTGGCAGTTGTAGCGTAGGTCACAACTGGGGCTCGGATTCCATCCCTGGCCCCGGAAACTCCCCTCCTCCACCCCAAAAAGACTTCTGTGATGGAAATTATAAAGTGTCATTCAGACAAGGGCTGCAAGGCGTTGGCGGTACAGTGGTGAGCATAGCTGCCTTCCAGACAAGGGCTGCGTGGTGGGGTATACCGTGGTTTGTGGGTTGAAGTCTCAATATTGCAAACATGTTAAGACTGTTTTATATAACCTCAATCAAAATCAAGATCCCAGAAGGTGCTCAATCAGCACCTAGAATTTATGTGAAAATAGAAGGAGCGTGGAGTAGCCAAGAGAATCTGTTAGAAAATAGGTGACTTTAGAGAAACTACTCTATCCTATATAATAAAAAGCTTTAGTCATTGCATTAGTATAGTATTGGTACAGGGAAGCATAAACAGACCAATGGAACAGAACAGACCCCTCCAAAACAGATCTGCATCTATATGAACCCTTCACTTAGGGCAAATGTGACCCTGCAGTGTGGTGGGGAAAGGGACTCTTCAATGAATGATGCTGGGTTCTTCTGTAAGAAAACATACTATTTGTATAAGCAAAGATTTCTTAAGCCAGGCATAATTAGGAATGGACACGAACAATGACTAATTAGACTACATTAAAACTGGGAACTTGGGAGCTCCCGTCGTGGAGCATTGGTTAACCCCCTGAGGTTGCGGGTTCGGTCCCTGCCCTCGCTCAGCGGGTTAAGGATCCGGTGTTGCCGTGAGCTGTGGTGTAGGTTGCAAACGCGGCTCGGATCCTGCGTTGCTGTGGCTCTGGCGTAGGCTGGTGGCTACGGCTCCGTTTAGACCCCTAGCCTGGGAATCTCCATATGCTGAGGGAGCGGCCCAAGAAATAGCAAAAAGACAAAAAAATAAAAAACATAAAATAAAACTGGGATCTTGGAGTTCTCATTGTGGCTCAGCAAGTTAAGAACCTGACATAGTGTCCAGGAGGATAGAGGTTCAATCTCTGGCCTCACTCAGTGGGTTAAGGATCCAGCATTGCCACAAGCTTCACAGATGCAGCTTGGATCCAGTGTTGTTATGGCTGTGGTGTAGGCTGGCAGCTGCATCTCTGATTTGACCCCTAGCCCAGGAATTTCCATATGCTGCAGGTATGGCTGTAAAAAGAAAAAAATAAAATAAAATAAAACCGGGAATTTTATTTAACAAAGGACCACTAAAACCGGAAATTTTATTTAACAAAGGACCACACTAAGAACATGGAAAGTGCATCAGGCTAAAGATCCATCGTTGTCACTGCAGCAGCTCAGGTCATTGCTATTCAATCCCTGACCCAGGAACTTCCAGGAGTGACAAAAAACAAAAACAACCGAAAAACCCCAAAACACAGAAAGTTAAACCATAGAGTGAGAGAAAATATTGGCATATGTAAAATCAACCAAGGCTCAGATCCAAGACAGAAGAATTCTGTAAATCAATGAGCAAAATACATATATTTTTTTAGTCTTTTTAGGGCTGCACTCACAGCATATGGAGTTTCCCAGGCTAGGGGTCAAATCGGAGCTACACCTGCCAGCTTTCGACAGAGCCACAGCAACGGAGGATCCGAGCCGCGTCTGTGACCTACACCACAGCTCACAGCAACGCCAGATCCTTGACCCACTGAGCAAGGCCAGGGACCGAACCCGCATCCTCATGGATACTAGTCAGATTCGTTACCACTGAGCAAAACGGGAACTCCTGAGCAAAAGACATTTAAACCCATTAGAAAAATGACAAAGTTCTTGAAAATGCACTTTTAAGTATTGGGGAGCAGGTGGTTGATATTCCATAGTCAACCAACATGTCAAAATGTTTCCAACCTCATCTGTCCTAGACATACAAATTAAAATCATTTTACATACATATCAGTGTGGCTAGAGATTCAAAAGCCAGACAAATACCTAGTCTCGGAGGATGCTGAGTAACTAGTACTCTCATACTCTACTGGTGAGAATCAAAACTAGTCCCAGCATTGTAGGAAACCATTGGGAGTTATCTTAACAGAATAGATTTATACCTTCTAACCCAGTGATTTCACACGTGGATCAACACACATGTGCAAGAATGTTACTAAGCAGGATTATTAAAAGAGTCCCAAGTAGACAAACCCAAATGCCCAGTATAAAGGGGCAAAATGTGCTTTGGTATAGTCCAAAGATATTGAAGATAAAAAGTGCTGAGTATAGGAGTTCCCTTTGTGGCTCAGCAGTTAATGAACCTGACTAGGATCCATGAGTTTGTGGGTTGGATCCCTGGCCTTGCTCAGTGGGTTAAAGGTCCGGTGTTACTGTGAGCTGTAGTGTAGGTCAAAGACATGGCTCGGATCCTGCATTGCTCCGATTGCTCTGTAGCTCCGATTCGACCCCTAGCCTGGGAATGTCCATATGCTGCAAGTGAGGCCCGAAAAAGGCAAAAAAAAAAAAAAAGTGCTCAGTATAAATACATCATGCATAAAGTGAAAATGAACACACCACTGACATACCCTGAAGACTGATGGCTCTTACTGAGTGAATTCATAATGAAAGAAGTCAGGCAATAAAAGCATATATACTGTGATGATTCCATCTGTGAAAAGTTCAAAACAGACAAACCGACCTTGGGTGTTGGGATATGGGACCAGGGGCAGTGAGTGTGGATATTGACCAGGGAATTGGGGGACATTCCTGATGTTTTCTTTTTCTTTCCTTTTTCTTTTGTGGCCACCCCCGTGGCATATGGAAGTTCCTGGGTCAGGGATTGAATCGGAGCCAGAGCTGCGAGCTATGCCACAGCTGCCGCAACTCCAGATCCTTAACCTACTGGGCCATCGTGGGAACTCCTGGTGTTTTCTTTATTGATCCAGGTGGAATTGTACATGTGTGTTCCCTGTGTAATAATTCATCAAGCTATACTTTTCTGATGTGCATACTTTGAAGATAAGTTATAGTTTAATCAAAATTTTAAAAAATTGTACACAGGGGAGTTCCTGTCGTGGTCAAGTAGTTATGAACCCGACTCATGTCCATGAGGACTCAGGTTTGATCCCTGGCCTTCCTCAGTGGGTTAAGGATCCGACATTGCTGTGAGCTGTGGTGTAGCTTGCAGATGACGTGGCTCGGATCTTGGGTGGCTGTGGCTGTGGTGTAGGCTGGCAGCTGCAGCTCAAATTTGACCCCTAGCTTGGGAAATTTCATATGCCCCAGGTGTGGCCCTAAAAAGAAAAATTGTATACAAGTGTCAGCTTCCTAATATTTTTAAGTGAAAACTATTGGACAATATCGTGCAGTTTATTCAGTGTTCTGTATCTTGGGACAACTCCATAAACACTGATGAATTTGCATTAGTTACTGGGTGTATCATTACAGTATTATTTTTCTTAGAATGTACACAAGTGGGAAGAAGTCTCACATCAAATCTCAAGTATCATGAACCACTTTCCTTTTTATTTTTATTTTTGGCCACACCCATAGGATGCAGAAGTTCCCAACACAGGGATGGACCCCTCGCCACAGTAGTGACCCAAACCACAGCAGGGAGAACCTGGGATCCTTAACCCACTGAGTCATCAGGGAACTCCAGGCCAGCCGGGAGCTCCAAGCCACTTTCTTTCTGGAGCTCTAGTGGGCAGGCATTCTCTAGTCTGTGGGATTTACATTGTGTTTCTCCTCAATGAGGGAGAAATTGGATTCTGTTAGATATGTTCCTGCAAGCAGAGGGTATTGGTAATTATGCTGATTTATCCGCTAGTTCATTTTCCCCAATGAGATTCTGATCCACTAAGATGAGATCACTAAAGACAAAATAGATGGGAGGATATTGCCCTTTGCCATTGACCCTGAAAAATGCAGGAACACTGGGTTAAAATTAGGAATTGAATGCGCTTTTAAGGACTAGATGTGTCTCACTTATTTGGACTCCCAGCACGCTTCATTTTTATAAAATTAGCGAGAGCCACGCGACCCTCTGCAGTTGAACTCCTGACTCATGTCATTTATTCTGCACCGATGAATATATTCCATTATCCTGGAGCAAAAACAGGCAGGCCTTCTCAATTCTTTTGCAGGCAAACATTCTCATGCTTTATTTGGGGGATGGGGAAAGAGATGATATTTATAGAGAAGACAGATAGCATCAGAGTAAAATATTTATCTAATTGTCTGAGCTTTCTCTTTAGAAGAGACCTTTCCATTAGCCAAAGAAGTGCATACATATCAGATTATTTTAAAGAGATTCATACGCAGCTGTTAGAATCGACTTCTGTTAAAGGCGAACAGTACAGTAAAGAGCAGACTTGATATATGCCAACAATTTCCCATTATAAATAAAGATTATTTTTTCTTTCCATAAACTGTGGCAATCATAATAAACGAGATTAACTGTGGTGGGAAGAAAGAGGTGGCGACTGGGAAGCAGAGGGAGGGCATGGATGTTTGACTTCACAAATTAGATGCCTTTTTATCTTCTCCATTAATGATGCTGTACTTGGTGGCTTTGCATATACGAATTTATCTCCCCAGACTGCATACAGTTTTACTGTGTTGAACCAGCTTCCCAAGGTCCTGTGGGAAACCGTGTATCTTGGTTTCATCCTTAAATGTGTTGAGTATGGATGGGTGTCAGGTGTACCTCATCTGTAGACCCTGGCCCTCACTGTCCATCTCCACGTGGACGCTCATGGTCACGCTCGCCGCCCAGGCCACTCCACAAGGCTTTGTTCCCGGGGAATGAAGAGGGTCTGTCATTGTAACTGCAGCCTCATTTGATGATGATTCGCCACTGAGCAAAACTGCAGTAAAACCTACATGCTGGTCCCCTAGAAGAGTTACACGCTACCAACCTAATCATGGACACCAGCACCGAGGTGGGCACCGAGAAGGGGGTAATTCTTTCGTTTTAAAGGGTCCCACAGATGTGGTTCAAAATGATCTTAAAAAAATGAAAAAGGATGTATATATAAATGTATGAATGGGTCCCTTTGCTGTATAGCATGGATTGGCACGACATTGTAAATCAACTATAATTTTTAAAAAGTAAATTTAAAAAATGATCTCAGAAGTTCCTTTTGAGGCTCAGCGGTAACAGACCTGACTCGTCCATGAGGAGGCGGGTTTGAGCCCTGGCCTCGCTCAGTGGGTTAAGGATCTGGTGTTGCTGTGAGCTGTGGTGTAGGTCGCAGACTCAGCTCCGATCCTGCATTGCTGTGGCTGTGGGCCACAGCTATAGCTGTAGGCCGGCAGCTATAGCTCTGATTAGACCCCTAGCCTGGGAACCTCCATATGCTTCAGGAGTGGCCCTTAAAAAAAAGAAAAAAAAAAAAGGTCTCAAAAATGTTCAACCCTGGGAGCTCCCTGGTAGTCTAGTGGCTAGGACTCAGCACTTTCACTATTGCAGTGGGTTGGATCCCTGGTCTGGGAACTGAGATCCTATGTCAATCCACCGCATGCCATGGCAAAAAGAAAGAAAGAAGGAAAAAGAAAAAAAAAAACAATCATCTCTGCACTCTTGGGAGGGAAACTACTGGACTAAGATTTCCACCCAAACAAGGGAGTAAAACAAGAAAGAGTAATGTGCAAGAAGTGGGGACATTAGCATGGGGGGGTGCTAAGGACCCCCGGGTGATGGTGAGGGGAGACCCAGGGGGCTGTGCCTGGGATGAGGCCACCAGAGCCAGACAAAGAAGGTCGACATGTGCTGGGGACTCTTTTCAGAAGAGGATTAGGCTGATGTGGTCAGTTTCCCGCTCTGTAAAATGGGTCTAACTTAGTGACTTCCCGGGGTGCTAGGGCGGGGGTGAAGATCTTGCATGGAATTGTTGCCCTTGCCCCCTCCCCACTGTCTCAGAAAGAATTTCATTTTACATGTCAAATTTCCAATAAAGATTTCCCGAAAGAGAGCTCCAGAAAGCTGGAGATCAATAGGAAATTGCTTTTCCTCCAGTAGGGTGAGTTGATGACTGGCCTGACACAATGTAAAAATTGTTTCATTTTAGTGTTTTGTTTAGTAAAAATTGTTTTTTTTTCTTTCACTAAAATAGGTGTATACATCATACACCCAAGAAACAACACCAACTCATGTCCATATTCTTAAATAAAACAATTCCAATGGCTTGTAATTGGTTTCAGTGTCAACATTTGTGGAAAGTGTGACATCAGGAAGGGGGTTTGAAAAAGGCAGGTGGCCATCTCTTTCTATTAAAAGGCCGTGGTGGAAACATACATTATCCCATTTCAAAAGAACCCCAGAAAATATCTTTCCTGTAGCTTCAGATGATTTAAAATTGATGTCCTATAGTTTGTCCTACTTTTATATTCTTAGCCACAGACAAAATAGTAGCTTTCAATTGTCAGGCAAGCAGCTTTGAGGAGGACCCAGGGTTCAATCGTGTTGCTCTTCTCGGGTTTACGCTATATGTTATTTTATCTTTTGTGTAATCCCATTACAGAAAGAAGACACGTCTCACAACTTTGGTTTAAACTCTGATTCCAAGAGGCAAGCCTGGACTGTTCAGGGGATCAAACATACTCGGCCAGCAGATACACCTGCCACGGCCCGTAAGAAAGCTCACATACGTGTGTTTCTGTGTGTGGGTTTATATGACACAAAAGCCATCACCATTTTGAGGTTGTCACATTTGAACATCAGGGAGGAAGGACTGTGCAAACTGCCTGGTGGTTCTCACATGAAAGGCATTTTTATTTTTAGCAAAATTTCCCTGAACATATGCAGGCATGCCCTTGATGGGCAAAGGGAGTCAGAGGTGAACTAAGATGCAGCCCCTGCCCTGGACTTTCTTCTGTTCTAGAAGGACGAAGTGCATAGAGAAACGGGCGCCATCCAAGGGATACAGGTCAGGAGGGGTCCAGTGCCCGCCCCAGGTGAGGAGACGTGGAAAAGACCTGGGTGTTTGGGAAAGGGGGCGTTTGAACTGGGCTTTGAAGTTTGTTTGTGTTAAGAGGGAAGGAGGAGTTCCTGTTGCGGCTCAGCGGTAACAAACCCAGACTAGTATCCATGAGGACATGGGTTCAATCCCTGGCCCGACTCAGTGGGTTAAAGATCTGGCATTGCCATGAGCTGTGGCTGGGATCTGGCGCTGCAGTGGCTGTGGTGTAGGCCAGCAGCTATAGCTCTAATTTGACCCCTAGCCTGGGAACTTCCAAATGCAGCGGGTATAGCCCTAAAAAGACAAAAAAAAAAAAAAGAGGGAAGAAAAGTCATTCCTGGTAATAGACAACACAATGAACAAAAATGCTGTCTTGGTGAGATGACCTAAGTTCTGCGTATTTAAATTTAGGAAGCAAGGAGATATTTGAATAAAAAGGATCCTTCAGATGAATGCAAATATCTGTAGTCATTATGGAAAACAGTATGGAGCTTCCCTAAAAAATTAAAAATAGAGCTACCTTATGATCCAACAATCTCGCTCCCGGGCATCTATCCAGAAAAGACGAAAACTCTAATTCGAAAAGACACATGCACCACTATGTTCAGAGCAGCACTATGCATAATAGCACACGGAAGAAACCCAAGTGCCTATCAACAGAGGATTGGATAAAGAAGATGTGGTACATGTATCCAAGGGAATATTACTCAGCTATAAAAAGAGTGAAATAATGCCATTTACAGCAACATGGATGGACCTAGAGATGATCATACTAAGTGAAGTAAGTCAGGCAGCAAAAGACAAATAATATGATATCACTTATATGTGGAATCTAAAAACTAATACAAATGAATCTATTTAAGTAACAGAAACAGACTCACAGACACAGAAAACAAACTTATGGTTAAAGGAGGAAGGGAGGAGGAGGCATAAATTAGGAGTAAGGGATTAAGAGATACACCCTACTATATATAAGATAAGCCTCAAGGATTTATTATATACACAGGGAAAATATTCAATATTCAATGATTCAGTTATACATATATACATATCTATTCTTTTTCAGATTCTTTTCCATTGCAGGTTATTACAAGTTTTTGATGATGGTTCTCTGTGCTGTATACTAGGTCTTTGTTAGTTACCTATTTTATATAGTAGTGTTTGTATGCTAACTCCTAATTTATCTCTTCCTCTGTTACTCCCTCCATCCCCTTTGGTAACCATAGGTTTGTTTTCTACCTCTGTGAGCCTAATTCTCTTTTGTCGATAAGTTCATTTGTATCATTTTTTTTTTAAGATTCCACAAATAAGTGCTACCATATGCTATTTGTTCTTCTCTTTGTCTGACTTACTTCACTTAGTAATGGTCTCCAGAAGTGCCACATTTGAACGAAGCAGACTCTGCTTTCCCTGTTGAGTAGCCTGATGATACTGAGTCCCACGTTTCCCTGGATCTTGGGACGTCACTTGAACAAGATGGAGGGAAAGAAAATGAAGCACAGAAAATCTGGGTTGTTGGCCAATTCACCTGGAGTGTGAGGAGACGGCCACCCATTCGCAGGTGCCATATGGCCCTGCATGGCAGCCACTAAGACATTTTCACCAGCACGTGTCTGATCTACTATGACAGGTGCTGTGTTGCCAGAAGGCACATCGGCGCTCCCCACTGGAGAACAGGTCTGGGGCAGAGGGGCTCTGAGCTTCCTGGGGACCTCCAAAGCTCAGCTGCCTAATTGCCCCTTGAAATCCATGGGTGCTTGAAACATCTGCCTAACTTTCTGGTGTCCTCCAGAAAAAGACCGTGTCCCATGTGAATTCTGTCTCTTACTCCCCCCACCCGTCTCCCATCAATCCCCCCAGTGAATGGGAATTTGTCACACCTGGGATGTTACTGGTGTGCACGCTGATTGGTGGCTAGAGATACAACAGCAGGCATTTCTTTGGATAAACTTTGAAGTAGGGTTTACTTATTTATTTAGGCTGCCCCCACAGCATGAGGAAATTCTTGGGTCAGGGACTGAACCCCTGCCACAGCAGTGACCTCTGAGTCACAGAAGTGACAACACCAGGTCCTTAACCACTAGGCCACTGGGGAAACTCCTAAAGCAGGGCTTATACTTAAATTACTAGATAAAATGAGGCATCTCTTCTCTTCCCATATCCCAAGTCACCGATCACATTAGATTGAACTCTGAATGTTTCTTAAAAAAAAAAGTACCTGGTTATTGTATGATTTTGCATTGACTCTTACACTCCTGTGCATATTCCTCTATGTGATGGGGCTCTTAAGTCCTTGCTTCCTGCCAAACCCCTCTCAGAATGTATCCATCCAGATGGTGGTCTTGTGTTCATGCAGTAGGGGAGCTTGAAATAAAGAAATCCAACACGGACACCGTGAGAAAGGGTTCCGGGGTTCAAGGATAATGAGGAAGCTCATTTTCCTCGTGCCAAGACAAAAGTGACATCTTCTTGAAATTGTTAATTCAATTTGAAGGGAGAAATAATGACCTCCACAGGCCATCACGTTGAAATGTCCACGGAGAGGAAAATGGACTTCACCCACATTTAACTGCATGGGTCAGAGCCAAAAGCTGCAGGAGTCAAAAAAAAAAAAAAAAAAAAAAAAAGGCACAGCTCCACCAGATCAAAAGCATGTCCTCAAGAGAACAGAGAGTCAAGTTTTACAGGTGATTCTAGTGGGAATCAGATGGGGACTTTTCTGTTTTTAATGAATCTCTCATGTATTGTAGTCTAAGCAGGTCCACAGTTGGAAGCTGGGTGAAGCAGGGATGAGGCGTCTGAAATGATTTTCCAAGTTCTCATTGATTCCAGTCCGTGTCTGTGGCTGGCAGTGGTCCTCCTGGTATTGATCTTGGCAGCCATTCATAGCATCAGATCCTACACCAGAGGACAATTTCATCTTTACTCTCTGCCCCTGGCATTCAAACAGTGACACCTTCTCTTCCTTTGTGGCCGTAGATAATGCCCACCCCTTAAAAACACAAAGCCAAATTGATCAAATGCAAAGTTAAAAAAGGGCCTCCCTCTACAATGGGAGGGAGCCCAGCCTAGGACCATTTTCTCACAGGCGTTCTCACTTTGGCTGTATCATTTGATATGATTGCATTCACACATTCAAAATCTCTAAAAGAATTCTGCCTTCTGTAATTAGAGAGGAATTCAAGTCAGGAGCACAGAGAGGGAGTATTATTGTATTTGCCCCAAATGCTAGAAATCAAGCATTCACTGTTGTGTTTCTGTTTGTTTGTTTGTTTTGGGTTTTTTTTATGGCCACACCCACAGCATATGGAGGTTTCCAGGGTCAGGGACTGAATCCAAGCCGAAGCTTTAACTTACACTGCTGCTGCAGCACGGCTGGATCCTTTAACCCACTGCACCAGGTCAAGGATCTAACCCATGCTTTTCAGTGACTCGAGCTGCTGCAGTCAGATTCTTAACACACTGCATCACATCGGAAACTCCATAAGCATTCACTTTTGAGACAGAAGTTCGGGGATGATTGACAGTCATTTTGCTCACGGGAAAAAACAGGAAAAAGAAATTTAAGGAGACTTTCAAGGAAGCTTTCTCACAGCATCTGATGTGCTCTTGTTTGTGTGCATCCAGTCTGAAAGTAATAAGCAAGTTGCTATAAGTAAATATCTGAAGCGATGCTTGGATGGCAGCCGAGGATTTGAAGAAGGCAGTGGGGACCATGCCTTACTCCCCTGAGGTCCCTTGCACAAAGCACAGACTTCAAACTTCCTCAATGGGGGCTGAATAACGATGCAGACATCAAGATGTATACAGAAACCAGTTGAAAAGATAGAAATATTGGAGCATGAGGGAGAAAGCAGCATAGGGGAGCCCTGGAGTTGGGGTTTCTAGCCTTGGCTGTCTGACTAACCCCTTCTAACCCGATCACTCATGTGATCCCTGAGTTTCAGTTAAACCCTTTATCAAACAAATGGCTTAATTCTATGGATGGGAGGCCCTGGCTTCCTGGAACTGTCATGAGGCTCCAGGGTAGAGAGAAGCAAGGGGGTCTCTGCATGTATATTTAGGATTTGGAGCTGATGTTGTGGTTTGAGCAATCTAGCTCTGTCCTTGGTCTACTTTTACCAAAAAACAGGGATCATTTGGATGCAGGTGGTTTCCTCTTCTTATTGATCAATTAATAGCATCTGTTAAACACTGATTGTGAACAACTTCCAGGAGATGTTGGCTTAGGGATGCAAGGTGATGATGGCAGAAGATTGGGGGACACCTAGTGGGGACAGCAGATCCAGGCTTCACGGGGATCATAGACTAGTAGAGTGAGACACAACCATCCATCTGTCCATCCATCTTTCCATTCACGCATCCATCCATCCATCCATCCATCCATTCACTCATCCATTTATTTATCCATCCATCCATCCACCCATCCAATTTTATTCATCCATCCATCCATCCATCTAATTATCCATCCATCCACCCATCATCTATCCATTCATTCATACACAAGCATTGATGGAGAGCCCATTCTGCATGCTGGGATGATGGAAAAATGTCTCTCAGTTCCTGGGTAGTGATGGCAGTAGATTTGCTTGGATGAAACTCTAAGGAGGTGCAGTGAGTTTGAGGGATTTCGAGGCTGGGCTGCTCAAGGAAAATAGTTGACCACAAGGTGGCAGTAGCACACAGCGGGCTTATTTGGGTGACACCAACAAGTTTTCAGGCAGAAGTCACCCACCTCAGGAGACCTCCAGAGGTTATGGCGTGGGGACCACTACCAGAAAAGAGTAAATAAATTTAATTAAAATTAAAAAAAATCTATGGGACTCGATGCTAATTGTCTGTGTCAGAGTAGACTTTTCCAGAACAAAGAAAATTACAATGCCCCCATTCCTCACTTTCTACTGAGATTGCAAGCACGGCCTCTCCCAAGTCTTTCATAAGAAATACCTTCTGTCATGAGCTGGTGTAAAGGTAACAAATTAATGGTTGATTGTCCAGATCCTCTTGCAACATGGTTTTTCTATTCTGGACTATGCATTTTTTTAAATTGAACTATAGTTAGTTGATTTATAATATTGCATTGGTTTCTGGTATACAGCAAAGTGATACAGTTTCATATATATATATATAGATTCTTTTTCACTTTCTTTTCCATTATGGTTTATTATGGGATATTGAATACAGTTCCCTGTGCTATACAATAGGGCCTTGTTGTTTATTTTATATGTAGTAGTTTGTATTTGCTACTCCCAAACTCTTAATTTATCCCTCTCTCGCCCCCTTTCCCCTTTGAGAACCATAAATTTGTTTTCTATGTCCATGAATCTATCTCATAAATAAGTTCATATTTTGTCTCATATTTTAGATTGCACATATAAGTGATATTGTATTTGTCTTTCTCTTTCTGACTTTTCACTTAGTATGATAATCTCTAGGTCCATCCAGGTGCTATTTTTTTTTTTTTCTTTTTAGGGCCACACTTGTAGCACATGGAAATTCCTGGGCTAGGGGTTGAGTCAGAGCTGCACTGCTGGCCACAGCCACAGCCATAGCAATGCCAGATCTGAGCCACATCTGTGACCTTAACCCACAGAACAGGACCAGGGATTGAACCCAAACCCTCACAGACACTACGAAGGGTTCTTAACCCTCTGAGCCATGACGGGAATGCTGCAGGTTCTTTTTTTTTAACATTAGTTTAAGATTTTAAAAATGGCAAATTTTCACATAAAAATCTAGATTTTTGGAGTCAACTGAAATTGGAAGAGGGATTCCCACACAGGAGCCAGCAGCTAGGGCCAGGTGGACTTATAGCTTTGAGTGTTGCCTATTCTCTCCAGTACTACAATCTTAACTGGGAGCCCTTATTTGCATTTCTGGTCTGGCTTCTCCATGCATGTAAATTTGAGAAGCCAGGAAAAGGAGGAGGTAGGAAAAGGGACTGTTTCTCATGCTTTGATCCTTTAGATTGGCAAAGATCTTGTAAAGCTCATTGCTGGCTAATGACCCTTGGAAACATCAGATTCAGAGCCTGGCAGTGGGCGAAGGTGGGGAGGCCCTTGGATGTCTGAATTCATAAGTGGACCCTGGCGATTCCTTGTAGGTAACACCCTGGCAGATCATTGCTTCTTTTACATAAATTCTGTCTCAAATTTTATCCCTTTCCTTAATAACTACCTCCCTTTTGTTCTACTTGGGTGAACCTAATTCAGTTTCTCTGAGTTAATTCATCTCTGTCACCTTGTATTTTAAACCAATCCCCCCAAAAGACTAATCTCTAATTTATAACAAACCAGTGGTGTGCGAATTTTGTGACACCAGAGGGGACCAAGAGGCAGACTCTGTTTTTAATCCCTGGATGAATGGGGTGAAGCCCACTTAAGATCACATTTGTTCAGTGAGTTGAATAAAATGGGCTGCTCTGCTTGCTGTTGGGGGTATTCAATCTCTACTCAGCCTTTTCAACCTGCTACTCTTCCCTGTTCTCGGCTGAGAAAAATTCCCCCCTGTCAAAAAAGAACTATTTAGATCAAGTCATTTAACCCCTGAAAAACATATGGATGACAACTTCTTTATTAAGCAACAGCATGCACTTTACGTGATAGGGTGATGATTCTGGCCACCTAAACAAGTGAAGGCAGAGTAACAGGAATTATAATTATAGTCGCACGTGTTAGGTACCTTATCAAGAAAAATTCATTTCCCTAAAGGGAATAATTTATTTCCCTTGCTCCTTTCATGAGCAAGTTGCCCTGTTTATAAAGATTTTGTGTACTGAGGTTTGGGTATTTAATTTTTTTTTCTTTTTAGGGTTGCACTTGCAGCATATGGAAATTCCTGGGCTAAGCGTCCAACTGGAGCTGCAGCTGAGGCCTACCCCACAGCCACAGCGATGATGGACCCAAGCCAGCTCTGCTTCCTGTTCCATGGCTTGCAGCAACACCAGATCCTTAACCCACTGAGCGAGGCCAGTGGTCAAACAAGCATCCTCATGGATACTAGTTGGATTCTAAACCCACTGAGCCACAATGGGAACTCCCTCAGAACCAGTTTAAGGCCCCTCAATCTTCAATCTGTGTATTGAAGAGCACAGATCCTACACTTTTATATTTGGAGGGATTTGTGATTTCATATTTTACACAGAGAGTCACAGCAGAGTGGTTAAGAATATTCCTGACTGCACTGGGTGTGATTATGTGTGTATGTTTGTGTCTGGATATCTATGTGCATTGAGTATGTGTATGAGTGTGTGTGTTGCTATGTATATGTTGAATTCAGGGATATTTGTGTGTGTTCATGCATGCAGGCAGGTGTGTATATTAAGTGCATTGTGCATGTGCCTATTAAAACCATGTACAAGCCCCTGTGATCTTGTGTTTTGAAGAAAAGTCTTTTCCTTTAGCCTCCCAGGCCTCCTCTCAGTCTCAAAAGGCTGACTCAAGAGTGAACGATGATTTGCATTTATCTAATGATGAGCGATGAACATCTCTCATCATTAGATAAATGCAAATCAAAACCACTATGAAGTACCACCTTACACCAGCCAGAATGGCCATCATCCAAAAGTCTACATACAATAAGTGCTAGAGAGGAAGTGGAGAAAAAGGAACCCTAGTACACTGTTGGTGGGATTGTAAATTGGTGCAACCACTCTGGAAAACAGAATGGAGATTGCTCAGAAAACTCAACATAGAACTACCATTTGATCCAGCAATCCCACTCCTGGGCATCTATCCAGAGAAAACCACAACTCGCAAAGACACATGTACTCTGATGTTCACTGCAGCACTATTTTCAATAGCCAAGACATGGAAACCACCTAAATGTCCATCGACAGAGGAGTGGATCCAGAAGATGTGGTACATATACACAATGGAATATTACTCAGCCATTAAAAGGAACGAAATACCAGCGTTTTTAGCAACATGGATGGACTTAGAAATTATCATGCTAAGTGAAGCCAGCCATACAATGAGACACCAACATCGAATGCTTTCACTGACATGCGGAATCTGAAAAAAGGACAGACTGAACTTCTTTGACTCACAGACATTGAAAAACTTACCGTCTCTGGAGGAGACAGTTTGGGGGGTGGGGGGATGTGCTTGGGTTGTGGAATGGAAATCCTGTAAAATTGAATTGTGATGATCATTTACACAACTATAGATGTGATAAATTCATTTGTATAATAAAAAGATTTAAAAACAAACAAATAAACAAAGAGTGAATGATGAGGAAATACTGATACAGCTAAAAAGTCTCCATAATGTTATGCCCTGCCTTGGCCCTTGACTCTAATTGGCTTTTCACAAATGGTTTCTTCCTTGCTTCATTGCTCTCTTTTACTAATGCTT
Source organism: Phacochoerus africanus (assembly GCF_016906955.1). Classification (NCBI taxonomy): domain Eukaryota; kingdom Metazoa; phylum Chordata; class Mammalia; order Artiodactyla; family Suidae; genus Phacochoerus; species Phacochoerus africanus. The sequence continues at coordinate 27,621,412 of NC_062558.1, read as the reverse complement.
GTTTTCTGGTTAGAGTTATATGGCACCGGGTGTTTTCTTTTCCTTTGAAACACTCCCCACACTCCCTTCCTTCTGTGAGTAACCTTCACTGCAGAGAGAAGATCAACCCCAAAGACCACCAGAAAAGGTCACCCGACCCCTGACTCTGGCTTTGATGACTCTGTAACGATCTACGGAGGGAGAAGAATGCAGGACCCTAATCCTTATCAAAAGCCCTGTTTTTTTCAAGCTAAACTATAAACCTCCTTGCATCCCCCCTCAGGAGAGGACACAGTTTTGAGAGGTTAGCCTGCTGTGGCCTCCTTTGTCTGGCAAAGCAATAAAGCTATTCTCTCTGCTTCACCCCAAACTCTGTCTCAGAGACTTCATTGGCGCTGGTGTACGGAGGCTGGGTTTTGGCTACAATATGAGTGTACACACTTTTGTGTCGTGTGTGTGTGCTGGTATGTGAGTATGTGCTTCTTTCTATGTATATGTGTGCATGTGTTTGTGCACATTTGTGTGTTCGTGAGGCTGTGTAGCACTGGGGTTATGAGTGAAGGTCAAAGCCAGCCTGCCCTGGGGGAGGTCTCAGCTCTACGCTTCATCACCTGCATGAACCACAGCAGCCTCTTCAGATGTTGGTGCTTGGGTGGCCTCCTGTGTTTACATGTAGTAATAATAGAATATATCTCGTGAAGTAACTGAAGCAATTCAATAAGTGAACATATCTAATATAGGTAAAGTGGTTGGAACAGGGCCAGTTATCTAATAAACCCACAGTAAATGTTGGTTATTATTGGAGTTCCCCTTGTGGTGCAGCGAAAACGAATCTGACTAGGAACCATGAGGTTGTGGGTTCGATTCCCTGGCCTTGCTCAGTGGGTTAAGGATCCGGTGTTGCCGTGAGCTGTGGTGTAGGTCACAGATGCAGCTCAGATCTGGCATTGCTGTGGCTATGGTGTAGGCTGGTGGCTACAGCTCTGATTGGACCCCTAGCCTGGGAACCTCCATATGCCGTGGGTGCAGCCCTAAAAAGGGCAAAAGACAAAAAAAAAAAGAAAAGTACAAAAAAAAAATGTTGGTTCTTGTTATTGCTGTTGTTATCATCGGTAACAGCAAAAACGCACAGTAAATTTTTCCTCCTGCAAATCAGTTCACCTCTTCACGTTTCTGATTCTTCATCACTACACTCTGGGTAATAACAGTTCCTACCTTATAGGGTCCCAGGAATTACACGATTCATTAGGATCACGTGTTTAGGGGCACGGGACATTCTTGGTTGAGGAGGGGGAGTCTGGAACCAGACAGCCTGAGTGGGACCCCGCCACTTCACCACCTTACTGGCAGTGTGACCGCGGACAGTCCCCTCAACCTCTCTGAGCCTCAGCCGTCTTGTCTTTGATATGGGCATGTCTGAGAACCCATTTCCAGGGGTCATCGAGGGGGGCCCTATAAAATGCTAAGAACAGCGTGTAGGAAGTGCCCTGTAAATGCTGGATTTAGGATGTCCATGGGGGTTCTTTCCCACCCTTCCTTCCCTGGGTTGCGACCCCTCCTGCTTCTCCTGGGAGCTGTGTCTGTAACCATATAACCATCCTATGTTATGATGGCTGTACTTACCCAACATCTCTTGTCTCCTCCTCCTCCTATTTTTTTTTTAAGCATAAATCAGCTCATTTGTGCTCCTGCAAGAACAGGAAACTGCTCTCCTGTTTCAAAGAGAGAAGATTTGCTGCTTTGACTAATTCAGTATGCTGATGATGACATGGTTAAGTTTTTAAAGGTACAGTAAGAGGTTTATGGTTTGTGAAAGATCTCAGTGGGGTGTAGCCTTGAAAAGGACCGCGGTTGATATACTCCATCCTGGTCCAGGCAGGACAGAACCGTATTCAATGAAGAGCGTAAGAGAGTTCCCGTTGTGGTGCAGCAGAAACAAATCTGACTAGTATCTGTGAGGAGGCGGGTTCGATCCCTGGCCTTGCTCAGTGGGTGAAAGGATCTGGTGTTGACATGAGCTATAGTGTAGGTTGCAGATGTGGCTTGGATCTGGCTTTGCTGTGGCTGTGGTGTAGGCTGGTGTCTGTAGTTCTGATTGGACCCCTAGCCTGGGAACTTTCACATGAGCTGAGTTTGGTCCTAAGAAGCAAAAGAAAAAAGAAAAAAAAAGAAAAAAAAAGAAACAAAGGGGGAGTTCCCGTCGTGGCACAGTGGTTAACAAATCCGACTAGGAACCATGAGATTGCTGGTTTGAGCCCTGGCCTCACTCAGTGGGTTAAGGATCCGGCGTTGCCATGAGTTGTGGTGTAGGTCACAGATGTGGCTCGGGTCTGGCGTCACTGTGGCTCTGGCGTAGGCTGGCAGCTGCAGCTCCGATTAGACCTCTAGCCTGGGAACCTTCATATGCCACAGGTGCAGACCTAGAAGACAAAAAAAAAAAGGAACTAAGGCCAGTATAAAATAAGCTACAAGGGTATATTATAAAATACAGGGGATATAGCCAATATTTTGTAATAACTAAAGAGTATAACCTTTGCAAATTGTGAATCACTATATCATACACCTGTAACTTACGTAATATCGTACATCAACTATATGCCAATTTTTTAATTTAAAAATTTCTTTTTCTTTTTACAGCCCCACTTGCAGTGTATGGAAGTTCCTGGGCCAGGGGTCAAATTAGAGCTGTAGCTGCCAGCTTACGCCACACCAACACACCACCAGATCCAAGCCACATCTGTGACCTACTCTGCAGCTTGAGGCAATGCCGGATCCTTAAGCCACTGAGAGAAGCCAGGGATCGAGCCTGCATCCTCATAGAGGCAAAGTTGGGTCCTTAAACTGCTGAGCCACAATGGGAACTCCTGTCAATCTTTTAGAATGGCCATAATCCTAGAGATTTTAGAAACTCAATGATCTGATGGCAATACGGAAGGCGTGGGGAAGGGGGTAGTTGGGAGGAAGAGGAGGATGAAGAAAAAGAAGGAAAGAAAGAACCTGAAGAAATCAAATCGGTCAAACGAGTGATAAACTTCCAAAAAAAGCCAGAGAAAAAGACTCCTGAGGAAGAGCCTTAGGAAAAATATCAAGCTCCCAGCAACAAAGTATGAGGGAAGATTTCTTGTGGGAATTAATATAAGCCAGAAGACAATGAAGCAACATCTTTAAAATACAGGACTTTCAAGCAAGAATTATATAAATGTCTTCCCCCCCCACCAAAAAAAGATGAAGGTGAAGTAAAGAATTTTTCAGACCTACAGAACTAAATAGTAATGGACATGGATTTATTTTATTATATGGGTTTTGAAGAGAAAGTCAATTTCTTGTGGGTAGATCTTCGGGAAGAAATTTAGAAGCAGTTATTTTCTTTTCAATTTTTTTTTTTGGCATTGCCCATGGCACGCAGAAGTTCCCAGACCAGGGATTGAACCCGAGCTACAGCAGTGAGTGGAGCCATAGCAATGACAGTGCCAGGTCCTTAACCAGGAGGCCACCAGGGAACTCCCCGGAAGCAGCTATTCTAAAAATCAGGGATGAGTGCTTGATCTCTGCTAAGTTGGTGGGAGGATGCGAATCACTGCATTTGGAGCCTTCTCACTTGGTTTCCTAGCAACATGTCCTTCAGTATACTTGGTAACCTCCAAGGAGAAGCAGCCTGGCAGGAATCTCGAGATCCAGGTGTTGGGGGATACCTTGATGAGAACAGGAAAATAGGGACCATCCTCCCTCATTGAGTCTTGATGCAGCTGGCTCAGGCCCATGGGACATCAATTCTGCCATTAAAGCCACAAGTGAAAAGTTGATCTTGGAGTTCCCTAGTGGCTCAGTAGGTTAAGGATCCAGTGTGGTCACCAGTGTGGCTCCAGTTTCTGCTGTGGTGTGGGTGTAATCTCTGGCCAGTGCAGGTTCAATGGCATGGGTGCAGCCAAAAAAGATGGCTTTAAAATTGCATTCTAACTGGAAAAAGAGGTGAATATATAACATATGGTGGTAAATTATCTTAATAATTATAAATCCTCTAGATACAAGAATTCCCCAATTCTGTCTTAGCCTAACAGAAAAGGAAAATAGGCATGTTTGCTACAATTTGTCATCTCATTATGGATTCTAAACTGTCCTGGGTTTCATGACCTACTCCAGGACTAGTTTTAACATTTCCAGAAACTGAGGATTAGAATCCCAAGTAAATTTATTCTTTGAAAATTGTTCCCCATTACCTCCGCAGGAGACGCAGTTACTTAGAAATTCTATATTTTCAGCTGGGCCAGCGTCAATACCCTGGGTGATTTTTCTCTCTACCTGCACCACCTCATTATGCCTTCTGAGGATACATCAATTAATAGAAAGGTCCCTGAGATCTCACAGCCAAAGGTCCTGGATACAAGGCCCACGGCAGCCAGTTCTGATGGGAATTCAGATCACTTGAGCCCTTGATTCGATGAATCCTTCTGCTCCTCAGTTTGGGTCTGCCTGACTCCCCATCCTTCCTTCCTGGCAGGACCACAGCTCCCCTCAGACGTTTCAATAAACAGACATTGGGAGGCTGCATGCCTCAAATGTTTCTGTCTGCTTCTCCAGTCTTAACAGCTAAGGTTATTCCAATGACACTCACCTTTGGAGTTCCATCCTCAACCATCCGTCAATTAAATCTGCCCTGTCCTTGTCAACCCATCCATCAAGTGAACACGTGCAGTCCTGTTTGGCCACTGTTGACAATTTCGTGCTTCAAACTAGGCTTCTGTTAATCCTGACTCTCTAGATTATATACACACACACATTCATACATGTAAATACATATATATGTATATATATAGGTAAATATACATATGTAAATGTACATGTGCATATATATATGACTTAAGACTATGTTAAGCCCTGGAACATGCAGTATTCATTACATTTCCTTAAGAAATTAAATGATATTTTGAATTTATTTATTTATTATTTATTTACTTATTTTTGCTTTTTAGGGCCACATCCATGGCATATGGAATTTCTCAGGCTAGGGGCTGAATCAGAGCTGCAGCTGCTGGCCTACACCACAGCCACAGCAATACAGGATCTGAGCCACGTCGGCCATCCACACCACACCTCACCGATACCGGAAAGACGGTACCAGAATCTGGGTTCTTGTTCACGGCGGTGGAAGAATGAAGTCTGCAAACACACAGGCAGCAAGCAAAAAAGTCTTTATTAAAGAAAAGCAAATAGCTCCCAGGGCTGCTGGGCACGGGGGAGAAGAGCCCCCACTCTCTATTATCCTATAGGGATTTTTATCTCTTACAAGTGGGGAGGGGCACCAGCGGGGGGTCCAGAAAGATGTGGTTTGCTCCCATTGGCCTTGCCCAGTTACCCATATCAGTCCCGGTCCAATAGGGGTTTTAGGGGTGGAAATATCCCGTAAATTTTATGGTTTCTTTGTCCTTTTCTTTCCTTAGATTAAGTCACCATTCCTCTCATTCCTTTTGTATCTGTTGAGGAGTGGGCTAGAGATTTGCATTTCCTATGGTAGACACAGCCTGTGAGGAATGTGCATTTTCTATAATAAAACAAGGCCTGTGGAGGTGTTACTGCCTGAAGCCCTTAAGCCACAAATGTTAATCCATATCCGTATCAAAGGAATGTATTGGAGCCCAGGCTCCTACACTGACTACCTGAGTTAATATTCTGCATCATTGCGGCAATGCCAGATCCCCAACCCACTGAGCGAGGCCAGGAATAGAACCCCCGTCGTCACAGATACTAGTCAGGTTCGTTACCGCTGAGCCACAACAGGAACTCCTAAGTGAAAGTTTTTTTAAATGGCTGCTTTTTTTCCAATTACTTAATAGACCCTAATAGCCGACAGAACACATAAAGATTACAATGACTATAAAACTTATTGCTGTACTTACGTTTCAGCATATTCTAAAACACCATATAATTGGTGTAATTAATTTAGTCATACATATACAGCCATAAGATTAATAGGATAAATGAAATCATTACACACTCATGCATGGTGTACACAGATTCTGTGGACTTATTTAAATTAAAATGTCCCATTATGCTTTTCCTTCCGTATCAAAATTTTCCTTTGAATATATTTAACTCCTGACCTTTCAGGAACTCGATTTATTTCAATTAACCGTTAACCATTATTATGACTATTTTGTTTTTTCATGCTCAAGATTTTCGCAACTGAGCCAACACGAACCTTTAATCAAAGAGTTCTTCCCCTTTAGGATTCCTTCTGATATTTAAAAAAGTTTCTTGCTTTCCGGGGCAACATCAGTGAGTTGCAGGCCCCTCCTGACTTTGAGTTTGCTCCAGGGTTTGAAATCAGCCACTCTCTAAGGAGCACTGGATTCCTTTGGCTGAATGGCTGCTGAAGACCATAATCTAAGGTCGAGTGGACATGTTGCTTGGACCACTTTTGCACGGTGACTTAGATTAGCTGTTGACAGTGACAAATGAAATGTAACATACGAGGTTCTGTCCCCAATTGTTTGTTTCATAACGTCCTTCCACCACTAGGACTATGACACCCCCCCACCCCTTCTCAGCTGTGGTTCCATCACCTCTGCCTCCAATTGACTGGGGCGGGCGGGGGGGTGGGGGTGCTGCTCCCTAAGATTTTGCTTGATGGTTAGTTAATTTTTGCCTCTGCCAAATGGTCGTCTCAACACATAACTCTCTCTCTTGGTATCTTGGCCCATTTTATGGTTTTTCCAGCTCCTGTCTCCTTGAGGATGATTGTCAAACACGGAACCCCATAGCTAGGTGCACATCTCCAACTTTAGAGTAGATTTGAAGTTTTATTTTTTATTTATTTGCTTTTTAAAAAATTTTATTGGAGCAGAGTTGACTTACAATGTTATGCTAGTTTCAGGCGTACAACAAAGTGAATCCATTATACATATACATATAGCTGTCCTTTTCCAATTCTTTTCCCATATAGGTTATTACAGAATATTGAGTTCCCCATGCTCGACAGTAGGTCCTTGATAGTTAACTATTTTATATATAGTAGTATGAAAATAAGGCTTTCAATAAGTAGAGATGTTTTAGTTCACATAGGCAAGATAGGGACATGAAAGATCTCTCTTTTTAACTCAAACTGGAATCTTCCCACCCCCGCAAAAAAAAAGAAATGGAACATGAAGATCTAAATTCAGCCTGGCTTTACAGAGCTACCTCTTTCATGGATGCTTAAACAGAGAGAAGAAGAAATAAAGAAAAAGAGAAACAATAAAAGGAGGAAGGAAGGTAAAGATGAAGAGAAGAGGGAGAACAGAAGTTAAATCCTAGCAGATGACCTACTAGGGTTCCATTTTTCATGCCATTTAGCTGAGTGGACACTAAAGTTATGGGAGTTGAGGAAAGATTCAGGTTTATGTTGGAAGTGTTCTTGGGCAATATATATTTTTTTTTTTTTTTTGCTTTTTAGGACCACACCCAGCAGCATATGAGGTTTCCAGGCCAGGGATCCAATTGGAGCTGTAGCTGCCGGCCTACACCAGAGCCACAGCAATGCAGAATCTGAGCCGCACCTGTGACCTACACCACAGCTCACAGCAATGCCAGATCCTTAACCCCCTGAGCAAGGCCAGGGGTCAAACCTTCATCTTCATGGATACTAGTCAGATTTGTTAACCACTGAGCCATGATGGGAACTCCAGGCAAGTTATTTAACCTCTATAATTTTTAGTTTTTGCTTCCATAACATGATGATGTTAACATCTGCAAACATAAAAAACAAATATGAATAAACCTTACAAAATACCTGGCTCTTAGCACTAAATCCATCTTTGTCAAAATCTCCAGTGAATGAGTGAGTGAAGGACGTACACCTGGAAAGTGATGTTAGTTTCCTAGAAACTAGGTTGTTAAGAAAGATTGGTGAAACAGGGGAGTTGCCGTCGTGGCGCAGTGGTTAACGAATCCGACTAGGAACCATGAGGTTGCGGGTTCGGTCCCTGCCCTTGCTCGGCAGGTTAACGATCCGGCATTGCCTTGAGCTGTGGTGTAGGTTACAGACGCGGCTCGGATCCCGCGTTGCTGTGGCTCTGGCGTAGGCTGGTGGCCACAACTCCGATTAGACCCCTAGCCTGGGAACCTCCATATGCCGCGGGAGCGGCCCAAGAAATAGCAACGACAACAACAACAACAACAATAACAACAACAACAACAACAAAAAAGACAAAAAAAAAAGAAAGATTGGTGAAACAATGTGATTAAATGTGAACTGCATTTTTGATAGTTCATATTATTTATGATTAACTCCAAATAGTATATTTAACCTGAGTGAACCTAGACCCCTAGATATTATGAAATGCAAAGTTATTTCTTTTATGTGTGCTGACAAGGCTAAATATTGTTAAATGTTCTTTTTAAAAAATCAATGTTTAACCGTAAAATTAAATAATTTCCATCTTTCCTTCATGTCCACATAAATAATAGTCTGGGTGCTAAGAGCTGATTGAAACAAGAATTAGAACATTCCCTTGATGAGACCCATTGATATCTCCTCCGACTTCCCTCTGGCCTTTTAAAGGGTATAATTTAAGGACTGAAAAAGGAGGAGCTAATTTTTCCAGTGGGTAGTGAGTCTTTAAAGTCTGTGCTACTGAGGTTGGATTTATTGATTTATTCATTTATTTAAAGATTTTAATTTTTTCCATTATAGTTGATTTAAGCTACTGAGGTTTGAAATTGGTAGAGAGATTTCAGTAAATAAATGAGGGTGTGCAAGAAAAAGGCTTTAAAGAGTTCCCTGCTGGTGCAGTGGGTTAAGGATCCTGCACTGTCACCACAGTGGCTTGGGTTGCCGCTGTGGCGTGGGGTTCGATCCCTGGCCCAAGAACTTCTGCATGCCAGGGCCTCAGCCAAAAAAGAAAGATAGAAAGACAGACAGAAAGAAAGAAGGATGGAAAGAAAGAAAATGGCTTTAAGTATATTTTAGAAAGATTGTTTTAAGAAGTTTTGTTTCAAGCATGTTCTACCAGAGAATGTAACTGCACAGTGCCCTGTGGGCTCCTGGGCACACAAGCCTTTCTGTGTCCCCCATTCTTGTTTTTAGAGAATAAGCTTCAGGCTCCATGACCTTCCCTGAGTTTCAAAGGGCAGGTTCAAACAGCTGGTAATCAGGGAAGGGAGGGGATGCCGAGACCAGGGAGGGGCGGTCCAGAGACAACAGTGCAGCCTCCTTGGGGCAGGATCCTGGTCCCTCTTCAAGGAATATACATAACAATATCTTTGGGCCTTTCTACAGAACTAAAACCCCCAACAAATGGGAGATGTTAACTACTTGATGGAGCATTCTCCATTCCGGAAAGAAGGAGGACCCCCAGAACCAGTCCTGGGGCCACTCAAGACCAGCTTTGAAAAACACTGCAAGCCTGCCTCTGCCCTGATCCTTATCTATGGCCCTATTTGCCCTGTTTTCCACTCCCCAAACTATAAAACCACCTCCCAGTCTCTCCCAGGGAGGACACAGTCTCTAACGTGTTAGCCTGCTGTGACTCTCCTTTGCCTGGCAAATCAATAAAGCTATCTTTTTCTCCTTCACCCAAAACTCTGTCTCCATTTCTATGCAGCAGTGGTGGACAGGTGCCAAGTTTCCAGCAACAAGACTGGGCAGTCACTCCTTGTGAGGACAGTGTAAGGCTGTCCCCTTTCACAGCCAGCTTGTAGAGACCCACGAAGTGTGCAGCACCTCTAGCCCATAGCTGTTTGTAGATTACATAACTGGCACATTGGAATGTCAGCCTTTCTCCAGGAGTAAGGCTGGAGTCTGCTTATTTATACTTAGAGAAAGTCACTTGTTTGCTTATCTCTTGAGTTTCCAGCACAATCTCTTTGGAGGGTTGGCATACTGAAAGGACTGCTGTTTAATAGCCAGATAATCCTGTGACAATGACAGACCGACTTTCAGAAAGACGAAAATCCCCTTGCACTAGGACTTAGCTCTGTAAAGCTTTCCAAAGACCTGCTGGCCACACAAAGAAAGCAGCCTCTGTACTGATAAGGGGGAGATTTCCAGTCAGTGCCCGTGATAATTAAGTGGCCTTGTCAGAAGGTTGAGATGCATTTGAGATACACCGATGCATTTGGGAATATTTCATTTAAAAAATATATAAACACATGAGGGCGAAGAAAAAAGCATTAAAAAAAGCTGCCTTTGACTCTTGATGTCATTAAAACTTGAAACAGGTCGCTACCCCCAAATGCCCAATCCTTTTCTTTGAGGCTCCATTAGGAAAATGTGGCTTGGCTTGACAAAAGCCTAAAATGAGCTTTTGTACACTTTTTAACATTTATATATGGGCATTGTTGAATTTTTATTATGTAAATCTGGGTTCAGTGAGGAAGGAGGCTGCTTCTGCAGCAAATGTAACAATGGACATTTAAGGCAATTAGAGGAGAAAGAACAGGTGGCCGAGGTGGGTCCCGAGGTGGGTCCCGTTTGATGGCAGAAATTGCTTTGCCTTTGGATTAGCCTTGGGCAGCTACTTGGAAGGTGAATGTGCCACCTTCTTACAAACAAACAATCCTTATAAAGTCTGCCTTTAGCTGATTAATTTATTGCAACAAGAGGGTCCTTATCAACAGCCTTTATTGCTCTACATCCTGATTCATACATGGAAAACAATAGTTCTCCATTATTCTGGAGGATTTGGTAGAAACTAGGCAGCTGCCATGGTTGATGGTATTTACTTAGGTTTTGGGTGGTGAAGCATCACTCAGTCGTGTAACCCTGCAGCCCTGGAGCCTTGACTGCCTGCATTCAAATCCTGGCTCTGCCACTTTGCTTTGCACAATGGGGTGGGGGTGGGGTGACATCATTAACCTCCATGGGCTTATTTCCTGTTCGGTAACACAGGGATGATGGCTAGAGCTTTTGCCTGTGTTGGTAACAACTTGATGGATGTGAAGAGCTTAGCCTACTGCCCAGGGCATTGTGTGTGCCCCATACACGTGAGCTATCACCCTCTCCTAAGGATCAGCGTGGAGACATTGAGTGCCTCTCTAGCATCTGTTTTCTGCTCACCCTCTACCTTTCGTGAGGCAGTGAGCAGAGGGGCTGAACCTGCTGGACAGGAAAGGGGAGAAAAAAAGAGCAACTCCGAGGAGAGCATTATAAAATGGTAACATCTCAGAATGCTGTGATAGCCATAAAATAATGAGAGAAAATTCAAAGGGAATTTTCATTCTCTGTGCATATGTTCCTGTGCCTTAAATGAAATTTTATGTGAAAAATCACTCAAGGACCTTGCTTTTTCGTATATGAAAAGAAGCAAACAAATTTGTGTGTTGACTCTTTGGAGGACCCAGAGATTATGGACAACTTTGAAATTTTTTTTTTTTAATCTCTTCCCTCCTCTGTTCTTCCAAGTTCTCTTCCTCTTTCTCTTCTTTCTTCCTTTCATGCCTCCCTTCTTCCCTTCCATCCTCCCTTTCTGCCTGCCTTCCTACCTTTCTTTCTTCCTTCCTTCTCTTCTTTCCTTCCACTATTATTGATATTCATCAAGAACCAGGAGTGTGTTCTGAATGTACAAAAATAGATTCCTCCAAATGGTTTTGTCCCCCACCAAGAGATGATAAATTGCTCAGTATAAGCCAGAAATTGAAACAGATGAAGGATGTCTTCAGCAGTGACAAAGAAAGGAGTCTGGCTTGTGGAGAATCTGTCTCTGGGCATCTCTGGAGGACAGAGAGAGGAGGAAGGGATCTTGGTCCACAACTGGAGGTAGAGATGGAGGTCCACTCTCTCCAGGTCTGAGGCAGATGTGGGGTTCTCTCTTCTAACAGCATCCTGACTCTTACTATGTGCTTTTTAAAAAATTTTTTTTTATTTTTATTTTTTATTGTTTTGGCCCAATCCTGCCCAAATAGAAATGGTTAGACTGTTCAGGGTATCAAAAACTAAAATTAACTGAGTAAATTTGAAGATCTAATTGGCTTTATTGAATGATTCATGAATTGGGCAACATCTCATCTAGTAAACAGAGAGAGTACTCAGGGGGTGTCACACAACATGGAAGGTGTTTTTTATTTTTTATTTTTATTTTTTGTATTTTTAGATCCGTGGCAGTGCTGGATCTGAGCTGCATCTGGCCTACACTGCAGCTTGCAGCAATGCAGTATACTTAACCCACTGAGGGAGGCCAGAGATCAAATCCACATCCTCATGGGACACTGTGTCAGGCTCTTAATCAGCTGAGCCACCATGGGAACTCAGGAAGGCTTTTATGGTAGGAAGGGTGGGGCCAGGAAAGGAAGTCATCTGCAAGGAAACAATGACAGTTCATTGGAGGAAAGTAGAAGTTCAGGTGACAAAGCTTTTCATTGGCTGAGCTGCTGTGTTTTCCATTGGCTGGAAGAGCAGCCTACTCCTTCCTCCTGCTGGGGTGGTAAGTAGTTCTTCTTCCTGCTTGGGAGTACCAGCATCTCTTTCTGGTGGGGTCAGTACCGAAGTCTTCTTGTTTGGGGTAACTGTTGATGAGTGATGGGGTGTGAAAGCTCCCTCTACAGGGCTTTCCAACTGCGATTTTAGATGCGCCTTCACAAGGGGTGAAGGGGTGAATTGAATAAATCAATTCAGTAGATCTAGGGAAATTATTATCAATATGGTACTTTCGGGTCATTCAAGGGCAAGTGCAGAACAGCAAAAAAATATGTCACCAGTGTGCAGGGTCCCAGCTGAGGTCAAACAAGGTGACACTCTACCTTCTATTTCAGCTCTCTTACTGTAAACCAGTGTCCTTTTCACCATCTATTTAGTGCTACTTTTTTTTTTTTGGCATTTCTATGCTTTTTGTTGATGACTTCCTGTCTAAAATGGATCGGAAATCATGCTTAGAACTGAAGTGCTGTCATGTGTCTTCCAGAGCAGCATCAATAGATAAGCATGAGGTCTGATGCTAATTCGGACATTGGCCATGAGTTCGATGTAAGTGAATCAACAATATACATTAAATATGTTGTCTTTAAAAGTAAACACACGTTAAAAGGTTATTCATTGATGAAAACATAACAAGAGGCACCTAGGAATCTATGTCTGTATTGCCTCTAGAATCAAGAGTTCAGTATTTGCTGGGGTTCCTGTCGTGGTGCAATGGAAACAAATCCAGCTAGGAACCATGAAGTTGCAGGTTCAATCCCTAGCCTTGCTCAGTGGGTTAAGGATCTGGCGTTGCCGTGAGCTGTGGTGTTAGGTTGCAGACGCGGCTCAGATCTGGCATTGCTGTGGCTCTGGCATAGGCCGGCAGCAACAACTCCGATTATACCCCTAGCCTGGGAACCTCCATGTACTGCAGATATGGTCCTAAAAAGACAAAAGACAAAAGACAAAAAAAAAAAAAAAGAGTTCAGTATTTGCTAACTCAGTGTTTGAGGTAACTATATACAACACAACTACCACAGGCAGAAGAACTGATTCTTAGAGAAACAGTGGACTAGATTATTCCTGCTTCTCCAGATTTACAGATTTTGTCATTCAGGGAAATAGAAATTCAGTTCAGGGTTAATATTTGCTACCACCATATAGTGGATCCATTCTTTTCAATCCATTGACATTTTGCCCCCCTCTTTTTTGACTGCACCATCGGCATATGGAAGTTTCCAGTCCAGGGATACAACCCATGCTGCTGCAGAGACAATGCCAGACCATAAACCCACCACACCACAGTGGGAACTCCTCAATCCATTGACTTTTCTTCAAGAGCTGGCTTAATTAAAACCTCAACAATGAAGTTCTGAAAGGGAGTGGTATTTCCAGGTTGTTTGTGCATACAGTAACCCTTCCTGTTCTTGGCTGCTTGCAATATTTATTTATTTATCTTTTTGCCTTTTCTTGAGCCGCTCCCACGGCATATGGAGGTTCCCAGGCTAGGAGTCTAATCGGAGCTGAAGCCACTGGCCTACGCCAGAGCTACAGCAACGCAGGATCCGAGCCATGTCTGCAACCCACACCACAGCTTACAGCAACGCCAGATCCTTAACTCACTGAGCAAGGCCAGGGATCGAACCCGCAACCTCATGGTTCCTCATCGGATTCGTTAACCACTGCGCCACAACGGGAACTCCTACTTGCAATATTAATTGTTCTTGGTCTGTTGGCATTTTTATGATGCCATGACTCAAATTTTACAGCTGTTTTACCAGGCTAATTTTCTTTTCTTTTTTTGTCTTTTTGGGGCCACACCTGTGGCATATGGAAGTTCCCAGGCTAGGGGTCAAGTCAGAGCTACAGCTGCTGGCCTACACCACAGCCACAGCAATGAGGGATCTGCGACCTACACCACAGCTCATGGCAACGCCAGATCCTTAACACACTGGGCAAGGCCAGGGATCAAATCTGCATCCTCACGGATACTAGTCAAGTCTGTTACTGCTGAGCCACAACAGGAACTCCTTATCAGGCTAATTTTCCATGCTTGGTTTTGTCAGCCCATCCCAGACACAGAACAGGTTAACTCTGAGTTACGAGTGATGGTAACTGCATCCCCTCCACCATCCAGGAAGCCTCTGCAACTCTGCTATTCTGCAGCAGTCTGGAAACAGGGGTCCAGGGGAGAAAAATGCAACACAAACAGTTCTCCCGAGGAGTTCCCTGGTGGCTCAGCCAGTTAAGGATCTGACATTGTCACTGTGGTGGCACAGGTTTGATCCTCTGCCCAGGAACTCACACGTGCCACAGGTGTGGCCAAAAGAAAAGTTCTCCCAAATCTTTTCTCATGTAACTACTGGGAGATGATAATTCCGGGTAATTCCTTTTAATATTTCTAACTGTTATGACAGCTATAAAGAGTACCTATAACATGAATGGGATAAATGTTGAATCATACACCAGCTCTCCACCGTAATAAGTTAACATGGCTGAATTAATATCCTTCCCTTCTCTGATAAAGGTCCTTTGTGAAATTGCATTGTAATGTGGCTCAGATCGAGGAGGATTTTATCGTCTGTTAGAGAAGCAGAAAAGACTGTGACATTTAGCTATAAAATATTTCTCTTGCTTTGAGGACTGGAGCCACCTCTTCTTTAATGTCCCCAAAGGCAAAGAATTCTTTTTTTTTTTCCTTTGGCCACCCCATGGCATATGGAGTTCTGGGGCCAGGGATCAGATCTGAGCCACAGTTGCAATCTACACCACAGCTGTGCCAGCACTGGATCCTTAACTCACTGTGCCAAGGCCGGGGAGCCAATCTGGGTCCTGGTGTTGCAGAGATGCCACCAATCCCATTGTGCCACAGCAGGAACTCCAGAACTCATTTAAAAATTTTTAAAAATATTTTATTATAGTTGTTTTATAATGTTCTGTCAATTTCTACTGTATGGCAAAGTAACCCAGTCATACATATAATCATTCTTTTTCTCATCTTATCTTCCATCATGGTCTATCACAAGAGATTGAATATAGTTCCCTGTACTGTACAGCAGGACCTCATTGCTTATCCATTCTAAATGGAATAGTTTGCATCTACTCATCCCAAACTCCCAGGCCATCCCACTCTTTCCCCATCCCCCCTGGCAACCACAAGTCTGTTTTCTATGTCTGTGTCTGTTTCTGTTGTGTAAATAGGTTCATTTATGCCATATTTTATTTTATTTTATTTATTTTTTTAATTTTAATTTTTTTTTTTTTATCTTTTTAGAGCCACACCCACGGCATATGGAGTTTCCCAGGCTAAGGGTCGAATTGAAGCTGTAGCCAGTGGCCTACGCCACAGCCACAGCAATGCCAGATCTGAGCCACGTCTGCAACCTACACCACAGCTCCCGGCAACGCCGGATCCTTAACCCACTGAGGGAGGCCAGGGGTTGAACCTGCAACCTCATGGATACTAGCTGGATTCGCTTCCACTGTGCCATGACGGGAACTCAACATTTGTGCCATATTTTAGATTCCACATGTAAGTGATATCATGTGGTATTTATCTTTCTCTTTTTGATTTACTTCACTGAGTATGAGAATCTTGATTTGCATCCACGTTGCTGCAAATGGCGTTATTTTTAAGCATTCGTATATTTTTAAGCCGCGCTCTGATTTGACCTTTCACTGTAACCCTGCAGATAAGCCAGGTTGGCCTCCTTCCTTTGAGCATCTTAAATCCTGTTACCTTGGCTGGCAAGTCCTCCAAGTGGACACTGTGTGCAAGGAGCACGATCTCTCTGTGTCTGAATATGAGAAAGCTGAACACCAAAAATTCTCAACCCAGGGGTGCCCACCATCCAGTATGACTGAGACCACTCCCCCCAACCCCCCAAACAGGGGGCTTTCAGGGCTGACACTGAGAAAGTGCCAGGACAACTAAGAGGAGCTGGATCCTTAATGCCATTAGGTATCTTGCAAATCAATTGCACTCTGCCTTTCTTGGGGTGTCCCCATAATAGAAGTTGAAAAAGGAATTCCAGAACACAGAAGGTGGGCCAAGGAGGAATATAGAGGTGTGGGCCCTTTTTTTATTTGTTTTTTTTTTTTTTATTACTCAAATGAATTTATCACGTCTGTAGTTGTATAATGATCATAACAATATGATTTCACAGGGTTTCCATCCCAGAGCCCAAGCACATGCCCCCACCCCCCAAACTGTCTCCTCCAGAGACGGTAAGTTTTTCAATGTCTGTGAGTCAAAGAAGTTCAGTCTGTCCTTTTTTCAGATTCCACATGTCAGTGAAAGCATTCGATGTTGGTGTCTCATTGTATGGCTGATTTCACTTAGCATGATAATTTCTAGGTCCATCCATGTTGCTAAAAATGCTGGTATTTTGTTCTTTTAAATGGCTGAGTAATATTCCATTGTGTGTATGTACTGCATCTTCTTGATCCATTCCTCCGTCGATGGACATTTAGGTTGTTTCCATGTCTTGGCTATTGAGAATAGTGCTGCAGTGAACATCAGAGTACCTGTGTCTTTGCTAGTCATGGTTTTCTCTGGATAGATGCCCAGGAGTGGGATTGCTGGATCAAATGGGAGTTCTATGTTGAGTTTTCCGAGGAATCTCCATTCTGTTTTCCAGAGTGGTTGCACCAATTGACAATCCCACCAACAGTGTACTAGGGTTCCTTTTTCTCCACTTCCTCTCTAGCACTTATTGTTTGTAGACTTTTGGATGATGGCCATTCTGGCTGGTGTAAGGTGGTACCTCAGAGTGGTTTTGATTTGCATTTCTCTAATAATGAGTGATGTTGAACATCTTTTCATGTGTTTCTCGGCCAATTGTATGTCTTCTTTGCAGAACTGTCTGTTTAGATCTTCTGCCCATTTTTTGATGGGGTTGTTTTTTTTTGTTTGTTTGTTTGTTTTTGGTTTTTTTTGGGTATGGAGCTGCAGAAGGTGTTTATAAATCTTGGAGATTAATCCCTTGTCAGTCGATTCACTTGCAAACATTTTCTCCCATTCTGTGGGTTGTCTTTTTGTGTTGTTTATGGTTTCCTTTGCTGTGCAGAAATTTTGAAGTTTGAGTAGGTCCCATTTGTTTATTTTTGTTTTTGTTGTCAATACTCTGATAGATGGATCTGAGAAGATGTTGCTGTGGTTTATGTCAGAGAGTGTTTAGCCTATGTTTTCCTCTAGGAGTTTGATAATGCCTGGTCTTATATCTAGGTCTTTAATCCATTTCGAGTTGATTTTTGTGTATGGTGTTAGGGAGTGTTCTAATTTCATTCTTTTCCATGTGGCTGTCCAGTTTTCCCAGCACCACTTATTGAGCAAGCTGTCCTTTCTCCATTGTATATCCTTGCCTCCTTTGTCATAGATTAGTTGGCTGTAGGTGCGTGGGTTTAATTCTGGGCTTTCTATCCTGTTCCACTGATCTATATTTCTGTCTTTGTGCCAGTACCATGCAGTTTTGATGACTGTTGCTTTGTGGTATAGTCTGAAGTCCGGGAGCCTGATTCTTCCAGCTCCATTTTTCTTTTTCAGGATGTCTTTGGCTATTCTGGGTCTTTTGTGCTTCCAAACAAACTTTAAAATATTTTGTTTGAGTTCTGGGAAAAATGTCCTTGGTAATTTGATAGGGATTGCATTGAATCTGTAGATTGCCTTAGGTAGTATAGTCATTTTGATAATATTAACTCTTCCAATCCACGAGCATGGTATATCTTTCCATCTATTTGTGTCATCTTTGATTTCTTTCATCAGTGTCTTATAGTTTTCAGAGCACAGGTCTTTTGTCTCTTTAGGTAGGTTTACTCCTAGGTATTTTATTCTTTTGGATGCAATGGTAAACGGGATTGCTTGCCTAATTTCTTTTTCTGCTCTTTCATTGTTAGTGTATAGAAATGCTGTCGATTTCTGTGTATTAATTTTGTATCCTGTGACTTTGCCAAATTCGTGGATGAGCTCTTAATGGTTTTCTGGTAGAGTCTTTAGGATTCTCTAGGTATAGTATCATGTCATCTGCAAATAGTGATAGTTTTACTTCTTCCTTTCCAATTTGGATTCCTTTTATTTCTTTTACTTCTCTGATTGCTGTGGCTAGGATTTCCAGAACTATGTTGAAGAGTAGTGGCAAGAGGGGCCCTTTTGTTTTTGAACCTACACTGAATGATGTATCAAGAAAGCCTTGGGTACTGGGTTGTTGTGCTGTACAGCAGAAATTGGCACAACATTGTAAATCAACTGTACTTTAATAATAACAATAAAAAAGGTGTTCCCGGTGTGGCTAATATCCATGAGGATGCAGGTTTGATCCCCAGCCTTGCTCAAAGGGTTAATCTGGCCTGGCCGTAGGCTGTGGTGTAGACCGGCAGCTACAGCTCTGAGGACCCCAGGCCTGGGAACTTCAATATGCTGTGGGTGTGGCCCTAAAAAAAAAAAAAAGGAAAGTCCCTGTCTTACCCAATGTCCTCGACATGGTGGCTGAGAGCAGGAAGGGACATTGGATGGTCACCTGCTCGTCTGCTACTGAAGTCCCTCCAATTTTGAGGCTTCACACAAAAATGGAGTTAAAATTCTAATCTATGTTCTCACATTTTTTTCTTTTTCTTTTTTCTTTTTGACAGCTGCACCTGCAGCATATGGGTCGAATGTGCGATACAGCTGGGGCCTGGGTCTAAGCTACGGCTACGGCTACACCAGATCCCATGCCGCAGCTTGTGGAAATGCCAGATCCTTAATCTACTGAGGGAGGCCAGGGATGGAACCCACATCCTCACGGACACTACATCGGGTTCTGAACCTGCTGAGACACAGCAGGAACCCCTTGTTTTAGTTTTTAAAAAATTTCTTTCATTAGAAGTTCCCTGGTGGCTCCTTGGGTTAAGGATTCCAGTTGTCGTGGCAGTGGCTCAGGTCGCTGCTGTGGCTTGGGTTCTATCCCTAGCTTGGGAATTTCTGCATGTTGTAGGCATGGCCAAAAAGAAGGAAAAAAAGTTACTTTCTTTTAGCATATGTACACATCTAAACAAAGCCAGAAGCCAAGGAGGAATTTAATATGGCTTATGGCTGAGGTCTACCCTCACTGGTCTTAGGACCCTCTGGGCTCCAGCCATATGGTCCCGGAAGAGGAAGTTTTTCTTTTCTTTTTTTCTTTTTTTTTCTTTTTGTCTTTTTGCCTTTTCTTGAGCCGCCCCCCCCCCCACCCTCGGCATATGGAGGTTCCCAGGCTAGGGGTCCAATCAGAGCTACAGCTGCCGGCCTACGCCAGAGCCACAGCAATGCCAGATCCGAGCTGTCGGATCCTTAACCTACTGAGCAAGGCCAGGGATCGAACCCACAACCTCATGGTTCCCAGTCAGATTTGTTAACCACTGCACCATGACGGGAACTCCTGTTTTTGTTTTGTTCTTTGTCTTTTTAGGAATGCACCTGTGGCATATGGAAGTTCCCGGGCTAGGGGTTGAATAGGAGCTGCGGCTGCCGGCCTACACCACAGCCACAGCAATGCCAGATCCAAGCCGAGTCTGCAACCTGCACCAGAGCTCCCAGCAACGTTGGATCCTTAACCCACTGAGTGAGGCCAGGGATTGAACCTGAACACTAGTCAGATTCATTTCCACTGAGCTATGACGGGAACTCCCACGAGAAGATGTTCTAATCAGGAGTTTCTGACTGAGGAGTTATGAATGTAACACTTAATACCTCTGAAGCCTGTTCTCTTTGTGCCTACATTTGGACTGGCCCAGATCAGCACAAGCTTATTAATATTCTGACTCACAGACTTTGGTTCTAAATAATAAATGGTCTTGAACATTTCCCAGGTAGTTTTATTTTGTATCGTATATTTTATCCAAACTTCTCTGAATTATTTAGTTAGAATTTTCAAAGGCAGTAATCATGCCATTTACCTCTTCTGATGTTCTCACTCAGCAGGATCTTAAATTATTCCAACATTTTGCATCAACAACAGAAAGACAGTCCTATGTAAAATTTAGGTCACATCAAAATTTTCTGACCCAATAAAAGAGTTAGTTCTTGAAAAACATCCTTCCGGGCAATTATAAATATGTCAGAGTAATGTAAAAGTGTGGCATCTGAAATGGAGTCCAGAGTAAGCATTTAAAAGTGGCTGCAAGTTATTACAGTTACAATGAAGTGTGTGCTTACATATAAATACTCCTGTGTACTCTGGCAAGCTGACACAACCACAATCCCACTTTGAGAAGTTCTTTAGAGATGAGAACCACAGCAAGTGAAGCAAGGTTTTGAAAGGGATCAGGAAATTAATAATAATATTGAGAATACGAGTTCGATTGGGTTGCAGGAGAAGATGGAGAAGCGTGAACTTCTTCCTGCTCCCAGTCTTGCGAGTACACAATCTGTCAGCCCAGTCTGGGATGCACTTGGATTTATTTATTTTTTTCCTTTTTCACAGCCTCAGCTGCGGCATATGGAAGGTTCCGGGCCAGGGGTCAAATCAAAGCTGCATCTGTGAAGGCCTTGGCAACTTGTGGCAATGTCAGATCCTGAACCCAGTGAGCGAGGCCAGGGATCAAACCTGCATCCTCACCGACACTATGTCGGGTTCTTAACCCACTGAGCCACCATGGGAACGCTGCACTTGGATTTTATATTTACTATTGATGGAGGTTAGAAAGATGACTATATAAAATAAATAAGCTACAAGGATCTATAGTACAGCACAGGGAATATAGTCAATATTTTATAATCCCTAGACATGGAGTATAACCTTTAAAATCTAAATCGCTAAGGAAATTTTAGATAACAAGTGTACATCAACTATACCTCAATAAAAAAATCATTAAAAGGAATTGGGGCCCCTAAAGTGGGATGAATCAACAAATTGTCACTATCGGTACATTTCAGCATACAGGGGACATTTTATTTTACGTGAGCTATATCTCTATGACCCTCATGGGTCAATAGCAAAGACTTTAAGGGTCATAGTTTGTAGACACAATTGTTCACTTGTATATGTTTATTGAACTTTCTTATAAATACAATTGAACTAAAACAAAACTTTTTCTCCACTGCCCCCTGACAAATGGGTTGAAGACCTATGGATGCCCAGGTGACATGTCACTCATTCCTATGAGTCAATTGGGGCAGGGTCCAGGCATGGGAGAAATTTTCAAGTTTGGGTGCAATGGCTAACATCCACCCAGGGCTGAGAACCACTTCCAAAGGATGGAAGTTGTGTTTTGGTTCCTCTGGCAAGGAAAAAAATCTAGAAATAATAGATTTCTAGGTTTCTTTCCTAGAAATCTGCATCTTCCTTGCATGGGAGCATAGAGAAGTCTGCGTGCTTGGTGGTAGGTAGCTGAGTTTTCCCTGGAAGAGAGGATTCTAGGTGTGCCATTGAGGGAGGGGGAGCCAATTTATTTATTTGTTTGCTTGTTTATTGATTTTTTTTTTTTTTTAGGGCCACAGCCTCAGCATATGGAAGTTCCTGGGCTAGGGGTTGAATCAGAGCTACAGCTGCCCACCTACACCACAGCCACAGCAACTTGGGAACCGAACTGTGTCTGCAGCCTACACCACAGCTCACAGCAATGCCAGATCCCCAACCTGCTGAGCCAGGCCAGGGACCAAATCTACATCCTCATGGATACTAGTCGCATTCATTTCCACTGTGCCACAACAGGAACTCCTATACTATGTGTTCAATAACTCAATCTCTGCCGTCATTTATAAGTGAAGGCCAGATGTCTGTTCAGAAATTCAACATCAGCATGACAGGGACCCAGAGCTGGGAGCAGAAGCTGAGCTTGGGGTCCTCCTTTGAGCCCCAGACGACTAGCAAGGATGCCTGGGCTCCAGGGGACCCTGTGCTCTTACAACGGAGGTGTTACAAGCAAAGATGTTTCCATCTGGCTGTGATGAGCCACCACTCTGCCAAAACCTAATAGTGCAAAAGGCCAGCATGTTGGGCTCAGAGGAAACAAGTGTGTTTGATTACGACAACAGCCTTCTGTCAGGGATCCAGGGATTTCGTCTGGTATGCCACCTGCTAAGCTGAGAGAGAACTGCTGGGCCACAGGGCAAGTCCTGGATGGGGAGGGAGGACACACAGTATAGGAGGTGATGCTGGGCCACAGTGCACGGGGAGAGGGGGTCAGTGGGTTGTGGAGCTGGAAAGGAGGACGGATGTAAAAGGCAGATCTGCTTAGCTCCAGATCCAGTCTTTTTTATGGCTGCTCCCATGGCACAGGGAAGTTCCTGGGCTAGGGGCTGAATCTGAGCTTCAGCTGTGGCAATGTCAATTCTTTTAACCCACCATACTGGGCAAGGATCGAACCTGTACCTCTGAAGCAACCTGAGCCGCTGCAGTGGGGTTCTTAACCCACAGTGCCACAGCGGGAACTCCTGCAGAACTAGCTTGAGTATCTGAATAGTGTGCACCACTCCATGCTATATTGAACTCACTGAGACACAGAGAATTGAGTTCTCCAGCTAAAACACCAAAGGAGGTCCCTAGAGACCCTGTGTCCCTATCAGGCAGGACCACCAAAAGGACCTATGATGGACAGATTGTGGGACTCAGGAAGAAGCAGGAGATCATGCCATTTAGAATCATCCACTGATGCTGTGCTGTGGGCATCCCATATCCAGACCAAAGCGGTCCCTCTCCTTAGCACACCGGAAAGTCCCAGAAACTCTGAGATTGTTCTGTGTGAGTAAGAGGTAAAGCAAACTTTCCTCAAAAGGTGCACCTAGTGAAACCTGGCAGGGTGAGACCATGCAGTGGTCTGGTTCCTGTTTCTGTGGCTCAGCATTAAGTCAGGCGGATGCTGCTTAAGCTTCCGGCCAGGGGGCAGCAGGTGGAGTGAGAGTGTGGGTGCACTGGGCCAGCCTCACCATCACCCAACCCTGCCTCAAACCTTCTGAAGACTCTGCCCTAGTTTCCCAGTTTTATTTACTTCCTATTTTTCTTTTTAGGGCCACACCTGCGGCATATGGAAGTTCCCAGGTTAGGGGTCGAATTGGAGCTGCGGTTGAGGCCTACACCGCAGCCACAGCAACACCAGATCTGAGCCTCACCTGTGCCCTACACCACAGCTAGCAGTAACGCTGGATCCTTAACCCACTGATCCAGGCCAGGAATTGAACCCATGTCCTCATGGACACTATGTTGGGTTCTTCTTAACCTGCTGAGCCTCAATGGGAACTCCTAGTTTCCCATTTTTAAATGCCACCAAGACTATTCAGGTGATGTTCTTTCTCCCGATGCAATAAAGTCCAAAGTACATAACTGCGCTCAGTCATCATGTTATTGTCAGTCCTTCTACTGTTGATACACAAGGGAATCCTTTTCTGCTTCAAAGTCTTTAAATGCTTGAAATGACACAGATGCCAACCCAGAGAGCGATTTCAAAAGGGCACAGATAGGCGTTCCCTTGTGGCTTAGTGGGTGAAAGATCCTGTGATGTAACTGTAGCAGCTCAGGTTGCTGATGTGGCGCAGGTCCGACCCCTGACCCCGGAGCTTCCACAAGCTGTGGACACAGCCAAGGAAGGAAAAAAATAGATAAAAGGGCACAGGTAACAGGTATCCTAAAGGAAGGAGGGGGGAGAGCAGGTGGACTGGAAGCCTTGATGTCTGGATTTTGATGACCATGAGCGTGGAAATCTATGACTACAGGTGAAAGCAGTAAAACCAAGTGATGGAAAATGATCATCATAAATATTCTCTTCCTTTGGCCAAAATTTGGGGAAAAAAAAGAACCCCATTGGGTTCCACTGTCTCACGCAGTTGATGTTTCTTGGAAGTCCTTATTTCATTTTTGTTTCAAAAGAAGTTACAGAAATTAACCCCCGTTTTCAAGTAACATGACAAGGACATTTGTAAAAGCAAATTTACCGAGAATTATATTAAAAGGTTGAAATCATTTTTCTTCTTGTAGTCAGGGTCTGAGTTATTTTCTATTTATATGCAAATGTAAGATTCCTGAGCCTATTTATTTATTTACTTTTGGCTGCACCTGAGGCAGGCAGAAGTTCTAGGGCCAGGGATCAAACTTGAGCCACAATAGCGACCTGAGCCATAGCAGTGACAACATTGGATCCTTAACCCACTATGCCACGAGGGAACTCATATTATTATTATTATTATTGTTATTATTATTATTATTACCTCCCTGTGGCATATGGAGTTCCTGGGCCAGGGATCAGATCCCAGGCACAGTTTGACCTAAACCACAGCTGCAGAAATGGTGGGTCCTTTAACCAACTGTGCCGGGCCAG
The DNA here is from genome assembly GCF_016906955.1 of Phacochoerus africanus. Classification (NCBI taxonomy): domain Eukaryota; kingdom Metazoa; phylum Chordata; class Mammalia; order Artiodactyla; family Suidae; genus Phacochoerus; species Phacochoerus africanus. The sequence continues at coordinate 27,596,799 of NC_062558.1, read as the reverse complement.
GGACGGAACCCGTGTCCCAGCACTGCAGAGACCCTTCCGATCTCATTGCATCACAGCATGTAGTCTCATTTTATTTTTTACAGTTCTGGAATAGTATTTATTTCTTAAAAGCTTAGATGAATGGAATCCTGATACGATAGCGAAACTATTCTGATTTCAGATTTAGAAGGTACATTCCCGACTCCAAATGGCCACAGACCCGACATTGTTCATTTACATATTCAGATATGATACATTATTCTATTTTTGCCCCAAGAATAGAGCGATGTATTGATTTTGAAAACAGCATTGAATTTTATTTTATTTATTTATTTATTTTTGCTTTTTAGGGCCATACCCTCGGCATGTGGAAGTTCCCAGGCCAGGGGTCCAATCTAGCCGACCCACACCACAGCCGTAGCAACATCAGATCTGAGCCGTGTCTGTGACCTACACCGCAGCTCATGGCAACTCCAGATCCTTAACCCACTGAGCGAGGCCAGGGATTGAACCCGCAACCTCATCGTTCCTAATCGGATTTGCTTCCTCTGTGCCACGATGGGAACTCCCAAAACGGCACTGAATTTTAAAAAGAAGCATTTGCCTCTTAGCAGCAAAGCTAACAGGCAGACTCACCGATGTTGTCTTTTAATTACCTGCAACCTTCTGTCTGTTTAATGACTTTTGAGTGAACATCCTTTCTTAGTCAGTTAGTGTTTTCCCTGGTAACCCTCGAATCGGACTCTGCTTCCATTTGTGCTGTATTTTAAGTCCTTACTGAGAGAGCAGCTTCCAATTAAAATGATTGCTAATTGCAGGTTGTTAATTAGCTGCTGCCTAAAGAGAAATTACAAAACAATTTGGTCCCTGCAGAGAGATGAGTGACCAGAGAACAACTGCTATTTAGGGACAGTGTGGTTTTTCTTTAACTTCCCTCCCACATACAAGAGCTCCAGTGATTACAGCCTGTTTAGAATGAGGCAGGATAGAAACAGGAGAGAAAGCAAGGCAGTGGGGTCTCCTAGTTTTTCACCTTCAGAAAAGGCCAGAAAAATCAAAGAGGGGTCTGAGACTTCTGCTGAGGACCAACCCCAATCCAGCCTGGATCCGGTCAAAAGCATCTTAGAAACTCTTCAGAACAAGAGCCCCCAGGGGCACCCAGTGACTGTGTAAACAACTCAAGCCTAGGTCACACTGGAAGGCAATTATTTGACCCCGCTGGTTTTCAGGGCTGCTATTTTTTATTTTTATTTTTTCCTTTTTTTAAAATAGCTGCAACTATGGCACATGGAAACTCCCGGGCTAGGCAATGCTGGATCTGAGCCTTAACCCACTGATCGAGGTCACGGATTGAACCCACATCCTCACTGACACTATGTTGGGTTCTTAACCGGCTGCGCCACCATGGGAGCTCCTACTTATTCTTTTTTTTTTTTTTTGTCTTTTGTTGTTGTTGTTATTGTTGTTGTTGTTGTTGCTGCTATTTCTTGGGCTGCTCCCGCGGCATATGGAGGTTCCCAGGCTAGGGGTTGAATCGGAGCTGTAGCCAACGGCCTACACCAGAGCCACAGCAACGCGGGATCCGAGCCGCGTCTGCAACCTACACCACAGCTCACGGCAACGCCTGATCGTTAACCCACTGAGCAAGGGCAGGGACCGAACCCGCAACCTCATGGTTCCTAGTCGGATTCGTTAACCACTGCGCCACGACGGGAACTCCTACTTATTCTTTATTAGAGTATAGTTGATTTACAATGTTGTGCCAATTTCTGCTGTACAGCAAAGTGACCCAGTCATACATACATATATACATATATGTTCCCTTTCATATATTATCTTCCATCATGTTCTATCCCAAAAGACTGGATAGAGTTCCCTGTGCTGTACAGCAGAACCTCATTGCTTATCCATTCTAAATGGAAGAGTTTGCATCTACTAACCCCAAACTCCCAGGCCATCCCACTCCCTCCCTCTCCCCCTTGGCAACCACAGTCTGTCCTCTATATCCGTGACCTGTTTCTATTCCGTAGATAGGTTCACTTGTGCCCTATCTACACATAAGTGATATCATATGGTATTTGTCTTTCTCTTTCTGACTTGCTTCACCTACTATAATCATCTCTAGTTGCATCCATGTTGCTGCAGATGGCATTATTTCGTTCTTTTTTATGGCTGAGTGGGGCTGTTATTAACACCACCTGAATTTGCTTTGTTCTCCTTCCCCTTCTCCTTCCTGGCCAGCCTTAGTTCTCATCAGCCAGAGTTCTTTCCAGCAGATGATAAATGAGAAGAGAATCCATTTGAAATGAAGGAACATTATCAGGACATGTGTACTTAGTGACTTGCCTGCAAATGTCATGTCCGTGTGTGCAAGGAATTCATTATAGTGCTCATTTTAATTTAGTCTGATAAACGCAAGGATTCACTCCCAACATACACAAGCAGGAGATCCCAGGTGAAAACGACAGTGCACCAGAGGCCAACATAGTGCCTGACTCCCCAGAGGTTGCCCCCTCTTTTGAACTTGCTTACAGATGCTTCTGTAAAAGAACAACCTAGAGCATGCTTTCTGTCTTACTATTATTTGAATAACTGGCTTACGAAGAAGGTATTATACGTCAATGGTTACCAATATCAGAATCATCAGAAGGCTTGGGAAAGCAAAGACCCTAGAGTTTCTGAGGCGGTGGGTCTAGGACCTGAGAATTTGTATTTCAAACAAGATGCTGCTGGCCCAGAGACCACGCAGAAATCCATTGCTCTAGGTTATGCTGGGCATTTCTGGAAAGCGAATACTTCCATTGGAAGATATGGGAAGTTGAAGCTAAAAGTGTTTTTCATTGTTGCTATCAACACTGCCTGACATAAAAGGGTCCTTTGCAGCCCCTGTGAATAGAATCTGTTTGCACGGGATATAAGCAAGGGAAAGGACAGCAACCCTGCTGTTTCTCATAGGAACTCAACTTGAGAACTGGGAGTGACATTGGAGGAGAAGGGACTAAAGCCCACAGAAGGAGGGATGAGGCCAAGGGGCATTTAATTATGGAAATCATACTCATTCCTTTGAGAGATGATTTGAAAAATAAATAAGTAGAATGTAGTAGCATCCCAGCCTTTGGGGTCGCATTGTCTCAGGATCCTGGCTCCATGACTCAGCTGGCCTGGTGACCTTGATCCAGGTCCTTAAAAAATATAAGCCTTAGTTCTTTTTCCAAAAAAAAAAAAAAAAAGAAAAATGGAACTAACAACACTACTTATATTGCAGAGGTGTTGTGGAAATTGAAGGGACCACTTGGCTGCACTTATAGCCAGAGCTCAAAAAGTGTTAGGTACCATCATGGTCATCCTCGCCTTCATCATCACCACCATCATCACCACCACTTCCATCTTCTTCACCATCATCATCTTCATCAACGTCATCATCATCCGTCTCATCATCACCACCATCCAGCCCTCCATCTGAGCCGATTTTCCTTCCTCATCACCACCATCACCCCCATATCATCACCATTTTCAAGCTATTAGCAGGAAAATACAGGTGAATTTATATAAAATCTTAGGAGTTAGGAAGCCTTTCAAATATTAGTGAGGGAAAATTTTGCTATGAAAAAGAAGAAGTCTACTCTAGAGTAGAAAGAAAATTATTTTTCAAGTAAGATTTTACTTAGTTGTGACATAGCTACTCTTATATTTAATGATTCTTTTTAATCAAATAATCATGCTAATGAGTGAATATGTCTAAAAAGAGATGTGCTTCTTGGGGGAAAAAAAAAAGAAATGAGGTTGTTTGAGCAGATATAACATAAGGAAAATTGCCCCACGTAGAGGGCTGGATTTTCTAGAGATAAAGTACAAAGGAAATGAGATTCTAGGGGTGGCACTCATGAGAAATCCCACCATTTGATGGCAAAGCGCAGGATGGTGAACCTACAATTGAGCCTGATATTTTGTGACCCCAAAATTAGGTCATAAAATCCAGTGGAGAAAGAGGAGGGAGTAAAAAATAAGTCAGTCCCCATTATCCAAGACTCCCAAAGTATAGTCTGCAATCTCCTCTCCCCACTACATACTTCTAACTCGCCTGGAGTTTAAAAAAAATTGTTCAGCAGAATATTTTCACCTTTGCACCTTACTTTGTTTCAAACCTTCCTGCTATCTTGAGCATCCTTTACTGTTCCCCAATTTGCTCTCCTGTAAAATGCAGATAATAATACCTGCCCTTAAGTGTGTTGAATAAGGCATCTGAATATGCCTGGTTTGTCGTAATGGGGTACAAAGGTTTGTGGCTATGGTTATTATTGCCTTCTCCATGATCCGCTTCAATTGTCAACTTCCTCGTGAAGCTGGCAGCTGCAGGGGAATGGTCATCTCCTTCCTTGATGTGATGGAGAGTATTGACCAGAAAGGTAATCTACAGAATGGAAGGGGAGAAAGAGTATTGTTATATAAAATGAGCATATCAAAGTGGTTTGGTTATCATTTTTGTAACAATGCAACCATAGAGAAGGTATTTTGAATCTTCTCTTAAAAGCTGAGAAGTGTTACATAAAGGAATGCAGCAAAAACATGTATTGCGCAGAAAGATATTGAAAGAAATCTGCGGCAGAAAATTGAAGGGCTGGGGTTTGTCTGCTTTGAGACACACCCAGAAGCTTCACACCAGGTTGCCCTGGCAACAGGCATCTCCTGTTATCATAAGAAAAAGGGCTACTCAGAAGTGACAGTGATCAGGGGCAGGTGGGGAGGGGGGGGGGCCGGTGGTGCAGAGCAGCACGTGGTCTGTCAGCTCCAATTTAGGGACAGTTTGAGAGGGGGGTTTCATAGTAGTTTTCAGAGACGATGAAATTTACAGGGTCTGGTGAACAATGAAATTGTTTGATGGCATCCCTGGGCTGCCACCTGCTCATTAGGTCTCTAGAGCACTGAGGATGATCCCACACAGTTGCCCCTGTCCTGCCTACATCAGTATGAACAGACCCCTTTGGCTCCAAGTAATGACACTTGCAGAAGACATCTGAATTATGAAAGCCCAACCCTTTCTTGATGGGTACTACATAACATAATGGAAAATTTTTTCATCATCTCACTGATTGCCTAGTTGTTTAATTCTTTGGCTTCCTAATGGAGCCAGCATGGAATTTCATTGCCTGTACTTCTGTATTAGATAATAAAAGGGACAGGAGCCTCTGCTGGCCACATCAGATTAAACAGATTGATTTTTCCATATTTATTAGCTCTTATTAATGAAAGACAGGATGTCTACTCTCAACAGGTGATGGCTCTCCACAGCTGAGCTGCAGAAGCTCAGAATATGCTTTACATGGATTCGGCCACTGGTTAGTAAATTGTGGTCCAATTTGCCACCTAGATCTGTATGATACAGGAACAAAGAAGGATTTTTCCATTATTAAGTGGTTGGAATTTAATCCAAAGAACACAGTATTTTGTGACCTTTGAAAGTAATGTGACATTGACATTTCAATGCTCATAAATAAAGTTTTATTGGAACAGCCATGCTCCAGCATTTAGGGATGGTCTATGGCTACTTTCATCCTCTAAGAGCAGCCCCGAGCAGATGCAACAGATATCTAAGCTTTTGACTATATGACTTTATAGAAAAAGTCTGCCAACTTAGATTGGGGAAATGGCTTCTGAAATCTCACTTCCTTTCATTTTCAGGAATAATTTCCCCTCTTCTTTACCGATTGATTAGTTCAGCAAAACATGAAGGATCCCTGGTTTGTTCCTGACACTGGGCTCTGACCCATGCCTTCATGAGGACACAGTGATGAGCCCTGATGATGAAAACTATAGTCGAGGACCAGGTGAATGAGCATCCAGGGCGCAGGCTTTGATGCATCCTCATTGTCGTTGGAATGCACCCCTCTACTCACACACTCAGCCAAGTGGTCACACCACCAGTATTAACCAGAACTGCTTGTCCTCATTAACACAGCACTTTGGGGACACTTGGAGAATATAAGAAGGGAGTAAGACAGTCCCTTCCCACGTGGCACTGGCAGTCAGCTGGACAGTCCAGTGGTGCAAAATTGAGATGAGTGATGCAAGATCATTGGGTAATCAGGGATTTAATCATGTCTTTATAAAGAGTAGGGAGGTCTTTAAATTGTGTCTCAGCTATTAAGTGTTCGCAGCACTAAAGAGTCATTCGGTGATTAGGAAATGCCTGTGGTCCCCTGAGGCACCATGATCTTTTCATTCCTTATTTCTGGACTAGAGGTCCTAATTTCTTTGCTTGGACCATGTCGGCTCACTATAGGCATTCTTTACCCTGAGAATTTCCCGCTGACCAGCAGAGTCTGCATTAAGACCTCCTCCTTTAGGATCTCATAGCTCTAGGGTCATTTGTCTGTGAGACACTCATCACTGTTGGGATCGACCATTGGCTGCATCTTTCATGACAGATGCTGCATTCTTTGAGGAAAAGGTTGAGTTCTCTTCATCTTTGCATTTCCAGGACTTGGTAGAATCACGACGACACAGGAATAAGTAGTTAAACTGTTGAGGAATGAATGTGACAATGGGGTCGCACATCTGGAAGTTTTCAGGGAGCAGGCAGGACACACACAGAGTGACGGGTCTGGGTGGAACAGACGAGAGAGAGTTCTGGGGAGGTGAGTGAACAGCCCTACTTAAAGGGGCAGTGGCTTTTTGACCCTAGCTGGTTGCCGCCAAGAGGCCAGGTGGGCCCTCTAGGGTCCGACTTTAGTACCAGAGAGAGACCTCCATTTACAGGGCAGCACTGACCTGGCAACATAATCATCCTCTCCATCTCTCTCATCCACGTGTCCAAATAAAAAGCCGGGGTAGGTTCCCATTAAACGTATTTGACTATTAGTATTGCTTTACTTCACCTTCTTTGGAAATACCACTTAAATTACAGTCAGTTTTGTAGTTCCCACTGTGGCGCAACAGGATCGGTGGTGTCTTTGCAGCACCGGGACTCAGGTTTGATCCCTGCCTGGCACAGTGGGTTAGAGGATCCCGCGTTGCCACGCTGCGATATAGGTTGCAGCTGTGGCTCGGATCAGATCCCTGGCCTGGGAACTCCATACGCCCGAGGAGCAGCCACAAAAGAAAAAAAGATTATAGTCAATTTTATAAAGAAGGTGGGAGGTGAGGTAAGCCCAGAAAGACAAAGCAAAGAGAAAGTCTGACAGTGGTAAAGTTTGGACGTTGCAAAATGGATGGGCAAAGGGTAGCTGACTTGGCCAGCCAAAGAGCTGAAATGGATCTCAGCTCTGGGGGCAATCCAGAGAAATTAAGTTCCCCCAGCAGAGCCCCCCAAATTCTCAGGTGTTTGGGCACCGTGAGCAATTTTTTTTTTGGTCTTTTTGCCATTTCTTGGGCCACTCCTGCAGCATATGGAGGTTCCCAGGCTAGGGGTCTCATCGGAGCTGTAGCCGCTGGCCTATACCAGAGCCACAGCAACACGGGATCCGAGCCGAGTCTGCAACCTACATCACAGCTCATGGCAACGCCGGATCCTTAACCCACTGAGTGACGCCAGGGATCGAACCTGCAACCTTATGGTTCCTAGTCAGATTCGTTAACCATTGCACCACGACGGGAACTCCACCATGTGCATTTATTAATGGAGACCTGGGTGCACCTGAAAATAGGAGGACTATCCGAGTGTCTCTAGAATCTCATGGCAATGTTTCCTACCCTCTCCAGCAACCAAGAAGCTGCCCTCCTACTCCCCAGAAAGAGACTCCAAGTGTCTTCATGGAGACTTCAAGCTAATGGTGAAATCAGACCCCAGGCCATCTTGTGGAGGGGGCCTCACAGTGAAAAGAGAGCTTAGAGCAAATTGGGCTCCTCAGTGAGGACATCCCAGTGCCCCCAGCACCACTGCCACCCACCAGAGCTCAGCTCCAGAAAGCAGGGAGCCAGGCTCACCAGTTTTTACTTGAACTGTGCCTTAAGAATGATAAGAGAGTTGCTGATGATGGAGTTCTTGTTGTGGCTCAGGGGGTTACAAACCCTATTGGTATCCATGAGGATGTGGGTTCGATCTCTGGCCAAACTCAGTGGGTTAAGGACCCAGTGTTGCCATGAGCTGTGGTGTAGGTAACAGATGCGGCTTGGATCCTGTGTTGCTGCGGCTGGGGTGTAGGCCGGAAGATGCAGCTCTGATTCGACCCCTAGCCTGGGAACTTTTATGTGCCATGAGTGGGCCTTAAAAAAAAGAAAGAAAGAGAGTTGCTGGTGAGAGAAGGGAAATGTCATTGCAGACAGAAGGAAGGACATGGGCAAAGAGACCAGGACATTGATGGGAAGAACGAGCGTGTGGCCTTGGTGGGGACAGCATGAATCTGTCAGGGTGCAGAACCCAGATGGGAAGAGATGACCTTGAGACTGAGTTCAGGGTCTTGGCTGCTGGATGCAGAACCCCCATGTCTCATTATCTCTAGGCTCCATGTGGACAAATAGTCACCACTGTTCCTCTAGAAAGTCCCATGAGTGGGTTCAGTGTGGGGTCACATGCTGACCCCTCTGGGAAGGACATGAATCAGCAGTAGAGAAACACTTTTCCTCTGGTCTGATGGCCGAGGGTCAAATGTGCACGACCTGAACCTGACATTTCAGTCCTAAACGCATCTGCTAAGTGGATTTCAGGAAGTTAGAATGTCCGATGAGAGAGAAAATTGTCATTTTGCTAATGACTCATAAGTGAGCCAAACATTACCTTTCACCTTTTCAGCTGTCTTCAAAGGAAATGCTCTTAGTTGTGGTCAGAAAGGAAGAAATTCCAAAAAAGGAAAAAGAGGGAGTTCCCGTTGTCTCTCAGTGGGTTAAGAACCTGACTTATCTCCATGAGGATGTGGGTTCAGTCCCTGGCCTCGGTCAGTGGGTTAAGGATCTGATGTTGCCATGAGCTGTGGTGTAGGCTGGCAGCTATAGCTCTGATTCAACGCTTAGCCTGGGAACTTCCATATGCTGCAGGTGTGGCCCTAAAAAGACCAAAAAAAAGAAAGAAGAAGAAAAAAGGAGATAGGCACACACATGCATGTGAGCATGCACTCATACAGACACACACACACACACACACACACGCACGCACACACACACGCGCACACACACAGGAGAATGGCTCTGGCCCTGGAAACCATAGGAATCATGCTGTTTGCACAAAGACAAACAAAGGGTATAATGATATAAGGACATCTCTGACATGGATGCTGATGGTTCGATGAGATTAATCTCATTAAGCACAGCCTGCTGGATTTGGATGTGCCTCCTGCCTTCTTTCCTGGCAAAGACAATTACCAGGGAGTGGGCACAAGAAGATCAGCAGTGTTAATAAAATGGTTTATTCCCTTGCCCTCTGCTGGCTTCAAAACGGGGAGCTGTCCAGCCTCAATTGCTTCCCTTGGCTGGGTGGAGAAGGGAGCGCCAAGGAAGGAGCACGGCTGGTCATGAAGGGGACTTCAGAGGCATGTGCTTCTTGCTTCCATGTCAAAGCACTCTTTTCAGCCCAATGGGCCATATTGCAGCAGAAGGGTAGGCTGGCATGGCTGATGTCTGCTCTCCACGCCTGCTCAGCGCCATTTACCCTTCCCTTGCCTCATCCCTCCCCTCAAGTTCCCTAACAGGAGATGCAGAGACCTCCACGAGAAAGTACATCTCATCCAAAAGGGACAGTTGCTACTCAGTGGGCATGAGGTCCCCATGGTGCCGCAGCCCTGATTTTCCGAAGCAGAGATCCTGAAATTGAAGCCCATGCATTGGAGGGCTGAGCCAAGAGTGGGTGAGAAAGAGAGATTCCTGTCCCTGCGGGAGCCTCTTGATCCAGCAGTGCCTAAACCCAATTTCAAAACATTTCAGTTACAGAGCCAGTTAATATCCTTGTCTTTTTTTTCCCTTTTGATTAAGTTGGTTTGAGTTGCTTTTCTGCCTTAGCCACACAAAAGGGATGCTTTTCTGTCTCTAGCCACACAATCCTGACGTCAGGGTGATGAGAGCTCCGTATGGTAGGTTGAAGATTGAGACAGCCAATCAAACCCTGGGGACAGCCAGGGACAGGAAGCCTTCAAGGGAGTGGTGGCATTTGGCTTGGATGGGGCTTCATCGTAGAGAAGAGGCATCCAAAGAGAGTGAACAGTTAGAGTTAAAGCAGGGGGTTAGCAAAGCCAGCTTACCAGGATGTTTATATAACTCAGTTTTTGCTCCAGACAGTCAGGACACACATCTGCTGTCCTAAGATGGTGTTAACAGTACCTCTCCCATTGCTTAGGATGAACCCAGGTTCCAGATGCCCTAATTCCCCACTGGCCCATATATAGAGTGCAGCTTTCTCCACATGATCACCATGCTGTGGTTCTCAGCTCCATCCAGGAAAGCCAAAGAAAGAAGGAGAGAGGAGTTCCCACTGCGGTGCAAGGGGATCACCACCGGGACGCAGGTTCGATCCCTGGACCTGCACAGTGGGTTAAGGATCCAGTGTTGCCCCAGCTGTGGTAAAGGGTGTCGCTGTGGCTCAGATGTGATCCCTGGCCTGGGAACTCCATATGCCGCAGGAAGGCCAAAAAAGAAAAAAAAAATGAGAAAAAGAAAGAGAGAGAAAGGGAGAGAAAGAGATCCTTAAAGTGAGCCAGGAATGAGCTCATTGTGGAACTAGATGAGGGAAATGTGCCTTCCTGAAAATAGCAGTGCTCAGAGGGCAGGCTGTGGATGGAAAGGATGACTCAAGTTGTGAGCGGCGTGCTGGCCAGAAATCTGCCTCTTTGAACTAATTATTGTCTGCCGCTAAATGACAAGCATTAAAACAATAAAAATAAACTCCGTTCAAGGACACATGTCAAAATGGAGCAATTAACATTCTGAGAGGTCCATTAAGTGCAGGAGGTTTGGGAGAAATCTTTTCTTGTAAACTCCTAATCGCATTCGGCATTTCAGAGCCAGGGTTACGCGTCATAGGTTGGCTAATGGCTGAACAGCACTCGGTGAATACAGTGTGGTCCAAGAGGCCAGGGTCAGTGCTGGGGACAGTGTGCGGCTCTGCAAAATATACGCTTTCTCAAGCTGTGTGTGTGTGTGTGTGTGTGTGTGTGTGTGAGTGTGAGTGTGAGATAGACAGAGAACTATTATTTCACTCTGTGCATGAACATATGTCATTCTGTGCATGTGCTGTTTTCTTCTAAAGAAAGGTTGTACTGTGCAGGATAAATGTGTAAAACATCATTTTAATCTCATGATGAATATAATAATACTGCAATCCAGGGTGTTTTAAAAACAGCCTGAAACTATCTTCTAAGGATTGGTGTGCTTCTGAGAATTCAGAAATATCGGCGAGTACCCTGCACTCTGCGTAACTGAAACAAATTATTTTTTTTCTTCCTTGGATTCCAATTCCCTGATTCTCAAAATAGCACCCTGATTTTCCATGGTCAGATGGCCTCTGTCACACAGGAACTCCAAATGCCCACCTCTTCACCTCCCCCCCAACCCACCTCACCTCTGCCAGGGTGGAACGTAACCCAGGAAGAGCCCATCTGTGTAGTCCATCAAATGGGCAATTGTGATTGGCTCCGTGTGATCATGTGACTCAGCAGAGTCCCATTTGTTCTTCTAGGACCACTTGCCAAGGGATGAAGGCACATGGGAAATAAAGCATCTCTCTACAACCACAGGCCTTGCAGGAGTCTGCTGCCATATGGGAATTTCAACCTGCTCTTGGCATTTGCCACAACCCAACTATTACAGAGCTTAGCTCATCCAACTTAGGTTACAAGCCAATTCCTGTCAGAACAGGCAATGAAGGCTCAAATGCAGATAATGTAAAGCCTTTCATTCGCATGAAGACTTAATTAACTGCACCAACATTTCCAGCATTGATTTTTCCCACCGAAAATCAGTTCGTCAATTAGCAATTCCTTGCCAGGCACAACTTGGAAGGCGGTGTCCTGAACAGACATAGGAGAGAATCAAGCAGTTCACTGATACCCTCTCTGGTCTAAGGAAGTGTCCCCTAGGTTTTCCTGTTGGATAGACACACCTTAAATCTGGAAGAGAGAAGCAGCAAGGTCTCTCTGCATAAAGCCTCAGTTTTCTCTCTGAGATTTGAGCCTGGCCCAGTGGCTTAAGGCAACTGGCATCCATCACAACAACCCTGAATGATCCAAATACAGGCACAGCCTGAGGCTGTTTCCCCTTAGGGCAAGGTAAAGAGCTTCTCCCATCTCACTTCCCTCAGATCAGAGCCCTCGAAGGTTGCTGGAACCCTCTGAGGCAGGAAATGGCTTCTGCCCCAGGGAACCTCCCCTCAGGATGAAGTTTGCAACACCGTGGTGTCCTCTCAGGTGGGCTGTCTTAAGAGAGCCCGGGACCGTGGTAACCAGAAAAGAGGAAAGGAGAGCATGGCTAGAGCTAGAACGTGTCTAAACTGTGGAATGTTCAGTTTCAGGGTGCCAAACTTAGTGGGTAGTCTATTTTCTAGAGCTAAACCATGGATCAACTCTTAGTGAGCTATGCTTTAAGAGACTTATTCATCTATCAATTTTTTAAATACATGGAAGAGACTTTTTTTTTAATCATGGTATATTCTTAGAATAAAGGTACATAGTTTTCTAAATATAATTTTCATTGAAATTATGTATGTATATATTTACGTGTGTTGCCAGTTCCAATGTGAAATGCATTTCTCCTTGTGGATTATGATAAAGAAATTAGAAAAGCATGAGACTGACCAGATGCTCCAGTTCTTTACTTTCCTTCCTTCCTTTCTTTTTTTTTTTTTTGCTTTTTTTAGGGCCACACTCTTGGCATATGAAAGTTCTCAGGTTGGGGGCCAACTCAGAGCTGCAGCTGCCGGCCTACACCACAGCCACAGCAATTTGGGATCCAAGCCACATCTGCGACCTACACCACAGCTCACAGCAATACTGGACCCCCAACCCACTGAGCAAGGCCAGGGATCGAACCCGAATCCTCATGAATACTAGTCAGATTTGTTTCTGCTGCACCACAACGGGAACTCCACCTGATCCAAACTTGGTCATCCTTTAAGATCTAGACAAAGTCTTGCCATTTCCAGCAGGCTCCCTTTCTGCTCAGGCTCAGATTGGCTCCTCTGAATGTTCTGAACCAGCCAATCTTTTTTTTTTTGGCCACGCCTGTGGCACGTGGCATTTCCCCGGCAATGGATCATTGAATCTGCGTCACAGCAGTGACAACACCGGATCCCTAACTCTCTGCACCACAAGGGGGCTCCTGACCCAGCCAATTTAAAGCCTTGATTTTATATTTCCGTGTGTGGATTTTTTTTTCTCAGCCTAAGTCTTCCATCAATCATTTGATCAATAAGAGTGTTTCCTCTCCCACATGACCATTCCTCCTTCTAGCAGCTCCTCTGACGTAAGCAGCTCCTGGTGGCAGATGCTGAAGCAAAAATAACCTCAGGCCAGGCTGGGAGGCAAAGGAGGGGAGAAGAAAAGACCCCTGTGGCACAGACACGAATTGCCCATGAGAAGTGAAGGAAGGGTTGTCATTTCCACAAAGACATCCACTCCCTTCCATTTTGCTTCAAACACATGGACCGCTCCAGTTTTCAAAAAAATGTTCTCACTTGGATAGTGACATTGACACATGGAATATTGCAGTCTTCTCTTAGCTCTGCTGTAAGAAAATAACAGCTCGAGTGGAGTGATAAATGGCACTGATGCTCAGCTTCTATGACAGGGAACAACAGGGAGAGATGGGGACTGTGACAAGGTAGAGAATGCATGACTGCTGTTACTCAGTGGGCGTGGAGGACCAGAGGGATCATGCATCAGCTTTCCCAAGGAGGCCACCGGGATGTCCTATGAGCTCTAAGGGCCTGATCCCTGCTGGGGACGTGCAGAATCGATACTGACCGACGGGACAGACTATAACCCAGGGACAAACCCAGGGTGAAGGCAACCTCTAGGTTTTTGCCTGGGATGAAAAGTGTCCTATTTCAGCAGTATGTGTGCCTGAGGTGTCCTAACTCCTGCTTTGATCAAAGATATGTTGCTTCTTAAAGAAATCCACCCAAGCAAAGCAGACTGCTCTTACCCAGGGACTATATGAGCTCCTGTTAGCATCTGACTGTATCCAGACCAGATAATTATCTGCATATATATATAGCCTTTTGTCCTTTTTTAGGGCCACACTCACAGCATATGGAGCTTCCCAGGCTAGGGTTTTTTTTTGAAGCTACAGCTGCCAGCCTACACCAGAGCCACAGCAACACCAGATCTGAGCCGCGCCTGCGACCTACACCACAGCTCATGTCAACACTGGATCCTTAACCCACTGAGCAAGGCCAGGGATCAAACTTGCAACCTCATGGTTCCTAGTTGGATTCGTTTCCTCTGCGCCACGATGGGAACTCCTATCCGCATATTTATTCTCATCCTGGACACTGCTTATGTTATGTTGTCAGGTGCAGTGTTTTAGTCTCCTTCCTTCCTAGTTATATGAGGTCCTTTCAAGGTTGAAAGAACAGTTATTTTCCCCTCTTGCCCAGCTCTATTCTAGGCAAGTTCTGGAGGTACTGGAGCTTCCTTACCAAGTAACAGAGGCCTGGGCTGCATCCAGAGTCTCCCTGTAGTGTTGGACATTGATAAATCCAGCCACTTATATCCAAGCTTCACAGCCTTCAAAATTGCCACAAGGTTTTTTTGGAGGTGTCGGGGGGCACCTGTGGCATATGGAAGTTCCCAGGCTAGGGGTTGATTTGGAACTGCAGTTGCCGGCCTATGTCACAGCCACAGCAACTTGGGATCCAAGCCACATCTGTAAACTACTCCACAGCTCATGGCAATGCTGGATCCTTAACCCACTGAGTGAGGCCAGGGATCAAACCAGAGTCCTCATGGATATTAGTTGGGTTTGTCACTGCTGAGCCACAATGGGAATTCTGCCACAAGGTCCTCAAAGACCAGTCTGTGTAACTCCCTTTGGGCATGGGGCATTTCCTGGAGGAAGGTGAAGCTTTGGAATGGAGAAGTGTCCATTCCTGGTACAACCACTATGGAGAACAGGATGAGGGTTCCTCAGAAAACTAACCATAGAACTATCATATGATCCAGCAATCTTACTTATTGGCATGTATCAGGCAAACCTACAATTCAAAAAGATACACAAACCCCAATGTTCACAGCAGCACTATTTACAATAGCCAAGATATGGAAACAATCTAAATGTTCATTGACAGGTGAATATATTAAGAAGAAGAAGTGGTATAGATATTCAATGGAATATTACTTAGGCATAAAAAATGAGATAATGCCATTTGCAGCAACATGGATGCAACTAGAGATTCTCATACTAAGTAAAGTAAGTCAGAAAGAGAAAGACAAATACCATATGATATCACTTATATCTGGAATCTAATATATGGCACAAATGAATCTATCTACCAAATAGACTCACAGATATAGAGGACAGACCTGTGGTTGTCAAGAGGTGGGAGGTGAAGGGAGTGGGATGGATGGGAGTTTGGGATTAGTAGATGAACACTATTCCATTTAAAATGGATAAGCAATGAGGTCCTGCTGTACAGCACAGGGAACTCTATCCAGTCTCTGGGGATAGACCATGATGGAAGTTAACACAAGAAAAGGAATGTGGGGAGTTCCCTGGTGTTAGGATTTGGTACTTTCATCCCTGTGGCCTGGGTTCAATCCCTGGTCTGGAAACTGAGAACCCACATCAAGCTATTGCACACTGCAGGAAAAAAAAAAAAAAAAGAAAGAAAAGAAAAGAAAAAGAAAAAAAGGAATATACTATATATGTACAACTGGATCACTTTGCTGTATAGCAGAAATTGGCATGTTGTAAATCAACTAATTAATACAAATTAAGTAAATGAATAAATAAAGATAAGTGTCCATCCTACATGGTGTGTTGCACTGGGCTCTCCAATCCCTCTTCTGATGCCCAGTAGGTGAGAGTGTAACAGAAACAAACCTGAGCCATCATGGGACCTATTCCTTTAGCTCTATCTCTTGTGCTCTGTTGCCTGCGTATAGTCATGCTGCCTCTGCCCCTTTGGTAAAAGAATGTTGCCTAAAGCCTGAAATATACAGGTGAGCCCATTCTCAAGGCTCTGACCTATGAAGGTATAACACTTTCCCACATAGAGATAGAAAATTTCAGAACATAACAGTGGTCTCATTGGAGGTTTATGGGAACATGGTGGATAGCTGCAAGAACAAAGGATTCCTGCACCAAGAAGTCTGCAGCCAACCAACCATGCCCTTCTCTATTAGTATAAAAGAAACTTGACCAGCTATCTCCCTACCCACCCACCCACTCATCTACACATCTATCAACCCTCCTATCCACCTATCCACCAATCCAACCATCCATCCATCCATCCATCCATCCATCCATCCATCCATCCATCCATCCTCCAACTGGTTATTAATTTATACAAAGCTCAGGATATAAAGATGAACACCTTAATTTCTGTCCTTAAATTGCCCACATTCATAGACTTTAAACATGTAACTACATAACCCAGGATGGTAAATATTACCATCATATGCTCATTCAAGAAACCTGAATTCTAACATTGGTAAGATAGTTCTTTGGGACACTAGACCACCATGTTTTCAGTCTGGTATTTTTTTTTTTTGTCTTTTTGTCTTTTAGGGCTGCACCCGCGGCATATGGAGGTTCCCAAGCTAGGGGTTTAATCATCGGAGCTACAGCTGCCAGCCTACGCCACAGCCATAGCAACGCTGGATCCTTAACCCACTGAGTGAGGCCAGGGATTGAACCTGCAACCTCATGGTTCCTAGTCAGATTCATTTCCACTTCGTCACGACAGGAACTCCTTAGTCTGGTATGTTTTGAATGAAGTCACCATCCCTTGCCAATTTCTCATCTCTCAATTTATTGTGCAGCGAGCTGTCCTAGCTTGGCCTGGGTACCAGGAGCATCCTTTTTCCCAGATGCTGCCTTTGTTTCTCACCCCTGGTGGCCTCTGTCATTACACACCAAGCCTTGGAGTATAACATGAACCAGAAGTGAGACACTGTTTTCTGGGCAGAATTACTGAAAAGAACTATCATTTTGGTGAATGTCCCTAAGTTCATCGGGGCCTCCCCTTGGAAAATAAATCTGGGTGCCCAAGCTTCACTTCAGAGAGAAGCTGGCAGGAACATTTCTGTGGGAGGCTGATTGGGGTCCTAACTGTGAATTATGGCTCAAGAGAGGGGAAGTTATGAGACTGGATCAGATGCTGAAACCACATGCTACTGCTTTTCCTTATCAGCACAGCCCCCGGACGCACATTACCCAAGAAGCAATGATGAAGTTCCTTCCATTTTTCTTACTTTTACCTCGTCTTGGGGATTACGGTATTAATTCAGGCATGAAATTTGAGGCGTGAAAATCAACTTAGGGTCAAATTTGGTGACCCAGGGATCAATATCCCATTTGTTCACTGCTCACTTGTCATTTGGTTTGGTGGTGCCTTCTTTTATTTATTTATTTTTTTAAATTTTTTTGTCTTTTTTTTTTTTTTTTTTACTTTTTAGGGCCGCACCCACAGCATATGGAGGTTCCCAGGCTAGGGGTCAAAGTAGAGCTGTAGCCTTGGCCACAGAAATGCCACAGCCACAGAAACGCCACCACCACAGAAACTCCAGATCTAAGCCACATCTGCGGCCTACACTGCAGCTCATGGTAACTCTAGATCCTTAACCCACTGAGCAAGGCTATAGATCGAACCCATGTCCTCATGGATATTAGATTCGTTTCTGCTGTGCCACGATGGGGACTCTGGTGTTTTTTTTTTTTTTTTAATTAATTCAAAGGAGCTTTTTTTTTTTTTTTTTTTTAATGGCTGCACCAGTGGCTTATGGAAGTTCCTGGACAAGGGAGTAAATCCGAGGCTTAGCTATGACCTATGCTGCAGCTGCAGCAGTGCTGGATCCTTTAACACACTGTGCTGGGCTGCAGTCGAACCTGCTCCTCTGCAGTGACCCCAGCCACTGCAGTCTGATTCTTAACCCACCGTGCCTCAGCAGGAACTTCTCAAAGGACATTTCCGAAAATCACAAAATCACATATATTCACTGGGAAAAGATTAAATTAAAACTAAAACAAAACAAAACAAAAACAAAAAAGGAAGAAAACAAAACCCTGAGAAAAGGCTTCTTAAAGATAGTAGATTCCTGATCAGCCAAACCCCACCCCTGTTTCTTCACTAGTACAGGCAAACACACACACACACCAGCTAGAGTCAATCTGACCTTTGATAGTTAGCTAATTAGCTAATCCTCCTATTCCACATCTTTAGGAAAGTTCATTAGCTTCACTCCGAATTTCCATGAATGCGAAGGGAATTCGATTTCATTATGTTGAGTCACTCCATGATGTCTTTGGGGTGCCTAATCTGAGCCAGGTTCCCGTCCAGGCCCTGGGGTATCCACAGCGGGCAGAAGAGACCTTCCCTCCTGGGTCTTTCCCTGCAGAGGAGATGTGCTGGCGATTTCCAATGCTGTGTCCTACTGGCCTCTTGGTTTCTCTTCTAACTTCTATTCTTGTTTCGCTCTCTACTGATGTTCACAGGGACCGAGCCACTTTGACTTGATTTCTGTGCCAATTGTAATTTGACTGCTTCCCAGCCCTAAATTCACCCTTTGGGCTTGGCCTATGTGATGGCTAATGTGATGTGTCAACTTGATTGCGCTAAGGGGTGCCTGGATAGCTGGCAAAACATGATTTCTGCTGTGTCTGTCTGTGAGGGCGTTTCTGGAAGAGATGAGCTTCTGATTCAGGAGACTAAGATCAGTGTCACCAATATGGATGGTCCTTAGCCTCTCTGCCGAGGGCACAAACAGAACAAAAGTCAAAGGAAGAGCAAGTTCTCTCTTCCAGAGATGGGACCCCACCTTCTTCTGCCCCCAGTCATTGGAGCTCCTGGTTCTCAGGTCTTGAGACTCACACTGAATTATGTCACCAGCTTTCCTGGTTCGCCAGCTTGCAGACAGCAGAGAGTAGGACTTCTCTGCCTCTGTAACCAGTGGGGCCAAGTCCTATACTAAATCTCCTCTTCCAGACATCTCTCCATATATTCAATGGGTTCCGTGTCTCTGGAGAACCCTGTATAGCGGTGTCTGCAAAAACAGGTCTGGGCCCTTAATTTTCTTTTTTTCCCTTTACCAGCTGACTGAAGCTTTGTCCATAGAGGGCGCTGGAGAGACACTGCAGAAGAAATCCATATTTCTTGTTTACAGGAGAGAACAGCAGTAGAGGATGCAGGGCAGGGCAGGCCCTTCCAGTGTGAGATCAGGAAAGGCTTCTGAGAAGTTTTTAGCTGGAGGAACAAGGGTGGCAATATAGGGGCAGAGAGCAATAGCAGTTGACCATCATGTTTCCTTTTGCAAAATGAAAATGAAAGTTCCCAAGTTGTCTAAATTCAGTGTAATTAGCTCTCTAGGGTGATAGTTTGTGTGATTACATACTTTAAAAACTGTACCTCTTGGATCATTCCAGAGAGTGGATAGTGTTACCATTTATTTACTTATTTTATTTTATTTTATTTTTTTGGTCGAGCCCGCAGCATGTGGAAGTTTCTGGGCCAGGGATCAAACCTGCCCCACAGCAGCTACCTGAGCCACAGCAGTAACAATGCTGGGTCCTTAGCCCACTGAGCCACCAGGGAACTCCCAACGTTTAATTTCTACTGTTTGCCCTGGCAGTTCTCTTATTGGCCTGGGTCAAAAACAAACAAATAAACAAACAAACAAACAAAAAAACAAACAGGAGGGATGGAGTTTTTATTCAGTCTTTTTAACCTGGTGGAATTTACCAGAGATAGATTTGTGGGGTCAGAGTCAGAGGTTTAATTATCCTTGAGTTAAATCAACCCCCTTTGGCAAACCTAGTTTATATCATTCAATTAAACAAAGTTGTTTGTTTTCCAAACATACTGTCCACCAAATAGCATTTTCAGTAATAACACTTAGGTTTAAAAATCAATAGTTCTTCTCTTCATGAAATGAATCTGTCAATATTATAGGAACATTATCTGCTTTTTTGGGGGGAATAAACTCATATGAATGAAGACATGCTATAGAATAAGAATAAATCTGATTTAAATGTTAAGGTAAAGGTAGAATATAAATATTTGCTAGTGTTTTCTTTTATTTACCTGACCATTCATGTCCATAGCTTCTTACTGTTTTAAAGTTGTTAGAAAATTCTGTGGCTTTGCCTTTCCTTTTAATCGGGGCTGATTTAAGAAATTTGTAGCTGACATATAATTATTGT
This sequence comes from Phacochoerus africanus, assembly GCF_016906955.1. Classification (NCBI taxonomy): domain Eukaryota; kingdom Metazoa; phylum Chordata; class Mammalia; order Artiodactyla; family Suidae; genus Phacochoerus; species Phacochoerus africanus. The sequence continues at coordinate 27,576,543 of NC_062558.1, read as the reverse complement.
CCCAATATATTTGTTTATATTTTGTTGCCAAATCAACCTTTCTAATCAAATACTTTCACCTCTGTCATTAAAATTGTGACATGTTTCCTGGCTTTTTCCCAAAAGCAATCCTCTGAAAATTACTGTATATCCACGCAACCTATGTTGCAGGTTGAAGGCCAGTATTTGCTCCTGCCTTTGGTGTGAGCTGGAGAGTGGATTTTAAGAAAATGTAGCTAGTCCCTAACGGCCAAGAATGGAAACCAAAAACATGAGAGTAAAGAAAGGAACCCCACATCTTAGGGTGGTTTGCTTCCCATAAATAATAGGATACCCAGACAATTATAGGTAGTGTTGGGGTTATTTCCTGTCTATGTTTGGTTATATTTATTATTGCTGCAATGTATATCTCAAAGAGTAATAGAAATTCTTGTGAGTTCTTTTTTTTTTGTCTTTTTGCTATTTCTTGGGCCGCTTCCACGGCATATGGAGGTTCCCAGGCTAGGGGTCCAATCGGAGCTGTAGCTCCCGGCCTACACCAGAGCCACAGCAACGCAGGATCTGAGCCGCATCTGCAACCTACACCAGAGCTCACGGCAATGCCGGATCGTTAACCCACTGAGCAAGGGCAGGGACCGAACCCGCAACCTCGTGGTTCCTAGTCGGATTCGTTAACCACTGCGCCACGACGGGAACTCCTCTTGTGAGTTCTTAATCAAGTTGGCTTTTCATTTTCTCCTCTATTGCCTGTCCTCTACTAATTGTCCAGAGAATGTATATGTATATAAATATATATATTTGGCATGAATGAGCATGGCCTTGGAATTTCATCAAGTTGTTTCCCCCACCCCGATGTTTTCTACTGAGATATTAGTTTTTTCAACATTAATCTGACAACGTGGGTGAGAATTCATTCAAAATTTCTGTTTTTGCTGTTTTGTTGCTTGATTTACCCTAACTCCAAGTACGGCACAGAAATTTATGCTAATGTCATTTATTTTATAGTGCACCTTGCTTTTTAGTGACCAGTAGTCTATGAACTACCATACATACTGGCATTTGTTTTCATAATGATGCATATAAGGAACAGATTCAATTTACTGGCACATTTGTGGTACTTCTGCTGTATTCGAGTAATATTCACTGATGTGATAGATTTCTTTTAACCATGTGACTTTATAATTTTTCAGCACTAGTTGGCTATTACTTCAAACCCAGAACTATTTCCTTGTATAGACTATACAGCATATTGTATTTACATGAGCAACACTACATATTTTTCCTACAAAGCTATTTTAAAATCATTTCCCATCCATGCATGATGTAAAGTAGTTGGATGTCCCCCCATAAATATTTGTCTTAAAGAAACAGGAGTGTATTTCATACTTGGCTATGTATTACAGACTAGAAAATAAATGACTTCTGCAAGGCATACTAAATGAATAAAAGGAAACTAGATATTACTAAGCATGCAAATTTTGTAAACTCTTTAGTTAAATCCTCGACTAGGATTGCCAGGTAAGATATAGGGCAGCTAGTTAAATTTGAATTTCATAAAAACAACTTTTGTTTTAGTATAAGTATATCCCAAATATTACACGGGATATACTTACCCTAAAATTGTTTGTTATTTATCTGAAATTCAAAATGAACTGAGGGCCCAGTATTTTCTTTCCTAAATCTGGCACTCTGTCATCAGGCATCAGGCAACCCTGTTTGGCCCCAATTTGCAGGGGGTAGAGGGGTTATCTGTTTTTTCTCTTTACTCCCCTTCCATATCCATTGTCCCCACTAACTAAGACATTTATTTGGAGAGAGTGGGGAACTTGCAACAGCTTCCAAAGTAGAGACTTGGAAGCTTAAAACTGACAATAAGGTTATTCATAGCATTACCCCTTATATCTGAAAACATGGCAAAATAAAGAGTATCTTCACTTTATAGAGCCTCGGATGATTGACTTCTAAGTTAGAATAATAGAGGGCTCATGCTAGACGCAATCTGGAGCGTCTCTTTATCCAACGAGTTTGTTTTACAGATGGAGGGCACATGCTCAAGATCCCTGTAACGGCAGGCCATCTCAGTAAGGAGAGTGGTTTTTGCTAAAACATAGTACATGTATGGTGTGTGAAATAATGTTTGACATGCTGACAAAAGAGAAAGCTACACAGGCTGAGGCCAGGCCAAGAGCCGGGTTGTGGGAAGGAAGGGGAGAAGGCAAGAGAAAGTGGTAGTGGCAGAAAACCTAAAACGGTGTTAGTGGCTTCTAGACCCCTGTGGCGGGTTTGCCATGCTCTCCACCCATTCTTCCACTTTTCTTGGGATTAACACCAACAACCATAATAAAGCTGGTCTCATTTTGCACAGCAAGGGAAACCATAAACAAAATGAAAAGACAACCTCGAGAATGGGAGAAGATACCTGTAAATGATGCTACCGACAAGAGATGAGTTTCCAAAATATACAAACAACTCATACAGCTTAATATTTAAAAAAAAAAAAAAACTGATCAAAAAAAGGGCAGAAGACCTACATAGACATTTCTCCAAAGAAGACATACGGACGGGCAAGAGCCACATGAAAAGATGCTCAATATGGCTAATAATTAGAGAAGAGCAAATCAAAACTACAGTGAGGGACCACCTCACACCAGTCAGAATGGCCATCATTAAAAAGTCTACAAATAGTAAATGCGGGAGAGGGTGTGGAGAAAAGGGAACCCTCCTACACTGTTGGTGGGAATGTAAATTGGTGTTAACTGCTATGGAGAACAGCGTGGTGGTTCCTTAAAGAATTAAAAATAGAGTTATCATATGACTCAGCAATCCCACTCCTGGGCATATATCTGGAGAAAATTCTACTCTAATTAAAAAAGATACTCCCCAGTGTTCACTGCAGCACTATTTACAATAGTTAAGTCACAGAAGCAACCTAAATGTCCATCAACAGATGAATGGATTAAGAAGATGTGGTACATATATACAATGAAATACTCCTCAGCCACAAAAAGAATGAAATAATGCCATCTGGAGCAATATGGGTGGATCTAGCGATGATCACACCAGTGAAACTAGTTAGAGAAAGACAAGTAGCATATGATATCACTTATACGTGGAATCTAAAAAATGATACAAACGAACTTATTTACAAAACAGAAAGAGACTCACAGACATAGAAAGCAAACTTATGGTTGCCAAAATGGACAGCAGGCGTGAGGGAGGGATAAGTTAGGAGTTTGGGAATAACATACACACATTATAACCAGCAAGGACCTACTGCAGAGCAAAGGGAACTATATTCAATATTTTGCAATAACCTATAACAGAAAAGAACATGAAAAAGAATATATATATATATACACACACACATACATGTATGTGTATATATATCTGAATCACTTTTGCTATATACCTGAAACAAACTCAGCATGGTAAATGAACTATACTTCAATTTAAAAAATGGTTAGGAGTTCCCATCATAGCTCAGCAGAGATGAATCTGACTAGCATGCATGAGGACGCAGGTTTGATCCCTGGCCTTGCTCAATGGGTTAAGGATCTGGCGTTGCCATGATGGATGTGGTGTAGGTCATAGACGTGGCTCAGAACTGGCATTTCTGTGGCTGTGGTGCAGGCCAGCAGCTATAGCTCCCATTTGACCCCTAGCCTGGGAACCTCCATATAGCACAAGTGCAGTCCTAAAAAGACAAAACGAAAAACAAAAAACAAAACAAAACAAAAACGATGGTTTAAAAAAATAAAGGTCCACAGCAAAGAAAACAAAATGTCTGGTAGAATCTACCTGGGGGGAATGTGTTGGGGAGGAGGTCTCTGGGGACGGGCCTTTCTTTAATATCTAGGTTCTTTTCAAAGAGAAGCCCAAAGGCATTTTATGTCACGGGCACATCCTTCGGCCACTGGGATTGAATTTTGATGAATCTTATTCTTCTTTTTAAATTTAACAGAAAATACCACCCCTGCTGTTAAACCTGCAAGGCAAACCTAACATTTCAGCTGTACATTTCCCATGCTTGCACAAGCCAGCTTTTAAATCCTGTTCAGCTCCAATCAAAGTGTCAATATCCAGCTAGACTTTTATAGCTCATGATCTGTGAGCAAACATAACACTGTGGACCATGAACACTGAGAAGGAAGAAAGGGAATCTTTTTGGTCATGTGAATAAGCACCACAGTGTTTATTAATTCTCCACATGTAAGCGTTCGCACTTAAAGTCTTGTCAAAGTTGGGCCCGGCTGGGGAGTGATTCATCTTACTGAGCACATAGGCTCCCTCGAGACTAACATGGTATCTCTAATCCAAGCATCATTACAATTGAACACGGCAGCAAGTGAGCTTGCAGGAGCCTAGGATGGAATACAGGAAGCACACATCCAGAGCCTTAAGAGGGCTTTCTGGGTTGGTGGAATGATTTTTTTTTTAAATAAATTAAAACGAGACAGACGGTTGGTTGCCCAGAGTCTGATCCCAGCCTCTGCGAAAGCATTTGGAGATTTCAAATGAATTTCCCAGCACATCCCCTACTGATGATACTATTACAAGCATCCCTTCTTATTTATCTCAATGGAGGGTTATTCCCCAAGGACACGTGGACCCAGTTTATCAGTGCTTGTGTTACAGAGGTCTCTTCTTTTATTCTTCTTTTTCTTTAAAAGCTCTGGATAGCAAAAAAGAAAGAAAAAAAAAACTTTTTTTTTTTAAAACAGGTCTTTGTTTTAGTCTGTTGAAAGGCAAAACCCCAGAATATTCTGTGAAAAAACAATATGCACCATGAAGAAGCAGGCATTTTATCAGTTTGTCTTCCCGGAGGAGATCTGCATAGAAATTTTAATCCATTAAAATAGCTAAATCCTCAGGGTTCCTGCTATGGCCCAGTGGGTTAAGAATCTGACTGTACCAACACCCGTTCCTGTGGAGGTGTGGGGGTTCAATCCCAGGCCCGGCACAGTAGGTTAAAGGATCGATGTTGCTGCATCTGAGGCTCGGATTCAATCCCTGGCTGGGGAACTTCTGTATACCATGGGTGTGGTCATAAAATTAAAAAAAAAAAAAAAATCTAATTCCGATCACTACTACTCAGTTTCAGGAGCAGTCACCAAGCTGCTAAAGAGAACATTATTCACACATTAATCTCAAAGTCCTCTTATGTCTTCCTTAAAAGGTGATGAAGGAGTTCCCATTGTAGCTCGGTGGTATCCATGAGGATGTGGGTTCGATCCCTGGCCTCACTCAGTGGGTTAAGGATCCGGTATTGCCCTGAGCTGTGGCATAGGTTGTTGCCATGAGCTCTGGCATAGATTGCAGATGCAGCTTGGATCCTGAGTTGCTGTGGCTGTGGCATAGGCCAGCAGCTGCAGCTCTGATTCAACCACCAGCCTGGGAACTTCCATATGCTGCAGGCGCAGCTTTAAAAAGAGGGGGGAAAAAGAATTTAAAATAAAAGAAAGTTGATAAAAAACACTTGGCTTATATCAATATATCCAGATTTCCCCTTGAGCTATATTCCAAAGACAACACTTATGGAGGAAACGGGATCTGTATGTATTTTTTAAAAGTGGACGATGGCTATCTCAAAACACGGTTTTAAAAAAATAAATAAATAAAATAAAAATAGGTCAAAGAATCTGATGGAGAGGAAACCAGAGACTGACCTTTGTGGACTCTCTTGATTTTTTACTTTCAGAGTCTCCTGGTGCCAGGGAGTTGGGGTGAGGTGGAGGTGGCTCCGGGTGCAGGGATGTCAGCTGCTCCTGGAGCACTTGAGGATTCTGTTCTCTAGCTGGCAGCCCCTCTACATGCCTCACTCCAGAAGAAGCACACGAGGTTTCAGCATTCAAGGTGAATGGCGAAAGACCACTGGAGTTGTTTTTCCTGGTTCCCTCCCTTCAGGTCACTGGGAGTGTCCTGTGTCCTTCTGCTGACAGCTTCTATCCAATGGCCCCATCCCTGTAGCCACTGATTCCTGGTTCTAGAAACCACTCATTCTCTTCTTCTAGAGGCACAGGTGATGTCAGCTGAAAGAAAAACACACAGCACAAAAGTTATGAGTTTCATTTTATTCAGGATCTTGCTAAGAACTATAGCCTGGGAGAAGCCTCTCAGTAGCTCCAGAGAAGCCTGGTTTTCAGCACAGATTTTTTTCTTTTTTTTTAAATACTTAGAAGGGTATTTTTTAATACTTTAGAAGGGTATTTTTCTTCTAATTTTTTATTGGAGTTGATTTACAATGTTCCGTCAATTTCAGCGATACAGCAAAGTGACCCAGTTATACACATATATACATTCTTTTTCTCACATTATTCCTCATCAATGTCCCATCACAAGTGGTCAGATATATTTCCCTGTGCTGTACAGCAGGATCTCATTGCTTATCCACCCCAAAAGCAAGTTTGCTTCTACTAACCCCAGACTCCCAGTCCATCCCACTCCCTCCCCAAACCCTTGGCAACCAGTCTGTTCTCCATGTCCATGAGTTTGTTTCTTTTCTGCAGACAGGTTCACTTGTGCTGTACATTAAATTCCAGATATAAGTGATATCATATGGTATTTGTCTTTCTCCTTCTGACTTACTTCACTTAGTATGAGAATTTCTAGTTCCATCCATGTTGCTGCAAATGGCATTATTTTGTTCTTTCAGCACCGTTTTGTGCCTTATGAGAAAAAAGAACACCCAGCATAAGGGGGTGGGGGGGCAGTCCTTCGAGGTTTCAACAGAGTTAGCACATACACAGTGGGTCAGCATGACCATGACCTTAGCATGTGGGAAAGAAACATTATTATTATTACCATTTTTTGCCACACCTGAAGCACATGGAAGTTCCTGGGACAGGTATCAAACCCACGCCACAGCAATGACCTGAGTTGCTGCAGCATGGCAGTCCTTAACCTGCTGTGCCAGAGAAGAACACTTGGTCACCTTATCTTCCAAGGCATCCTGGTTTTGATGTCACAGCAAGGGAGGCATTTATCCCTATCTTCAAAGTGGACGTTCTAAATAATCTGGTAAATGCATTCTTTTCTTGCATGGTTAAAGCAGAGGTACAATGTATGATAAACAGGCCACAGGACGGGCTGTTCTAACTCGACGTTCAGGCCAAAGCACACACCAGCCAGCACGGCTTCCGTATACTCCAACGTGTGAAAATGTCTTCCACCAGGAGATACATAAACTCCCTGCTCTCACTAGCCCTGTGATCTACAGTTACTTGGTTGTGTTCAACACGGCTCCTGTCTTTTAACCAGTTTTGTTTTTGTTCTTTTTCTGGCCAAACCTGTGGCATCCGGAAGTCCCCCGGCAAGGGGTTGAATTGGAGCTGCAGCTGCAGACCTATGCAACAGCCACAGCAATGGCAAAGCCAGATCCTTAACCCACTGAGAAAGACCAGAGATTGAACCCACAACCTCAAGGAGACTATGATGTGTTCTTAACGTGCAGAGCCACAACAGGAACTCTGGCTTCTGTCTTTTAAAGGATGCCTTTATTTAACCATCTTCAGATTACTCAGTTTGAATGTACATAATTTTCTACAGGGACCCTGACTGTTAATACCTTAGGGAAAGCTTCTTTTATCCTTTGTGCATTTCTATGATAGGGGATAAGGCAGTGACCAGCACTCCTCCCAGCCCTGAAGGGGTGGCAGCTCTGGGACATCTGTAGGAAAGACCCCAGGAACTCTCCTGCTTATGTTTTGGATTCCAAAGTGTCATTTTCTTGCATTTCATTTGTTTCAAAAACCTCAGGGAGCCTCGCTTCCTTCCTGAGCCCAAATCAACACGCCTTCCTCCAAGTATGACGTTCAAGCTCTATATTCAGCCAAGTTTTAATTGTTCATGCCTGTTGGCAAGTCCTCACTGGCTGTTGGCCAGAGGCATCAGTTCCTTGCAACGTGAGATTTGGCACTGGGCAGCTGAGGGCATGGCAGCTTGTGAGATGGCAGATCTTCTTCAATCAGGTCTTGGGATGACTGGAACCCTGGACCACAACTTGGCTTCAGACTCATCAAAGCTCTCAGGCCATAGGCCACCCATCAAGCTGTTCCACAGAAAGGATGACGCGATAAGTGTTTGTTGCTTTAAGCCTTTGCAATTTGGAGAACTTTCCCCCCATCTCAATGGAAGTATAATTAACAAAAAAAAAAGTGCATATCTAAGGTGATGTTTTTATATATATCTAAAAACTGTGAGATAATCATCATAATCAAACTATTTATTCGCTTCATATATTCATCAATTCCTTCCTTCCTCCTTCTCCTCTTCCTCCCTTCATTCCTTCCTCCCTCCCTCCTTGGTTTCTTCCTTCCTTTCCCCTTCATTCTCTCCTTCTTTCCTTCCACTCCTTTTTCTTTTCTTTTCTTTTCTTTTTCTTTTTCTTTTTTGATAATGGAAACACTTAAAGTCTACTCCTGGCAAAATTCCCAGTGCATAATACAGTATTGGTAGCTATAGTTGAACTCTTGTACATTAGAGTCCCTCAAACTTATTCACATCTTGCATAAATAAAACTTTGTACTCCATGACCAAATCGATTTTCCCCTCCTCTCAGACCATGGCGCCAATACTCTATTCTCTGTTTCCATGAAACAATAACAAAATGAGTACTTTCATCCCTGTAAGTGGAATGAAGCCCCAACCAAAACCTAAGAAATCTACCCTTGAGCAATGGACAGTTTGTGAGGATTCTGAAGTTTGTTAGAGAAAGCTTAGACGGCCTGCGTGGGCTGCTGTAGAAATCTGGTTCCGGACTCTGAGAACAATGGCAGTAGGGGTTCAAAAATAAGCAAGGGAGTTCCCGTTGTGGCTCAGCATAATGAACCTGAGTAGTATCCATGAGGATGCGGGTTCGATCCCTGGCCCCGCTTAGTGGGTTAAGGATCCAGCGTTGCTGTGGCTGTGGTGTAGGCGGGTCGCTGTAGCTCCAATTCGCCCCCTAGCCTGGGACCTTCCATAGGCAACAGGTGCAGCTCTAAAAACACACAGGCTCACACACATAAGTGAGGAACTGAGTAAAATCTGGAAGAGGGAGCGTCTTGTTATGTTGTGACAGAAACTTAGCAACACTACCCTTTGCAGTGATACGGAAAGTAGAAAATCTGCCTAATGATCTCGGTGACCTAGCTGAGGAAATTCCTAAGCAAAGTGTGAAAGGTGCAGCTTATAATGTAATGTGTGAGGAAAGAGACTAACCGAGGGGAGAACTCTTAAAAAAAATGGAAACAAGAGTCGATGGTTTTGGAAATTTCTCAGCCTCTCCTGATGGCCCACAATGTTAAAATTAAGAAATGGTTCCCATGAAAAGAAGAAACCCAGGGCGCTACAAGGAAAAAGGTTTCTCCGGTCTTTTTGGTAGGGCCTGGGACCTTTAAGTTTGAGGCTTTTGCTCCATTCTGCAGGATTGCAGAAGACGTCTCCAGAGTGGTCACAGTCTCAGAGTTCCTATTCCATGTCTACGAAAATAGAAGCTGTCAAATATCCAGAAATCCCCAGACCAGAGCCAGTGGAGATGAGAGAGGACAAAATCTTGGCAGGAAGACATACGATTGCTCTAGGTTTACCCATCCTCACTGTGGGGGTCTTGATTTCCATTATGATTCATGTCTGTGGTCAGGGTGACGGTAAATGTGTATGTGACTTGTAGAAATACCGTAGGATTGAATTTATGGCTTACGAGTTCAAACACTCATTTTTTGTTTTTCTTTTTATGGCTGTATCTACAGCATATGGAAGTTTCCAGCTAGGGGTCGAATCAGAGCTGCAGACCCATGCCCTGCCACAGCAACACCAGATCCAAGCTGCATCTGTGTCCTGTGCCACACCTTGTGGCAGTGCCAGATCCTTAACCCACTGAGCAAGGCCAGGGATCGAACCCGCATCCTCACAGAGACATGTCAGATCCCTAACCCGCTGAGCTACCATGAGAACTCCTCAAACACTCATTTAAAATTACATAGACATGTCCACCAGAGCATCACACCTCTTTTTATTATGGAAAAACTAAAAGCAATGGGTCCATTTATAAAGGCCCTGATAAAGTATAATTCATCTATCTAATTAAATCAATCGTGTTCTGAGTCACATGTCCAGGACTTATGAATTGCATCATCTGGCCATACTGATCAGATGGCAATGACCTGATTGGATTTAGTGCTAATGAGAATTATTATATTTATTTTTAATTTTTTTTATTTTTTTGTCTTTTTGCTATTTCTTTGGGCCGCTCCCACGGCATATGGAGGTTCCCAGGCTAGGGGTCCAATCGCAGCTGTAGCCACCGGCCTACGCAAGAGCCACAGCAACACGGGATCCGAGCCGCGTCTGCAACCTACACCACAGCTCCAGGCAACGCCGGATCGTTAACCCACTGAGCAAGGGCAGGGACCGGACCCGCAACCTCATGGTTCCTAGTCGGATTCGTTAACCACTGCGCCACGACGGGAACTCTGAGAATTATTATATAGAGTCCTGCCTCTGTGCAAGAGGCAAGTGGATGCTGGGCAGACAGATTAGAACTGAATTTTCTTTTCTTTTTTTTTTGTCTTTTTTTTTGCTATTTCTTTGGGCCGCTCCCGCGGCATATGGAGGTTCCCAGGCTAGGGGTCCAATCAGAGCTGTAGCCACCGGCCTACGCCAGAGCCACAGCAATGTGGGATCCGAGCCTCGTCTGCAACCTACACCACAGCTCACGGCAATGCCGGATCGTTAACCCACTGAGCAAGGGCAGGGACCGAACCTGCAACCTCATGGTTCCCAGTCGGATTCTTATCCACTGCACCACGATGGAAACTCCCCTGAATTTTCTTATTATGACTCTGTCTACTTGCAAAAGCAGGAGCTTGACATGGGGACTGGGAGCCTTGCTACATGTCAAAGTCTCAGCTGGTTCATTTCTCCTCAATTCAAACATCTTGGTCTTATGATGTTGTCTACATGGGTGAACATTTTACAAATATGGTGAAATCTGAAAATGCATGTAGTGTGTCAAATTTCCTCTCACAAAGTCTTAGCGAAAGGCCATTCTTTTCCCTCTCAGTTTGGGAAGTAACAAGATTACCAGAGTTCCTGTTGTGGCGCAGTGGAAACAATCCGACTAGGAACCATGAGGTTTTGGGTTCGATCCCTGGCCTCGCTCAGTGGGTTAAGGATCCGGCGTTGCCGGGAGCTGTGGTGTAGGTCACAGATGTGGCTCGGATCTGGTGTTGCTATGGCTCTGGCGTAGGCTGGCTGCAACAGCTCCAATCAAACCCCTAGCCTGGGAACCTCCATATGCTGAGGGTGCAGCCCTAAAAGGACAAAAGACAAAAAAAAAAAAAAAGAAAGAAAGAAGAAAGATTACAGGTGTTGGCATTCAGACTTGGGTTCCAAGTTTTGCTCTGTCAATGTCTAGCATGTGCCTTTGGGCAAGTGACTAAACCTCCATGGGCCTTGGCTATCTTACCTGTAAAATGGGCCAAATAATAACATCTGGTGGAGTTTCTGCTGGATTAAGGGAGGTGTTTTGTTTAAAGGGACCAGAGGATACCAACTGCTCCCTCCAAGTAATTGTCACCAAGTCAAGTTTGCTGCTAGGAGAATCCAATGCTCTAATCCTTAAAGACCAGATGAATTCAACTTAAAGAGATATTTTTTTTTTTTGTCTGTTTGGCATTTCTAGGGCCACTTCTGCAGCATATGGAGGTTCCCAGGCTAGGGGTCTAACCCGCAACCTCATGGTTCCTAGTCGGATTCCTTAACCACTGAGCCACGACGGGGAACTCCAAAGAGATTAAAATTTTAGAACTCACAGGTACTTGGAGATGGTCTGGGGCTAGTCACTTAGTTTACAGACACAAGAAAAAGAGCCAGGGAGGACTCGCTGGCGATTAGCATCTCGAAGGGGGAGAGGGTGGTCCTGTGGGCCTGAGCCCTTTCCATGTGGACTGTGATGTTATTCCCAGGAAGATCGTGTCAGAATCGAACAGAATCATAGGCATGGATGAAAAATGTCACCTGCCTTGGGAAAGGAATCTGAAAAAGAATGGCTATGTGTACATACATAATTTTTTTTATTATTATTACAGCAGCACCCGTGGCATATGGAGGTTCCCAGGCTAGGGGATCCAATCGGAGCTGTAGCTGCCGGCCTACACCACAGCTCACAGCAACGCCGGACTGTTAACCCACTGAGAGAGGCCAGGGATTGAACCTACGTCCTCATGGATACTGGTCAGATTCATTTCCACTGCCGGACTGTTAACCCACTGAGAGAGGCCAGGGATTGAACCTACGTCCTCATGGATACTGGTCAGATTCATTTCCACTGAGCCACGATGTGAACTGAGTAATTTTTTTAAAAAAGAAAAATGTCACTTGCCGTAGCAGTGACTAAAGGAAGCTGCAGCCACTAACCATCATCAGCTACTGCAGCAGCCCCTGAGGTGATTCAGGATGGAGCAAAACAGGATACTGGCCCCAAATAGTTAAGGTACATTTCAAAGGAAGGATTTCAATGAGCCAGACTCTTGCATCTTCCTATACATAGAAAAGCACTAAATTCATTAACTCAGAATGTCTGATTTTGCTTTAATTCACAGTAATCTTTTGATGTTCCAACTACCTAATTTTTTTTTTTTTTGGTCTTTTTACTATTTCTTTGGGCCGCTCCCTCGGCATATGGAGGTTCCCAGGCTAGGGGTCCAATCGGAGCTGTAGCCACAGGCCTACGCCAGAGCCACAGCAACGTGGGATCCGAGCCGCGTCTGCAACCTACACCACAGCTCACGGCAACGCCGGATCGTTAACCCACTGAGCAAGGACAGGGACCGAACCTGCAACCTCATGGTTCCTAGTCGGATTCGTTAACCACTGCGCCACGACAGGAACTCCCCCAACTACCTAATTTTTAATGCAAAAACTGCTATATATACTGGTTCCTCCCTTACCTCTTCAGGGCAGTCCCGCAGAGCCATCCGAGAGGCTGCCTCCCCAGCTTAAGTCCTCAGTTTTGTCTGCTATATAAAACACAACTCTTGACTTTAAGTTTGTTTGTTTTTTTTTCCAGTGGACAAGGACATCTACTTGGTGTCTTCGGAAACCTGGAGAATTTCTTCATGGGGAAAACCCACACACCTGGTAGCCAGAAGAATTCAGTGCATGTGAGAATAAAGGAAAACATGGGGAGAGCATTTTTTCCAACTCAGATACCGTCTTTTTTTTTTTTGTCTTTTTGCTATTTCTTTGGGCCGCTCCCGCGGCATATGGAGGTTCCCAGGCTAGGGGTTGAATCGGAGCTGTAGCCACAGGCCTACGCCAGAGCCACAGCAACGCGGGATCCGAGCCGCGTCTGCAACCTACACCACAGGTCACGGCAACGCCGGATTGTTAATCCACTGAGCAAGGGCAGGGACCGAACCCGCAACCTCATGGTTCCTAGTCGGATTCGTTAACCACTGCGCCACGACGGGAACTCCAGATACCGTCTTTTTAAGGAAAGATGTGGAGAGATAGACAGGTGAGACAGTTTGAAATATTAACTCTACAGTCAGATTGCCAGGATTGTGAATTCCAAGTCTTGGAATTACTGGTTTCTGTAAACTAAACACCTCGGTGTCTGGGTTCCCTCCCCTTCAAAAAGGATTAGCAATAATAGTCACCTGATGGGGTTGTTGTGAGGATTAAGTGGATTAATACTTGTAAAACCAGCTCAGAAGGAAGGAGCATAGGAGTGGAGGTTTTTACTATAATGTGTGCAAATTGAATAAGAGAATGTCAGTGTGATGAATTAACTCCTTTTGTAACCAAATCTGAGCGCTATTATGCAAATTTGGACACTAAATGGGTGGTTTTCTGGGGCTGAACCCAGAGCAGTAGGCTAGAATTCTACCAATGAACCACCGATGTTAACTGTTGAACCCGGAGTGGGAGGTTGTTCGTAGACAATCCAGGCTGCTGACAGTCTGCCTAGACCTCTGCTTCCAGCAGTGACCAAGGGGAAACAGGTTGAGGACCAAAAGTGGGTGACTGGGCACCAATTATAAAAGGGAATGGCATGGGCAAAAATTCCCTTCATCCTTATCCAGGGAAGCTGGGTGAGCTCCCCTGCGGGCATGGTGATGTCCACGAAGGCTGACCTCAGGGTCAATGTCAATCCGTGCTAACTTCTTCGGGGGTGCTTTCCCGTGCTGATCAGTAGCAGTGACATATCAATGTGTCTTCTTTTGTTTAAGGGAGGGAAATCGTGTACGAGCCCCCGTTATCCTTGCACTTTGAAAGAAAAGGCTTTTCTTTTAGCCTCCCAGGCCTCCCCTCAGTCTCAAAAGACTGAGTCAAGAATGAATGATTAGGAAATACTGATACAACTAAAAATGAGTTAAAACTGTCTCCATGATGTTACATCCTGCCTTGGTCCACGAACTTACTCTAACCAGCTTTTCACAAATGGTTTCTTCCTTGTTTCATTGCTCTCTTTTACTAATGCTTGCTTTCTGGTTAGAGTTAATGGCACCTGGTGTTTTCTTTCCCTTTGAAACACTCCCCACACCCGCTTCCTTTTGGGAGCAACCTTCACTGCAGAGAGAAGGTCAAGATGCGATAACCCCAAAGACCACCAGAAACCATGACCGGACCCTCTGACTCCAGCCTTGATGACTTGAAATGATCTATGGGGGGAGAAGAAGGCAGGCACCCTAATTCTTGTCAACAGCCCTGTTTTTTCAAGTTAAACCTATAAAACCCCTTGCTGTCCCCTCTCAGGGAAAGACACAGTTTTGAGTGCATTAGCCTGCTGTGGCCTCCTTTGCCTGGTAAAGCAATAAAGTTGTTCTTTCTGCTTCACCCCAAACTCTGTCTCTGAGACTTAACTGGTGCCAGTATATGGAGGCCACCTTTTGGCTACAGAAGGAGGAGGTTTTGACCCAGGAAGGTGAGTCAACACAGGTCATCAAGACATCTGGTGTGGAGTTCCCATCATGGCTCAGAGGTAATGAACCCGACTAGTATCCATGAGGACTTGGGTTCAATCCCTGGGCTTGCTCAGTGGGTTAAGAATTCGTTGTTGCCATGAGCTGTGGCATAGGTCACAGGTGTGGCTTGGATCTGATGTTGCTGTGGCTGCAGTGTAGGCCAGCAGCTGCAATTCAGATTTGACCCATAGCCTGAGAACTTCCCATATGCTGAAGGTGTAGCCCTAAAAAGACAAAAAAAAAAAAAAAAAAGACACCTGGTGTAATGGACCAATGCAGCCAAATAAGGAAAACAAAACTATATTTTCTGACAGGAGGAAGGAGGGTCAATCAGCCAATTCCTCAGCTAGGAACAGCAGAATGTGTTTTATTTCCCACTGATCTTGAGAAGCTTAAATAGTTAATATGATTTTTACAATTCTTCAAAAACTATAATTTGAAAAGATACATGGACCCTTACATTTACAGCAGCACAATTTACAATAGCCAAGACATGGAAACAACCTAAATGTCCATCAACAGGTGAATGAATAAAAAGGATATGGGGTGTGTGTGTGTGTGTGTGTGTGTGTGTGTGTGTACTACTCAGCCATAAAGAAGAATGAAATAATGTCATTTGCAGCTACATGGATGGACTTAGAAGTTTTCATACTAAGTAAAGTAAGTCAGAAAAAGGCAAATACCATATACTTACGTGGAATCTAAAATAGGACACAAGTGAACTTACCAAGAAGTAGAAACAGACTCACAGACACAGAGAACAGACTTGCTGTTGTTCTCTGGCGGTGGGTCAGGAGACGTGGGGGAAGCAATGGACTGCGAGTTTGGGATTAGCAGATACAAACCATTTCACAGAGGATGGAATAAAAACAAGGTCATATACTGTACAGCACAGAGAACTATATCCAGTATCTTATAATAAACCATAATGGAAAAGAAAAAAGATTTCTCCAGCCCTTTGGGCTGCAAAAAACAATAGTCCCTGCTGCTATGGGAGGCAGCCCAGCTCCCCTCCAGCGTCTTCTCCTCTGAGTCTTGTCTATAGTGTCACATGAAGTGGAGAACTGGGGAATTAATACAATTCGTTTAAAACTGAATCCTCTGCTTGCACCTGGAACTATCAGAATCAGTGTTTTTATGAAACAGTAAGTTAACCTTTTTGGGTGGAAGAGTTTTGTGAGCTGCGCTCCAGGCTGTCACGTACAATGACTTTTTCTCCAACCTCAACTACTAAGGAAACAGCTTTAACACACACACATTTATATCTTTACCCCACTCTAATTCCAAACATCTCAAAGGCAGAGTGTCCACCATCCTCACCCACGTCTCCAGAAGTGACTGGTGAACTGGATCAGAACTCACCAGGGCTACGATGCAGAGAGGTGAGGCAAGAAGGTGAATAACATAGGGTTTAGCGTGAGAGAAGCGAATTTCTCAGGGCCTCTTACAGGAACTGCTCCTCGCTCCTGTTCTCTTTCTCTCCCTAAGCTTCCAGCGGCCTCCAGGGATGCGCTCTTGTGTTGAGCGTCCTTTCTCAACCAGCACCTCGGGGCGGGGCCGGGCCGCGGCCAGGGCGGGGCCCAAGTGGGCGGGGCCTGGTAAGGGGAGGGGCGGGGCCTAGGTCGGTGGGGCGGGGCCTTAGTCTTGAGGGAGCTAGGGGTCCATGAGCACCCGGAGCCGCAGAGGCAGGACAAAAGTTGTGAGTATCCAAAGCTCGGGCAGCTGCCAGCAGTGGAGCCGCCGGGGCGACGACCACCATGCGGAGACCGGCGCGACCTTCTGAGACGCAGCTGGACCCGCCCAGTTCGGCGCCCGGGTCATTCTAGGGTCTGGGGCAGCGGCGGGGGCCGCGGGCGGGTGGCGTGAACCCAACCGCTGCAGGATGCCCTCCAAACACAGGGCCCCAGGGCTGTGCGCTGCTGAGCAGAGGTAAGTCAGGCGTTGGCGTCTGTTGTGCGGGCCGAGGGGCGTGGGTAGTTTGAACTTGGGGTTTGTTGGGGAAATCTGACGAGGGCGCCTCCGCCACCAGGAGCGCCTCTGCCGGGAACCCCTTCCCTGGCTGGGCAGACCCTGGGGCAACCATGTAGGGAACTGGTCAATTTGTCCCTTCCGGCATCCTCAGAAACTCTACCTGAAACCATTTGAAACATTTGAAATCAGGCCATGTTCTGTTCCCTGAAGTGAAGAGGGGGGCTTGGCTGAAAGAGAGCGCTTACTGTACCCCAGGCAGGTTTCCCCATCCCACAGCGGACACTTTGTGGCACTTAAGAGCCGGGAAGAGGGAGCAGGTTATGTGAGCCCTCTTTCTGCAAAGCATAGGATTGCATTCTATCCCCCATGTGTACCCTCAGCTTGTAAACTAGGGAGCTCAGGCGCATAGCCTGGCTTTTTGCATCCCTTCCGCCCAACCCCAGGTCCTAGAGCTGATCTTAGATCTCCGGGGACGGCGCGCTCACAAAGCAGCTACAGCAAACCCCAGCTTGGCAGAAATCTGGGACTCCCTTGACACCCCAGATTAGGTCCGATGTGCTTTGGGAGTTGCAGGCTTTTCAGGCTCAGAGACACTGTGTCTAGGGCGAGGGGTAGAGTCTCTAGAACAGAACTGGACTTCTGGGGTGTCTCATACCTGAAGCCTTTCATCCCAGTCCCCTCTCCATAAGGGGAATGGAGTGGAGGGGATTTAATGGAAACATTGCACAGCCCAGCGCCTGGAGCGTTCACGGCAGACCAGCTGGTATAGTGACCTGTTATTTTCATTCTGTACACTTGGGGCCCGGGGTCACTGCGCGGCCTCCGCGGGTGGGGCGGGAAGATTGGTCTCCAAGAACCGTGAGCAGCTGGCATCAAACACCTTTTCTCGCCCAGCACAGGCTCCTGTGGCCCTGGGAACAGGCCAGGGACTCCGCAGGGACCGCAGCTGCAGTGCACAGCTTCCGCCAGTGCCCTGGGGTGCGGCTGCATGAGGAGAAAATGCGGAAAATGTGTTTTCTTGCTGCCTGCGCTGTAGTGAAGGCAGAGGCACACTGCCAAATGATGTTAAAAGTTGCATTTGCTTTTCAGAAGTCATTATGCACAATCTGGAATGCCAAAGAAATCCACCTTCCTTGAAATTTGAAATTCTCCTATCAATATTGAAATTTGGAATTTGTACTTGTCTTGAGACAAGTTTCCATCTCTGTGTGTGTATGTACACTTTGTGTGCCTGTGTATGTGTAGGTTTGTTTTTTAAATTTTATCAATTTATTTATTTGCTTTTTAGGGCCACAGCGTATGGTAGTTCCCAGGCTAGGGGTCCAGTCAGAGCTGTAGCTGCTGGCCTAGGCCACAGCCACAGCAATGCCAGATCCCCGCCGTATCTGTGACTTATACCAAGGCTCATGACAATGCTAGATCCTTAACCCAGTGAGTGAGGCCAGGGATGGAACCTGAGTCCTCTTGGATGCTAGTCGGGTTTGTTACCGCTGAGCCATAACAGGAACTATTTATTTATTTATTGGCCGTGCCCACAGCACATGGAATTCCTGGGCCAGGAGATCAAACACTTGCCACAGGAGTGACCTGAGCCACAGCAGTGGCAATGCTGGATCCTTAATCGCTGGCTACCAGCAAACTCCTATTTTTATTTTTTTCAGTGTGCCTTAACTCACTCCATCTAGAGAAGGGTCAAAGAAACAATAGTCTGACACAACACTGGAGAAAACGCTGGCTATTCTGGACTTGTTAGGAGGTAGAATTGTTCTCCTCTTTATGGGCAATTTAAGGTAGTTTTCAGGAATAATTTTGGTTCCATACTTACAGACTTTAGAAATTGAGCTCCATGTCATATGAGAAGAATGGATTTTAACAAGCTGTTTAAACAAACTGGAGCATGTACTGTCCCTGTAATTTATCCGTTAAGCAAGTGCTTCCATTACAGAAACAAAGGTGCCAAGGTCAGGTGAAACATAAATCTTCTGCTATCTGCTCTTTGCAAGAATCACTCCACAACTGGGCCAACACAACGCATAAAACGGTCCTCGTTTTAAGAAAGTTCTTTCTTCATCACTTTTCTACACTGCCCCACCCCCTGCTTCCAGTGCAGATAGATATTCTTATTCAAGGAGACTGCATAGAGAAAAATACATTGAGAGATTCTATTTTAATTCAACCAGGAGTCTATATCAGAGGAAATAGCTGCATAACTGGAACAAATATGCCAAGTGTAATTATCACAATGGAGCAGGGGTGAGGAAACGCATGTTGAATGGAAGTATTGCTAAACAACCTCAGCTCATGGGACTCCGTGTGGTTTATTTAGAATCAAACATTTATTATCCAGAAAAGCATACAATGAAAAGCAAAGTTGTCCTTATCCATTTCTCTCTATTTCTAGCCTTGCTCTCGGGGGTGGGTACACAGTCATTTAAAACTCTAAAGGTTTTTGTTTTTTTATTTCTTTGGGCAATTACCTCCTTGTAGGGCTGTTTATTAGTGCGCCCAACTATTACTTTACCTGTGACCATTTTCCTCTCTTCTTCACTTCGAGAACTCTCATTGTGTTTGCAGCCCAGAATGCCCAGCTTAGAATAAAAACACCACCTCTCCCAGACACCCTTACAGAAAGGGATGGTCACATGATATCGATCTGGCCTATGAGATGCAAGATTTGATTCTGGGGCGGGGCTCCTGGAAGCCTGGATTCCGGGTCTTAGATGGCAGGGGGGAGGATACACTTACCCTGGGGAGGCCTGCTCTTCACCTCAGGGCCTGGGAGCAGGCTGCAGGTGCAGGGGGTGGGTTTCTCTCCCTTCTGGTGTGGGCTCATCTGGATGGCTCAGAAAGCTGCTCCAGTCTTGGTCTCTCAGCTTCTTGTGTTAGCATCAAGTTTCTTCCTTAGAGCGAGTTTCCCTTCCCTGTGGGACATCTGGGGCTCCCAAGTTAATTCCTGTGATCAAAATAGGCTGACTTTGGCCAAACTCTTGTGCTCCTCAGTCTTTAGTGGATCCCAGCAGAGTCTAAATGGGCAGAGACCTGAACTCTGTGGCAGATTGACCGGAGGATGGAGAAGGGGCACAAGAGTTAAAAGGAAGTGATGTGTGGGTCCAGGGTCCTCACAGAAAGTGAACTCTGCACAGAGGGAGAAAGATGTAAAAGACCTTTGGAATACATTTTAGCCACATGCAAGTTATCACTTGTGCAAATTCCACCTTACACTCACAGGCGGCAGGCTCTCTCCAAGGATGTCGCTACATGACTCTTGTTCCATGGAGAGTCATTTGCTGACAAATTACAGAACAAACTTCTTTCACATAAATATGACATTGCTAAGGAAATGCAGCTCTGATTTCTCTACCTCATTCTGGCCACCCTGTGGCCTGTGGAGTTCCTGGGCCAGGGATTAGATCTGAGCTACAGTTGGGACCTACACCCAAGAGGCAGCAATGCCAGATCCTTTAACCCACTGTGTCAGGCCAGGATTGGATCTGCATCTTGGTGCTGCAGAGATGCTGCCGATCCCCTTGTGCCACAGTGGGAACTCCTTTACATCCTTTGTAAACTGCTTTTTGATCTAACTAGACATCTTACTTCTTCTTTCCTTCATCCTCTCACTTAGCCATAGAAGACCAAGAAGGCCACTGACATCATAGACAGATTGCTCTTACTGTGAACTCTCTTCCTGTGACATGTCACATCCTCAGAGCAGAGATCGCCCTCCTGGAAGAAACCCGTGTTTTGTGAGGCATTCAAATTCACAATCCAGAGGTGAGTCATTGTTTATATTCAAAACTAATTGACTGCCCATATTCAATGTTAGCCATACTTAGGGGCTTCCATTTGTCCTTTGGAGGAAAGTTGTATTTCTGAGATGAATGTCTGTTTTAAAACTTAAAGCAAACATATAAGGCTAATTTTCACTGGCCATCAGAAGCCCATATGAGGTATATGATTTGCCTGAGCTGATCCAAAGTACGGGATTCTACTTTATTTTTTTTTTGTCTTTTGTCTTTGTTGTTGTTGTTGTTGTTGCTATTTCTTGGGCCGCTCCCGCGGCATATGGAGGTTCCCAGGCTAGGGGTCCAATCGGAGCTGTAGCCACCGGCCTATGCCAGAGCCACAGCAACGCGGGATCCGAGCCGCGTCTGCAACCTACACCACAGCTCACGGCAACGCCGGATCGTTAACCCACTGAGCAAGGGCAGGGACCGAACCCGCAACCTCATGGTTCCTAGTCGGATTCGTTAACCACTGCGCCACGACGGGAACTCCGGGATTCTACTTTAAATGGTGGAAATGGGTTAGGGAGACCAAGCATCATGGGAAAATTGGCTCTGCTTTTCAGGGATGTCAGAATGTGTCCTGCGATGGGAACTCCTGTTCAAAAGAGGAGCCTAGCTCCCATCCAGAAGGTTCAGTTTCTTCACAGAGGTTGCTTTAAGATGTCCGTGGGCCTATCAAAAGGGAGTCTTGAAGGCTCTTTCCCAAATACAACCATGTGATCACTGCGTCATCAGTGATGTTAGGATGGGCGGTGCCATCGACTCCTTGGTCCACCTGCAGAGGTTGGCAACCTTGGCTGCGGTGGGGCCCAGGAAATTTCTCCGCTCAGCAAGTTGTGGTTGGACACAGTGTTTTCATCAGGGCATCTGTCCAAACCGAACAAGAATATGTGGACAGTACCCATGTGACTGCCACCCATTCATCACTGATTTGTTCAACCTGAGGTCGGCCAGCAGTTGGAGGCATGAGATTTTGTATGGTGCTTGGGAGACGTATATTCTAGAAGAGAAAAAAAAAAAAACCTTTCTGATGTCAGGAAGCCTTTGGCATAATACCGAAGGACAAATCATGTTCGTGCACACAAATACATTTTAAATCTAAAGGAAGGGACTGGGCCAGAAAGGGGACCAATATAAATACAGTGACATGACCGTATAGAGCTTGTGTTTTCTTTTCTTTTTTTTCATATGGCTGCACCTGTGGCATATGGAAGTTCCCGGGTCAGGGGTTAAATTGGACCTGCAGTTGAGGCCTACCGCACAGCCAGGGTAACACCAGATCTGGGCCACATCTGCAACCTATGCCACAGCTCACAGCAGCGCTGGATCCTTAACCCACTGAGTGAGGCCAGGGATTGAACCCTCATCCTCATGGATACTAGTTAGGTTCTTAACCCTATGAGTTATAACTCCTATAACAGTTCTTGAAATGACAGATATATACGGCTGGAGAGGAGATTATTGGCCACTGAGAATCAGGGCTGGTGGTGAACTGTTGGATTTTGGAAGGTCATAAGTGTGGTCCTTGAAGCTCTCTCTGGGCCTCCCCCATTGCCTGGGTATCTTGGCAGGACAGGAGATCTTCACCCCCAAGCTCCTCTCTGCCTGGTGCAAATCACGGGCTCTGGCTGTCTTTCCAAAACTGCCCTGAGTTCTCTCTGGGGCTCCAAGTGAGAGTAGTGACGAGACCATCGTTTCAACTGGGCCTTACAAAGCTCTTGCACTCTTCTCGAAGGATCCCCCTCCTGCCATGGAGCGCTAAAAGCAATTTCGGGAAACACTAGCCTGAACACAACTTCGTTTCTCATTCGGTACATGATCGTCGGTTGTAACACCCACTGAAGGGAAAAAGATTGATGTTCCTAGGTTGAATTTTGAGATTAAACGGAGGCTGGCTTGTCTGGGCACAGGGCATCTATCAATACACGTCCCTGCAGCTTCATAACATGTCTCTGGATTCTGATATAGCATTTTGTGGTCAGCTGGTTCAGGGACAAAATTGAGGCCTTGGCCGCTGATGTTTATGACTTTCCACATAAGCTTTCAGATAGAATTTGTCTTACATTTTGCTCGAGGTATGCTGGGACCCAAGTGTAAACCTCCTGGAATTCCCAGAGGAATGTGTCACATGAATCAAGACAAAGGACACAGCCTGAGATTTCTTGATGAGTTGGTATTTGGAAGATGTACTAAACTGTGTCTATAATGAAAGGAAGCTTAAGATTTGCCTTTCCTATAATTGCTTTTTCTGTGTTTGAAATGCAAGGAGAATATAAAGGTTTACTCAGAAGATTCAGTCTGAAAGTTTCACTCTCAAGTCTGGCTGGCTGTGTGTCCACTCACTTCAAATAGAGAATATTCTTGTGCTGCACCGGGGGTTTTAAGAAATGTTGCCTAGCCCTACATTTCCATCTCAAGGTCTCAGCTGTAGGTGTGCTGGTTGCTTCTGAGGTATCATTGTGCGTCAGCCGACTTAGTGCAGAGAGCTAGGAAATGTACACATATGCACACTAACCCTTGTATCCATGTATAACACATCCATCCGTATCTATCCATCCATCCATCCATCATCTATCTATCTATCTATATCTATTTTACCATCTCTCCCTCTCAAACATGATTTATATGTTTTCCCTTATTTTTGACTTCTTTTTCTGACGGTGAGAAACTTGGTTCTCATGATCTCTTCAATGTTTAAGCATTTCTTCAATCCTAGTGTAAATGGTTTCAGAATTGCCAATTGTCTTCAAGCCTTACACTGTCCAGTCAGAAGACAGTTTCTAAAGTTACTCAGGCTAGGAGTTCCCGTCGTGGCGCAGTGGTTAACGAATCCGACTAGGAACCATGAGGTTGCGGGTTCGGTCCCTGCCCTTGCTCAGTGGGTTAACGATCCGGCGTTGCTGTGAGCTGTGGTGTAGGTTGCAGACGCGGCTCGGATCCCGAGTTGGTGTGGCTCTGGCGTAGGCCGGTGGCTACAGCTCCGATTCAACCCCTAGCCTGGGAACCTCCATATGCCGCGGGAGCGGCCCAAGAAATAGCAACAACAACAACAACAAAAAAGACAAAAGACAAAAAAATAAATAAATAAATAAAAATAAAGTTACTCAGGCTAGATCTTTTCTTCTTTGTTTCCTTTAGGATGGCTCTGTTATTCATTTGTAATATCGTTTGATTCACTATTACCTTTAATGTTTATTTATACCATTGTGGTTTCTTCTCCCACATCCCGATTTTCAAAAAATCATGTGTTTCCTATTAGCATATCTGAAACTCTGCTGTGGTTCTGAGTCAAAGTTATACAAATTGTCTGCTCAGGGAGGTGTGCCTCCCTTTTCCATCCCTATCCACCCCCTTTCCCATCCCTTTATTTGCACATCTTTCCATGCCATCCCCAATCTTTTTAGTTTCTGGTTTCTCTTTCCTATAATTATTTTGCACCAATTAGCAGATACATGTGCATTTTCTTAGATCTCCCTTCTGACAGGAAGGAGAGAGTTATAAATCCTCTTTTGTACCCGTGACAGTGTAGGTGGAAAGTCATCCATTTCAGTCTCTCATTCTTTCCCCCACCCCCTTTTGTTTATTTATTTATTTTTTTGTCTTTTTAGGGTTGTGCCCATGACATATGGAGGTTCCCAGGCTAGGGGTTGAATCAGAGCCTACACCACAGCCACAGCAACGCAGGATCTAAGCCGCATCTGTGACCTACACCACAGCTCGTGGCAACACCAGATATGTAACCTCACTGAGTGAGGCCCGGGATCGAACCGGCACCCTCATGGTTCCTAGTCGAGCTCGTTTACTGCTGAGAATGAGAACACAATGGAAACTTCCAAGGATATTTTTTTATTTCCGATATTTTGCAGCTACAAATAGTGCTCTAAGGAGTGAACACGTACACATGGATTTTTACATATTTAGAGGAATGTCTTCAGAGTGGCTTCCTAGAAGTGAGACTTCTGGGTCAAAACATAAGTGCCTATGAAGTTTTCTGAAGGGTTGCCAAGTTTCTCTGCAGAAGAGCTGTGCCAGGAGGGACTCTCACCAGCCACCTAGGAATACCCGTTTCCCTGCAGCCTCGCCAGCAGGATGTGTTGGCATGCTTTTTAATTTTTGCCAGTCTTTTGGGTGAGAAATGGTATCAGCCTTGTTTTGATTTTCATGTAGTTAGAGTGAGCCTGAACACTTTTTCGTATGTTTGAGAGCCATTTTTGTATCTTGTGAATTTTCTGCTCACACAGTGGTTACATTGCTATTTCGGTTTGGTTTAGAGAAGTGCTGGTTTCAGGGGGAATTCAATTTCTTGTTCAAAAACATGTCATTGGTTTCAAGTTAAACACTGGTGTCAGGAGTTCCCCTTGTGCCTCAGTGGGTCAGGAAACCGACATAGTGTCCGTGAGGATGTGGTTCCATCCCTGGCCTCGATCAATGGGTGAAGGATCCGGCGTTGCCACAAGCTGCGGTGTAGGTCGCAGATGTGGCTCGGATTTGGTGTTGCTGTGACCGTGGTGTGGGCTGGCAGCTGCAGCTCCAATTCAACCCGTGGCCCAGGAACTTCCATATTCTACAGGTGTGGCTGTAGAAAGAAAAAAAAAAATATCGGTACCTAATCTGATTGTGCCTCAAGAAACCTTCAGCAGTGTCCGTAAGGAGGCAAAGAAGGAGGACCAAATTCAGGCTACGTGGATGCCAGTGCCAGTCACCCCCGAACAACCTGTGCAGCCTGGGGCTGGCCATATGGCCTCTCTGTGGTCAATGTGTATTTGTTGCGTGAAGAGTGAGTTTAGAAGTAGTCTAGGACGTTGACCAGAGATGAAGCACATGGGATTGTCGACACTATAAGAATGGGTGACAGAGCAAATAAAAGTATAGTGAGCATGGAAAGTTAGGACCCCTAGAGGCATTTGTCTAATTCTGGAAAAGGTTTCCTCCACTTGCCTGTCATTAGAGGTGATTTATCGTTTCAGATACGCTGATGTGGTTTGTTTTGTGTTTCTCTAATGCCAACCATCCACCATTTTGGTGATTTCGTTTTTATGCCATATTAACGGTGGGCCATCTTTATGAGCTTAACCGTGATATGCACCCCGTACATAACCATTCAATTACAATTACAATTCAGCTCACTTAAAAAAAACAAAGCAAAACAAAACAAAACAAAAAACCAAGAAGCATATAAGTTCATCTAAAAAGGAAACTTGACATCCACCACCATACACAGAAAACTGGGAGTTCCCGTTGTGGCATAGCAGAAACAAATCTGACTGGGATCCATGAGGACGCAGGTTCGATCCCTGGCCTCGCTCCGAGGGTTAAGAATCTGGTGTTGCTGTGAGCCATGGTGTAGCTCACAGACGTGGCTCGGATCTGGCGTTGTTGTGGCTGTGGTGTTGACCTGCAGCTGTAGCTCTGATTTGACCCCTTAGCCTGGAAACTTCCATATGCTGCAGGAGTGGCCCTAAAAAGAAAAAATGTAACTTTTGAGTAAATGAGTCCAGAAATAGATATTCTGGCAGAATTTCACATTCCATTTTAAGAATTATAGAAGGAAATGAAGCAGTACTAATGAGCTTCCACAGAGGGCATCAGAATTTTCTGGCTGAACCAATGACTGTAAGCCCAGAGGAAGGGATACTCTGATTGGTAATCCTGGTCACGTGTCCACACCTAGAATAGGTGGGCTCCAGTCAAACCAGTGGCCTGAGTCAAGTCAGGGTGGCTTCTCAGAGAGAAATTAGAGGACTTTTCCATCAACGGGGGAGGATACCTAGATGGTAGTGATGAGAAGCCACAGAAGTGGCCTCCAAGCTCTTTCTCATTCCCTGAAGTTCATCCCAGCCTTCCCTTTTGCCCCAGTTGTTAGGGAAACATTCTGAACCAGAACTCATGGCTCTGCTTTTGTTTGTTGGGCTCCTGGCTTGTGATTTCCAGAAAGAGCAGGTCAGGAGGGCTGGGCTCACGTGAGACGTAGAAGGCTCCCTTCACCTAGGTGATTTCTTCTGATGTTCTAGTTAATCATACCTATGCCTGTGCCTGGGACATGTCCAAGGGCAGGACGGCCCATCTGCTGCAATGCATTCATGACAGGGAAGCAGGGAAGCTAATGCGCTATTTTTTTTTTTTTTTATGGTCACACCCCTGGTATACGGAAGTTCCCCGACCAGGGATTGAATCCAAGCCACAGTTTCGGCAGCACTGGACACTTTAACCCACTGTGCCGGGCGGGAGCTGGGGGTTGGAACTCCGCAGTTGGATTGTTAACCCACTGCACCACAGTGGGAACTCCTACACTGTCTATTTTGTTGTTGTTGTTGTTGGTCTTTTTGCCTTTTCTAGGGCTGTTCCTGCGGCATATGGAGGTTCCCAGGCTAGGGGTCGAATCGGAGCTGTGGCTGCTGGCCTATGCCAGAGCCACAGCAACGCCAGATCCAAGCCACATCTTCGACCTACACCACAGCTCATGGTAACACTGGATCTGTAACCCACTGAGCAAGGCCGGGGAATCGAACCCACAACCTCATGGTTCCTAGTCAGATTCGTAAACCACTGAGCCACGACGGGAACTCCTACACTGTCTATTTTTAATGTTCCTGGCCTGCCAAGCAGGTTGCAGCTCCTCCTTGAGGCCATCTGTTGCAACCCCTGCCTTTCTCTTTACAAGTGTACCCTTATAGATTTACGAGTCTCCCCAAGTATGGACAAGCCCTATCATCTAGGCAAAACATGATATTCCCTCTAAATCTGTCTTAGTCCTTTGTCCCTGCCATAACAAATGACCATAGACTTTATGCCTTGAAACAACACAAATTTCCTGCCTCACAGTTCATTCAGTAGGTCAGAAGTCCACTGTAAGTCTCAACCAGGTGTTGGCAGCGCTGCATTCTTTTATTTATTATATATATATATATATATATATATATTTATTTATTTATTTATTTTTGTCTTTTAGGGCCATGCCAGCAACATATGGAAGTTCCAAGGCTAGGGGTGGAATTGGAGCTGCAGCTGCCAGCCTACGCTACAGCCATAGCAACTCCAGATCCGAGGCATGTCTGCGACCTACACCACAGCTCTTGGCAATGCTGGATCCTTAACCCACTGATCGAGGCCAGGGATTTAACCTGTGTCCTCATGGATGCTTGTTGGGTCTGTTACAGCTGAGCCAAGACGGGAACTCCTCTTCTAATTAAAAAAAAAATTTTTTTTTTGGCCTCATCAGCAGTATGAGGAAGTTCCTGGACTCAGTACTGAACCCGTGCCACAATAGTGGCCCGAGCCATGGCAGTGATAACACCGCCTCCTTAACACTCCAGGCCACCAGGGAACTCCAGCAGCACTGCATTCTTTCTGGAGGCTTTAGGGGAGAATAAATTTTTTGCCCCAGTCAGGTTGTTTCTTGAGGTGGTGGCTAACTGTCCACTGTCTCCAGCTTCTGGAGGATGCCCACATGCCTTGGCTCAGAGTCCCCTTCCTCCGTCTTAAAGGCCAGTCATTGTGTGGTGGTCCCTCCATGCTTCCAATCTCTTCTGCCTCTATAGCTGTTGCATCTCTCTCTGACTCCTTGGCCTTCCTCTTCCACTTTCAAAGGTTCACATGATGATAGGGAGTACAGGGGTTTAATCCAGAATAATCTCCCTAGGTTAAGGTACCTCACCTTAAATCCATTAACAAAGAGCTTTTTGCCAAAGGATGTAACATCAGAGTTCCCGTCGTGGCGCAGTGGTTAACGAATCCGACTAGGAACCATGAGGTTGCGGGTTCGGTCCCTGCCCTTGCTCAGTGGGTTAACGATCCAGCATTGCCGTGAGCTGTGGTGTAGGTTGCAGAGATGGCTCGGATCCCGCGTTACTGTGGCTCTGGTGTAGGCTGGCGGCTACAGCTCTGATTCGACCCCTAGCCTGGGAACCTCCATGTGCCGCGGGAGCGGCCCAAGAAATAGCAAAAAAAAAAAAAAAAGATGTAACATCTTCACAGGTTTCAGTGTCTAGCTCGTGGGCATCCATGTGAGGACGTTGGGTACCACCAAAGCTAGTCTAGTCCAAGTGCTAAAGTTGGCCAGGGTTGGGGTAGAAATTTCTGAGGTCACGGTGTCTGCCCTCTGATGGGAGCTTCTGAGCTCCTGACCTTGTGCATGTGTACTGGGAGCCTGCTGCTAACAGAGCTGGTGTATTTCTATGCCCCATCCCTTAAGTGATGGAAAGAGCCCAGCCTGGCCTGGGCGAGGCTGGTGACCTAAATGCTCTGTGCATACCTTCCCACTTAGGTGTGCAGCCTGCTGCTGAGGACCACCTGGGGTGGAACCCCTGGCACGACCCTCTAGCTCTCCAACTCTGAACAAGCCACCTAACTCCTCAGCCTTGGTTTCTTCTTCTGCAGTGTGGGGGACTCCAGGGCTTCCTCTGTTTAAGGCTCAGTGCCAGGCCATGTGGATGTAGCCATGATCAAGGCCGACCAGGTCTACCTCGCAAGGTGTTTACCCTGTAGTTCAAGGGAAAGTCAACTTTAAGCACAACTGTACAGAAATCCACAGGCTGCTTTCAAATGGGAGAAAGTGGTTTGAAGACTAAACCTCAGTATTAAGTGATGCCATTGTTAGCGGGCCTCAGGTAGGGAGGAGGGCTTGGCAGAAAACCTCATCTAGGGAAGAAAGCTTTGTTAAGAGATGCAGCAGAGGAGTTCCCGTTGTGGCTCTGTGGAAACGGATCCGACTCATATCCATGAGAGTATGAGTTTGATCCCTGGCCTCGCTCAGTGGGTTAAGGATCCGGCATTGCTGTGAGCTGTGGTGTAGGTTGCAGACGTGGCTCAGATCTGGAGTTGCCGTGGCTATGGTGTAGGTTGGCAGCTGTAGCTCTGATTCGATCCCTAGCCTGGGAACTTCCATATGCGGCGGGTGTGGCCCTAAAAAGCAAAACCAAAAAAAAAAAAAAAAAAGGAGCTGCGGCAGAGAGCTGAGCAGCAGGAAGGCAACAGGCAGGCATGGAGAGCTCCAGGGAGAGACCGACCAGCTGTCATGGCCCTGAAGCAGGAATGTTTCCCAAGAGATCCGGTGAGGGTGGGTATGAAGGAGGCTCAGAGCACAGAAAAGGACCGGGTGTCCCCTGCTGCTGAGAAGTGGAGAGAAACCCAGGGTCTAATTTGGATTTAGTTTTTTGTTTCACAGTTGCTGGAAGAAACCTGCCTCTGTGCAAAGGCAGAAGTGAGGCTCTGAATTCCAGAGTCTTGGAGGTAAAGACAGGGCTGTTTCCTTAAATCCTTAAAAGCACTTCTCAGGGTTCCTTGTGGATTTCCAGGAAGCCCTTTTTTGGCTCATTTGAGAGTTTTTAAACTTAAAAACAGAACAATACAAACAACAAAAGCCAGTTGTCTGCTTAGTAGATCTGTTACATTTTTGCATTTAGTTCACACGTACTTGGCTGATTCTATTTGTTTCTCCCACTTTTTATCTTCTCATGGTTGCTTAGTGAAGATTTGTGCAGTAAACAATCTAAAAAAATTTCAAGAGACAGCGCTAATCAGGCATACACGGCCTATTTTGTGATTTTTTTTTTTTATCCTTTTTAGAGGGGTATTATTTGGTGACAATTGAATTTCTTCTGTAAATGGAATATACCTTTATCTCCATTAATTTCATTAAACCCCTCTACTTCCCTTGCGTTTTAGGTTGACTATTGTTGTCACTTAGATAATGACTTTAAAGATCACTTAATTAGCAAAAGCAAGAAGAGAATGGGTTACATACTATTATAACTTATAATCCATAATTATGAAATTAGATATTTTAATTATGCAAATTGGCATGGTTTTTGGAACCACATAGTCTAAAGCTGCAAAGCTCTTTGCAACTAATTATTCACACTCTCTTCTTTGTTCCCTTTATACTTTATTTGAAACCCTAGAACTTATTATCTAGATTTGTGCCATTCTTTGATGCTGCTGCTCCTTGCAGGCAGTTGCTGACTGGTTGCTTCTGCATCCCTGGCCCAGGACTGGCAGCTTGTTAGAGCTCGTTAAATATTTGCTGAATGGAATTAAAGTTGAAATACTCTATTAAAAATTTCACAAAAACCTCCAGGGCCCTGCAATGATTTTGTTCTCACTGTAGCAATGTGCTTGCCTTTCAGACTTAATAAATATATCGGACCTTTCCCTCTAGGTGGAAACTAAAACTTTTTTATAAATCATATTTGGACTCCCTTACTGTTGGCTAATGGTTCATTTGGTCTGCCCTTGGGGTTGGGCATCGGGATCCACGTGAGGAGCTGTTTCTCTGGAACAAAGAGATTTTTACGGAGCTGCAAAGTGACCCTTTTGAATGGCTTGGGATTTGACTTCCTATTTTGAATATTGGAAATTTTGCTTCAGTGTCTAATGGAGAGGCCAATGTTTCCTCTGCCCATTGGAGAAAGATTTGGCTGCAGGTAGGTGAGTCGTGGCAGAATATGAGGAAAATTCTAACCCAGTGCTCACAAACTCAAATGCTTCTCCAAACATTGTGAACTTTCCCTACTTTCTCCGAACCTACCACCCCTTTGCTCCCGTGTTCCAGCCACGGGGACCTTCTGTGGGTTCCCTGAATCACCAAGCCGGTTCCTATCTCAAGCCATTTTGTTGTTCTTGTTCTGGTCCATGCACAGGTTGGAAAAGAATTTCCTGGGTGTTCTTGTGGTCAGTGGTAACGAATCTGACTAGTATCCATGAGGATGCAGGTCCAATCCCTGGCCCGGCTCAGTGGATTGAGGATCTGGTGTTGCCATGAGCTATGGTGTAGGTTGAAGATTCAGCTTGGATCTGGCTTTGCGGTGGCTGTGATGTAGGCGGGCAGGTGCGGCTCCAGTTACACCCCTAGCCTGGGAACCTCCATATGCTGCGAGTGCGGCCCTAAAAAATAAAAAAATAAAAAATAAATAAATGAATGAATTTCCAGACTCAGGGCCAGGTGAAAAGAATGATAAGTTTATCGAGATAAGAGATGCTGGTAGTGCAGCAGGACAACATTCTGATAATCAGGGAGAGCCAACCTCCAGGAGTGCATGGTCCTGTCTGTCTTTATAGCCCAGGGACAAAGGAGAGAGGGGAGGTCTCATGATACACTTGCTGGTTGGTTGGGAGACTTTTATGGCTCCTATATGGGTGGGGTGAGGAGTGGGCCACATGCCTTTCCTAGTAGGGGGCAGGCGGGACTGGGGGAGGGGCTCAAGAACTCTGTAACAATTGCAGTGGGATGGAAGGGTGCCAGGGTTCTAGTAATTTTTATCCAGGCCAGAGGCTCTTTGAGGTTTTTTGTTTGTTTGTTTGTTTGTTTTCCTTTTTATGACCACACTTTTGGCATATGGAAGTTCCCAGGTTAGGGGTTGAATCGCAGCTGCAGCTGCCAGCCTATGCCACAGTCAGAGCAACACCAGATCCAAGCCGCACTTGCAGCCTACACCACAGCTTGTGGCAAGGCCAGGGATGGAACCCGCATCCTCACAGACACCATGTCAGGTTCTTAACCTGCTGAGCCACAATGGGAACTCCCAAATAGCCAATATTTTATACTAACTATAAATAAAGTATAAACCTTAAAAATTATGAATCCCTATATTGTACTCCTCTGACCTATATAATATTGTACAGCAATTGTACGTCCATAAAAATAAAGAAATAAAGCAGCAGTTCTCAGTGTGGGCTCCAGGGGCTCCTGGAGTACCCAAGACTCTTTTATCAGTATCATCAGCAGCATCAAATTGTTATTTTATTTTTCACTTTTGGCTTTTCATGTGTATACAGTGGACTTTTCTAGAAGCTACATGATATATGATGCTGTAACTGATTGAATGCAGAAACTGATATGACATTCCAACTGTCCTCTCTTAAGCGGGGTGTGAGATATTTTCAAAAATGCAAAACTGTGTCACTCTGATCACATTTTTTTTTTTCGGTTTTGAAACGTAATCCTTTTTTTTGGCCTTGCTGGGGCATGTAGAAGTTCCTGGGCCAGAGATCGAACCTGAGCCAAAGCAGTGACCCAAGCTGCTACAGTGGCAAGGCCAGATCTTTAACCCACTGTGCCACAAGGGAATCCCTGAAAAGTAGTCATTTTTAATTAAAAGATTATTTCTATTAACACTTAAATGTTTATTGCTATTTTTTATTGAGTTAAGACATTTTTAAAAAATTTCTCCAAAACCTCTGCAATAACTTTCCAAACTTGAATTCCACTAAGGCACCAGGCAAGTCTCCAGAATTCTCTTTAGGATTTGTATGGTTCACCCCTCAGGCCAGCTCGTCTTCATGTAGGATGTTTATTTCTCTCTGGAAACACAAGGCAGCTGGTCTCAAAGGTGCTGGCAACTTGGCAGTGCCTGGAGTTTGTCAATTCTCTGAGTCCCAGCCCAGATTGCCAGAGTTTATCCTGAAAACTGGGAGAGAGAAGGAAGATGATCTCACTGAGAAATAAAATGTTGCCTGCCGTGTCAGTAAACAGAAGATGTCACATGTCATCAGCGATTGCAGTCACTTCCTAGGGTGACCGGTGAGACTTGAAGGAACTCAAGAAGGAAATGTCAACCAGAGTTAGACACTTGCCTTTGTGATTCACTGCAGCTGCCCACCCTCAACACCCCCTGAAAGGGCTCAGGGTGGAGACCAGGAGTGAGGCTCTCTGTGCTCTGGGAAATCTGGCAGAACAAGTCTTCAGACAGTTAGAGATTTTCAGGAGAAGATTTGATGAGCCCAATTCTTGCATCTCCTCGTTTCTAGAAAAGCACTAAACTCCCTCCGCTTCTGCAGAGGTGACATCTGCTCCTCACGACAAAGAGTGACCTTCACGAGACCAGCAGCGACCTTCTGTAAAATGTGTGCTGGTTGCATGGACCTCCCCCTTCACCAAACTCACACATATACTGACATTTCCCCCCTACCTCTTTGGAGCGGTATCACAGAGCTCTCTGAAATGCTGCCTCCCGGGCTATAGTTCCTCATTTTGCACCAAATAAAGCTTAAGTCTCAACTTTTAAGTTGTGCATATTTTTTCCAGTCAACAGAAACAAAGAATACGTGCCATCCACCAGCCATCAGAATGTCTGTGGGGGGGAAAAAAAAAAACACACACACACAAAAAAAAAACAACAAAAAAACTACACACACACACACCTGGCCCCAGAGGGAATGATTTCACTGAGCCCAGACCTTGCATCTTCCAGTCCTTAGAACAGCGCTACATTCCTTTACGTGAGCTATCTGGGTTTCTGTTACTAACTCTTTTGTTCTGACTACCTGCCCTTGGTTTCAAAACTTCCATGTATCCCAGCTCCCCCCTCACCTCTTCAGAACAGTTTTCTCAGGGTTACCTGAGATGCTGCCTCCCAGGCTTAAGTCTTCAGTTTTGTCCACCCAATAAAACTTCGCTCTCAAGTTTTAGGCTGTGCATTTTTTTTTAAGTCGATATCACAAAGGAAGTTTTCTGGGCTATTCATCCCAGACTTCGTAATGCAGCTTCTACAGATTCCCTCCCCGCCCCCCTCTTTCTGGCCTAGACAAAATGCTGTTGGCAAGTCTTTTGAAGTGTTAATTGATCAACTTGTACCCGTTTGTGCTCCTGGCCAGTGATCATCGTGTGCCGGAATGAGGGGGAAAGAGGAGAACATTTGTGGTTTGATGAAAAATGATACTGGATATATTTGCTGACCATAAGATTTATCAAGGTCCTCAGCACCGAGTGTATGCTCTTTGTATGTAAATTTCTCATCTAATGGCTATTTCGGCAATTTCAATTAGAACGCAATGCACTGTAACAGTTGAGCTAAGATCCCCCCAAAATGAGACAGCTTGCGGGTAAATGCGCATATGAAAACCTCAGCTCATTCTTGATTGCTTTAAGAAACTCCATCTCCGATCGCGAATCTCTGATCGCAGTGGTTGAGCTTGGTTAAAAATACTGCAGTTACTCAGAGTCTGGGAGGTAGGGAATGAACTTTCAGTGGTGAGGAAAGATCTAAGCCTTGTCTTATTAATAGCTCTTAGAAGGCAGCGCCAATGTGTGTTTTATCAGTGATTCCTCCAAAGACTGAAAAGTGCTGTCTGTGACTGAAGGGCAGATATTTTTGGAGTTAATTATAGCTAGTCACAGAGTAGAGAATCCTTATTCTTTGCTTTCTTGGAAAATGGGCTGACCCAAAAGATCGGGATTCAAGTGTGTTTCGTGTCATTTTGTTATGTAATTAATGAGTTACAAAATTAGTTCGGTAATTAATGTCAGGAGAGGAAAGAGCAGCCAGGGGCTGCCTCCTCTTTTGAAGACGTATTGATCGTGCTCCATACTACATCATTAATAGGTTTTCCTTGCCGTAGCCGAACTATTCATAGTAACGTTTGTGGAGGAACAGAATGTGATAGGCGCACTTTTAGCGAGGGCAGCGTATAACTCAAAGCGCCTTCTGTTGTCATCATGTGTTTTCATCTCTCCTTCCTCCTCCTTCTTCAAGTCACCAGATTGTGAATGCCTTAGAATTTGTTTCGGTGCTCCTGGAGAGAAGAGATATCTGATCTTTTTAATTTCAGTGGATAAAAAAAAAAAAATCTCAGAATTTTGTGATTATCTTAACCCAACATACACTGCTCATGCCTGTCAGAAATGCTTTTACTGCAAGTAAGAGAAAACTCAAATAGCCTAACCTACTTAAGATCGTGCTCTCTTTTGCTTGCTTAGCAAGGCATCTGGATCTAGGCAGCTGCTAGTGTCAGTGTTTCAGAAATATTAGACCTGTGGTCTATGTGCTGGGCTCTGACTTACCCTTATGATCATTGAATGGCTGCTGGAGTTCCAGGCATCACAGCCATATTCAAGGCAGGAAGTAGCGTGGAAAGAGCCAAACCCTGATGTTTGTCTCATTTACCTGGAAAAGTAAGCTGTCCCAGAAGCCTCCAGCAAGTGCCTGATTTTATCTCATTGGTCAGAGCTACTTCACATCAGCATCTGTCAAAACGCTCAATTATCCAGAAGCAGTGGGCCTCTCGGGCTCACTCTGAGGAGTTCAGCCAGCAGTGACCAGGAGTACCGCACGTGGTGGGCACCAAAGCTGAAGGCTGGAGATAGGGTGATGATGGAGACAAACATTGTCCTTGATGTTCTAGAAATCAGAGATTTTTCAGGGATGCCAATATTAATGAGTTTTTTTTTTCTTTTTAGGGCTGCACCTGCACCATATGTAGGTTCCAGGCTAGGAGTCAAATTGGAGCTATAGCTGCCAGCCTACATCGCAGCCACAGCAATGCAAGATCCGACCCGCGTCTGTGACCTACACCACAGTTCACGGCAATGCCAGATCCTGAACCCACTGAGTGAGGCCAGGGATCAAACCCGCAACCTCATGGTTCCTAGTCCGATTCATTTCCATTGTGCCACAACGGGAACTCCAGAGGGACGCCAATATTAAATAACCAAGTAGATGATGAAGTGTTTAACAGCTTATTCTTAATCACACATTGACAGCAAAGAGGGAGATCAGAACCCTATGGAAACATAGAAGAGGGCTTTTGGAGGGAGTTGATTGTTCAAGGATGATCAAAAGGAAACTGGTGCATTTAGGTCATGTCCAGAGACCTCTGTACATCGAGGATGATGATAATTCAACCAATGGCTGCTTTGATGACAAAAGTGGTGCCATTGGGAGGGATTCAGCCCATTTAAACACAGGCTCTGGAACATTCTAAATTGCCCTTTAGGCGGCAAGACTGCATGGCTGAAAAGAAAGGTCCAATGTGACACTTCTGTTCATGGCTCATGAACTTTGGTTTCTAGAACATGATGGTAATGAGAAAGAGAGGTTGGAGGAGGTAGAAGGGCTGGTGATTTATCAAGACACATCCTACACCAGGACCAGAGGGGATGATGTAAGAGTCTGTTTAAAGACCTACAGGGAAAAGTTTCCAGCAGAATTTGGAAAGTACCTTAGGAAGACGAAACATCCCTTGGAAAAGTTTAATTAAATCAGTGGGTGTTTGGACTTGCCAGCTCCCACACAAGAGCATTGATTTATGGCCTGAAGCACCTTTAAGAGTTGCCAGGAGAATCCTATGGCCCAGAAGTCTCTCTCCCAGTGCTCTTCAGAAGACTTTAAATTCTGCCGCGGAAGGTTTATTTCTTAGTCTTGGAGGTGTTTCGACCTTGACAAATCTCTTTCCTATTTTATTTTTTGTTATCTTGTTTCATTTTATTTATTTTTATTTCCTTTTCTCTTTCTTTATTACGCAGTGGATTTTATTACATTTATAGTTGTAAAACGATCATCACAACCAAATTTTATAGCATTTCCATCCCCAACCCCCAGTACATCCCCCCACCCCCCAACCTGTCTCATTTGGAAACCATAAATTTTCCAAAGTCTGTGAGTCACTATTCTGCAAAGAAGTTCACTGCATCCTTTTTTTAGATTCCACATGTAAGTGATAGCATTTGATGTTGGTTTTTCACCATCTAACTGACTTTACTTAGCATGATAATTTCTAGGTACATCCATGTTGCTGCAAATGTCATTATTTCTTTCCTTTCAATGGCTGAGTAATATTCCATTGTGTATATGGAACACATCTTCTTTATCCACTCCTCTGTAGATGGACATTTAGGTTGTTTCAAGGTCTTGGCTATCGTATACAGTGCTGCAATGAACATTGGAATACACATATCTTTTCAAGTCAAGGTTTTCTTTGGACAGATGCCCAGGAGTGGGATTTTATTGGTTTTTAGGGCTGCACCCGGGGCATATGTACGTTTCCAGGCCAGGGGTCACATCGGAGTTACAGCTGCCAGCCTACATCACAGCCGCAGCAACACAGGATCTGAGCTGCCTCTTCAACCCATACCGCAGCTCATGGCAAGGCCAGATAAAATCGGACTGCCCGATGTGGTGCAGTGGGATCGGCAGCATTTTGTGAGCACTGGGAACCAGGTTTGATCTCTGGCCTGGCACAGTGGGTTGCAGATCCAGTGTTGCCTCAGCTGTGGCCTAAGTTGCAACTGTGGCTTAGATCTGATCCCTGGCCTGGAAACTCCAGATGCCGAGGGGTGCCCCCCCCAAAAAAATGTATATATATAAATGAGAGATACAAAGATGAGAAATAATAAATTAAAGGAAAAATCCTGGAGTAATCATTTCTAGGTTGATAACTGGAGA
This sequence comes from Phacochoerus africanus, assembly GCF_016906955.1. NCBI lineage: Eukaryota > Metazoa > Chordata > Mammalia > Artiodactyla > Suidae > Phacochoerus > Phacochoerus africanus. Next base: position 27,538,704 of record NC_062558.1, on the reverse strand, counting down.
CTTGGATCCAGGAGTTGGTGTGTGAATGGCATTATTTTCCCGAGAAGTTTTGATTTCCAGGTTAACGGGGGGTAACGGGGGCCGGTGTTTGGTATAATGTCTCCACTCTAGGCTGAGAGCTCCCTTTTATTCTTTCGCATGCCAGTTTCCTGCCTTGTGGCATTCCTTTGGATGTATCTGAGACCAAGGATACCCAGAGCTTCACTGGACATTTCTGGTGAGCCCGCAGGCCTCTGGGAAGCAGAGTGCGGTCTGGTACCTTCACAGCCAAGCAGGTGCTGACCCTCTGCTACATTAGTTCCTATCCTGGGAGAACTCAGTGTGCCCTTTGGGGGTGACTTACTCTTAGTTAAGGCACAGCAGGTGGAGGGGTGCTTTTCTACCTTGCAGTATGTCATTGAGGAGACATTCTGGTTAGGAGCAATGCCAGGATTGTTTTAGGAGTGGGGGTAAAAGTGAGACACAGATTTTGGAACTCTGTGAACTAACCAAAACTTTGAGCAAGAAGAGTAACAGTTACTGAAGAAAATCTAGTAAATCTTGGTAAGAATCTGTTGTGGTATTTTATCTTGGTCCCATCTTCACACCCTAGATTGGCAATGGCTTTGAAGATACAGCTCCCATTGCCCATTTAGGTATCTGTACCAGAATGGACTTTATTTACAAATAATTGTGGTTTTGTCCTTGTTTTTCAACAAATGTATCCATTTAATGTAAAAAAAAAAAAGAAAAGAAAAGAAAGACACAGTCCAGGCTCTTGCTTCTTAAAGGTGGCAACCTCTGATTTCTTGGACTCTTGCTCTGGAAAATGAGATTTGAAAACTTTGCACTGAGGAGTGATGGACTGTGGACAGGTCTCCCAAGGATGGCGTGGATCTGCTGTGTCCTCCCCATGGTGTGGTCAGCTCAGCCCACCTCTCATTCAGTCCCCTGGGTGGTGCCATCTCCTGGGCTTGCGTGGCCCCTGCAATCTCTTAGACCTTCCCACCTTGAAGGGACCCTTCCACCTCGAGGGGACCCTTCCTCCATCTCCAGGGTATGAACCAGCTCCGCAGATCCCATCCACTCCTGCCAGACATGTCTGTCTCATCTCCATCACTTTTATTTATTTATTTTTTTATTGGCCAGCACCTGCAGCATTTGGATGTTCCCAGGCCAGCAGGTGAACCTGCACCACAACAGTGATTCCCAGGCTACTGCAGTGGTGCCAGATGCTTCACCGCTAGGCCACCAGGGAACTCCCCACCTTCCTGAAGCAGAGAGGGGTCTGGTTCCCAACAAGATTAAATGAAAAACACACGTGGCAAAATGCTGGGGCTCTGACTTCAGAGTGTTGGTAAATAAAAGGATACTTAGTTTTCAGAGACAAAGCATTCTTGATCACCTTGTGCATAACTCCAGAGAAAACAAGGGACAGAAGATTGCCTTTCCCCAGGGCCCAATTCTTACCTCACAGTTCATGGTCTATTTAAGACTCAAAGCTGTTTGGGTAGATTTTCTGATTATACTGAAGGCATAGGAATGGAGACCTGGCTGGGAAAAGCAGCGGCAAAGACCAGTGGGAAGTCCTGGGAAATAGAAACCAATTGCAGTTAAGTGTAGCCCAGACACTGAGAACAGCTGAAGCCCTCAAGGTGGCAGGAGGTGCCTGTGAGACCCAATAGCAAAATAATGAATCACTGTGCTTTTACAGCTTGGTGCTCCACAGCGGAATAGGGGATGTGCCCTGTTTAGCTCATCAGCACAGCTCAGTCCTGCAGCTCTGGAGTGTCTCCGTTGCAGGTGTGTGAGCCTTTTATTCTTTGTGCCTTTTGTATCCATACGACCTAGTTAGATTTAAGGTGGTGAGAGTTACGAGGGTTCACATTTGTCATAGGAAAGATTTTGATAGCAACACACACACACACACACACATTTTGGTCTTTTTAGGGCTGAACCTGTGGCGTATGGAAATTCCCAGGCTAGGGGTCAAATCAGAGTGGCAGCTACTGGCCTACACCACAGCCACAGCAACGCCAGATCCAAACTTCATCTGCAACCTACACCACAGCTCACGGCAATGCTGCATCCTTGAGCCACTGAGCGAGGCCAGGGATCAAACCTACATCCTCCATGGATATTATTTGGGTTTGTTACCTCCGAGCCACGTCAGGAACTCCTTGCTAACAATGTTTTAAAAAGATTTTTATTAAAGTCTAGTTGGTTTACAATGTTGTGCCAATTTCTGCTGTATAGCAAAGTGACCCAGTCATACATATATATTCATTCCCTTTCTCTTGTATTATCTTCCATCATGGTCTATCCCAAGAGACTGGATAGAGTTCCATGGGCTATACAATAGGACTTCATGATAGCAATATTTTTTTTTACTGTATCCTTCTTGTTATTATTACTAGATTTTGCTGTACAGAGTTGAGGACTGAAATAAGTAGATGCAAACTATTGCATTTGGAAAGGATAAGCAATGAGGTCCTGCTGTACAGCACAGGGAAATATATCCAACCACTTGTGATGGTACATGATGGATGATATTATAAGAAAAAGAATGTATCTATATGCATGACTGGGTCACTTTGCTGTACAGCAGAAATTGATGCAACATTGTAAATCAACTATAACAAAAAAATTTTAAAAACTAAAAAAATAAATGATGCTGTAAGGGGGAAAATGAAGTAGAGAAATCAGAAACATTCAGAGAGTCGAGAGCAAGATGTCCATTTTTACATGTGAAGTTGGAGTGGCGCTGGCTATGGAGTCCTTGGCCTTTTGTGCTTAAACGAGTCACTTTGCATCTTGAACTCCTGGGTACATCCTTGTTCTTCACTGAGGCTGAAAACATCTCATGACTTCAGAATAGTAACCCAGGTGGGCTTAGCGTTTGTGGTTGGCATCCTTTCTTCTCTGTCTTGAAAGTTGTTCTTGGAGGTGATGGGGCTCACCCGGAAGCAGAAAAAAAGGTCATTGACAGAGCTTTGCATCAGTGAATCCAACAGGCAAAACAAGTTGTGGTCCTTGTTGCAAATACCATCTTCTGAATCCACTTGTCTTTCCTATTCATTGAACACACATATCCCAGGGGCTACTTAAGTGGTCAGATCAGTGGGCCCCTCTGGACAAGGCCGTCCTCTGTTTTCAAATCACTGTCCACTCACAGGGCGTTCAGTTTGGGGTTTGGTGCTCATCTCCATCTATTTTATTACAATCTGTGATCTGCTTTCTCTAGACCATATAAAGACTTTTAAATTCCCAGTGGTGGAGACAAAGTGATGATCATTAAACTATTTTGCATGAATGAATGAATAAATGAATGAATAAGGAGTTGCTTCATGGGCTAGAGCTTGCCTTTTCCAGGGGTGTTAAACCAAGACACTACATACTTGGAAGACTGGAGCAGCTGTTCAGAGCTGTCTTCTGCTTCCTTTTCAAGTTTAATTTCAAAGTGGCCAAGCAATCTAATGCCTTATATTTCAAGATCTATATCCTGGTCAGCATTCATTACAGCTACCGAAAGAGACTAGGCATCTGCCACCCCATTTAAACTGTGATACTTCTGGAAATCTCTTTTGGCTGAACAGTTTCAAAAGTCAAGTGAAAAAATACATGGGAAAGAGCCCTTACTTCTGTAGCTTACTTTCAATTACTTACATAAGATAGAATGCCTACTTAACAGTGGCTGAAATGGTAGGGTTGTTTTTTGTTTTTGTTTTTGTTTTTTTAATCTCTTATAATAAGTCCAGAGTTAGTTCCATGGTTGGTTAATTCTGAGGCAAATTGTGTCACCCAGAGGCTTTCTTTAGCTTTCCATTCAACCACATCAGTAGGCTGATCCTTTATGATCTCAAGATTGCTGCAGGGCTTCCAGCCATCACAAACACATGGCTGTTTCAGCAGGAGGAGACCTTGTCTTCATGCATTTTGTTTTAACCATGGAAGTAAACATCCTTTTATCTAACATCTAGCTGCTTTATTGTTGATGAACGTTCTGCTATTCTGGCCTCGATTTTTTATTTATTTATTTATTTTGCTTTCTAGGCCCACACCCGCAGCATATGGAGGTTCCCAGGCTAGGGGGCCCAATCGGAGCTACAGCTGCTGACCTACGCCAGCCACAGTGACATCATATCCGAGCTGAGTCTGTGACCTACACCACAGCTCACGGCAACGCCGGATCCTTAACCCATTGAGTGAGGCCAGGGATCGAACCCTCAACCTCATGGTTCCTGGTTGGATGAGTTTCCACCGTGCCACCATGGGAACACCCAGAAAAATTTATTTAAAGGCAGAAAACATTAGAATTATGGTTGACTGTTGGCTCCCTTCCTGTAAGGAACTAAGCCTTTTATCGCAGTGTAAAGGGCCATTCTGGACACATGCTGGGAGGTAGCATTGGGAAGCACTTGTAAGAGCTGGGAAGAGGTCACAGGCCATTCCCACGGTTGCTGGCAACCCAAGTCAATTTGCAAAGGCCACCACACCAGGAGATTATACCCTACTGTCTCTTTTTTCTGGCTGTTTATTTCCCATGCTACTTTGATATCAGGCAGAACAGATGAGACAATGAAGATACACAAACATTTGGGTTAGGAGGTATGTTACATAAATGAGCCAAAGACAGCTCCCGTATATTGGTGCCCTGTCATTTACTTCTTCACCAGCAGGCTGAAACCCATGAGCTAAAAAGCCTGTTGGTCCCTGAATCATATTTCTGTATGTTCATTTGTTTTAGATATAACCCAAATACACAGAATCTTTGAGCCACTTGGCATAACTCACAAAACTGCAGTCAACATCTGCGAGCCATGGATATGCTCCCAAGCCATTGCTGCCCTGAGGAGCTCTTTGACTCAGATTCCCCACGTGGCACTGAGAGACCTCACCCAGAAGTGTGAGGTCCTCTGCAGCTCCCCTTCCTCTCAGACTTCTCCTTCTGGCTGGTGGGCAGGAAGGTCTCATGCTGTGAGGGACTTTGCCCACCTGCAATCCTCTCCAAGCAGCACCCAGAGAAATTCACTTGTGTGTTGCTGCCATCTTGGGCTTATATATGGATCAGCCCCTAAAGGCCTAGAACCCCCTACAGAGATGGATGCAGAGTTACAGAGCACAAGGCTTTGTTATGGTCCCTTTTTGATGACCTATTGACGGGGCTCTGTTGATAAGTTCGCCCTTCATCTGTTGCACACTCTCCTCCGAGACACCTCCCAAGACTCACCAGGCTTATAACTTACTTCCATCATGACCATGAACTTGGGTCAGTGTGCTGGTGACCCTGCAGTTCAGGTAGATGGAGACTCATTCCACATTTGGGTAAAGCTTCAACACTGTTCTTGGCTCACAACACTCTGGAGGTGGTGGGACTGCAAACAGTCCATAGCTGTCTCCTTGTCTTTGGGTTCTTTCAGTGCCTCACCAGCCAAGAGTTAACCTGCAAGATCCTTGAAAACCTGTTGGTTTTCTTTTCTCCTTAAATCAAACCCATAGTTCCTCCTCTAGTACAGTCTGCCTTGTTCTTGGACAGGAGCACTCAGCCATGTCTCCATTTCCACCTGTCCAGCTTATAGCCACAAGCTGACAGTGAAACAGCAGTTGCAAGGTGATTCCAAAGCTTCTTTGGGGCCAGTGTTATTTGTCAGTGTTTTCATTGCCATAGGGCTTGAAGGCAACTTCTGTTAGGGTCAAGCTGCTTGCTTCTCACCTGCAAGTTATTCACCCAGAAAGAGCTGGACAGTTATTTCAATAAAATCAATTTAGATCTCTTTCAGAAGACCTTCGCATTACCAGTTATTTAAAAAGCTGTACTGGAGTTCCCTGGCGGCCTGGTGGTTAAGGACTTGGTGTTGTCACTGCTGTGGTATGGGTTTGATCCCTGGCCTGGGAAATTCCACAAGCCACAGCCTCAGCCCCCCCAAATTTTTTTAATTAAAAAATAAAAGCCTTAGAAGTAAATGAACAATAAACATATATATATATATGTTTTATATATATATATAAAAGGCTGTACACACCACATTGCAAGTCAACTATACTTCAATTAAAAAGAGGAAAAAAGTTTGTCCTGATGGGAAAGGTAAACAGCATTGATGTGAAACCAGTGGAACTCATGACCTTAGGGTATTCTAGGCTGGGGAAGAGACGGGTTAAGCTTGTGTAGATGCAAAGGTGATGGAGGGCTGACTCAAGCTTTCTTTGGACTCAGAACATCCATTGTCTCCTTGGTGGCGTCATGTACCTCTTTAGCTTTTGGATTTGGAGGAAAAGCAGAAGTTAGAGGTGGCCTAAAGGATGATTATGCTGCTTGTCTCAAGTTGATGTTGTGACTTTTTGTAAATGCCCTTCAACAGACAAACCTCCCAGCATCCTGGGTCATTCTTCCATCCCTACCATCTAGCCTAGAGGCTGGTCCAGACAAGGTGCTCAGTGATCATTGAAGAATTAACCACAGTCTGTTTTTCAGAATTAAATGCAGTCTAAGTATATCTCTGCCATCCTTCATATTTTACGGCCTGCTGCACACTGGGTCATTTTGCTGTTGCTCTAATATCTTCTTGTATAAAGCAGTCAATTGCCCTGAGTGTGGCTCAGAATATATTGCTCATTAAATTGGGTTCCAGACAAGACTGCAAGGGTATTAGCCTGATGTTCTAAAGTAGCACGAAGCCTCAAGGGCATATAGTGTGATTATTCATTAGCTAAATAACACATACACACAATGGCTTAATTATAGTATTTTGCAGCGAAACAAAATCGTGGTGATTTCCACATCAGAGTGTCTCATTAATGAGATTTGCTAACTGTTATTGGCAGTATTCTGAAATGCCCTTTTGTTTTCAGTCGTTTCCTAAATGGCTAATGTCCTTTGTGGGAGAAGAAGTTTCCTGAAACCTCTCATAGGGGTGAAATGTTAGTGATTCAGAAAATCCTGAATGTTAATTTCTTCCCCTGTAGCAAGATAAACAATGCAAAAATTAAATGCATTTGTGACCTTTCTCTGTGTCTCCACATCATGAGCACTGAAGTTATGGCCAGCATCAGGGCTCCAAATGAAAGAAAGAACCCAAGTGTGAGGATTCTTTCACCAAGAGGTCACAATCACAAGCATATTAAAGGCTGAGTGTCATGCCTTTGTATCCCTTCCCTGTCCCATGTGACCTGTGTGACTCCGGTCAGGATGCTTAACATTTCTGGGCCCCTGTCTGCTCATCGGTAACACAACTAGGTTCATTGACGGAGTCAACAAATATTTCTTGACTGTTCCAGACTCTTCTAGGCACTAGGAATATAGCAGCAAACAGGATTAGACAGGGTTCTTGATTTCCAGGAGCTTGTATTCTAGTAGAAAAGAAAGATAAGAAGCTTGTAACTGAAGACACCCGAGTTAGTTCAAGCTAGGTATGACTTTAGTATGCAAATGAAATTGGGTAATTCCATTGAGAAATACTTGGGGTTCCTACAGTGAGAAAGATGGCCAGGGAAGGTTGCTTGAGGCTGCTGGCCTACTAGCAGGAATTTGAACCATCAGGAGTTGGATTTTGAGGTTTTGGAAGGAGACCCTTCCTGGAGATGGGAATAACGAAGAACCCTGGAGAGGTGTTCTTTGAGCTCTTAAAGTGACATCAAGCAATCAAAATTCAATGGTTTCTACGCAGGGCATTTTAACATAGTGTCTCATCTTTTCCCCAGATGAGTCAGCGATATCCTACATTATCCATTTCCATGGGTCTTACTTCTTTGTCTTTATCTGGGCTTAGCTTTTTCATTCTGAGGTGTGTGTGTGCACGTGCACACATGCCTGCCCAGGCATTACAAGTACAATTTCCTGGACTGCATGTACACCGTTCTTTAAGCTGGCAAATCCACCCATTTTAGTTACTCATTCTGACCAGAACAAGAAGAGTCTTCCAGTGAAATCTTCTTTTAGATTTCCATTTCTTTATTTCCTCCTAGTAACTTGGGATGGATGGAATTTAAGGGATGTCCTTTCCGTATTATATTGAATCAGTTCTGAATGTGAAACGAGCAAAACTTGGTTTCCGATTCCTCATTGTTTCAGACCCGATTGCCCGCTGAGCAGTTCTTTCTGCTTGCCCACCCATGTTTCGTGAAGCTGTGTTGGCCCCTTCAGGGCCCATGCTGGCTCATTCCACTGGCTAATCCTGATCTTTGGAGGCACGTGGAAGAGTGTGTGGAACGTTGTGTGCACAAGTCAGAAAGAGCTCCCCCTTTCATCCTGACTGTTCAACCACGAGCCCTCTAATACCACACAGTTCGTTAGTTCATTGACTGATCCACTCATTCATTTATACATTTATTTATTTGTTTTTCTCCTTTTTAAAAAAAATTAAAGATAGTTGATTTACAGTATTTTGCCAATTTCTGCTGTATAGCCAAGTGACCCAGTAACACATATAAATACATTCCCTTTCTTATATTATCTTCCATCACAGCCTAGCCCGAGATTGGATAAAATTTCCTGTGCTATACAGCAGGACCTCATTGCTGTGGGGTTAGTCATATTTTAATCAGCTTTTACAATATGAAAATTTGTTGTGAGTTGTTTTCAAAATCTAAAGTAAACATTTATTTCCATGCCTGATTTTTTTTTTTCTTTCACTTTTTAGAGCTGCACTCACGGCATATGGAAGTTCCCAGGCTAGGGGTTGAATCAGAACTGCAGCTACCAGCCTGCACCACAGCCACAGCAACACTAGATCTGAGCCTCATCTACACCATGGCCACAGCAATGCTGGATCCTTAACCCACTGAGTGAGGCCAGGGATCGAACCTGCACCCTCAAGGATACTAGTTGGATTCATTTCTGCTATATCACAGTAGGAACTCCATCCATGCCTAATTTTGTATTCATACTTATATATTATTTTTCTGACAGAACACCCTACCCCCTAAAAATGTATAAACTCAGGCCTGTAAAAGCTGGATTTGCCCTTCCTGTGACTACTTGCTCTCTGGGTAAGATGCACTCAGTGTAGAACTATGAGATGGGCAGAAGTTCTCTCTTGTTTCCCTGAGCTGCTCAGAGCAGGCTTTGGCAAGCCTAGCAGAATGACAGGTGTGACCAGCAAAGCCCAAAAAACCATTCAAAGCAGCAGGTCTTTTCTGAGAGGCCTCAGGGGGAGACTGAAGAATTCTCGGAGCAGAACGGACCATCTCCTGTTTCTTCCATCTTTAGGGAATCCTGGTGTGGACCAGGCGAGAGAGGAAGCAGCCTGTTGCCCTGGGATCATGGGTCATCCCTGACAGGTGACCTTCCAGTGATGAGCCGGGGATCTTGAGCAAACGATTCCTGAACCCCACCCTCCACTAGTACTATACGAGATGGGGGGATGGTAACAATCTCCTCCGTAGGATGATGGTTGTAGGATTGTGGTGTGATAAATCTCACAAAGGGATGCGTTCTTTCCCCCCCACACCCTGGCCCCAGTGTTGTCAAGGATCTTTTTTTCTCTTCCTCCCTCCTTTCCTGACCATTGACTTAAAATAGCTGCCCTGACAAATGACTGTGTAGCTACTGACACTTCTTTCTACTGCATCTTCTTCATGGCATTTGTCACTTCCAGACCCTGGAGGCCTGGGTGTGCTTAGATTTCCTTGCTCCACAGGAAAGCAACCTCGGTAAGAGCCAGGGCTGTTTCCTTCACTGCTGTATTCTAGAACCATCAACGTTTGTGAATGAATGAGCTTGAACTTCAGACCCCATTATGTTTCATGGTGGTATGGCTGGCTGATGCCCTGTGGGAGAGCTGGACTGCAGAGCAATAATTAATAGAAATTATCTCACAGGTAATTATTACATTCTTTTTTTTTTTTTTTTGCTTTTGCCCCAGCTTTGTTGAGATATAATTGGCATACCAGTTAAGTTTAAAGTGTACAACACAGGAGTTCCCGTCGTGGTGCAGTGGTTAACGAATCCGACTAGGAACCATGAGGTTTCGGGTTCGATCCCTGCCCTTGCTCAGTGGGTTAACGATCCGGTGTTGCCGTGAGCTGTGGTGTAGGTTGCAGACTCGGCTTGGATCCCGCATTGCTGTGCTCTGGCGTAGGCTGGTGGCTACAGCTCCGATTCAACCCCTAGCCTGGGAACCTCCATATGCTGCGAGAGCGGCCCAAGAAATAGCAAAAAGACAAAAAAAAAAAAAATTAAAAAAAATAAAATAAAGTGTACAACACAATGACTATTTTCTGTTTTTTAATCGAAGTGTAGTTGATTTACAATGTTATGTTAGTTTCAGGTATATGGAAAAGTGACTCAGTTATACATGCATTCTTTCTCAGATTTTTTTCCCCACTATAGGTTATTATAAGATATTGAATGTAGTTCCCTGTGCTATACAGTAGATCCTTGTTGGTTATCTATTTTATACATAGTAGTGTATCTGTTAATCCTGAACTCCTAACTTATCCTCTTCCCCTTTGGCATTCAAAGGTTTTTTTTCCTTTTTTTTTTCTATGTCTGTGAGTCTGTTTCTGTTTTGTAAGTTTGTATCATTGTTTTAGATTCTACCTATAGCGATATCATATGTGATACGTAATATGATAGGCTATCACATTATGCTATCATATATGCTATCATATGATATGATATGCTATCATATTATGATATGTGATAAGATACAACACAGTGATTTTATGTATGTATATATTGAGAAATGGTTACTGCAGTATAGTTATTTAACACATCTATCTTGACATCATCACAGTTTTTTTGTGTGTGGCAATAACTTTTACAATCCACTCTCAAATATATAATGCAACATTGTTAGCTGAATGTTACATGCCCAGCTCGCATGCTGTTATAACCAGAAGTTTGTACCTTTGGCGCCCTTCAGACATTTCTGTCCCCACTACCTCCTCCCCGCTGGCATCCACCTGTCTGTTCCCTGGTCTATAGATTCTTAGATTTCTATAGATTGGTTTTTATAGATTCTATGTATAAGTGGAATTATCTAGCCCAGAGAAGGCAGGAAATCCTGCCGTTTGCTACAACTTGGATACACACTTTGTTTTTTTTTTTGCTTTTGTTTCTCTTTCTTGTCATTGGTTTTGCTGATGAAGTCAGGTCAGGCATGTGGATCTGTGGTAGGAGCTCTAACAGCCTTCCTTAGCTTATTTCATGAAAATTGCCAATGAAACTTAATAAAGTCACATTTCTGATAAATGGGTTTCTTAACAACTTCCATAAAAAGGAATGAGTTTAATTGCCTCAACTTAAAGAGGGGAAATTTAAGGGGCTAGGATCTAATACATTTGCAGTAATTTATTCCTGCCCTGTGAATTAAGAGCATAAAACAACTCGCTTGATCATCCCTTGAGAGACTAAGAAATGAGAACCAGATTTTTTTTTAATTGAAAATTGATATAATTAGAAGTTATTAACTTTTTCTCACACTCCGGCATCATGGAATAAGTAAGCCACAGGGGACCTGTCCTTCCAAATAATTAAATTTCCAAATTAGATTTTTGGTTTCAGAATGATCTGATATAATCATTTCATTAAGTTGAAATATAAAACTGAATATTTGGAGGTCTGTTTCCTGTTTTTATTTCCCTCCCTGTAATTTTGGGAGCTCCATGCACCCAGGCATTACTAGGTGCTACTATTACTTAGTAGAAATTTGAAGTATTTATCATTTACAGGTGGGAAACCTGATGCACTGAAAGTTGCAGTTACTAACAGCCTTGGGGTTTGAATTCATGTTCTTAGGTTATTCCCTACACTGTTCTGACAAAGAAATACATAAGCAAGTAGGAAGATAGAGAATGGTTATTCAGCTAAACCTCAGGCATCAAGAACCAGGATCTTTGAAAAGGGCTGAATGGAGTGGGCCTTGACATTCCAGACTAATTCTTCAGGTTGCATTATAGCCAAAAATGTGGTCTCTATACGCTGGCACCAATTAAGTTTCAGAGACAGATTTTTTGAGGAAGAGAAAGAATAGCTTCATTGCTTTGCCAGGCAAAGGAGGCCATAGCAGGCCAACACCCTTAAAACTGCATCCTCTCCTTAGAGGGGATAGCAAGGGGTTTTATAGATTTAACTCAGAATACAGGTTTTTTTTTTATTTTTTATTTTTTTGTCTTTTTGCCATTTCTTGGGCCTCTCCCACGGCATATGGAGGTTCCCAGGCTAGGGGTCGAATCAGAGCTGTAGCCACTGGCCTACGCTAGAGCCACAGCAATGCGGGATCCGAGCCTCGTCTGCAACCCACACCACAGCTCACGGCAACGCCGGATCCTTAACCCACTGCGCAAGGCCAGGGATCAAACCCGCAACCTCATGGTTCCTAGCTGGATTCGTTAACCACTGCGCCACTATGGGAACTCCAGAATACAGGGTTATCAATGAAGGTGTCTATATTAGTCTTCGTCCACAGATCATTTCAGAGTCATTAAATCCGGCATCAGTCGGTCCAGTGATGGTTTCTGATGTCACCCCTTGACCCTCTCTCTGGAATGAAGATGGCTTACATGGAAGCGGGTTTTAGGGAGTGTTTTAAATTCAAAAGAAAACAGTAGGTTCTCTATAACTCTAACTGCAAATTAACCATTAGTAAAAGAAAGCAATTAATCAAGAGATCGTTTGTGAAAAGCCAGACACTAGGTGCAATAGAACTCTAACTAGAAAGTAACCATTAGTACTAAGTTCGTGGGCCAAGGCAGGACACAACATCATGGAGACTGTTTTAACTAGCTTTTAGCTGTAATATCATTTCCTAATCATTAACTCTTGAGTCAGCTTTCTGAGACTGAGGGGAGGCCTGGGAGGCTAAAGGAAAAGGCTTTTATGTCAAAACACAAAGATTTAGGGTCTGGGACACGGTTTCAGCACCTCTAGGATTCCATCAACAAATTCTCTGAGACCACTGGTGCAAGCATCTGAGTGTCTTTGGTTTTTCTTTTTTGAAGATGTTTTTTAGGGAGACCTTTCCGTGGTTCCTCATCTTGATCCCCTCAAAGGGGTGCTGGTGACAGTGTGACAGTCCCTCAGGTGACAGGGATGGGGGATTGCACCAATTTCATGAACAGGTGGACCTAGGTGCCCAAGGAATGTTTTTGGGATTTTTTGCTTTCTGTCTCCAGCTTTGAGCTCTGCTTTCATTTGTGTTGCCTTCCTTTTAAGTAAGTTTCCTCATATGTTGAAAGACAACCCCAGCATCTGTGAATTATCTTCCACCAGCTTCGTATCCGGGAGAGAGAATATATCAAAAGTTCTACTAAATAGCCGGGTGGATTTCACTTCACATTCATTGTCCAGGGTTAGGCTCTGCCTCCTGTACTGATGTGTGTCGGGCGCCTGCGGTACCATCCTTGACCACCCTTGACAAATATATAAATATATTGTACAAGGCTATGAGTCAGGGACCGAATCTCACTGGTATGCTCTCCCTGTTTTGTCTTCCCTTCAAAATGATGAAATGTGGGAGTTCCTGTCATGGCTCAACAGAAACGAATCTGACTAGCATCCATGAGGATGCAAATTTGATCTCTGGCCTCGATCGGTGGGTTCAGGATACCGTGTTGCTGTGAGCTGGGGTAGATCGCAGACGAGGCTCAGAACCCACATTGCTGTGGCCGTGGCGTAGGCCTTTGGCTACAGCTCTGATTTGACCCCTAGCCTGGTAACTTCCATATGCCTCCGCTCCAGACCTAAAAATACAAAAAAAAAAAAAAAGAGGTGTTTTTTAATTTATTTATTTATTTATTTTTTGGTTTCATCTCATGTCATTTATAGTAGAAATACTCCAACTGCAACTGTTTAATGAAATAGCTGTCTGGATGCTGAGGAGTTTGTGCAAAAGTGAAAGGCGCGCATTGTCCTTTATTTTATTTCCATTCGGGAATTGTGTGGGAATTGGTGCCAAGAATTCAGCATCACTTACTAGGCCTTACAGCTGTGAGCTTTTATCCATGTTTCCCAGAAGAGCTTCTGTGTAGTCAGTGTAGCCAGATTTGCTCTGGGAAACATTTTCCAGCAATAGTGAGTAGCTAAGACAGGGATGACTTCCTAAGTCCTCAGCATTAAAATACAATTGATTTTATCTTTCAATCGCTATTTCCAGAAGGCACACAGAAGTTAAAAAATTCCCAGTTTGCTGGTTAGAGCTGGAAACACGCCATGGCAGAGTTACACTCCTGTGAAATGGATTGTATAAATGGATCTAACTGCAAAATTCTTTGTTTCTCCTCTAATCCCTGGATATGAGCTACTGCGTGAAGGCTCTTTATGAGCTTTATTTTAAAAGCATCTTTACATAGAGAACAGACTTGCAGTTGCCAAGGGGGAGGAAGGGATGAATTGGGAGTTTGGGAATTAGCAGATGCAAACTATAATCTATAGGATGGATAAACAGCAAGTTCCTACTGTAGAGCACAGGGAACTCTATTCAATATCCTGTGATAAACCATAATGGAAAAGAACATCAAAAGATATGTAGTAAATTATATATATATATATACATATATAATAACTGAATCTCTTTACCGTATAGCAGAAATTCACACAACATTGTAAACCAACTATACTTCAATAAAAAGTAAGTTAAAAAAAATTTTGCTATAGTTCCTGTTGTGGTTCAGCAGATTAAGAACCTGACTAGTATCCTTGAGGATGCGTGTTCAATCCCTGGCCTTGCTCAGTGGGTTAAGGATCTGGCATTGCTGTGAGCTGCAGCATAGGTTGCAGATGCTGCTTGGATCTGGCGTGGCTGTGGCTATAGCATAGGCTGGAAGCTGCAGGTCCGACTCAACCAGTAGCCCAGGCACTTCCATATGCCGCAGGTGCTACCCTTAAAAAAAAAAAAAAAAAGACATCTTTAATTGTTATTAAAGTTTATAGGGCAAGAAAGAGCAGAGAGAAATTGTAAATACACTGTTAGTTAATGTCATTTTGAACTACGATGATGGGGTCTTTTCTGGAGAATTAGCTTCTTCTCTAGATTTACTAAGTGTTTATAAGGCAGAGAGAATGATTTGTGTCCTTTGACAGCTGTTAAGGTTACACATTCCTCTGGGAGAGGTTTTGTGTTTGTTTTTGCTTTTGGAAGTCAGTCTCCCCTTATGATTATAGTCAGTTTCTCTAAATGCTCCTTTTCTTGGAGAATGAATTAAAGAGGAAAGGTGTTCTTATCCAACCAGCAGAACATTGAATGGAGGACCCTTCTTCTGTGCCGGTCAGCTGTCAAGCTATTTTCCTTGCGGTCCTGACTAGAAGGTAAAAGCTACAGTTTGTAGCTATTTCATCGGTGCATGGCTGTGCCCTGGTAAATATTTTGATGGCTTCCCTACTTGGAGGTGAGGCTGAATAACATCCGAGGGTCTGAGGGTGACAGGAAGTTCTTGGTCATTTCTCTCTCCCCCTCCTCTGGTTCCTTTGAATTGGTGGAACGTTTTCAAGTGGGATGTCTCTATGAGGCAAATGGACCATCTTCCTTTGAAACTGAGAGTAGACGTGGCTGCTGAAGCCCCCGGAGCATGCACTAAGGGCAGGGTTGGTTCTAAGGAGGGTTTCACACACGAAACTGCGTGAACCCTTTAGGCCAAGCCACGTGCTGTCTTACTGTTCACCAGCTCAGGGGACCACAGGGTAAATCCACACCTGGGACGTTCCAGGAGTAAGTGTTCAGAAGACCCCTTTTTGGCAGAAGGCACAGGAAGGGGATTTTATTTTTTATTTATTATTATTATTATTTAGATTTTTATTTTATCCTTTTTAGTTGATTTACAATGTTCTGTCAATCTCTGCTGTTCAGCCAGGCAGGTGATTTTAGAATTAGAGTTGCTTCTGCATTTTCTACCGCATAGCATAATTACAATTCAGTCATTCCATTTCCTATACACTCTGGGGCCTGGTGAGTTCTGCAGACTAGTCATCAGAGGAACAATACCCTCTTAGGTTAAATTTGGGGAGGGTAACTAGGTAGGCCCACATTCTATATAACTCTTCACTCAAACTGGAGCATAAAGACATACCCTTTTGTGCCTTCTTTTGGGTAGAAATCATCATGGCACTAACTACTGGGAATGTACCACGAGTCGATGGATACTTTTGACTCCTGGGCTGCTTGACTGTTAGAGATTATTTGGCTTGGCTGGATGATTCTTTGGTGGATCTCATCATTATATGTGCAGCTGGTTGCTTATGTTGAAATTATGCACAAGGGGAAAATTCTACCCTATACGATTTTTAGACGACATATTATCTGGTCTACATTTTGCTCAGGGCATCACATATGTAATTCAATTGAATCCTACAACCACCTACTAAGGCTAACATTAACCTTATTCCCATTGCATAGATGTGGAAACTAAAACTTAGAAAGTTAAGCACCTTTTCCAAGGGCACAAAGGGATCAGGTAGGGTATTGGAGGTGAGATTCAAAGCCAAGTCTGACTCCAAAGGTCATGCATTTTACTACAGCTATATGCATATGTATGTATATATACATGTGTGTATGTTTATATATACAACTACACACACACATATATGACTAGGTCCAGCTTACCTTCTTGCTACAAGCAATGAGAAAAAGAAACAATGTGTGTTATTAGGAAAATATAAATGAAAACCACAGTAAGATAACACTACACAGTCATTAGATTGCCTAAAATTAACAGATTGACTGTGTTGTCCAATATGAAAAAGGGCAGGAACTTTCATAAGCTGCTGCTGGGAATATAAAATTCCAAAACCACTTGATGAATAACTATGCACAACATGATTAATATAATGAGCACAGCTGTATGTTACAAATGAAAGTTAAAAGAGTAAATCCAAAGAGCTCTCATCACAAGGAAACAAATATTTTTCTAAATTTTCTTTTGAGTCTATAGGAGACGATGGGTGTTCACTAAACTTTTTGGGGTAATTTCATGGTGTTTGTGAGTCAAATTGCTACACTGTATGTATACCTTAAGCTTCTAAGTCTGTTTGTCAATTATATCTCAATAAAACCAGAAAAAATAGGGAGTTCCTGTTGTAGCTTATCGGGTTAAGAATCTGACTAGTATCCATGAAGATGCAGGTTCAGTCTCTGGGCTTGCTCAGTGGCTTAAAGGATCCAGCATTGCCGCGAGCTGCAGATCCAGATGCAACTTGGATCCTGCATTGCTGTTGCTGTGGTGTCAGCCAGCATCTGCAGCTCTGATTCAACCCCTAGTTTAGGAACTTCCATATGCCATGGGTGCAGTCTTAAAAAGAAAAAACAAACAAATAAATAAAAACCCATAAAAAATAAAATGGTTTGGTAGTTTCCTAAAATGCTAAACCTAATGGAATCCCATAGTGTTAAGAACATTATTCTACTTTGCAAAAGATCTATGTAAAAAGTTTTTAAAAACATAATTAACTGTCGTAGCATACCCTGCACTACAAGATCAAAGAGGAAAACTAATGCCCCCAAATTCATGCAAGAATGTTTCTATAAATAGTGATAATGTCAAGGATGGAGGACTATTGGGAGGAAGACAACAGCAGGAAGGAGAGACACCAACGTTCCAGTAAGGTGTACTGATGGTTTTCCATTAATAGCTCCCCTAGTAGCTCAGAGGACTGATGAATTCCTATAAGTGAATCTGTATCCAGGATAGTTTCCAGCCAATGGCTCCCATTGGTGCAGGAAGTACACAGGAAAGTCAGTCACAAAGACCTGTACCAACTTTGCAGAACCTTCCACAGGTAATCCCTGCATTACTGACAGTAAAGAGGACCCGTGCTGGCGTCTCAAACAATCAAGCTGTCATTAAAAGTCTCTCTCGCTCTCTCTTCTGCGCAAGCCCAGACTTTCATCAAAAGGTGGAAGACAAGTTGGAAGAGATGAATTCACACTGATTCTGCCAGGCATCGGATGCTTCTAATTAGCTGTCGTAAAGGCATAAAAGAGTATTTGGAGGATGCTGCAAGACATGGATAAAAATTTTAAAAGCAGCCATTGGAAGGGATGTCATAAGACAGATGAAAGAGGCGGCTGCTATCACAGCATCTTAATGGGCCAAATAACAGTTCTGATAGGCATGCCAAAGAAAGTCTTTCTGTCCCCAGTTCTGGGTCAGGCGGAGCGGGGGGAACAGAGGGCTAAGACCACAGACCTCAAATAGAAGCAACCGAAAAGCTACTTTCTTTAAAAAGATGACAGTGGGAGTTCCTGTTGTGGCTCAGTGAGTTAAGAGACATAGTGTCCCTGAGGGTGTGGGTTCGATCACTGACATCACTCGGTGGGTTAAGGAGCTGGTGTTGCCATGGCTATGGTGGAGGCCTGTAGCTGTGACTCCAATTTGATCCCTAGCCTAGGATCTTCCATACGCCTCAGGTGCAGCTGTAAAAATAAAAATAAAAATAAATAAGAAAAGATGACTGTGCTTCGTTGACTAATTTCCACCCTTTGTTTCCACTTTCTGCCCTCTGATGTATTGACTTGACTTCGAAGCCATTCCAAGAGCTGCCCTTCAAGTTTTCCTTTGAACTCTTGGCCCGAGAGAAGACCATCACATACTGCAAATTAAGATAGTTCTGCTTTAAATATTGTATTTATTTTGCCCAGAATGGCCTCACGGAGAGAGAGAGCAACAGTCTGATGCTTCCTCTCAAGGATTTGCTTAGAAGCATGTGGACTGCCACGGAAACACCAGGTCATTATTAAAAGCAGAGTATCAGAGGAAGGTCAAGGAATTCTCTCCTCTTGGGTTCTGGAGTTAGGTGTACTTTGGGCTTTAGTATGACAACTTTTGATTTCATAAGTGAGTCCGCTCACTTGGTGATAAATGCTATGCTTTGCTTTCAATAGCTGTGATGGGCTTCTGTTCTTCTTAAGGTAACAAACCCTTCCTTCCTTCTTCCTTCCTTCCTTTTTCTTTTTTTGCCTTTTTAGGGCCACACCTACAACATATGGAAGTTCCCAGATAAGGATTAAATTGGAGCTGCAGCTGCTGGTCTACACCACAGCCATGTGGGATCTGAGCCACGTTTTCAACCTACCCCCCAGCTCACGGCAATGCTGGATCCTTAACCCACTGAGCGAAGCCAGGGATCCAACCTGAGTCCTCATGGATACTAGTTAGGTTCGTTACTGCTGAGCCATGATGGGAACTCCAACAACCCCTTTCCAGATCAGAATCAAAGCTGTATTCAGATCTCTGGTCAGCAGGGCACAAAAAAGCCAAATCCATCCTATTCACCTTAAACAGAAGCAAATTGGGGTTCCAGCAGGTTAAGGACCCAGTGTCATCACTGCTGGGGGTGGGTTCAATCCCTGGCCTGGAAACTTCAGCATGCCTCTGTGCAGCCAAATAAGTAAATAAATAAGATAAAAAGAAGCAAACTAAAATCCCAAATCCCCAGTTAATTATGTTTAAATTTTACCAAGCACATCAATAGCAAATTAGTAGTAACTGAAACTGAAAGAATTTAAGTTTCCCAAAGCTAAATAAAATGCGTTTCTGTAAGAACTATAGTTAAGGTCCTAGGGGGAAAAATGTGTCTGCTTTACTGAGAAAGAAAAAGAATATAGAATAATCTCCCTTAACAAAATAATTCTGCTGAATTTTCTCTCATAAGGCCAGAGGGTGGGTTAAGTGAGACCCAAAGATAAATCTACATGATAATTCAGGATAATTGTATCACTTGGCTATTTGGTCAGCCCCCCTTTTTTTTTCTGATAAACTTTAAAAAGGAGGTTATGATTGTTTTTTAAGTTTGAAACTTTTTTTTTTTTGTCTTTTGTCATTTTTAGGGCCGCTCCTGCAGCATATGGAGGTTCCCAGGCTACGGTTCTAATCAGAGCTGTAGCCGCCGGCCTACACCATAGCCATGGCAACACAGGATCCGAGCTGCATCTGCAATCTACATACACCACAGCTCATGGCAACGCCGGATCCTTAACCCACTGAGTGAGGCCAGGGATCAAACTCGCAACCTCAGGTTTCCTAGCAGGATTCGTTTGTGCTGCACCACAATGGGAACTCCTGAGTTTGAAATTTTTTGTAATTCATTCTCACACCTCTAAGTGAACGCAAAATATGTAGTGTTTTTAAAAGAAGGGTACGAATTTGAGGTTGATTTGAAACAGTGGGAAGAAATGCCTTCAGGCCATGAAGATACAGGTTACCATTTGCAAGGGGTAGATGAGAGCTTGATTCAAATAAAGCTGGCATGGGATCAGAATTGCCCCGAGTCTGATTATTTTTTTTATTTATTTATTTTTTTTTATTATTTATTGCCCAGAACAGGGTGAGTGCCTGGGAAGGAAGCCTCATTATCCTGCACTTCACTTTTTTTTTTTGTCTTTTGCCATTTGTTGGGCCACTCCCGCGGCATATGGAGGTTCCCAGGCTAGGGGTTGAATCGGAGCTGCAGCCACTGGCCTACGCCAGAGCCACAGCAATGCGGGATCCGAGCCGCGTCTGCAACCTACACCACAGCTCACGGCAACGCCGGATCATTAACCCACTGAGCAAGGGCAGGGACCGAACCCGCAACCTCATGGTTCCTAGTCAGATTCGTTAACCACTGCGCCACGACGGGAACTCCCCGAGTCTGATTATAAGTGCCCAGCTATCCTCTTCCCAAACACCCTCAACAGTCCACATAGAGTCAGCTCTCATCTGCCCTCGAATACAAGATGGCGGGATGAGGAAGATTGGTTTCGTGAGGTTCCTCATGAATGATTTCACACCATTTTGCCCAAGTCACAACATGATTTATGAAATTACAGTAAAATTTTAGATTCCTTTCCACAGTTACATGTGTGAGAACGTCAAGCTTGCAGTAGCAGTGGTTCCTAGGAGACAGATGTTCCAACTTGTTACTGCTTTCTGAATTAAGCAATTATTTTATTACTACTAAAAAGTCTTTTATTCCTTTACATTGCACATCATAGATATATGTATTTGAGGTTAGGGTACGCTTGTTACTTCTTATTGCTCCTATTCATCATCAGATATGACCATTGGCAGTCATTATAAAATACTTGTTTTAATCATTCAGGGTTTCTTAAGTGGTTTTTCATTTTATTTAAAAATTTTTTTTATTAAAGTATAGTTGATTTACAGCACATGAAAAAATGCTCAACATCCCTGATTATTAGAGAAATGCAAATCAAAACTACCACGAGATACCACCTCACACCAGTCAGAATGGCCACCATTAATAAGTCCACAAATAACAAGTGCTGGAGGGGGTGTGGAGAAAAGGGAACCCTCCTGCACTGTTGGTGGGAATGTAAGCTGGTACAGCCACTATGGAGAACAGTATGGAGACACCTTAGAAATCTATACATAGAACTTCCATATGACCCCACAATCCCACTCTTGGGCATATATCCGGACAAAACTTTAAAAAAACACATGCACCTGCATGTTCATTGCAGCACTAGTCACAAGAGCCAAGACATGGAAATAACCCAAATGTCCATCGACAGATGATTGGATTAGGAAGATGTGGTATATATACACAATGGAATACTACTCAGCCATAAAAAAGAACGACATAATGCCATTTGCAGCAACATGGATGGAACTAGAGACTCTCATACTGAGTGAAATAAGTCAGAAAGAGAAAGACAAATACCATATGATATCATTTATAACTGGAATCTAATATACAGCACAAATGAACCTTTCCACAGAAAAGAAAATCACAGACTTGGAGAATAGACTTGTGGCTGCCCAGGGGGAGAGGGAGGGAGTGGGAGGTAGTGGGAGGGATCGGGAGCTTGGGATTAATGGATGCAAACTATGGCACTTGGAATGGATTTACAATGAGACCTTGCTGTGTAGCATTGAGAACTATGTCTAGATACTTACATTGCAACACAGCAATGGGAGGAAAAATTATGTATATACATGTATGTGTAACTTGGTCCCCATGCTGTACAGCGCAAATAAATAAATAAATAAATAAATAAATAAATAAATAAAAATTCAAAAAAAGTATAGTTGATTTACAATGTCGTGCCAGTTCAGTTTTTTCTGTATAGCAAAAGCAATCACATTTTTTACCCCTTTTATCATTTTCCTCCCAATATAAACTAAAACGCGTTATGGTATAATTACAGCATGTGCAGAGTTGATGTTACATCACATTAGCAATTGATGCCACCTTAAAAATCAGCATGAATTTTGCACCAATTTTTATATCCAAAGGTGTACAAAAGCAACAGTAGCAACAGTAGCAAGCAAAGCTTAACCAGTGTTTCTGATGATACCCTCATGCTCCAGAACAGCCCTGACCAGCAGGACTTTCTGTAATGACGGTATTGCTGTAGACCTGTGCTGTTGAACATGGCAGCCAATAGCGATGGAAGCTTACCCTTTATCTTATAGCAGGAGGGGACTTAACTCATAACCATCTGGCCCAGTGCCCCTCAGGTTTAGGCCGATCTGGTGTACCACTCTCCTTTTCATGGGGAAGTGTGGTTCCCATCGTGATACAGCATGAAAAGCCTTGGTTCAAATGCCCAGACCCTTTGGATGATGCCTGGGAGCCATGAAGAGGGTGTCCTGCCTGTGTGTAACCTGGGCTGGCGCTGGGATGCAGGCCTGTGGGGTGTGTTTAACACCCAGGTGGCAAAGCCTCTGGGATGCTGCCTGCAAAGAGCATCATGCGTGGCCATGTTCTGCCTTTGTCTCTGATGTTAAGAGTTCTGTGTTACACTGAACGAGGATATTCTTATTCTTCCTTGAAGAGGATGAGACCAGGCTGAGTGAGGTCTGGTGACTCCTCCGAGGTCACACGGGGAGTTTCTGACTAAATCACATCTAACACTCTGGTGATTACAAATGATAGAAAAGCCAACTCTTTAATGGCTTGAGTAAAAGCCATTGATCATTTTAGGCCGATGGAACTAAACAAGCCCAGACACCCGAATGAGTTGAAAACTTAAGTCCTAGGAATTGCCTTTGTGTCTCAGCAGTAATGAACCCGACTAGTATCTGTGAGGATGTGGGTTCAATCCCTGGCCTTGCTCAGTGGGTTAGGGCATTGATGCAAGTTGCAGCATAGGTCGAAGATATGGCTTGGTTATGGCATTGCTATGATGATGGTGTAGGCCAGCAGCTGCAGCTCTAGTTCGACCCCTAGCCCTGGAGGTTCCACATGTGGTGGGTACAGCTGCAAAAGGAAGAAAAAAAAAGTAAAGTAAAATCCAGGCATAAAAGGTCCAGGAGTCAAATATTGGATGGAAACTTTTTCACCCTCTCTGGGCTGTGCCTCCTGTGTCTCTGGGAAGACTTTCTTCATATACCAACGCCTGGCAGCTCCAGGTTCTCCCTAGGGCTCTAAATCCTCAAAGAACAGAGAGGTGCTCTTTATCAACAATTAAAGTTTATAGTAACGTCCTGCTCGTGATGCTCTCTTTCCCTAGGGTTTCAAGGGTTTCTCTGTGCAGGTGGCTGGGGTGTTCTAATGGGCAGGTCAGAGGCCATAGGTCCCCTTCTGTATTGGGAAGCCAGGTCAGCTCCATCCACGCTATGTGGAAAAGAGCAGGACTAGGATTAGAACTGTTCAGGACCTGCAATAATGCATGTGCCTGACTCACCATTTATCAATGAATATACTTCTAGTGGAGACCAGTTTCATTCCTGACACCTGCCTCCACCCTGGAAGAATTTGTCCCCAGATACTCAGGAACCGTTTGCTTCTCATGATGAGTCTAAACAGAGACCCTTGAGAGTTCTGTAGGAAGATCGCAGTGGTGAGGTGCTTTTGTTTGCTTGTTTGTTTGTTTTAATGGCCGCACCTGCAGCATATGGAAGTTCCTGGTCCAGGGGTCAAATCTGAGTTGCAGCTGCTGGCCTATGCCACAGCCACAGCCATGGCAACACAGGATCCGAGCTGCATCTGCAACCTATGCTGCAGCTTGCAACAACGCTGGATCCCTAACCCACTGAGCAAGGCCAGGGATTGAACCTGCATCCTCATGGATACCATGTCAGGTTCTTAACTCACTGAGCCACAATAAGAACTCTGCAGTGGTGAATTTTTATATGAACCTGGGCAGGTGCTTTGGAAGGAGGACCTGTCAGTTAAGCTGTCCATTTGGAGGTGGGTGTTTTCTAGTTAAAAATATGGTATGGTGACCATTTAACTAGGAAGTGACTAGTTTTCAATTTCTAAACTATTTTCAAAATGTGATCTTGGAAAGAAATACAAAGATAGGCTTTAGCAGAATGTTTCCTGGTTCCCTCCAGCAATCATTTCGAGTTCTCAACAATCAGTGTATTTTAATTATCCCTATGGTAGCGAGAATAAACCTTTCCTTTTGGTGGATGGGAGTGTCCTGGTCAAATGGCTAGAAACATGATCAGGACAATAAATACAAATTTAATTTAAATTAGACTATTAAGAGTCAAAGCCTGACATTTACAATTTAGCATGATTAGTTATATGTGTAACGAACCATCGCATGAAAAACAAAATAATAGATCAGCTAGTGTAATTTAAAATACCCCATTTACCCCATGTGTGGTTTGCAGTGCCCCTCTCTTTCTAAGTCTGTGAAGCACAATAGCCATTCTTGGCTGGTGGTGTTTAATCATGTTTTAAATGTGATTATCAGCGTGTAAAAGCAATAAATGGAAGGAATTTCCAACAGAGAAATGACTGAGATTAGGCCATCTGTGTGCAATTTTTTTTTTTTTTAACCCTGTGATGAGTACATTGACCTGGCTGGTCCTGGGTAGAGGAACTCAGAGTGCAGCATTCAAGGTTCAGATTCTAGTTGCTAAGGCTAAATTGCCTGTAGGAGAAAGAGGAGCTCTAGAAGGCACTCATCATTGCAGAAAGGCAAGGCTACTTCACTTTGAGGTACAGTCCAGATGCTGAGTTCAATGCTGTGGAGATGTTGGTATTGGCATCCAACTGGATTAACTCTAAAGGAGGCTTGACAGCAACTCACAGGCTTGTGAGCATATTTCCCGAGAAGGTGAATACTGTTCTTGGCTTGAAGCACCTTAATCTGTATTGTCAACATTTGGAGACTCACTGCCATCTTTCCCTGAACGGACTATGTTAGGTTGACATTTCTTATATTCTGCATGAACATGGGCACATGCCCCTATGAAGGTTATGACTGCATCATTTAGATGCTCTGTGTTTCATTTTTATTCATCCACTCACATGGGAACTGCAATGACAAGAGTTTGGGATGGGAGCAAGGGGGCTGGTCACCCAACGATCCGTGAGATCAAAGTTATCTTGTCTTGCCCTTGGGGAATGTCTTTAATCATAACTCTATAACCAAGATCAAAATATCAAATAGGGTAGACAAGGGAGACATTTAAGGTCAGGCTATTCTGGAATGTTTTAGAGATTTTTCACTTATTTTTCCGTCAGTGCAGCAACAATTTTCATCTATTCTGGAGTTAGTGCGTTCCTGGGACTTTGGAGAATGGCTCTATCAGAGGGAAGGGGTGAAAAGTCGCAAAGCACTGTTAGAATTACTGCACATGGAAGGAGGTTATGCCTGCTATGGGTTAACACCCTACTAGTGAGGGATAGATAAAGCAACGGGTTGAATTTATCTGAAAGTGTGCAGATCCTATGTTGTTTTCGGCAGTGCCAGAAAAGTGAGCCTCCAAAGCGGATACAGCTCTAGGGAAGAGGTAACCTGGAACAGTAGAAAGAACCTGAATTTTGAAGTCACAATTGTTTTGAGGCTTGGCTCAACTACTTATTGACTGAGATAACCTTGAACTCCTTACTTCACTTTTCTAATTCAATTTCATTTTGTGCCACGTAATTGTGATAGCAGCTTCCTCAGAGGGTTCTTTTGAGATGTAAATGTAAAAAAAAAGGCGTCTGACCTGGCTTCTTGGAGGCTCTCAAAGGGAGGAGATTTAAGACACTAAGTTTCAGGACCATGGTCAGAGTTGTGAGCGGACCCTCTTGAGGAAAGCAGCTTAATTTTCAGTTCTTTAGTTATTTTAGTAGTTAAGATGAATCTTGCTCTTAATTTATGCCATTGGTCAATTAGAACATGTTAGATCTTTGCACCCAAGGAAGGACCACCACTGAGTGTGCTCTCTGGAAAATGCAGCCAATGCTTGGATGGTGCAATATTTTAGCAAACGGACTTAATCATCAATGGACTAGATCTCCTGGATGTGTCTTCAGGGGCTTCATGAGAGGCAGCCCTCCTCATCCCCTGCCTTCTTCTTGTCCCTTTCCCTCTGAGTCTTTGCATGTGTGTATATTGCTTGCACATGACATGCTGTTTCTACCCCAAGGACCTTTGCTATGCATGTTCCCATGTCTCCATCTGAGATTGCAGCTCAAAACAGCAGGCTCTAAGAGAAACGTTTTGTCAAGGCTACAAATTATTCTTCTCTCCTTCACATCTTTGTCTTTGCATTATCTCTGTGTCAGTTAGACAGAGGACTTAATGCTGAGATGTCAAACAACCTTAAAGTCTCTGCAGCTTTAAATACAGCCTTATTTCTCACTCATGTCAGGGGGCCACTTCAGATGACTTCGATGGCTGTAGTTGCCCTGCAGACTAAGCTGAAGTAGCAGCTGCCATATTGAATGTCACTGGTCCTCAGAGGGTCTTGTACTGGCAACAAAGTTTCCTGCCTACAAGGGGGACACATCACTTCTGCTCAGAACATAGTTAAAGAAGCAGTCACAGGGCCACCTACCACAGAGGCCAGGAAGTACACTCCTGCCATGTGCTGAGTGGACGGAGAGCTGAGGATACTGAAGAGAAGGGTGCCCATGCCCATCACATTCACTACCTACTCATTATCCCCTTTACTATTTGTCTTCTGGCTACTTGTCACCTCCCCCTTGCCTTGTTCACTGATATCTATTCAGCACCTAAGACAGAGGCTGACACACAGTAGCTTCCCGTTTTGGCCATATGTCACCTGGATGTGTGTGCATCCAAGGTACATGCACGGGTAGACTGGCTTTGGTGATTGTAGGTCTTCAGTGTCTTGTTTCATCCCAGGTAGGTTGGCCTAGACTTTCTAGGACTTTCCTAACTTCAAGTATTATGCTCCTTTAATAAGGTAACTCCTAATAGACCTCATGTTCTAATTCTGTATTCAAAGAATGTGGTCTTCAGACTCTAGCTGCCATCATGAGGATGAGTTGGCCCCCCTAGATCAGAGAGAGGACACAGGTTTGCTCTGGGATGCAATAATTTTCCAAAACACTGGCTCTCAGGGCTCCGGCCTTGAATGTTCAGAGCTGGAGTAGAAATCAGCTCTTTGTTGACATTTGGTGTCTGAGACCCAACACCGCAGGAGGCTGTGCTTGTTTCCAGAGCACTCTCGACCCTTCCCTGAGGCAGGAAGTTGGGCAGAAAGTGGAGGCAAACTCCTCATGGCAAAGGTCAATCACCCCAGTGACCATCACATGGCCCATAGCCCCTCATTAGTGTAGGATGGGTGGAGTCAGGCCACGTCAACCATGAAAAAGGATACATCTTTCATTCTGGAGTCTTCATCCTCCAGAGGCTGGCCTGGCTCTGACTCTCATCTGGATGTTGTTACTACCTGGAATTCTCATCCTTTTAGAAAATGCACTCCTGATGCTGTCTCTGAAATCCGTCTTTATCATGACTTTTCTGTGTTCTGGAGCACTGAGTGTATTCATTTTCACCTCTCCTGGGGAAGAACAACTCCTCAAGTAATGAACATATAGCCTAATCCTTATCTTGAGCCACTGTTGTTTTCATATCCCATAACTGGACCTATGAGCAAGTATTCAGGGACAATTACCACTTTTTATTACCATCTGACATTGCCTCATACATGCATGTCACTCATAATTACTCAGAACGAGAAAAAATTTTACTAATAAAATATTGCAGATGAACATTGGGCACAATTCCACATGTGATATTTCAGGAGTATTTGAATGGATCTAACCAGCAAAGGAGAAGTAAGAAAAGTTATACCTCCGTAATCCTTTCTAACTGTGTATTTAGATCAGATTACTTTAGAATTATCATCTTGGAGTTCCCGTCGTGGCGCAGTGGTGAATGAATCCGACTAGGAACCATGAGGTTGCGGGTTCGGTCCCTTGCTCAGTGGGTTAACGATCCGGCGTTGCCGTGAGCTGTGGTGTAGGTCGCAGACGCGGCTCGGATCCCGCGTTGCTGTGGCTCTGGCGTAGGCCGGTGGCTACAGCTCCAATTCAACCCCTAGCCTGGGAACCTCCATATGCCGCGGGAGCGGCCCAAGAAATAGCAACAACAACAAGAACAACAACGACAAAAGACAAAAGACAAAAAAAAAAAAATTATCATCTTAAGTTGATGGTTCTCACAAGGGGGTATTTTGTCCCCAAGAAGGTGGTAGAAAATCTGTGGATACATTTTTGGTTGTCATGCTGGGATGTTTTTGGCATCTAGTGGATAGAAGCCAGGAAAGCTGCTGAACATCCTACAATGCACAGGACAGCCTCCCCTCCAACAAAAAATAGTAACCTACTCTGTCATATCAATAATGCCCAGATTGAGAGCCCCTGTCTAATAAGAATGAGTTTAGGGCTTGTGTAATTAACACAGTGAGCCCAGTAGGAGATATGACCAAATTATCGGCTCTTCATTAATTGGAGACAGAGTATTTTCATCTCCTCTGAGAGCTCAACACTTAGGACTATTTACATACTTTGGGTTTACAAGAGCCAGCAAATCCCTTCCATTGAATTTCTGCCCAGAAGAGAAGTGCTGTAGAGACCCCAGGTTAATTGAACATTATAAGAGTTTTGATTTGATTTCAGACTCAAATGGCATTCAGAACACCATTCCACTTGTGAGCTAATTGTAACTCCCTTACTCAGTCCTCAGACTTCTCGGGGATAGAGGCACTCTGCAGGTTCGTCCTTGTAACCTCAATGTCCTTGCACTTAGAGGATGCACAGGACATGTTCTTTCTTTGAACCACGGTTCTCGAATAGTTTATTCTATTCTTTTTCTCCTGGGTATATGTATGTATGTACTGATGCACGTGTGTTATACATGCAGGGGTATACGTGTGCATGTGCGTGTATGCATGTGTCGATATTCGTGTGTATGTGTATATATATTTTCTTCTTTTGGTCTTAAGTTCAGTTTCTCTCTTTGCTCAAGTGACATTTAAATAATCACTGGTGGAGTTTCTATTTGTGGCTGTGTGGGTTAAGAACCCAACACAGTCTCCGTGCAGATGGGGGTTTGATCTCTAGCCTCGCTCAGTGGGTTAAGGATCCAGTGTTGCCACAAGCTACGGTGTACAACACAGATGTGGCTCAGATCACGTGTTGCTATGGCTGTGGCATACTCCTCAGATGCAGCTCTGATTCAACCCCTAGTCCAGGAACTTAAATACACCTCGGATGCAGCCCTAAAAAGGAAAAAAAAAAAAAGAAAAAAGAAAGAAAAAATCACCGGTGATTATTGGTATTTCTAAGGTGCTGTGAGCTCTAGGTTTCTTGGAGAAAGCTGATTATCCCAGTTACTTGTGATAATCCATGGGGGAAATATATATTTATAAAATTTAATTATATATAATATTTATGTATAACTATTTTATTTTAATGAAATAATTAATATTTAAAATGTTTGAATATATTTATTATATACATTATATACAAAATAGATAATAATATTATATATATATATATATATATATATATATATATATATGTAGAGAGAGAAAGATGCTGGCTTCTATGATACCTCCATGTTTATGGACATTCTCAACTGCTTTCCAAAGTGGCTGCACCATGTTAAATTCCCAACAACAATGTATGAGTTTCCACTGTCTCCAAATCCTCACCAAGGCTTGTTATTGTCTATCTTTTAAACTGTACTTCTGCTAGTGGGAGTTAAGGGAATCTCATGTGGGGTGTTTTTTTTTTTTCTTCCATTTTTGGCCACCCTACAGCATATGGAACTCCCGGGCCAGGGTTTACATCTGAGCTGCAGTCACAACCTTAGTTGCATCTGTGGAAATGCCAGATCCTTAACCTGCTGTGCCAGACCAGAGACCGAACCCGAGTACCAGCACTCCCAAGACACCACTGATGCTGTTGTGCCCCAGAGGGAACTCCTGTCATTGTGGTTTTGATTTACATTTCCTGATGGTTAGTGACACTGACCATTTTTGTATGTCATTATTGGCCATTTACATATTTTCTTTTGAGAAACGTCTTTTCCAGCACCATGCCCA
This sequence comes from Phacochoerus africanus, assembly GCF_016906955.1. Classification (NCBI taxonomy): domain Eukaryota; kingdom Metazoa; phylum Chordata; class Mammalia; order Artiodactyla; family Suidae; genus Phacochoerus; species Phacochoerus africanus. The sequence goes on along the minus strand of NC_062558.1, from coordinate 27,508,542 downwards.
TTTTGAAATTGAACTGCTTGTTTTTATATTTTTGAGTTTTAACAGTTCCTCATGTACTTTAGATGTAAGTACATTACTACATATTTGATTTGCAAAAGTTTTCCCCATTCTGTGGCTTGTAGTAATACTAGGCTTTTATGTATGTTTCTCGGGTGGAATTAACAGGAGTCACTGATGCCCACCGTGAGCTACTAAGGAAAGGGGTGGGTCAAAGATGACAGAGTTTCAGCCTGCAAGGATGGAGGGGTTGTTAACTGAGGTGGGGAAGATTATAGGAAGAGCGCACAGTGGGTGGAGGTGGTGAAGAAGAGGATTTCGGTCTTGGGCATTTCAAATTTGAAATGCATGTTAGATATGCAAGTGGAGATGCAAGTAGAGCAGGAACTGGCTAAAGGTTTTTGGAACTCACAGAAACGTCTAGGCTTCAGGAATGAGCTCTTTTTCTTTTCTTTAGTTTTTCCTTTTTTTTTTTTTAGGGCCACACCTGCAGCATAGGAAAGTTCTCAGGCTAGGGGTGGAATTGCCAGCTACAGCTGCCCGTCTATACCACAACTCACAGCAACACCAGAATCCCTGACCCCCTGAGTGAGGCCAGGGATCAAACCTGCATCCTCATGGATATTAGTTGAATTCTGAATTCATTTCCACTGTGCCACAATGGGAACTCCAGGAATGAGCTCTTGAACCATTTCAGTCTATCTCTTTGTCCCAGTGCAATGAACACCCCAAGGCAATTGCAGTGAGATGTCTGTGGTCCTTTATCCATGCACACTTTTGTCCTATTACTCTACAGCCAGTCCATCTTGGGCCTGATCGTGGCCATCTCAGCCGTGAACAAAGCCTGTGCCATGATTAGAGTTTCCTGAGTGGAAACCACAGTGTCATCCTTTATGTGTGAAGATCTTGTTGCTGAGATGCCGGGGCAAGTCAGGAAAGGGAATGCATTGATGCAGCTGCTACTTGGTCCCCTGGTGGCCAGCATAACCTGTGGATGGCTGGAGTTTTGATCATCCTCCAGGGCCTCCGCAGAGAAGCTAGCTTAGTAGCTTGCACAAGGTGTGGAATTGGTACCCTGGCCTCATTTACAGCCGTTCTTATCTGGAGAAGCCAGCTTGCCCTCAAAGTGGTGAAGGCACCATAGCTGATGAGGTTCTTCCTAATGCACGGCTGGAGCAGCCTTGCTCAATACAGCAGAGGTTCTGCTTTATGTGGATGCAGAAGCTTTTGGAAAACTTGAAGGGTGACTTCTCATTGTGGCTCAGCAGGTTAAGAACCTGACATAGTTTTCATGAGGATTCAGGTTCAATCCCTGGCCTCGCTCAGTGGGTTAAGGATTCAGTTTTGCCATGAGCTGTGCCATAGGTTGCAGATGTGGCTTGGATCTGGTGTTGCTGTGGCTATGGTTTAGGCCTTTAGCTGCAGCTCTGATTTGACACCTGGCCCAGGAACTTCCATGTGCTGTGGGTGTGGCTGTTGAAAAAAGAAAGAAAGAAAAAAAAGGAAAAAAAAAAAGTTGAAGGCTCTTTGCTTCCTTAGTTGCAGGTCAAAGATAGGGCCAGGGTCTCAATAAAAGGGAAAAATCCATGAAACAATGATGAGAGTTACGATCAGATTCTGAGTCCTTGAAGCAGAGTGTTGATCCTGGATCTCCTAAGCTGGATGTCTTCATGCTAATGAAGCTGTTCACCAATCCTCCTTGGTGTTTTCACTCCTGAGCTAATGGTGGCATTGCACTGTTGGCCCCTCGTGGTCAGAGGGGGCATGTGGCTGCTCTGGCCAGTGAGACTGCAGAGGAATTGATGGGCATTGCTTCCAGGCCAGGACTTCCCTTGGCCTGTGTGCAGAACCCCTAGGGCACCTTCTACCTTTGGGCCAGACAAAGGTGTTACAGACATGCTCAGTCAACACCCTTGTTTTATTTTATGCTTTTCATCGTTAAGTTTTATCGAAGTCTAGTTGATTTACAATGTGTTCATTTCTGCTGTGCAGCAAAGTGATTCTGTTAGGCATATCCACATATCCACTCTTTTTCAGATTCTTTTCCCATATAGGTTATCAGAGAATACTGAGTAGAACTCCTTGAGCTCTACAGCAGGTCCCCATTAACTGGCCATTGCATAGACAGTAGTGTGCATATTGCCAGTCCCAAACCCCCAACACCATTATTTTAGATGCATTGACTTTCTCTGTCAGACTCATAAAGAAATTGATGATAACAACACTGTTGACCAGTAGGGAGAGGGAGTAGGGGATCTAAGGTACAGGAGCAGGAGGCAGAGTTTTCCCTGTACACTACTTTGTGATGTTTCTTTTTTCTTTTTAGTGCCACGCTCACGGCATATGGAAGCTCCCAGGCTAGGGGTCTAATCGGAACTGCAGATGCTGGCCTACACCACAGCCACGGCAATGCCAGATCCAAGCCGCGTCTGTGACCTACACTGCAGCTTTCGGCAAAGCCGAATCCTTAACTTAATGGACAAGGCCAGGGATCGAACCTGCATCCTCATAGATATTAGTCGGGTTCTGAACCTGCTGAGCCACAATGGGAACGCGACCTTGTGAAATATGTTATTTATTCAGAATGTCATGAAACAAATCAGAGTGCAAATTCTCTAGGTCCTGGCTCAGATGAATCCAAAAACGTCCACCCCAGGGACAACGAGGAGAATCATGGAAGACATACCCATTCATTGCGGATATTGTCAGGTCTGTCACATTCTTTCTTAAGCCGATAAGCACAGGTTTCATGTTTTACATTAGGAGACTTAGAAGGAGCACGTGTTCACAAAGGATATTTAAGTTATGCACGATGCGAGTGTTCATTTTGGACATTAATGTGGAAAGCAGAGAGAGGAACAGCTCCTAAAAGCTGCCTTTAGAGAAACAGCATCAGTTACTTTCTGCACCTCCATTTCCTAGAAAGGGTTGGGGATATTGTCAGAGACAAAGAGAAAGAGGAAAAAAACTATATAATTGGGTCAGTTGTCTTAGCTGTCCCCGGACGTGTCATGGTGATTTCCACAAAATCAAGTGAGCTGGCAGCTGGGATGAGCTATTAGTATGAGAAATAGTTGTAGATGTGGCAGCTGAGAAAGCTGAAGCCCCTGCACCTTCGCTCATTATCGAGATTTATTGTGTTGAGCTCTGAAGAAGTGTTAGGTAAGCAAAAATAAGGTCACTCAAACCAATACGCAAAGTAGATGCTGCTTTTATAGAGAAAAAAGGAGAAGAAAAAGTAAAGGAACCTCCAATAATTTTTCTGTGGGTTGTGAAATGGGAGTCACAGTTTGGTTTTAAAATTATGAGATGAATTAGGAGTCAGGGAATTTCTTGGAGCATTTCTGATAAAAATAGGTCATTGAGATTCGAACAACAGCAGTGCAATCTGCTAAAGCACAGAGGGCTGGGATGATAACTTTCTATTTTTAAATACAGTATTTCTGGTTTACAGAACATTAAAGACTTGAGTATAACAAACACCCATGGACCTATCATTTGGTTTGTCAAACCATAATATTTTGCCAAATATCCTGTAGTTTCTTTAAAAGAGAGAAAACACAACAGAGAAAATTGAAACCTTAACATACCAATTCCGACCACATTTTCTTTTCTCCCTCCCAGGAGGTAGCCATTCCTCTCAATTTGGTTATTCTGAGGAAATAAAAAAAATTACATTCACACACACACACACACACACACACACACTTACTGGAAATATTGTACCTATAAATAGAAAGCTATCATCCCTACTCTATGGTTTGGTGGATATATATATTATTATTATATTTATTTATCATGGTATTATACTATTATATTATAAAGGTCCATTTGCAATTAGCTTTATCTTTTCTAAAAGTTTTAAAGCTTTATGGCTGCATCTATGGCACATGGAAGTTCCCAGGCCAAGGGTCAAATCAGAGCTGTAGCTGCAGGCTTACACCACAGACACAGCAATGCCAGATCTGCGCCACATCTCCGACCTACACTACAGCTCACGGCAATGTCAGACCCTTAACCCGCTGAGCAAGGCCAGGGATCAAACCCACATCTTCACAGATACTATGTCAGTTCTTAACCCCTTGAACCGCAATAGGAACTCATCGCCTTTTCTTTGAAATTCTTATGTTTCTGTGTGTGCACGTGTATATACACCCTGTGTATATAGACATAGACATGAATCTGTATGTATACACACACATGCATATCCCCACACACATACACTCAGGAGCAGGCTTTCTGATTTCCAGGGCAAGAACAGCGTCAACTTTACTGGGTATTTCTAAATCGTTCCCCCAAAGCCTTATGCCAATTTACATTCCCATCAGCAATGTATGAGAGTTTCCATTCCCTAGAGTGTCTCCAGAAATGCCTGGTTATTTTCATCTTGGCACAATCTTGGCACATGCTCACAACTAAATCCTCTTTTGCATGCCTCCTTCTGGGTTTGGGCTGACCTTTGACACACTTTAAGCTCCTGGGAGGGGGCCGGGTGGGGCTGGCGGGGCTCAGTAAGCAGAGCCCTCCAACACCAGGCTTTTGGAGGTATTCCTGTTCCAGGGGGAAGCCTCTCCTGATGACATTTCTGCCACAGAGGATCAAACCCCTGTCATTAGCAATGCCATCCTCTTTTACAATGCGTCCCAAAGGCTTCCCTTACAGAACCACGCTCCTGTTTGCTGGGTTAATCCTCATGGGTATAGAAGCTGATTGAAGTGTTAGTTACCCCAACACAGGGAGGCAGGAGGACAGAACTGGGAGGGAAGGAGCCTGTGAACCTTTGGCAGAATGAATGAAGCAGACCTTGAGTCACCATTAGTAGGAAAGATGAAGGGTGATGAACAAGACCAAGATGCTGATGCTGAGGCCAGCTCTTTACACAGACCTAGGCATCTTAAGACCTCACCTGTCTATTTCTTAAAGTGTTGGGTACCTGGGCAAGCCCCAGGGAGTAGAGTAGGGACTGCACATGTATGGTCGTGTTTCCTCTGTGACATCGTTGACAGGTAAGGGCCACCCAGGAGGTAGATAGAAGGGAGAGCTATCTCCCTTCACACCCCGGCCCACGACTCCTCCCCTCTGGTGTTTCAGATGTAGCTGTCTCCTCTGGGAAGACCCCTTACAGGTACTCTTCTCACTGCCCTGGTTTCTGTGGCTACTGGAACCTCCCTACCACCCCTCTGCCCCCAACCAAAATGAAGCTAAGCAGAGAGAAGCTAGAAGTTTCTTGCCAGGGCACAGCATTGCTGGTGGCCTTAATCACGGTGTCCTTACAAATGCAGCTGGTCAGCCAGGCACCACTGAGTCTTTTGGTTCACCTTCAAAACTGGCAATAGGAAGTTCCTGCTGTGGTGCAACAGGATCGGCAGCATCTCTGGAACACTGAGATACAGGTTCGATCCCCTGCCCAGCACAATGGGTTAGGGATCTAGTGTTGGCACAGCTGCAGCGTAGGTCACAACTGTGGCTTGGATCTGATCCCTGGCCTGAGAACTCCATAGGCCATGAGGCAGCCAAAAAGAAAAGAAAAGAAGAAAAAAAAACTGGCAATATATGACTTTTTTTTTTGGCCAAGGCCATGACATGTAGAAGATCCTGGGACAAAGACTGAACCTGTGCCACAGCAGCAAACCTAGCCACAGTGGTGACAGTGCCAGATCCTTAACCCACTGAGCCACCAGAACAGTCCAATAAGTGACTTTTTGGAAGATGCAATTCTTTTCACAGTAGCTTGTTTCCATTTTTAATGTTTTTGCTGTTATGATGTAGACTTTTTTCCTTTTGTCAATAATACTAACTATTGCATTGTTCATAAAATAAAAAATATCAGAAACAATGATTGATTTTCACCCACTTTCTAGTGGTTCTGTTGATCAGACTTGCATTCATATGATGAACTATGAATTCAGTTATCCAAGAATCACACGTTCTGAGAGTATAGTGTTCAAACAATGAAAATACTTGTTTATTTTACTAGCAAAAGGAGCTAATTCAGGAACAGTGAAGAACTGCAATTCAGGACATGGAAACGTATTGAAAACACAAATAGCCCTGATAAAGCAGAGGAGATGAAACTCTTTTAAAGAGGAACAGGGGAAGTTGGAGGGGCTATTTTAAACAAAAAGCCCATTGGAGGCAACAGAGAGTTTAACGTATAGTGGTTTTTCATCGGCCGAATTGTGGTGGTGATGGTCTCTCATTGGCTGAGCTGTTGTCAGGAAAAGAGAAAAATGTTCTTCCTTGGCTGCAGGTGGTATAGCAATGCCACTTCTTTCTGGAGATGCAAAATAGTCCTCTTCCTCTTGAGATCTGTCTTGAGATGCAGTGGTTTATGTATGAGAGCTCCCCTTTCTGGCCCCCAGGCTCCATTTTAATGAGGTTTCCTTTTATGAATTTTTGCAGTAGGAAATATGAAGGTTTTCTCTGAATTACAGAAATATATGAAAGCATTTCTTCTTTTTAACATTTCTGAGCTTTCTAAGTATTATGCCATGATGATCATTTTCATAATTAAAAAATTAGGTTTTAAGGTTGCTTTATCAATTTACTAACCAGAGTTTGATGAGTTTTTTGGTATCACTTAGCCTATATTTGTGCTCTGGAAGCTGAGAATGATGGATGAACTTTTTATTATGATTTTTTCAAGTAAAATTGGAGTACTGAGCACATATTTAATGTGTATAATTTACTAAGTTTTGACCTATGTAAACACCCAAAATTACATCATCAAAACAAAGATAAGAAGTATCTATCACCTCAAAACATTCTTTTTTTTTTTTTTTCTTTTTAGGGCTATACCCCTGGCATATGTAAGTTCCCAGGCTAGGGGTTGAATTGGAGCTGCAGCTGCTGGCCGACACCATAGCCACAGCAACGCAGGATCCGAGCCACATCTGCGACCTACACCACTGCTCACGGAAGCACCAGATCCCTGGCCCACTGAGCAAGGCCAGGGATCGAACTTGCATCCTCATGGATTCTAGTCAGGTTCATTTCCACTGTACCACAATGGGAACTCCCTCAAAATATTCCTGATACCTATTTTCACCCATCCAGCCTCATCCCCAGGCAGTCACTGCTATGTCACTAGAGGTTAGTTTGCTTTTCCCATATTTTTATACAACTGGGCATTATGAAATCCAATTTGCATAACTTCTTTCACTCAGTATAATAATTTTGAGGCTTGTCCATGTTTGTTCTTTTTCTTGCCAATCATACTTCATGATGTGGACATTCCAAATTGTGTTTTCCCACTCATCTATCAATAGACCTTTGAGTTAACTCTAGTTTTTTGTTTTAAAAATAAAACTGCTATGAACATTCGTAAACAAGTCTTAGTGGGCATATGCATTCTTTTGCTACCTACAAGAGGAATATCTGAGTCATATGCTATATATTTGCTTAACATTAAAAAGTGCTAATCTGTTTTCCAAAGGAGTTTTGCCATTTAATATTTCCACACAGTTCATGAGAGTTCCAGTGCTAGGTATGGTCAGTTTGTTTTGTTTTGTTTTGTTTTGTTTTATTTTTGTCTTTTGTCTCTCGAGGGCCACACTCACGACATATGGAGGTTCCCAGGCTAGGGGTCGAATCAGAGCTGCACCTGCCAGCCTACGCCACAGCCACAGCAATGCCAGATCCTTAGCCCACTGAGTGAAGCCAGGGATCGAACCTGCAACCTCATGGTTCCTAGTTGGATTCGTTTCCACTGTGTCACGACGGGAACTCCCCAGTTTGTTTGTTTTAAATTTTAGCCACGAGAATGGGTTTGCTGGGTTATCTGGTTTTGATACTAATTTGCATTTCTCCATTGTCTCATGATTTTGAACATCTTTTCATGTGCTTACCGAGGACTCATGTTTCTTGTTTATAAAGTGTCTTTTCAAATTCTTTGTCCATGTTCATATGGCACTGTTTGTTTTCTTGTTGATTGTAAGAGCTCTATCAACTGTCTTTGTCTGGGATATGTGTTGTGAACATTTTCTCTAAATTTGTTGCTTGCCTTTTTGTTTTCTTTCTTTCACCACACTCTTGGCATGTAGAGATTCCCAGGCCAGGGATCCAGCCTGCACCACAGCTGCATGGACACCAGATCCTTAACCAGCTGCACCTCAAGGGAACTTCTGCCTTTTTGTTTCGTTTTCTTAATGGTATTTTTCAAAGATCAAAACTTTTAAATTTGTATGAAGTTTAATAAATTCTTTTTTGGGGATTCAAACATTTAGTGTTTTAACATTTCCATAGTCAAATTTGCCCCCCAAATGCCATATTTTCTCCTAGAAATTTTATAATGTTACTAGATTATATTTATTTATTGGCAATTCGTGTTATGTTTTATCTGTGGTATGAGATAATGGTGATGTTTTTAAAAATATGGACATCCAAGAGTTCCCATTGTGGCTCAGTGGGTTAAGAACCTGGCATAGTGTCTATAAGGATGCAGGTTTGATCCCTGCCTCATTATGTGGGTTAGAGATCCAACATTGCTGCAGGCTGTAGCATAGATCACAGGTGTAGCTCAGATCCAGTGTGGCTGTGGTGTACACCTGCAGCTGCCGTTCCGATTCAGCCGCTAGCCTGGGAATTTCCATATGCCACAGGTTCAACAGTAAAAAGAAAAAAAAAAAAAGGATAAACTGTAGATATCCAGTTGATCCATCACCATTTGTTGAATAACATTTCCTTTCCCTACTGAATTGTCTTGGCACTTTTGTCAAAAATCAAGACCATGCATAGGTAGATCCATTTCTGAATACTCTCCTCTGCTGTTCATGTTTATATTTACTTTTTTCAAATGTATCTGTCCTGAGCAGTGTAACTTCAGAGTTAGCCTTGACATCAGGTGAGTTACGTTCTCCAACTTTGTTCTGGTTTTGATTAATTTGTTTGGTTATTCTAGGTTGTTTAAATTTACGTGAAAATTGTAGGATCAGGATACGAATTTCTCCCAGTAGTCTGCTGGAATGTATATGTGGGTTCCACTGAGTTTATAGAACAATATACAGAGAATTAATATCCTATTCATACTGAGATTTTCCATTTGTGAACATGATATGCATTTTTACTTATGTAGGTCTTCTTTAATTTTTCTTGGCCGTGTTTTGTTGCATCTAAATCCCAAATGCATCTGTTATATTTATTCCTAGGTATTTTATACTTTGGACCTTATATGACTTTTTAAAAATTTCATTTTCCAACTGGCTGCTGCCAGTAAATCCAACTGATTTTTTTTAACCTTGTATCCATAACCTTGCAAAAATCTTTTAAAAAATTTAGTAACCATTTTCCAGATTTCCTGGGATTTTCTATCTCCTGTAAATAGGGACAATTTCAGTCCTTCTGACCACCAGACCTATTTTCCTTATTTTATGTTACAATATTTTATTTTATGCTAGTTTGTATTTTATGTTGTTATGTTATTCTAGTCTATTCCACTCCAGAATTAATAGAATAGTTCTTTTTTTTTTTTCTGCAGTGGCTAAGATCTCCAGAACAGTGCTGACTAAAATTAGTTTCTGATTTCAGAGGGGGAAAAGAAACCCTCAGTCTTTTATTGTCGAGTTTGATGTTTACTAAGATTTCACATATCTGTCCATTTCCCTTTGAGGGTGCGGGGGCCTCCTAGCCTATTCCCACTTTCTTAGGTTTTTTATTATGGATGGTACTAGGAACAGGTCCATTTCTAAGAAACCCAGAAAAAAGCTCCTATGGAATTCCAAGCAGATTTGTCAACCTTCCCAATTTCCCCTGAACCATCTCTGGCCCTGGAACATTTCCACCCTTGGCTGATCAAGCAAATCATCCTAAGTGATGATTATAAGGTCCTGTTCTCTCTCCAAGGGAGGAGGAGAGCTTGCAGATGGAAGCAGTAAATTAGCTCAATAATCTACTTTGGCAGGAGGAAACCTAACGGGACAGAACACAATCTAATCTCCTAGGATGGAACCGGCCTCCACATTGTGATTTTATGTCCACATCAGAGTTTCCCACTGAGGCCCCCTTATGAGCCTATTCAATATTGATGTTGCAGATGCATCCATGCAAAACCAGTGGAGACTTCTGAGTAGCGGGGCGGGATGGGGTGCTGTCCTTGGTGCTGAATCCCAAGCTGGCTCTAACCTTCCTATTCCTTCGACCTGCAAAGTTTTGAGGAAACACAGTCCCAGACTTCTAGCCCCCAGGTATGGCTGCATCATCAACCTCCACCTCTCTGAGGATGTGCTGACTGACCCCTCCTCAGAGCAGTGGTGAGTCTATGGTAGAAGTTCTCTCTTGTTTTGTTTTAATTTTTTTTTCTTTTTTCTTTTTTGCTGCATAGGCAGTATGCAGAAGTTCCTGGGCCTGGGATTGAATGTGAACCATGTAGCAGCACCCAAAGCCATAGCAGTGAGAAGGCAGGAGCCTTAACAAGCTAGGCCATCAGAGAACTCTCTATGGTAGAAGGAAACTGCAGTTAACTTAAAAGAGGTCTTCAGGGAGGACCTGCCATTCTGAATTTTCATATTGTAAAGAGAAGGAAAACTCAACTAAGGAGGAATGCTATATATTTCCAAGACAGTCATTTGACCTCTTGTACCATAAGCTCCCAAGGGCATGTCTATGGTCAAAGGTTTATAAAACTCTCACAGTGCTCAGGACAGGGCTTCACATACCATCAATCCAAGAGTCTTAGGATAAAATATCCCGAGAATCAGGCTTGTGATGGGGATGTGTGAACAAGATGGGGTGTAAGAGAAAATAAGGAGGAGCAGAGATGTGACCTCGAGAACACTTTACTATTTAAATAAAAGAGGCCCTGGGACTGGCTCCAGCTGAGGGTTTCCATGTGGGGATGGGAGTTCAGGATGGCCAGAACCTCTGATTGCTGGCAAAACAAGCCAAAACCAACTGGCCATTTTGTAGAAAGTCAAGCAAACAAGCAAGCAAACAGACACAAAGAACATTTGCAACCTCTCTGGATGGTGATTCATCCATCAGAACCCTCTTGGAGAGTACAAGCTACATACTGCTTGTTTGTTTGTTTTCACCTCTGACACCTCCAGAGCTGCTACCCAATGCTCAGTGTAGGGACCACAAGGACTGGGTCTGGGTATCCCCATGGAGTGGTTGGCAGGCCCCTTGCAGCATCTGTAATTGTGTCCAAGGCCCTACCGTGTTGCTTTAAAGTCCTGTACAAGTGGGATCTGGTCTGGCTGAGACAATGAGTGTTATTTACCCCATTGACCAAGACATTGAAACAGGGCATTAGAGCTGCCTCACAGTGATCCACTGAAAGGAGGGTGTGAAGTAATCTCTGAGTCCAAGGAAACATGGGTTGACCCCAAGATGTCATTTAGAGGATGCTGGTGGGTGGATCCATGCTGCCTCCTCCCTGCCCAGCACCTTGCTGAGCTCAACTTTGAGGATAGTTGTGGGGAAATCATGAGACAGTCTCAATATCCTGGGATGGGCTAACAGATTGCAGAGACTGGACCTTCCTGATATTGGACCTTGTGGATTCTTCCAAAGATAATGCCCTCTGTGGATGTGCATTCTGATAAACTCCTATAGCCTCAGTTGTATTTCTTAACTGGAGTGATCTGCCCCCAGATCAGGTTTAGCGACGTCTGAGGACATTTTGGCATTCTCCCTGAGGGTCAGGGTGCTGCTATTGGCAGTAGTGGGTACAAGGCCAGGCCACATAAGCATCCTGCCCTGCTTGGGACAGCCCCTCATGACAGGAAATCATTTGGCCCTTGATGTCAATAACACCTAGACGGAGAAAGCCTGCTCCACTGATCCCAAGGCCATGTTATGTCATGGTCACTCTGGTTAATTTGCACACAGTGGCCCTTAGTAAGTTTCTTCAGGTTTTTAAGCAGAACTCAGTAAAGACAATTGACTCAGTCCTTTGATAAGAGAGAGAAAGAAACTCTTTGGTCATTTTGTTTTGTTTTATTTGTTTTTGGCCACCCTGAGGCATATGGAGGTGTTGGGCCAGAGCTGAAGATTCGACCTATGCCGCAGCTGCAGCCGTGCTGGATCCTTAATCCCACTGGGCTGGGCTGTGGATCGAATCTGCGTCCTAGCAAATACTGCCTATCCTGTGGCACCACAACGGGAACTCCTCTTTGGGTCATTTTGTACATGCATTGACTGGAGTTAGTCTGTGGACCTCCAGTTTGTATGTGCTGCTTTCTGCATGGTTTCTTACACAGAGGACTGAGCTGCCTGGAAAATCCCCCTCCTTAGTGTAAAGATATTTTCATTGAGCTCCAACACGTATCCTGTTCTCTGGGAGAGAGGACACCCACGGCCTGGTTTTGGCTTCCATAGCTCTGCCAATTCCCATCTGGCCAACACTGTACTAAATTCCTTCAGCCACTCCACCTAAACCTGGACCACTTTTCTAGCCTAGAGAGGTTAAGCGCACAGACAACCGACCACCACTTACTAGGTTTCTACCGTTGGAGAAGCTACTAAATGCCTGGGTGTTACTTCTCACATCTGCAAAATGGGAGCAGTATTAATACCCAGTTCATCTATTGGTTGCAGTGATTCCATTAGTTAATCCACATCAATGCTTAAAACACTGCAGGAGGAGTTCCCGTCCTGGCTCAGTAGTAACGTACCCGACTGGTGTCCATGAAGATGCAGGTTCGATCCCTGGCCTTGCTCAGGGGGTTAAAGATCTGGTATTGCCATGAGCTGTGGTGTAGGCTATAGATATGGCTTGGATCCAGCATTGCTGTGGCTGTGGTGTAGGCCGGCAGCTGCAGCTCTGATTTGACCCCTACCCTGGGAACTTTCATATGTCGCAGGTGTGGCCCTAAAGAGACAAAAAAAAAAAAAAAAAAAAGAAAGAAAAGAAAAGAAAAAGAGAAGGAAAGAAAGAAAGAAAGACAGACAGACAGACAGACCACTGCAGGAAAATGCTCAGTATATGCTATTTACCCGTCATCATCTTCTAAAAGCCAGTTCTTTAACAGGGGAATTGCTTGCAAATAGTAAAAAAATCACAAGGTAAAATCTAGCTATTATGTTGAATTTCTTAAGATTGTTGGGCAGATCCATGGGCATTGTCCACTGTGAAGTGCTTGAAGGGAGAAAGAATTATTTATTCTCTTACTTTGACACAGATGAGGGCCTACTTTGTAGAGCCCTTTAAGGAAGGCCATGTCCTTCTGGACACAGCTAGATTTTGGGGGGAGAAAGGGGATATTTCTTCCCTTTTCTACCAAACCTACCACCTTCTGAAAAGTATAGACTTAGGACATAATTTTAAGAAAAATTTATTTGCAAAAGGTGGCTCTGACAAGCTAACAATTTTAATCCTTTAATGACATTTTCTACACTTAAAGGAGGTTTATGGAGTTGCTGCTGTGGCATCATGGGTTAAGGATCCAGTGTTGCTACAGCTGTGGTGTAGATCACACCTGTGGCTCAGATTCAACCCCTGGCCCGGGAACTTTTATATGCCACAGGTGCGGCCAAAAAAATTAATTAATTAAGGAGGTTTATAATATGTGCTTGGGGGGGGATTATAAAGAAGAAGAAAGTGCAGTCCATGCCTGCAGTTTGCTGGGCTACCAGCCCTTACATGCAAATAACAATTAGAGGATCATTAAAAGGTAGGGCAGAAGAGAATGAGAATCTGTTAGTGTTTTTACCTTTTGGGACTGAACTCTACTTTGGCAATGAACAAGTGTCCTGCTAAGAATGAGTCCTGGAAAGGCTCCTTGTCTCTCCAGAGACGTTTTCAGCTAGCATCCCTGAGTCCATTGCTTTAATGAGAAGCCTCTGGTTCCCTTTTAATACTCTCTCCAGCCAACTCTGAAGATGAAGAAATGATTTTTTTCTGTTGGCAGGCACTTAACAAGGCAATTCCCACCGGTGACCACTGACCCTTACAGATGAAGCCTCAAAAGAGTGTGTTTGGTTTTTTCAAGGAGCATGGAAAAGCCAGAACTCAAAGTAAGTAATGAGTCATCAGAGTTCCTATTGTGGTTTAACAGGTTAAGAGCCCAACTAGTATCCATGAGGATATGGGTTAGATCCCTGGCCTTGCTCAGTGGGTTAGGATCAGGCGTTGCCATCAGGTGTGGGTTGAAGATCTAACGTTACTGTGGCTGTGGTGTAGCCGGGCAGCTGCAGCTCTGATTTGATTTTAAGCCTGGCAACTTCCATATGCTGCCGGTGTGGCCCTAAAAAAAAAAAAAAAAGAAAGAAAAAAAAAGCGATAAGTGATTGTGAGGTCTATTGAGAAACTACAAAAAACAGTGATATCTCTGTTGCTTTTAGTTCTTTCTATGAAGGAAGAAGAGATGAGGGAGAGAGAGAGTGAAGATGCCCATGCAGCCTCAGGTCCTAAGAGCATCATCCAACAATATGAACAGGATCCGCCCCTCCAACGCCTTCCTGGGACAGTCCAGCAGGACAGCAGGTGAGGGTGGGAAGTGGTACATTCACAGTCATTCCATATGCTCGGTGCCAGTTCATTATGTTTAATTAAACATGATTTCTGTATGTAGCACATGGATATATACAAACCCAAACAGAGATGTCTGTAGGGGAAACAACAGCTTTTACTTAATACCTCGCAGGCGCATGGCCAGCACAAGCTGCTGAAAGCTTGGGTATTTCCTTCCTGGCTGTTTCTGTGAATGTGGGAGGCAGGTGAGGAAGCAGTTACCTCTGCCTGGGGCTGCTTAAGGCCCAATGGAGACATCTGTCCATTGTCACGTAGGCTGCTGTCTCTGTATCTCCGTGCTGGGCAGGCTGAAGAGTAGATACACTGGAGGAGGCTTTTGACTCCTCTTGAAGAGAATGGTTTTTACACTCATGAAAATCTAGCTTCAAGTCCCTGGGAGTTCCCGTTGTGGCTTGGCATTCCCATTGTGGTTCAGCGGGTTAAGAACCCAACTAGTATCCATGAGGATGCAGGTTTGATACCTGGCCTTGCTTAGTGGGTTAAAGATCCCGCATTGGCATGAGCTGCCGTGTAGGTCAAAGATGTGGCTTGTATGGATCTTGCATTGCCGTGGCTGGCAACTGTAGCTCCAGTTCAACCCCGAACATGGGAACTTCCATATGCTGTGGGTATGGCTGTAAAAAAAAATCCCTGCTTTACCCTTTATAGGCTCCAAGCTCTGGGCAGTTCTCTCCATATTCCTGAGCCCCAGTGTCCCCACCTGGTTATGAGGGTGACACTGCCTGGGTCAGAGGATGCACCAGAGCCCCTGATGCTTGGTAAATGAGATGAATGGGAGAAGGAAACTTGCCGTGGCCAGGGACACACTTAACACACATGAACCTGCTTTCCTGTGGAGGATGCGGATTTCAGGTTCTCGGGCTCAATGAATGGGAGAAGGAAACTTGCCGTGGCCAGGGACACACTTAACACACATGCACCTGCTTTCCTGCGGAGGATGCGGATTTCAGGTTCTCGGGCTCGGGTGACCTGCAGGTGTTCTATTTGGCCCAGCATAGTTACATCTTGTGTGTTCATTTTCAAGATTGGAGTTTAGGAATTTTACTTGAGGCTGAGATTTCTGACTTAGGCTATTTGAAGATCTGGCAGCTCTGAGCTCATTGACTCCCTGTCAACAAACAGCCGGAGCTGAGAAAACTCTGCTTCCCTTAGGCTGGGCATGTGCCCCTGTCGGTCGCAATGACACTGATGGCAGCAACAAGCACTTATGGAATATTTACTGTGGACAACAGCAACCTCACAGGGTGGGGACCAATAATATCTCCATTTTACAGATGAGGTCGTTGACAGGGAGATACAGAGATAGATGATAGATAGGTGGATAGATAGATAGATGATAGATAATAGATGACAGATGCAAATGATAGACATGATAGATAGATGGTGGATAGATACCTAGATAGATGCAAATGATAGGCAGATGATAGATAATAGATGATACATAGATAAATAGACAGATGATAGATAACAGGTAGATGATAGATAGACAGTTGATAGATGACAGATAATAGACAGATGACAGATGCAAGTGATAGACAGGATAGATAATAGATAGACAGATGATAGATGATACATAGATGGTTGGTAGAGTGATAGATAGATAGATAGATAGATAGACAGACAGATAGATAGACAGATAGTTAGATAGAAAGAAATAGATTATGTGGAATTGGCTCACATGATTATGGAGGCTGAGTAGTGCCATAATCTGCTGTCGGCAAGCTGGACACCCAGGAGAGCTGGTGGTGTGATTCAAGTCCAGAGTGTGAGAACCAGGGGAGTCTGATGGTGTAAATTCCAGTCCAAGGGCAGGAGAAGACAGTTTACCCAGCACCATCAGGCAGGCAGAGGGGATAGCTCCTTTCTTCCTCTGCCTTCTGTTCTATTCAGACCCTCCTGAGACCTGCCCCCCTCAGCCACCATTTCAAATGCTAATCTCGTCTCACAGACCCACCCAGGACTGACTTTTAAATATGGGCACCATCCAATTTGTCTGGAACCAATTTGAAGCTTTTCTGATGCAACTTTTAATATTAAAGATGCCATCACAGTCCCACTGCTTCTCCAAATCCATGCAACAAAGTATGGCCCGATTTTGGAAACATCTGTGCTGCAAATTTTTTTAAAGCCTGCTGTCCCCATATCACATGATGTCACCATGGTCTGTGCATGTAGGGCTCACCTGGCTTTCTAGCAGATGGAGCCACCAGGTTCTAGTTTGAAGTCAATGGCTGGACATGTGGCGTGTGCCCTTTGAAGGATGTCTTTCTCTCCAAATTGCCCTGAACACTCAGACATCTCAATAAGCAATGCCTGACTGACTCCCTTGGAGGTGTGTTCCTTTTAACCATCATTCAGGAACTGAAAGGACCAACTATTTACATGTGGCCTGGGGCTTTCTAATTGTGTCGTTTGTTGAAAGTCTCCTGGAGAATTTTGATTCTGGGTTTTGGCAATGACAAGGATTAACAACAAGGGCAGAGCTTAATGGGAGACTGTTGATCTCAGGTAAAGGCAGTGTAGGTGGCTGGTTACTAATGCCACTTTGCATTACTACCAGGACTTCTAATTTCCCAAGGGCCTTAGTGATACATTATTTTTATTTTTGATTCTCCCTTATCAAGAGGGAGGAGAAGAGGTGATGATCCTTTTACTGGAACGCACAGCAACATTTAATAGAGCTGATAACCAGATCCTTCTTTAAATATTTCATTCACTTCCCATCTGGGACAGTCCTCTTTTTCTCAGTCCTTTAAAAAATATTCTGGGGTGGAGTTCACATTGTGGTGCAGTGGTAATGAACCCAACTAGTATCCATGAGGATATGGATTCGACCCCTGGCCTCAATCATTGGGTTAAGGCTCTAGCGTTGCCGTGAGCTGCGGTGTAGGTCGCAACCGAGGCTCAGATCTGGCATTGCTATGGCATAGGCCAGCAGCGGTAGCTCCAATTCAGTCTCTAGCCTGGGAATTTCCATATGCTGTGGGTGCAGCCCTAAAAAAAAGCAAAAACAAACAAACAAACAAACGAAAAACAACTTTTAGGAGTTTCTGTTGCGGCTCAATGGTTAACGAACCGGACTAATAACCTTGAGGACATAGGCTCAATCCCTGGGCTTTCTCAGTGGGTTAAGGATCTAGCATGGCTGTGGTATGGATCCAAGATGTGTCTTGAATCCCACATTGCTGTGGCTGTGGCATAGGCCAGCACCTACAGCTCTGATTCGACCCCTAGCCTGGCAACCTTCAAATGCTGTGGATGCAGCCCTAAAAAGAAGAAGAAGAAGAAGAAAAAAAACCCTTTTATCTGAGTTAAAGTAAAAAAAAAAAAAGATGCAACCAAATAGATGTAAATAATAGTACTTGCCACACACAGTGATGGCAGAGCTGTGCAGGTGGTACTAAATTTAGGCTGTAGTTTGGGAAGTGCTGCTGCGGGCAATGGGGAGCCAGTGCAGGTGGCTGAGCATAGGTGTGGCCACTTCTCTGGGGTGGCCTGCTCAGGAAAGCCAGGCTCTTCCCCAAGCTTCTTCCCCAGATGCCACCTCCAGGGTGACCCTGGCCCTAATCTAGGCAGTGGTTCAGCATCTTTCTCACCAAGCTCTCTTCTCTTAGAAGAAGCCCATGCAGGAGGCACTGCTGCTCTGAGTGCCAGTGTCCTCCAGTAGGGTCTGACCCCAGCCCAAGGTGAGCCATCCAGCCCTGGGGGGCAGGGCAGGGGGGTCACAGAGGATAAAGGTTCATCTGCTCAGGTGCTATAGTAGACATCAGGCAGCCATGAGAGGTCCTGTTTTGGAAAGGAACACATTACTTAGCTCGGAAATTTGGAGGGTGTGAGGTCACCAGGCTGGTGGCAGAAGGAGGCTGTGCCAGATTCACCCCGAGTCTGTTTTTCTCTTGTGACCAGTGCCTCCCTTAGATCTGTGTTCCTGCCTGCCTTATCATGTAGTCTTTCGGGAAGCACTCCCCATCTCTGGGCTTCTGTTTCTTTGTCTGTTGAAATGAGAGCTTTTTTTTTTTTTTCCTTAAACTATGCACAATTTTTTTACAAGAAATTTTATTGGAGTATAATACAAAATTTTAATGGGGTGTTAGTTTCAGGTCAGATGATTTGTTTCTTTTCATCTGTTGTTGTTTTTGTTCTCCCAGTTTTTCTCTATCCCCCCATATGCAGTATATCCCATCCTATGTATATCCTTCTATGGTTTTCTTATGTCTCTAGAAATATATGCTGATACACGTATTTACAGGGTTTCATTGTTTCTGATATTTAATTGAATAATAATAATTAGTAGTAGTACTAGTATTTTACAGAAGTGGTGTAGAGAAGCAGCAAAGATGGCAGGTCCAGGCCCACTTTTTTTTTTTTTAATGACCAGGTAATTTGAACATAAGGCAAGTCCTCACCCTCTAAATCACTAGGTTGGGTGACATTGCCTCAATCCTTCAGTCACACACCACCTGCTTCCCAAGACCTAACACAAGTCTTTAAATTGAAGTATCAAGTGAGAGCATGGATTTTTTTTTCCTGTCCAGTAGCAGGATCAGCTTGAGTCGAGGAACTAAAATTGCTTGTCTCAGGTCCTCGTTTCCGATGGAATTGACCAGAGTTTGTGTCCGTGGACTACACACTTGACAGAAATAGCCAAACTGCTTTTGGCACCCTGCTCCCAGTTTATTATATTTCTTCTCATTTCCATCTCCAAAGAAGGCTGGCACTGCTGGCATCCACCCCAAACACAGGTATTTAAAATTTTCCATTCCTGGAGTTCCCATCCTGGCTCAGTGGAAATGAATCTGAGCTTCCATGAGGACTCGGGTTCGATCCCTGGCCTGGCTCAGTGGGTTAAGGATCTGGGGTTGCCGTGACCTGTGGTGTAGGTTGCAGACGCGGCTTGGATCTGGCATAGCTGTTCCTGTGGTGCCAGCGGCTGCAGCTCCGATTTGACCCCTAGCTTGGGAACCTCCATATGCCACAGGTGGGGCCCTAAAAGGACAAAAAAACAAACAAACAAAAAAAAAGATTTTGATTCCTGTTGACCCCTGCAACCCAGCTGGTGGCCTCCTTTTAGAGAACGGTGTGCTATTGTCAGTATTGAAATAGAGAGAATTACTCCTTGGATACTGCTAAATTCGTGGTACCATGAATTATATCATGCTTATAAAAGTAGGCAAGCATCCTATTCCAGGGTAGAAAAGCAATAATAAAATCTTTCAGATGACTAAAGGTTTGTAAGTTGCTGAATATCATGATTCCCATTTACAGAAAAAAAGGCACCTACACTGGACAATCCATCCTTCTGCATTTTAAGACTCCTTCATGAAATAAGAAAAGCAAGCAACAACCAACCAACCAAAAAATGGTTTCTTCCTATGTTGTTAAAGAATGAGAGAGATTGAGGTATTTTTCTTTCTGTTCTGTCTTGGATGATATCTACTGATCACATGTGGCTAGTTACATTTAAATAATTTCAAATTTTAGTTTCGCAGTCATTCTCGTCACACGTCAAGCGTTCAGTAGCCACAACGCTGCATTGATCAACAGCTCACAGAACATCTTCATCCCTGCAGAAAGCCCTCTTGAGCAGCACTGCTCTAAGACTTTAGAAACGATGGAGTTGGAGTTGATGTGATGTGGGAAAATGAAAACAACTTTGCAGCGAGAAGATCCATTAATATGTATTTATGTCCTGAAATATTATGTGTAAATACTAGACAAGCACATCAGAATTTCTTTGACTCATAATAATTTGGCAAAGCATCTGATTTATACATTAAGCTGGCTTACTCGATTAATATTGATTTACTTTTCTATCTGAAGGAAAAGGTGGTGAATAATTTATCACACAGAAAGAAGTACTTGTCATCATTGTCATCATAATTTTTATTTTTAAATGAGGCATTAGAAGAAGTCTCTCTGAGTATCTCTGATCTGTCAGGCTCCTCCTGACTTTACTGGTTCCTTCTGGTGAGTTCACTGAGGAAGAAATACTTATATAATTTATATACAGAATTATATATAATTTATACAGTCTAATTTTCAAAGGATCCTATTCCTTGTTCTTTTTTCTTTTTTTTTTTTACAGCCTTATTAAAAAGTGTAAGTGGCCTGGTTATTCTACATCATGTAAGGTCCTTATCCTATTCAAATATTCACCCATTCCCAAAAATCAAATCTCACATCTATTTATTGTAGAAGAATGTGCAGTCTTTCAAGCTTTGGGGCCAATATTTAATCCATCCATTCTTTTATTACGTGTACTTTGATTTTCTCTGCTGGAGATGGTTTATCTTTTTTCCCTGGAATTTGATAATTGCATGAGTCCATTAAAAAGTATTAGTGGGAAATGTACACCTCTCATCTCCCATAGCCTAATAGTTACATTTATTTATTTATATCTTCATTTGCTTATTACCTTTTGAACCCTCTTCTCCCACCCCAGACCACCCCATTGCTGGCAGCCACCAGTCTGTTCTCTGTATCTATGAACTTGTGATTGTTGTTTTTGTTTTTGTTTTTTTTACTATGTTTCTTTTATAGGGCCACACACGTGACATACGGAAGTTCCCAAGCTGGGGGCTGAATCAGAGCTGCAGCTGCCAGCCTACACCACAGCCATGGCAACACTGGATCTGAGCCACATCTATGATCTATGATGCAGCTTGTGGCAACACCAGATCCTTAACCCACTGAGTGAGGCCAGGGATCAAACCTGCATTCTTCTGGGCACTGTGTCATGTTCTTAACCCTCTGAGCCACAATGGGAACACCCCCCCTTTTTTCTTTTTTTCTTTTTTTTGCCATTTCTTGGGCCACTCCTGTGGCATGTGGAGGTTCCCAGGCTAGGGGTCCAGTTGGAGCTGTAGCTGCCTGCCTAAGCCAGAGCCAGAGCAACTCGGGATCCGAGCCGCGTCTGCAACCTACACCACAGCTCACGGCAACACCGGATCGTCAACCCACTGAGCAAGGGCAGGGATTGAACCCACAACCTCATGGTTCCTAGTCGGATTCGTTAACCACTGCACCACAATGGGAACTCCCCCCCCTTTTTTATTTTTAGATTCTATGTATAAGTGAGATCAAACGAAAAGTATTTGTTTTGGGTATTTGTCTTTATCTGTGTGACATTTCATTTAATATAATGTCCTCAAGTTCCATCCATGTTGTTGCAAATGGCAAGATTTCATTTTTTATAGCTGAATAATACCCCACTGTGTGTGTGTGTGTGTGTGTGTGTGTGTGTGTGTGTGTGTGTGTGTGTGTGGTGCACGTCTCCTTTATCCATTCATCCATTGATGGACACTTGATGTTTTCATATATTGCCTATTATAAATAATGCTGCTGTGAACATGGGGGTAACTCTTTTTGAGTTAGTGTGTTTGTTTTCTTTAGATATATTCCCAGAAGTGGAATCACTAGACTCTATGGTAGTTCTATCTTAAATTTTCTGAGAGGGGTTCCTGTTGAGGCTCAGCGGTAACAAACCTGACTAGTATCCATGAGGTCTTGGGTTTGATCCCTGGCCTTGCTCAGTGGGTTAAGGATTTGGCTTTGCCATGAGCAGTGGTGTAGGTCACAGGGGTGGCTCGGATCTGGCATTGCTGTGTCTGTGGTGTAGGCCGGCAGCTACAGCTCCGATTCGACCCCTAGCTTGAGAACCTCCACATGCCATGGGTGCAGCTGTAATAAATAAATAAATAACCTTTCTGAGGAAACTTCAAACTGCTTTCCATAGTGGCTTCACCCATTTCCATTCCCCTCAACAGTGCATGAGGGTTCCCTCTTCTCCACGTCCTCACCAGCACTTGTTATTTGTTGTCTGTTTGATGACAGCCATTCTGACAGGCATGAGGTGGTATCTCACTGTGGTTTTGATTTGCCTTTTCCTGATGATTAGTGATATCGAGCACATTTTCATGTACCTGTGGGCTGGCTATCTCTATGTCTTTGCTGTTTTCTTTTTTAAAAGAAAGAAATTAAATCGCTTTGGGTAAATGAAAGAAGTCAGAGTTCTCTGTCAAATTTTCCCGGAAGGGCATTGTTTTGTTTTTGTTTTTGTTTTGTCTTCTTTGCTTTGCCTTTCTCCTGTAGTTTATTCCTCAGATGCTTTTTTTTTTTTTTGTTCCTTTTTAGGTCACACCTGCAGCATATGAAAGAAAGTTCCCAGGCTAGGGGTCGAATCAGAGCTGCAGCTACCAGACTATGCCACAGCTCACAGCAACCTAGATCCTTAACCCACTGAGTGAGGCCAGGGATTGAATCCTCATCCTCATGGATACTAGTCAGGGTCTTAACCCGTTGAGCCACAATGAAACCCCCCCACCCAGATGCTTTTTTTCCCCACTGTACAGCAAGGGGGTCAGGTTATCCTTACATGTATACATTACAATTACATTTTTTCCCCCACCCTTTCTTCTGTTGCAACATGAGTATCTAGACAAAGTTCTCAATGCTATTCAGCAGGATCTCCTTGTAAATCTATTCTAAGTTGTGTCTGATAAGCCCAAGCTCCTGATCCCTCCCAGATGCTTTTTAATTGTTCACCATCTTCTAAGATGCGTATGAGATGCTTTGGCCACTGTGGCAGGTCCAGGTTTAACGGAGGGGATAGAAGGCTTGTCCTCCCCCAAGTCACCTCCACTTAATACCTCAATCTCAGACAGTTGAATCCATGAGAAGTGAGAGGCTGCTGTGTAATTTTGTGTTTTGTTTTGATACGCCCTTTTGGTTTCAGGCCCTTTACTGCCCTCCGACTTACAACCTTCATTTATACCCATTCTTTACCATGAAGGGGTTCCCAGTACAGCCCAGAGGAAGACAGAGATGGGACCTATAAGAGGGATCGAGATCTCTACCCAAGACCAGCCATGGCACCCACATGGCACCAACCAATTTACAGTTTCTGCTATTCAAATAAAGTCTTTATTTCAGGTTGATTTTTCACAGTTTTGCGCTTCCCCCCCCCCTGGAGTGTTTCTCTCTGTAATACCACTGAATCAAGTTTAAATTTTAATTAAAATTTAGTCCGGTGGCAACCTGATGTTTTATTAAATTTTAATTTAGCCCAAGCTGGATAAAGAGATTTCTTCCGACAACAAAGGAACCCTGTTAACAGGGTTCAGTTACGATGAAACAGAATTTGCTGACGTGCTAAGAGATTCGGGTACGGGGAAGAAGTGAAGAGGAAGCACTTGAATAATTATCATTAAGCAGGGGAGCAGGGGTGTGTGACGTGAAGGCCAGAATGAACTGGAGGAAGCACAGGTCAGAGGACCACAGATGATCTAGACCCAAGTTTACACTTGCATGTTCTCTGCCTTCCTCTCAATTCATTTCCTTCTGCTTCACGTCTCTTTCTCTGCCTCTAAGCATCTTTGAGCATCTGTCTTTTTTTGCTCTCTGTCAGTCTGTAGCTGGTTTACCTGCGGCAGCTGTTTCCTCCTTGTTCGTCCTTCCCTTTCCTCTGTCCAGGGTCCTGATCTGAGCATCCCAGGCTCCTGAGTGCAGGAGGCCAAGCTGACCACACCAAGGAATGAGGGATGGCAGGGACTTGCTTGGGATCAGGAGGAGGCTTCAAGGGCAATGCTGCTTCCCTTCCCCACTGGAATAGACATCTTGCTCATGAGCAGAAAACACCCTCTCTGGGGATAATATTTTCTGAAGTGCATTCACATACCGCCTTCACAGTTCTTGCCAACTGCATGTAACATTATGCCTTTATATACTGATGATTATTTTTTTAAATTAATTCACCTCTTATTTTTGAATTGAGGTAGAGTTGGTCTGCTGTATTATGTAAGTTTCAGGTGTAATACATAGTGATTTACAATTTTTAAAGGTTATATTCCATTTATAGTTACTATAAGATACTGGCTATGTTCCCTGTGCTGTGTAATATATCCTTGTAGCTTATTTATTTTATACATAGTAGTTTGTACCTCTTATTCCTCCTCCACCCCTAACTTCCCTCTCCCCATTGGTAACCACTTGTTGTTCTCTGTATCTGTGGGTTGACTTCTTTTTTGTTATAGTCACTTGTTGTTTGTTTGTTTTTTTTAAGATTCTACATATAAGTGATAACGTATAGTATTTGTGTTTATCTGTTTGACTTATCTCACTAAGCATAAGACCCTCCAAGTCCATCCATGTTGTTGCAAGTGATAAATTAATTAACCTTTTAGGTGTAAAAAAAAAATCCCTAAATTTAGCTACACTTCAAGTCTACACTCCATGCAGACATGAGTTTTATGTGTGTAATATTTCGTATACACTTTAAAATGTTAAAAGTCAACAAAAACAAAGACAAATTCAACTATGCATTACCTAAAATAATTTTAAGTATTACCAGTGTCAAAACTGGTAATACTTAATAGTTTGGCAATACTTAAACTGGCAATACTTAATAGCTTCTTAGAGAGCACTTCTGCTTTTTGTTTGTCGGCTTGTTTTAATTTTTATTTTTCCTCTAATTCTATTTGGCCAGGCTTATGAATCTGCCAGAATCCCTTCTGTGGCTCTGTCATGCTATTTGCAAGGGTCTGGTTGAACTCCAAATCTCTTGTTTCTGGATGTTTTTAACACACTGGTTGGAGCTTTCCTTTTGCCCTTCAAAGATCTGGGAGAAGTATTAAATTCTCAGGATCATCTGTCCTCCTTGAAGTTGTTAAAAGTATCTCAAGTTCTGACCTATTCATTCATTTTAGGAAAATCACAACAGTTCTGAGTTCTGTTACCACAACTGATCCATCTGCTCTGATATAGCAGTGGAGCTGAGATTCAGCTCAGTTGTAGTCAAACTCAATCTTTAAAATAGAAATAGGTGTTCCCGTTAAGGTGCAGTGGAAATGAATCCGACTAGTATCACGAGGACTTGAGCTTGATCCCTGGCCCTGCTCAGTGGGTTAAAGATCTGGTGTTGCCATGAGCTGTGGTGCAGGCCAGCAGCTGCAGCTCCAATTTGACCTCTAGGCTGGGAACTTCCATATGCCGCACCTGTGGCTTAAAAAAGTAAAAATAAAATAAAATAATAAAATAAAGTAGAAATAAAAGACTAATTGAAGCTTTTTTTCCTGTGATAGATCTGGGAGAGGTTTTCTTCTTGTTTCAACCTACTGTTCAGAGAGGAAGCATTTGAAGACGGCTGCACCTTAAACCAGAGACAACTTTGATAGCCAACATGTGTAGATGGTCCATTTCAGACAGAACCCTTGATTTCTGCCCCTCTTGAGAAGCTTAAGTTAGGTTCCCATTCCTACCTGGTGACAACTCCCCTGGGACCGAGCAGCCACTGAGCCTGTTACAGAGCACCTGTGGTTTCCAGTTACCCTCAGTCCCCAGCACACCCTCTTGTGTCTCCTGCCCAAAGGCTCAGGGCCGCAAGTCATTTTACTTCCCACTTGTACTGCTTGTTTCCTAATAATAGAGTTCACAGAAAAGTGGAAACTCAGTGTACCTGGTGTCTATAAAAATGGGGAAAAAATGAATAGCCCTCACTCTGCCACTCTGTCCTAGAATTCTCTCTCTCTTTTTCTTTCTTTCTTTCTTTCTTTTTTTTCTTTTTTTTTTCTATTTTAGGGCCACACTCACGGCATATGGAAGTTCCCAGGCTAGGAGTTGAATCGGAGCTGCAGCTGCTGGCCTACGCCACAGCCACAGCAACACTGGATCTGAGCTGCCTCTACGACCTACACCAAAGCCACAGCAATGCTGGTTTCTTAACCCACTGAGCGAGGCCAGGGATCAAACCCGCATCCTCATGGATACTAGTTGGGTTCATCACTGCTGAGCCACGACAGGAATTCTTAGAATTCTCTTTAATTCCAGGTTACAAAAGTTGCACCGGGAAACTAGACCTTGCTCACCTAAAGGGTGGTCAGGGGCCAAGGGTCCTTGCAATCAGATTACCCAAGGAACAGCTGAAGGAAGTACACGTCCTTAACCAGGTGGGGGTAAAGAAAAAGAACCCAGGGGAGAGTGTTGGGGGAGGCACGAGGGCTTTTTTCTTTTTTCCTTTTTTTTTTGGTCACACCTGTGGCATGTGGAGGTTCCCAGGTTAGGAACCAAACCAGCAGCAACAATGCTAGATCCTTAACCAGTAGGCCACCAGGGAACTCCTGGAGGCTCTTTTTAAATGCTAAAAGAACCACTATGTACCTGGTGGAGGGTAATTGTTCTTTCTTTCTGGGTCTCTAATGAAGGAACTAAAAGGAAACCAACTTCAGCTTGTTATAAAGAAATAGAGATTTCAGAGTCAGCGTCTCCTGATGGCTTAGGTTTTTAGACATTGGTTCGAATGTGACTTCATTGCTTTCTAGCTGTTTGACCTTTGGCAAGTTATGTTAACTCCTGATATCTTAACTTTGGACGTATAATGTGGAGATGATAATGATCTAGTGGTTTGTAACTTATGCAGAGGTTAGTCTAAGTCAGAGAGCTTATGGCCCAAACTGCCAGGAATCATAATGAACCTTTGAAATTCCTTCAATTAAACTTAAATCACAAGGACTTGGGCTCTTTGAAACTCAAAATCCAACAGCTAATTTCTTTTCTCTCCTCGCACTGGGCTGTTGCTTTATTTCCTTGGGCCTTCATAGGTCAAAGTTTAGTTTAAAAGGAGGAAGCACAGGTAAGTTGGTTTTTTTTTTTCTCACTTTCTTTTATTCTCAGCATACATAGTTGAACTGTCACATGTTACATGTGAGAATAAGGCATACATTTAATGCCATTGGGGGGAGAATAAAGTAATCGTGGACACGGATTCAATCCCTGGCCTCGCTCAGTGAATTAAGGACCTGGCGTTGCTGTGAGCTGTGGTGTAGGTCACAGATCCCCCATTGCTGTGGCTGTGTGGTAGGCCGACAGCTGTAGCTCCAATTTGACCCCTAGCTTGGGCACCTCCGTATGCCACAAGTGTGGCCCTAAAAAGACAAAAAAAAAAAAAAAGAAAAGAAAGAAATGTGATGGGACCTCTAGATGCAAATGAGTTTTCATTGGGTGGAGATTGGACCTAAGGTACTGATATCCCGTGATCTAAGTTTTCTTTGCTCTCATGAGATGCACTTGGTCCACAAGTATTCACTCAACATCTACTATGTGCAGCATAATGCTTATAAAATGTAGAGAGCTACAAAATGGAATCCTCTGGTTTATAATGTGGATAATGGAGCTAAATTTTATTATTGGCCAAACACTATTATAAGCACATTAACAGTATCAATGTATTTATGCCTCAAACAGGACTTTCAGAGAGGTAATTATGACTTAAATTGAGGTGGGGGGGCGGGGAGGGGGTCCAAGCTATGGGGTTTAAGGTTACAAGGATGTATTTTGCAACCCAGGGAATATAGCCAATATTTGGTTCTATTTTTGTAATAACTGTAAATGGAGTGTAACCTTTAAAATTGCATGCACAATAAAAAAAATTAATTAAAAAAATAATAGATGAGGAAGAGTTCTCGTCGTGGCTCAGTGGAAACGCATCTGACTAGCATCCATGAGGGTTCGAGTTTGATCCCTGGCCTTGCTCAGTGGGTTAAGGATCCGGCGTTGCCGTGAGCTGTGGTGTAGGTTGCAGACACGGCTCAGATGCCATGTTGCTACAGCGCCGATTCGACCCCTAGCCTGGAAACCTCCATATGCTGTGGTGCAGCCCTAAAAAGACAAATAATAATAATAATAATAATGATAATAATAATGATAGATGAGGAATTAGAGTAGTAAGAGAGTAAATAACTTCCCCAGGATGCCCCCAGCTAGTGAGTGGTGGATATGGGTTCACACCCATGAACCGGCTCTGAATCTGCACCCTTAACCCCTGTGCAATATTTCTGTGTCAGTCTTCGAGGTTGTGGACCACATGGCAAGAAGGATGTCTTAGGAGCAAAGTACTATTCCTACTGCTTCTCCCTCTGAAGGGTCAGTTGGTTGATAATGAGCTTTTCTGAATTTTATAACACATGGTTGTTTTCAACCACTTCACTTAAAAGACATGTTTTCTTTTTTTAAACTATTTTTTATTATAGTTGATTTACAGTGTTGTGCCAATTTCTGCTGTACAGTCACACACACACATATGTATATATGTATATATATATATATATGCATTATTTTTCTTATACTGTCTTCCATCATGTTCTATCCCAAGAGATTGGATATAGTTCCCTGTGCCGTACAGTCAGACCTCATTGCTTATCCATTCTCAATGGAACAGTTTGCTAACTACGAACTCCAAATTCCCAGTCCATCCCCCTCCCTCCCCTTCCCCCGTGGCAACCACTAGTCTGTTCTCTATGTCAGTGAGTCTCTTTGTTTTGTAAATAGGTTCATTTGTGCCATATTTTAGATTCCACATGTAAGTGATATCATATAGCATTTTTTGTTCTCTTTCTGACTTATTTCTCTTAGTATGAGAGTCTCTATTTCCATCCATGCTGCTGTAAATGGCATTATTTTGTTTCTAAAAGGCATGTTTGCTTCTCATTGTCAAGCTTCTTTGAAGGTTCTCACAGGAAAGATGAAAAATACATTTCCAGAGTGGTCATCGTTTTGTGTTTCTCTTTCTGACGCAGTGATGGGTTTATGCTTTTATGGACTAGTAATTATGTTGTTTGTGCATAAACTGTAGCTTCCAGGACCCCAGAATCCTGTCTCACCTCATTAGCAGGTGCTTAGTGATTTTCATTCTTGAAAAAGAAAT
The DNA here is from genome assembly GCF_016906955.1 of Phacochoerus africanus. Lineage (NCBI taxonomy): Eukaryota > Metazoa > Chordata > Mammalia > Artiodactyla > Suidae > Phacochoerus > Phacochoerus africanus. Next base: position 27,479,380 of record NC_062558.1, on the reverse strand, counting down.
AGAAATAAATCCATGCTGGCACAGAGATAGTGCCCACCAATTTATCTCTCCAAAAATTGTGTCCAGGCTTCTGGTTTTGACTGGACTAGGCATGAGTGGACTGCTAAAGACCTACTAAAAAGATGTTAATATTTTTAAGACTCCTCTGCTTCGGGAAGTATTTTGTGAATCTGGCTTAAGGCACCGTATCTTCTGATGGATGTGCTGTCATATGGAAGTTTCGAATTGTCCTGTTCCTGCTTAGAAGTGTGTAACAATCTGGCTTAAAAAATAGAAGAACACTTTTTTCTTTCCTCTTCTTTTTTTTTAGTCTTTTTAGGGTCACACCTGCGGCATATGTAGGTTCCCAGGCTACAGTCAGAGCTGTAGCCGCCGGCCTACGCCACAGCCACAGCAATGCCAGATCCGAGCTGAGTCTGCGACCTGCACCACAGCTCACGGCAATGCTGGATCCTTAACCCACTGAGCAAGGCCAGGGATCGAACCTGCAACCTCATGGTAGCCAGATTCGTTTCCGCTGCACCACGACGGGAATTCCCAGAAAAACACTTTGATTTTGAAACAGCATCTGCATTGCCTGGATTAAAGCACAGTATCTAAGCTTTCCTGAAGGGAAGTGCTGTTTCCAGAGAGGATAAGATGGGGTGAGTGGCATGTTTTCTAAACGGGAGCCTCTAGAGGGGACACTCGGAACTGCAACAACAGAGTCAAAAGCATCATTGAAGGTTTAGGTCAAGGTGTGAGCAGGTGTGTTGGGCAGCAGGATCTGGCAGTTCTCACACACATCCCTACACTAATTAGACTCTTTTGGTTATACATGGTGAAACCTCAAATCAGGTTTTGTTAAGCCAAATAGGCAGTAGTTGGATCATGAACCCCAAAAGGGCTCTTATAGTTGGTTGCAAGGTTGCACTGAGGGCTTCCTTAGAACTTGGTTTCTTTCTGTTTCTCGGGGCTGATTTCCTCTGTGTTGTCTTATTTCCCAGGCAGACTCTGACTGTGGGTGGCCCTTAACCGTTTCTGGGTTTATGTCTCTTCTAGTATCAATTCTGGCAGATGGAAAGATCTTATTCCCAGACAATTCACCAAGAATCCCTTGACTGAACAGACTTGGTCCTTGTGCCCAAGCCTGAATGAGCAGCACCGTGGACATATTCTGGGATATGTGAATTGGTCAGATTTACTTTGTGTATCCAAATATGGAACTGAGAGTGACAGTTCAAGCTCTTCGTCCTTGGGGCAAAATTGAGAAAACACGAAATAAAGGCCTGCAGACTGGACAGTCAAGGAATGACTTTATCTGTTAAATCCTCCATGAAGGCTTCCTGTGAATATTCCCTAAATTTTTTTTTAGGAAGAATGAAGTTAAGAGTGTTGATAGGAAGTCTGCCATGAGGAGGGCACCTTGACACATCTCCAGAGGCATCTGAAAACTATTAGAGAAACACGTTAGCCACCGATTACTTACTGGGTGTCTAATTGTATACCTTATCGATTGCCGCATTACCAATCACCCGCAACTTAGCAACTTAGAAAAATAAGCGTGTATTAAATTAAACTTTTGGAGTTCCCACTGTGGCTCAGTGGGTTAAGAACTTGATGTAATCTCTGTGAGGCTGCTGGTTCAACCCCTGGCCTCACTCCGTGGGTTAAGTATCCTGCATTGCTGTTGCTGTGGTATAGGCCGGCAGCTGCATCTCTGACTTGAACCCTAGCTTGGGAACTTCCATAGGCCCAAGGTGCAGTGGTAAAAGAAAACAAACAAAACAAACAAACAAACAAAAGAAGCCCCATGATCTTCCATCTGCAGGCTGGAGCTCGGGGAAGCTGGTGGTATGGTTCCAGTCCAAACCCAAAGCCTTGAGAATTTGGGGAGCCAATGGGGTCCGTTCCTGTCCCAGCTGGAGTGCCCACAAAACAGGAAGGCTGAGGTCCAAGCTCAAGGAAAGATGGATGTCCCTACTCAAGTAGAGGGAATGAACTTGCCTTTCCTCCTGGGCATTTTAGTTCTAATCAGGCCCCCAACCTATTGGGTGAGGCCCACCCTCCTTGGCGAGGGAGGTCTTCTTTATTCAGTTTGCTAGTTCTAATGCTAATCTCACCCAGAAACACCCTCACAGATACACTATAAAAGAAGGTCTTACCAGCTCTCTGGGTACCCCATAGCCTGGTCAAGTCAATGCATAAAACTAACCGTCACAACAGTGTGTTAAAAAGACCTGGAGTTCCCAGTGTGGCTCAGAGGGTTAAGGGCCTTATATAGTGTCTGTGAGGATGCAGGTTCAATCCCTGGCCTCACTCAGTGGGTTAAGGATCCAGTGTTGCCATGAGCTGTGGTATAGGTCACAGACATGCCTTGGATCTGGCATTGCTATGGCTGTGGTGTAGGCCAGTAGTTGCAGCTCCAATTCAACCCCTAGCTTGGGAACTTACTATATTGCGGTGCAGCCCCGAAAAGGAAAAAAAAAAAAGTTATTGGGTCTTCAGATGCTTAGCACTCCTAGAATGCCCTCTGGGTGGACTGTTGCATGGGAAGGTCATATGAACTCTTTATAATGAGTAATATTGTCTCTGTTTCATGGACAAGGAGCTGAAGGCTCAGAGAAGTTTCATGTCTAATGGAAATGGGTCTTGATTTTGGATTTACCTTCTTCCAATATATGGGATCTGTTGGGTGTGTGATGCTGGCTGTGATATAGTCTGTAAAACTTATGAAAGAGTTCATGGCTCTTGGGGACTTTTCACTGGAGTTGAGAGCATCCTTTGAGGTAAGGAGGTAGTGGGAGGGATCTAGCAAGTCTGGCTGAACAACAGCCAACAACAAATGCTATAGTGTGGTACCCATATGCGCTATGATGAATCACAGCTCTAGAATGAGACTTTGATTCCCTCAAAAAGATGGGGGGAAGAACAAACTTGTATATTGGATCACACCCAAGACAGAGTTCTTCTCTTCATAGGGCAATTGCATTTTACTGCTTGGCTGAAATGAATTACATGGAAAATGAAATAGAGCCATTTCCTTATTAAAGGGGGCATCTCCTTTGTTTGCAATAATGGGAGTTTATTTGCATTCTGCATTGCTCACTGGTTCACTAGAAAATCAAGTAATTGGTGATTTGTACCAATCCATAGAACTTTAGTGACCGATGCTTCTGAGACAATACAGGGCCTGTGGACTGCAGAAAAGTAAACATCCAGTCTAATCGAGGAATGTGATATTTAAAGTTAAATCAATAGACCCACATTTCTAAGCTGAATAAAACATTAATCCTTAATAGAGTTATTCCAGAAAGTCAAGTCTAATGGTCCCTGTAGTTCACAGATTTAACTCTAAAGATAGGGTTGTAATGACTACATGAATAGGAACAAAATAAGGGGATGAAAGGAACACATTTGACATTTGCTTCAGTGTAGGCCACGCGCAAATGAAAATCAATTTACTTGAAGCAAAATCGCCCCCTTTTGTAATATAGATACCGTGGGGTGCCAACATTTATGCCTCACGATGTGGATTCTCCTCCCTAGGGAGAACAGGGCATTCAGCCTCAGGGCATGACCCTCAGAATTACAAGTAGAAGTGGATTAATCCACTTTCCTAGTAATCAGTAGAGGTCAATCTAACCACCTCCCAAAACAAATGGACAAGGAGGAATATATTCACTCACCAAGCAAATAGAACATCCAGAGGCCTTCATAGTGAGAGAAGAAAATAATCCATATCAAGATGCTTTCTGGGGAGTTCTCGTTATGGCTCAGTAGGTTAAGAACCCCACTAATATCCATGAGGATGCAGGTTCAATCCCTGGCCTCACTCAGTGAATTAAGGATCTGGTGTTGCTGTGAGCTGTGGTGTAGGTCGCAGATGTGGCTCAAATCCCTTGTTGCTGTGGCCGTAGTCCAGCAACTGCAGCTCCGATTTGACCTCTAGCATGGGAATTTCCATATGCCACAGGTGCGGCCCTAAAAAGACAAAAAAAAAAAAAAGATGCTTTCCAGATTGTTGTTTTTGTTATTGTGGTTTTGTGCCAGATTTTCATTTCCCCAGAGAAACTTTTCCACAAGGAAGGAATTGAGGCTGAATACAGACCCAGGCTCACATTTTTACAGTCTTGTAATAAAATTTTCTTACCAGTTTAGTTCAAAGCTTCCTAAAGAAGAGCTCTCTCCTACTTGGGTTGCCAGCCTAACCATGAGGATGGTTGCTGTGGTGGGGGAAGCAGGGGGCTTACTGAGGGACTGGTATCTGGCTCATCCTTCTTGGGTCATTTGTCCATTCTTATAGGTGAGATGGTTTTAGAGGATGCCAATATCAGTTTTTAAAATAATGCTTGGGTCATTGCTTCAATATATACATTCACTGATGACTGCTTTAATGTTTAGTTAAAAATCGGGAGTTCCTGTCGTGGCGCAGTGGTTAACGAATCCGACTAGGAACCATGAGGTTGCGGGTTCGGTCCCTGCCCTTGCTCAGTGGGTTAACGATCCGGCGTTGCCGTGAGCTGTGGTATAGATCGCAGATGCAGCTCGGATCCCGCGTTGCTGTGGCTCTGGCGTAGGCCGGTGGTTACAGCTCCGATTGGACCCCTAGCCTGGGAACCTCCATATGCCATGGGAGTGGCCCAAGAAATAGCAAAAAAAAAAAGACAAAAAAAAATCATGAAGTCAACTTAGGAGTTTCCACTGTGGCTCAGTGAGTTAAGAACCCAACATAGTCTCCCTGAGGATGCCAGTTTGATCCCTGGCCTCGCTCAGTGCATTAAAGGTCTGGTGTTGCTGCAACCTGCAGCGTAGGTTGCAGAATTGGCTGGGATCTTCTATTGCTGTGCTGTAGGCCTTGGCTACAGCTCCAATTCGACTCCTCACCTGGGAACCAACCTAGGTTGCAAGGGTGGCCATAAAAAGCAAATAAAAAATTTTTAAAAATAAAAATATAAAGTCAACTTAAAGGCAATTATTTTTTTTCCCACATGCATGGCATATGGAAGTCTCTGGGCCAGGGATTGAATCCTATGCCACAGCCACAGCAATGCTGGATTAACCCACTATGCTGGGCCAGGGATCAAACCCATGCCTCTGAAACAGCCTGAGCTGTTGCAGCTAGATTCTTAACCTACTGCATCACAACAGAAACTCTGGAGATTCTTATACTGTATTATTAAGTGAGTAATATTAAAAGTGGTTTAAGGATATGGAAAATTTCTTGAATACAGTACACAAATGCTTAAGGTTTAGGAATCCCCATGGTGGTTATATGGACTTCCCCTTCAAATCTGACAGGTGGTATTAAGGGTTGTATTTTCCTTGTATTTTAATTATAACCATTATTAAATTAAGGGAGAACTGAAAAGAAACAAAGCAGCAGAGATTTTAGTACTTGGTGGCAAACTCAGGATTTAGCTGTGAAATGAGCTAAATCCTGAGCTAAATCCTTTGCCTCCTTTTGGCACCAGAAACTGTGCCTTTATTGACTAAAGGGAGTGGAATTCGAATCAGTGCATAGAATTTCTATGCCCAGGAGTTCCCTTTGTGGCTCAGTGGGTTAAGAACCCAACATAGTGTTCATGAGGATGCAGGTTCGATCCCTGGACTTGCTCAGTGTGTTAAAGATTCGGCGTTGCTGCAAGCTGTGGTATAGGGCACAGCTGCAGTTCCAATTAGACCCCTAGCCCGGGAACGTCCATGTGCTACAGGTGCGGCCCTAAAAAAATAAAAAAAATAAAAAAATAAAAAGAATTTCTCTGAACAGAATCCAGGTGAAGAACCCATTTCCTTAGAAAGCTTTCTCCGCATGTGTTCTGCGGGCTCTTCTGGGCCCTGAAGATGCCCAGCTCCTCTGCCTGCTGTGGCATTTAATTGGGTAACTGGCCTGGTTATGGCAAGCAGTGTTGCAGATTTAGTCCAACAAGCATACCTAGGAGCTATTAGGCCTGGGTGTCCATGTATTAAAAATCATTACTGTGCTTTTGGGTTGTACTTCTCTGAGATAAAGGGGGGGATCAATAACTAATTCCATTTGTAAAGGAATAAAAGGGGATTATGCAGGCTGAGGTCTTGTTAAAATCTATGATCTGCGTAGGGCATTAGTGACTGGTACTTAGGGCATAAGAATTGTGTGTCACACCATCTGTTTGAGCTGTCGTCTGATGCTTCCTAAGGAGATGCTGTATTCCCAGGGCGTCTGTTTAATCATCCATAAAATAGATATCCTCAAGTAAATGGCATCTTCAGAATGACTGATGGATCCGCCATGTGAAGTGTCAAATGGTGCGCTTTCAAGAACAACTCACTTAAATTATTGTTTCCTCAAGCACGGTGCATAGGCCACTGGTTCATCATGGTTTTGGGTGATAAAGGGACAAACTTGGTTTTTTAAAAATGATCTAATAGTCATGCTTACTTGAATATGTGTTGGAAATTAATGCAAGGATAACACGAAAATGATGACTATTGGATGGTATTGCTTGAATGACAGGTGTGTGGCCAGGTGTGGTCAGGGATGTAAAACGTTGGCAAGTCACCTTCTGCCACAGTGGTTAGAGGGATGGAGAGATCAGAGCATGCATATCACCGACAGAGTTTCTCACTTTCTTCTTTCTAATTTTTCTTTTTTATAGCCACACTTGTGGCATATGGATGTTCCCAGGCCAGTGAAGTTCACACAAACCAGAAGGTCAGAGTTGATTGTGAGGCCATGCAAGGAGAATGGTGGCTCATGCCCCCTAAAAACTCGAAATCCCTGAAGGGTTTTAGGAAAGTTTTTTTTTTTTTTTTTAAGTATAGTTGATTTACAATGTTGTGTCAATTTCTGCTATACAGCAAAGTGACCCAGTCATATATATATATATATATATATATATATATACACCTTCCTTTTCCTATATTATCTTCCATCGTGTTCTATCCCAAGAGACTGGATAGAGTTCCCTATGCTGTACAGCAGGACCTCATTTCTTATTCATTCTAAACGGAATAGTTTACATTTACTAACCCCAAACTCCCATCCATCCCACTCCCTCCCCCCCAACTTTGGCTGCCACAAATATGTTCTCTAGGTCTGTGAATCTGTTTCTATTTGATAGGTAGGTTCATCTGTGCCCTATTTTAGATTCCAGATATAAGTGATGTGATATGGTATTTGTCTTTCTCTGTCTGATTTACTTCACTTAGTGTGATTAGGTGTAGTTGCATCCATATTGCTGCAAATGGCATTATTTCATTCTTTTTATGGCTGAGTAGTAGTCCATTGAGTATGTATACCACATCTTCTTTATCCACTTTTCTATTGATGGACATTTAGGTTGTAGGAAAGCATTTTTAAAGTCCAGGTGAGGGACTGGGGCCACAGGGTGTGTGATCAGCTCATGACAAGTCTGAGTGGCTGATGATGAGGTATAAGGTGGTGTCACAGGGGTTGTCATTATTGATCCTTAGGCTCCAGAGGTCTGGGGCTAAGGGTTCGTGACCCGTTGTGTAGGAGTTTTTAGCCCCTGAAAAACTCAGGAAATATGCAACAGATATTATTATCTGGGTACTTCAGAGAGGAGCTACAGCAGAGGTTATGGGGGAGGGCTCTGTCCTGGAAGACCCCATAGGGTCCAGCTCAGTTACAGGCCCACAGGACCTGATGAAGTGGCAACTAGGCTCCAAGGTGTATCAGCATCACACGCTTTTATTGTAACAAGAAAATAGTCAGGTCTTCTGCCTTGAGCTCTTATTGAAACCCTGGTTATCATTTACTCTTTACAATCCTGGACAGAGCAATGAGGTTTTAAATCCTTCAAACCCACTCTAAAAGGCAGCTACCAGCTCTGTTAGTGTGACCTTTTCAGCACCACATGATTTACGTGCTTGGCCATTTGTCTTCTTTCTTTTTAAATAACAGCCATCAAAGGGAGGGATGGGAGAGTCAGGAGGGTTGTTTCGTGGGGACAGGGAAGGTTCATGAATGTGTCACTCCCGCCCAACATCCTTTGGTGTTCAAATGACCGATCAAGTTTTATTTGATGGTAGATTGTTTCCTGTGTAACTGCAAATCTAGGAAAACATCATACCCCATGCTCCTATGCTGCATCATTGACCTTGGCCTTTAATACCATTTATTCTTTTTTTTCCCCCCTCTAGGGGAGAATTGAATTCTCTCTTGGATAGCCTTGAGAGTATTCTTTTTAAAAAAATTTTTATTATAGTTGATTTACAAGTTCTGTCAATTTCTGCTGTACAGCAAAGTGACCCAGTCATACATATATGTACATACGTTCTTTTTCTCATCTTATCCTCCATCATGTTCCATCACAAGTGATTAGATATAGTTCCCTGTGCTGTACAGCAGGATCTCATTGCTTTTCCGCCCCAAATGCAATAGTTTGCATCTACTAACCCCAAACTCCCAGTCCATCCCACTCCCTCCCCAACCCCTTGGCAACCACAAATCTGTTCTCCATATTCATGAGTTTGTTCCTTTTCTGTAGACAGGCTCATTTGTACTGTATATTAGATTCCAGATATAAGTGTTATCACATGGTATTTGTCTTTCTCCTTCTGACTTACTTCACTTGGTATGAGAGTCTCTAGTTCCACCCATGTTGCTGCAAATGGCATTATTTTGTTCTTTTTTATGGCTGAGAAGTATTCCATGGTGTATATGTACCACATCCTCTTCATTCATTCATCTATCCTTGGACATTTAGGTTGTTTCCAAGTCTTGGCTATTGTGAATAGTTCTCCTATGAACGTAGGGGTGCATGTATCTTTTTCAATGAATGTTTTGTCTGGATATATGCCCAGGAGTGGGATTCCTGGGTCATATGGTAGTTCTATGTAAGTTTTCTGAGGAACTTCCAAACTGTTTTGCATAGTGGTTGTACGAATTTACATTCCCGCCAACAGTGTAGGAGGGTTCCCTTTTCTCCACACCCTCTCTAGCATTTGTTCTTTGCTGACTTGTTAGTGGTGGCCATTCTAACTGGGATGAGGTGGTACCTCATTGTAGTTTTGATTTGCATTTCTCTAATAATTAGTGATATTGAGCATTTTTTCATATGTCTGTTGTCTTTCTCTTTCTGACTTATTTCACTTAGTATGATCATCTCTAGATCCATCCATGTTGCTGCAAAAGGCATTATTTTATTCTTTTTCATGGCTGAGTAGTAGTCCATTGTGTATATGTACCACATCTTTGATAATATTCTTAGGAGGCCCTGAATTTCCAAGTAATTGGTTTTTAAAAAGACCCCACTCTATTGAGCTATGACTAATATATGAAGCACTGAACATACTGAATGTATACCTAGATGACATTGATACCCCACTGAAACCACTGCCACTATCTGCAGCATAAACATGCCCATTGCCTCCAAGAATCTCCTCCCACCCTCATTATTGTTGTATTCATTTTTTTTTTTTGTGATGAAAACACTCAAGAAATTCAGAGCCTCCCGACCTAGTAACTGCTGTTCCCTGGGGCTGTGCAGTAATCTGCCTAATAGGGCTCTTCCTGCCTTAATGCAAATTGTTTGTTTGGGAAGAATTCCTTCAAAGTTGTTGTTTATCTCTATACAATTGCCCCTTGAACAATATGGATTTGAACTGCGTGGTTCTTTTTTTTTTTTTTCTTTTTTTTAGAACCACATGTGTGGCATATGGAAGTTCCCAGGCTAGGGATCAAATCAGAGCCACAGCTGTTGGTCTATACCATAGCCACAGCAACATGGGATCCAAACCACGTCTGTGACCTATACCACAGCCACAGCAATGCCAGATCCTTAACCCACTGAGCAAGGCCAGGTATCAAACCTGCATCCTCATGGGTACTAGTCAAGTTTGTCACTGCTGAGCCAAGATGGGAACTCCTGTGTAGACCATTTATACATGGATTTCTTTGTAATAGTCAATACTATAAGACTACATAATCTATGGTTTATTGGATACAGAACCTTGAATACAGAGGAACAGAATGAGGATGGCTGACTATAAGTTACACATTGATTTTGGACTGGGCAGAGGGTCAGTGCCCCTCACCCGGGAGTTATTCAAGGGTCAACTGTCACTGAAATTGCTTCTTTTTCAAAATCTTAAGAAACCTCAGCCAATTTATATGGCCATAGATTCGAGTACTTGAACTACTCCCATAATTAAATTCATTAACTTTCTACCTTATTCTCCAGTTCTTCCCCACATCTTTATGACAAACAGATGTAGAAGAAGGCCTAGATGTTAACTTTCCTCTGTGCCTGGCCCCCTGTCCCAGGTCCTGGTGAACAAGAATTAAGCACAGATCACAAAGCAGGATGCCTATAGGAGTAAGGCCAAGAAGATCATTTTTCTTGGCTTTATGCTTTATTTTATTTGGCCGTGCCCACTGCATGCAGAAGTTCCTGGGCCAGGGGTCAAACCCGTGCCACAGCAGCAACCTGAGCAACGCCAGATCCTTAACCTGCTGTGCCACAAGAGGACTCTGAAAGCTTTTTCAGAAGTGGGATTTGGTCCCATGCCTCCAGGGGAGACTGCAACTTGAACATAGCACCTTAGATAGCTTGGCCATCCTGACTACTGCTGTGTTCACATATTACACTGAGATCTATTAGTCACTTTATAAAGCACTGTGTTAACCCAACTTTTTTCCTTCTCACACATCCCTACCTGGGACTTCCCTGTACCTGAGGGGGTTGTGAACACAGCAAACTCACATGATGATAAACAACAACCCAGTGGTGAAGCCCCATCAGGGCCCCTTGACCCTCATGCTAAAACAAACATTATCCGTTCCAGCCACATGATACCATGTGGGGTCGTTTATTAGTTTCCAATTATTCTACTTTTTTCAAGAGACTCTAACATGTTGAACTTTTAAGCAAAAGATGCCAATTTAAGAATATTTCCTCAAATACTTTTGAACTGCCCAGTGTAAACAAAACGTAATACTGGGCAAGATAAATCTGTGGACGCACACACTGGCAGCTCCTGGTGCAGACACATTACCAAATATCTATGCATTTGTGCTCATGGAAGCTTATGGGTGCCCAGAATTTTATTTTGAACAGATTTCCAGTTACTTTTTTTTAAACTTACAATATGTCTGTATTTATCTGATATATAGAAGTCATATGTTAAAGGCTATATATTCAAGCATCTGTTAAAGGCATATATATGCATGTTTGTCTGTATAGTAATACATTTGATCATATATTGTCTTAACATAGAAGTGGGATCAGGTTTGGTTCTCAAGAATATATGCTGGGGTTCCAGGTTTTCCCTGGAAATTTTCCTGAGCCAGGGATTGAATCCACACCACAGCAGTAGCCCAAGTCACTGCAGTGACCACGTAGGATCTTCAACTTGCTCTGCCACAAAAGAACTCTCAAAAGATACTTCCTGATGGAGTTCCCTGGTGGCTCAGCAGGTTAAATATCTGGGCTTGTCACTGCTTGCCACAGGTTTGATCCCTGGGGAAACTTCCACATGCTACAGGCAAGGCAAAAAAAAAAAAAGAGTACATGCTCATTGGGCAGTTTAATTAAGTTTGGTGAGAATCTAAAATGAAACGTGTATCAGGAATTATTTAAAATAGATTTTGTACCCCCGGCTAATATTTTTTTATTAGAACTATCATTGCCTCATTTAGTAAACTTATTTGTTGCCTGTCTCAGACAGTTGAAGTGTCTTTAAGGCATCATTTTTTTCTGCAGGTATAGGAAGGCAAAAGCAAACTTCTACAGCCCAAAGAAAAAGTACAACTCTTTTCCCTTGAGGTGAGGGGTGTCAGTGTGTGTTACTGGCAAAAAGAAAAACTTCAGGGTCTAGGGGAAAAAGATAAGATAAGACCCAAATTACAGGATATTATGTTTCCATAGCACTTGGAATTATTCAGCAGCTTTGCCTCAGAAAGACTATTACTAACAGCTCCGAATATGTTTTTTGTTACTTAAACCGAACAGATTTTTTCTCCTTGAGATGAAACCTTTCAAGATGAGATTAGATTCAAACAATCCACCTTCAGTAAGGAGAGAATTATCTTAATTCGGTTTGATCCTAAAGAGTCTAGGCGAGTCTATTTTCTCTGTGCCCTGATGCTGCAGTGTTTAAGCATGTGATCTGGGAAAGGAGGGGCGCCAGACCATAGCACATCCTGTCAACTTCCCAGAAACCCTTGCGCTGGAATCCATCCTGCCTAAAAGATGTGCACTCAGGGGAGGGCCTTGAGTCAGGCCAAAGCCAGACGAAGCAAGATGATTGGCCAGAGGAAGCCCAGAAGGACTGCGCCCACACAAGTGACTTAAACCACCTCCAAAGCATGCGTTGCTCTTTCTGTCTGTCTCTCTCCCTCTCCACCTTCCGCCACCCCCTGCCTGCCTGTGATTTCTCCACACTTATCTTCTCTCTCATTAAACACTTATTTGCCTCACCAAAAATAAAAATTTAAATTTAAATTAAAAAAAAATGTGATCTAGCCTGAAAAGGGGAAGGGTTTAAAAAAAATGGTTCTTGATTTTTTTAAAGACTCAATTTAAAATTTTTGATTCAAAATGAAGATATATATATTGAGGAGTTCCCACTGTGGCTTAGAGGGTTGAGAACACAATGTAGTGTCTGAGAGGATGCCGGTTCAATCCCTGGCCTCGCTCGGTGGGCTAAGGATTCAGCATTGCCGTGGCTGTGGTGTAGACCTGCAGCTGCAGCTCTGATTCGACCCCTAATCCAGGGAATTTCCATATGCCACAGGTTTGACCATGAAAAGAAGAAAAAAAGAAAAGAAAAGATACATATATCCCATCTTATGCTCTCCCATCTGAAAGGAAACATATCTATTAATTCATATATTGTCTCTGTTTTATTATGCAAATTAAAGCAAATAGGAATGTATTTATACATTATATCCCCGACCCCTGGTTCTTATACAAGATATATCATCTTGTATACTTTTCTGTCTGTTTCACTTAATATATATCCTAGCAAAGGGGAGGGATATAGCAGGAGTTTGGAATTAACAGATACACCCTACTGTACATAGAACAGGTAAACAACAAGGACCTACTGTATGGCACAGGGAACTATATTCATATCTTTGTATATATCCTGGAGATACAAGAACAAAGATTGCCATTGTGTTCTGCCCACTGTCAGCCACACACTGTCGGTATCCCTCCAGGACTTGCTTCCAATGTGTAAGCTCCCCCATCCATTAAGCCAGTGATGTCTCTGTTGGTGACTCCCGTCCTGAAGATGGGCAAGAACAGGGCCTTGGAGGCCTTCAGGATGCAGCCCAACCCGTACATTCGGAACCCTGGTCCCATAGAACAGCAGAGCCCAGAGAGGCTGCAGAGTCCAGAGATGGAGGAATAAGGTGTGGGTGGAATCCAGGATTCAGGCTGGTTTCCCAGCTGTTCCACTCGGATTATCATCAAGTTCACGCATCCCCTTCACCCGGGAACTGACCAGGAAGCCTGTCACCTTTGCTACAACCCATCTTTCTCTGCAAGGCATCGCCTCAGGGTTGGAGGTAGGGTTACTGCGATCCAGGAGTGTGGTTTTAAGTTTCATTTCTCATATTGCCATAAAACAACTTAAAGCAACTGAAATTCCCTCTTATTATAACAGCATTTCCACAGTCATTGTATCAGAGAGCCTATAAAAGAGAGATGCATTGTAAACACATTAGGAATAAATGAAGAAAGAAATTCCCCAAACACCCTCAAATGTGTTTTCTTTGCTTTAGTTTTGGAAATCCTTTTCTGCTCAAGAAATCAAATGTTTTGCAGCAATGAAGTCCTCAGCATGGGGTCATAATGAGAGAGGAGAGCCTGCCTTGGGGGCCGGTAGCTGATTTTCAAGGCAGGAGCCTATAAAACAGGGATGAAGCCGAGAATCTGCTCTCCTGTTGTGCAACGGTGGAGTGAATTAAATGAGAAACGTTTGGTTTTGAATAACGTCTTCAAGCTCCTTATTTGAAGGGCTCTGTCTGAGAAGACTGAGTTTGCTGCTCATAGCCTCTCTGCTCATCCCTCAGCTTGGCAACTGCTCAGATTATAAAGAGAAAAAGAGTGAAGGGGCATGTTTTCTGATCAAGCCATTCCGGAGGCTGTGGGTGACGGGCTTCCTGCCTCTCTACAGATAATTCTGCTGCCTTTGGGAGGTGGTGTGTGACCAGGAAGTAAGGGCCATTAATGATCAAGCAAGGCTAAGACTTTGCCAAGAACTGGCCATGGCCTCTTTCTATGTGGTCTGTTTCTGTTAACATATTAAGTCATCACGAGAACCTCAGGCGGTTAATATTTTCTTAGCCCCATTTTGCAGATGGGGATCTGGGGCAGATAGCTGAAATACTCTCCTCCAGTTCCTTGGATCAAAGGTTGCGAAGATAGATATGAAGTTAATCTGTTTGGCAACAGATTGTCCTGCCTCTTGGGAACAGACCTTTCCAGGGAGATCAGAGGCTTATTCATGAGCTCCCAGTTCTCAATGGTTTTTTGTTTGTTTTTTAAATCTCTCTTTCTGTTTCTTGGTTTTCGGGGGGGGGGGGGGCTGTTATTGTTTTTGCTTTTCAGGGCCGCACCTGTGAGTTCCCAGGTTAGGGGTCAAATCGGAGCTGTAGCTGCTGGCCTACACCATAGCCATGGCAACACCCGATCCCTAACCCCCTGAGCGAGGCCAGGGATCCAATCCTCATCTTTATGGATCCTAGGGGTTCATTACCACTGAGCCACAACGGGAACTCCCTGTTTCTTGTTCTAATGTTTCTCTGACCACAGATTTGCCTCTGGTCATGGTTCCCTAGACAGATATAGAAAATATCACTCAGCCTTTTCTGAAATTGCCTTTTATTCAGGATAGTCAAGAGGGAGCGGTCACAGTACACATGCCCCACTCTGAAGCTGATGTCATCTTGAGACTTATTTCATGTTTAAAATAGGCCTGGGAACACTCGGTTTCCCTCAGAGTCGCCATTTGTATTCAGTGTAACACAGTTTAGGAAAACTCATCTGAAGTAGTTAGAACTCTGATTGCAACTCAAGGAAATCCAGCCCATATGAGCATAAGGGGAAAAAAAAGAAAAGTTTAATCACCTTATGTAACTACACTAGGAACAGACAGGGCAGGTGTGCCAACAACTGGCTTCCAGGGCTCAGACGCCTTCAGAATCCTTTTTCCTGTCTTCCTCTTCCGATCAGCTTCAGTTACTGTGCTGCAGATGGATGTTTGCCAAACTAAAGGAAATATGACTTCAGGCAACCCTAGGCTCTCTGGAAAAGGGTTCACCTCTCAGGGAGGGAAAGAGGTCTTTCCATCAGCCCCAGATAGAAAGTCTCAGGAAAGGACTCTGACTGGCTCCTCCTGGAACACGTGCCCACCTTTGGACCAATCACTGTGATGCAGAGGACAGAATTCTGCAGATGGCTGAGTAGTGTGTATATCTGTGATCAGGACACTGGGTCTGTGTATTAGTCTCTTTTTGTTGCCATAACAAATATCTGCAACTGTGAGGGCTTAGAACAACACCGATGTATTCTGTCACAGTTCTGGAGGTCAGAAATGTCCAAAAGGGGAGTTATTGGGCTAACATCAAGGTATTGACAGAGCTGTATTCCTCCTGAAGTTTCCAAGGCTGGGTCTGTTTCCTTGCATTTTCTGTCTTCTAGAGACTTCCTGCGTTCCCTAGCCCACAACCTCTTCCTCTGTCTTCAAGGCTGGGAGCATAGCATCTTCAGATCTCTTGGACTCTCACCATCTGCTTCTGTTATCACATCTCATTCTTTGACTTTCCTGCTTCCCTCTCTTCACTTACAGTGATCACTGTGATGACGTGGAGCTCCCCTGGCTTAATCTAGGAGATATCCCTGTGAAGGGCGTAATTGTATTACCTGAAGACGGCTGTGTGGAGGGAGCCTTTGTGGATAAGAGAGTTGTCAAGAGCAATGCAGACATCAGCACAGTCACCATTTTTACCGCTAAAACTTGATCTGCTCAACGTGAACAGGCAGCGGGGCTGAAGATCCAATGAAAAATCAGTGGGAGATAAGGGTGACTTTTAACTAGTCTTTGAATCAGCATGGATAAAAATCATGCAGAAAGTCATTAAATGTTGATCTGCTCTAATTGTTTCCAGCTAATTTAATTAGGCATCCAATTTGTAGCTGTCCTTTTTTTTTTTCTCCCCCAACAAGTCAATTTAAAACAAACAGGCGTTGTGTCCTGAGATACCAAAACTGAAGTGGAAAAAAAGAATGTAAGATGGCCCTTTCATGTGATTCCCTGGGAGTCATAGCTCATTTTTTCCTAAATTTATCTAGGTTTTGAGTGTCTGAGCTGTCAAATTATTGATTGAGAAAATCGATTTGATTCTCCCCAGGCTGTGTCCTGTCTTTTCCACTGGATGGAATGACTTAGCCTAAGGCTGGGGCAGGTACTAATATTCATCTTTTGAAAGAATAGTCTTGAAAGGGGCAGGTGAGTAGTCTAGATGATAGAGGAAGACCACACCATCCAAAATGTGGGAACAGGTGAGCCCAGATTCCACGGCCCAGAGATGCTGCTTTTCTTTTCTTTTCTTCTTCTCTTCTCTTCTCATCTCTTCTCTTCTCTTCTATTCTTTTCTTTTCTCTTCTCTTCTTTTCTTTTTTCTTTTCAGGGCTGAGATTCCCGGCCTAGGGCTCAAATGGGAGCTATAGTTGCAGGCCTATGCCGTAGTCACAGCAATGCCAGATCCGAGCCATGTCTGTAAGCTACACCACAGCTCGTGGCAACGCTGGATCCTTAACCCACTGAGGGAGGCCAGGAATGAACCTGTGTCCTCATGGTTACTAGTCAGATTCGTTTCCACTGAGCCACGATGGGAACTCCAAGATGCTGCTTTTAAACTGAGGCTTTTGGTTTTTTTCTTTTTTGCCACCCTGAAGCACATGGAGTTCCCTGGCCAGGGATCAGATCAAAGTTGCAGTTGCAACCTACACCACAACTGCAGCAATGCCAGATCTTTAACCCACTGTGCCAGGCTGGATATCAAACCCGCATCCTGCTTCAGAGACACCACTGATCCCATTGCACCACAGCAGGAACTCCCAGAGATGCTGCTTTTAGAAATCTATCCAAACATAGATGGACGGAGAGGCAGTGGTCAGAGGAAAGCATCAGAGTTTAAATTCAGAATTACATGCCATTGGAGACAAGGCAAATTTTGAACATTTTTCTTTTTGGGGAATGAACAGTATCTTTAGAAATTCACAGAAATGTGAAAGACTTCTTTTCCTTTTTTTTTTTTTTTTTGGTGACGGATGTTAGAATTCCAGGAAAGACTGTGTTTTTCAGAGAAGTATTCCTTGTTCCAAAAACAGCAAATACATGTGGATAATTCTATCTAGAGTCTACACGGAATTGAGACAATGTTTTTAATCACCCACATTATAATTCTACTCTTTCTTCTCTGTAGATATAGCACAAATGATTCTTAAACAAAGCAGACCTTTGTCTATAAAACCAGTCCTCAGAAGACCTAAATAGACATTTCTCCAAAGAAGACATATGGATGGGCAACATGCATGTGAAAAAATGCTCAACATCACTAATTATTAGAGAAATGCAAATCAAAACTACAATGAGGTACCACCTCATCCCAGTTAGAATGGCCATCATTAACAAGTCAACAAATAACAAATCCTGGAGAGGGTGTGGAGAAAAGGTAACCCTCCTACACTGTTGGCGGGAATGTAAATTGGTACAACCACTATACAAAACAGTTTGGGAAGTTGCTCAGAAAACTAAATATAGAACTACCATATGACTTAGGAATCCCACTCCTGGGCATATATCCAGACAAAACATTCATTGAAAAAGATACATGCACCCCTACGTTCATAGGAGAACTATTCACAATAGCCAAGACTTGGAAACAACCTAAATGTCCAAGGATAAATGAATGAATGAAGAGGATGTGGTACATATACACCATGGAATACTTCTCAGCCATAAAAAAGAACAAAATAATGCCATTTGCAGCAACATGGGTGGAACTAGAGACTCTCATACTAAGTGAAGTAAGTCAGAAGGAGAAAGACAAATACCATGTGATATCACTTATATCTGGAATCTAATATATGGTACAAATGAACCTGTCTGCAGAAAAGAAACAAACTCATGGGCATGGAGAACAGATTTGTGGTTGCCAGGGGGTTGGGGAGAGAGTGGGAGGGACTCCCACTAGTAGTAGTAGTACTGTAAACCGTTAGTAGATGCAAACTGTTGCATTTGGAGTGGATAAGCAATGAGATCCTGCTGTATAGCACAGGGAACTATATCTAATCACTTGTGATGGAGGACAATGTGAGAAAAAGAATGTATATAAATGTACTACTGGGTCACTTTGCTGTACAGCTGAAACTGATAGAACATTGTAAATCAACTATAATAAAAAACTTTTAAAAAAGAGTCAATGACTTATTATGGATATTCTGAGTTCCCACAATAAAACCATATTGTCTGCATATATAAATAAATAAATAAATAAAACCAGCCCTTTATAATGTAATGCATATCATCTTTTCCACAAGAGTGGTATTTAAAAAATTTTTTTGGCCACGTTCACAGCATGTGGCAATTCCCACACCAGGGATCGAACCCGAGACACAGCAGGGACCCAAGCTGCTACAGTGACAATGCTGTATCCTTAACCCACTGCACCACCAGGGAACCCCCAAGAGTGGTATTTTAAATGGATGGTGGAAAGTTATGCAAAGATATAAATTGCAGGGATTTGTGTTTGTATTATAGGGAATATGCTGAAACACAGAAAAGGGCCTTAGAAAAGGAGCATCTTTAAATAAAAGCCTGCTTTGAAAGGACAGGCTTCAGGCTGACTCTGTAACTTAAGGTTTTCACAGAATTTGAAATACAGCAATAGTGACCTCCAAGGCAATCGCCCTGAAGCAAGACAGAAATCTCACCTAGTATGATTGCCCTCTTACTATGTTTTAGCTACACTGACCCTTTATCAGCTTTGGTCTTTGGGCTTTGTCTCAAAACATGCACAGATCACTATCAGCTTAGAATCTTTTCATTTGCTGTTTTGTTTGCCTAGTGCAAACTTTCTGATCTCTGCATAGTTGAGGCCATGTTGTGCTTATTTCTCAACTCCAATGCCATGAATTTCGTAAGTTTCATGAGAAGACCTTCCCAGGGAGCATCATCAGCCGCTACTGATCACATGATTCTGGTACCTGGCTTTATGCTTTTCCTCACCATGTGACACTTGCTGACATAAACTTGTTATATTTAATTTTAAAATAAAATATAACAGTTAATACATTTATATAACATAGATTATATATCAACATATAGTTATACTCAATCACATATGCTACTTATATAACCTGTATTTTTGCAAACACATAAATATTCTTATACTGTATTTATTATTATGTATTAACACACATATATATCTCATGGCTCCCAATGAGTGAATATATTTGGATTGTAAGCATCATTGCTTGCTAAGATCAGAAAATAGATAGAGCTGCACTTAAAACAAATTTTTTTTGACTCTTCCTGTGGCATATGGAAGTTCCTGGGCCAGGGATCAAATCCAAGCCACATCAGTGACAATGCCAGATCCTTAATGTGCTGCACCACCAGGGGACTCCAAAATAAATATTCTTTATTAATAAATTGTTCTTTTTATGGAATAAGCTGATGAAATCAAATGTTGAAAGACCCAAAGATAACCCAATAATAACCCAATAAAATCTACATCTCCATGTATCAACTATATCTGTATCATCCATGTTTCTCTATATATCATCTGTTTCTGTATCTATAGCTATAGATATATTAATTTATTGATAAGTAGAGATGATACATACACATTTGTTCCCCCCCCCTTCTTTTCTTTTTATGGCAGTACCTGTGGCATATGGAAGTTCCCAGGCTAGGGGTCAAGTTAGAGATACAGCTGCAGGCCAAGGCCACAACCACAGCAATGCCAGATCCAAGCCACATCTGTGAGCTACGTAATAGCTCACAGCAATGCCAGATCCTTAACCCACTGAGGAGGCCAGGGATCAGACCTGCATTCTTATGAAGACGATTCTGGGTTCCTAACCCGCTGAACCATGATGGGAACTCCTATTCCTCTTCTAATACACTGATTTCTCTTCCTAAAGCAGAAAATAAAATAAAATAAAATTGCAAAATGCATTCAAGGTGGTTTTATTCATACTCCCAACCTAGTCATAATTTGGCAGGATTACGACCCCCATAGGTTACTGTGTCTGCCCAAAAGATAGCCCAGGGCACATCTCACAAGCAACTTGCTTTGTTTGAGCATCGGAGTGAGAGTCCCTGAACCAGCCTCAGGAGGATAGTCTTTATAATGTGGGTCAAGACACTACAAGCTGATAGAAGATGGAAGGCAAAATAGAAACCTCTCTTCTGAGATTGCTTTTAGAGAATCAATTCCGACAGCAATCCCCAAACTTCTAGCTTCTCACAGAGGCTGCAATCCCTTTAGTTTCAGGCCACTTTTTAGGGGAAAAGGGCTCTTAGAAAAGGTTACAGATATTCAAAGAAAAGTATAAAATGCCCCTACTGTCTTCTCTGGAAGCAGCATTGAGAGAGAAAGGGAGGCCAAGTCATTCATTGGGGGGGGGTGTTGAGTTTGTATATTAGATATTCATTCATCAATGTTTTCCTTCTTTACAACAAATCTGTATTGAGTACCTACCACGTGACAGTCATTTTTCCAGGAATCGGGACATGATGTTCAACAATTAAACCAAGACCCTTCTCTCACAGAGTTTGTGTAGTTATGTGTGTGCATGTGTGTGAGGGAAAGGAAAACAATGAAAACTTAAAAAGTACATGCATCAGGTCAGGTGGGGTCAAGGTCTTTGGAGAAATAGAAAGGAAGGGAAGGTGTACTGAGTGCCCAGTAGTGAGAGACAGTAATGGAAAATGGAATGATTAGCAAAGGCTTATTGATGAGGTGACAGTTGGGCACGGGCCTCCAACAAGAGACGAGATTAAGCCAAGTAGTATCTGGAGGAAAGGTGTGCTCTGGAGAGAGGGAAGAAAAACTGCAAAAGTCTTAGGTAGGGAGCATGGCTGCTGTGTTCACAGTGAGAGATCGGGTGCTGTACCGCAGGGGAAAGCGGTAGGAGATGAAGTTATAGGAGTGAGGAAATGGTGTAGGGTTAGCAAACCACAGTAGACGGGATGATGCTGGCACTGATGTAGGTGCAGGAACAATTGTCAATGGCATCTCTCCACCACATACCCTCCTCCCCACCTTACACCATTCATAACGTCTGCTTACAATGAATAGGGCAGGAGTAACCCCACATTGCCACATAAGCCCAGGATGCCAGGAATTATCTTCTTATGAAGACGCTTGGTAGGAAAGGGTGGACACAACTAAATTGTGATCATAACCATGACGTTAGGAACGCTATACAATCTTTGTTTTTCACTAAGGTCACTGGCAGTCAAGAATATTTGGAGACTGCTACCAAGAGAAATAATATAGCATTTGAGTAAGGTATTATTGTTATTTCCATTCAAGTTCTATCTGGCCTTCCGATGTCACTGGAACAGACTTGGGACCTCCTGAAGTGGTTTTTGATAATTTGACTGACTTGTCAGCAGAAAAGCTATTAAGAGTAACACCATGATTAAAAATACATCATGAGGGAGTTCCCGTAGTGGTTCAGTGGAAACGAACCTGACTAGTATCCCTGAAGACGCTGGTTTGACCCCGGCCCCTCAGTGGCTTAACGATCCAGCATTGCTGTGAGCTGTAGTGTAGGTCACAGGCGCTGCTCAGATCTGGCATTGCTGTGACTGTTGCATAGGCTGGCATCTACCACTCTGATTCGACCCCTAGCCTGGAAACTTCCATATGCCAAGGGTGCGGCCCTAAAAAGGCAAAAAAAAAAAAAAATCATGGGAGGAAGTTTCCTGGTAGCTCAGTGGGTTAAGGATTTGGCATTGTAACTGCTATGGCTCTGTGGTGCTGGTTTGATTCCCAGCCCAGCACAGTGAGTTAAAGAATCTGGCATTGCTATAGCTGTGGCATAGGGTTGCAGCTGTGGTTTCATTTCAGTCCTTGGCCTGGGAACTTCCATATGCCACAGTTGTGGCCATAACATTTTTTTTTAAAGTTCTTCAAGTAGATGAAACCTGGAGCTACCAAAAGATATTATTAAGAACACTGGAAACCATACTTTCATAAATAAAGACATTTTGTCTTATGATTTAAATAACTTAAAAATATGATCTACTATTTAAAGCAAATATAGTAACAGCATATCATCACGCAGAATCAGTGCTGATACATTCATTTTACATGTAAATATATGTTGAATGATACATCAGATTTATAACTATACAGTGTATTTACTATGTAAATATTAATGTATTTACATTCATCAGTTTAAATGTATTGTAAATAACACCCTGTATTTAAATGACAAGGTTTTCCTTTGTTCAGGGAACCAATATACTGTTTCATTTTGTCAGGCTGATACTGATCAGAATGTGATGACACCCTGTAATTATTTAGGGTTTGATAGAAAGTAAAATTTCCTTTGGTATCTGTAGCTCCCCCAGATGGGATGTCTTAGGCCAACTCAGAAGTCTTCCAGCTCTATTAGCTTTCTCAGTACTGCCAAGTAGAATGCCAAAAGTTGAAAATGGCTTTCCAGAGCTCAGTGTCAGATTCTAGACCTAGCTAATTGTATCAACAGCCAGGTCTAATTATGACCTGATAATGGAATAGTTAGTATTCAGGTTGATTAGCTGTGCAAAACCATTACTTGCTATAATGGAAAGTTTACATTCCTCTTCTTGAGCAGAATTTGACTCATGGAGAAGTGTACATGTGCATGTGCCTGTGTGCATGCATTACGTGCCTGTGTGTGTGTGTGTGTGTGTGTGTGTGTGTCCTACATATGTCAGCTCAACCAAGGCGTTGTGTGTTTGGGGGTGTGCATGAGACAAACAGAGTCAGGGTGAGGTGAGGAGGGCAGAATGGTGCAAGTTTGTGTTCACAGTCTGCTCTTATTTAAAATGTTGACCCTTTGTCCATCAAGGATATTTTAGATTAATCTTGGTTTACAAATATTTCATTGGCATTCCCGTCTTGGCTCAATGGTTAATGAACCTGAATAATATCCATGAGGACGCAGGTTTGGTCCCTGGCCTCGCTCAGTGGGTTAAGGATCCAGTGTTGCCACGAGCTGTGGTGTAGGTTGTAGATGCAGCTCGGATCCCCCATTGCTGTGGCTGTGACGTAGGCTGGCAGCTACAGGTCCAATTCAACCCTTAGCCTGGGAACTTCCATATGCCATGGGTGTGGCCCTAAAAAGACCAAAAAAAAGATGCATTAAAATATTATTTAGGAGTTCTTGTTATGGCTCAGCTGGTTAAAAGCCTGACGCTGTCTCTCTGAGGATGCGGGCTTGATTGCTGGCCTTGCTCAGTGGGTTAAGGCTCTGGCGTTGCCGAGAGCTGACGTGTAGGTTGCAGATGCGGCTCCAATCTGCAGTTGCTGTGGCTGTGGTGCAGGCCAGCAGCTGCGGTTCTGATTTGACCCCTAGCCTGGAAACTTCCATATGCCACAGATGTATGAAAAAATGTCCTCCCAAAATGTTATTTAGATGACTGAGTTTTTAGTGCTTCCTTAAAATTTGAGCCTGAGACTAGCCTCATTCATCACCCTGGTCCTGGCCTGAGTGCCAAGGGCTGTGTCATGTCTGCTACATGCCCAGTCCTATTTCATAGCAACCACAAGAGCAGCGAAAGGGACACAGGCTGCTCAGCTGTGCTCCATTCGACATGCAGGACTTCCTGGAGGGGCTGCTAGGAGAAACCAAGGCTTGGCGCAGTCCACAAGTTAGTGGAAAGAGGTGTATTTGTCTCCCCATGTTCTTCCCATCTCCTGTTTTCCTTTGGAAAGGTTTTAATCCATCAGAACTGAACTGCCTCGTGCTTCTAGTTTCGCCATCTGCCCCTTCGGTCACTACCTACCAGCCCCAGGTCACTGCCAGGAAGTGTTCCACCCATCCTGCCAGGGGCTAGGAGAGCCCAGGAACTACAGGTGTTTCCCAGATGTCCAGGATAAGGCTCAGGACTCCCAGGCAAGTGGCTAGTAGGGCTCTGGCAGTGCCAGGATGAATGGGGAAGATATTAGTCACACTCCAGAGCTCTCTAGTGATTTTTTTCTTGTCACTGTTTTGCTTTTTTTTCAAGGCTGTGCCCGCGGAGTATTAAAGTTCCCAGGCTAGGGGTCAAATGGGAGCAGTAGCTGCCAGGCTACACCACAGCCACAGCAACACCAGATCTGAGCCACATCTGCGACTTACACCACAGCTTACAGCAATGTGGGATCCTTAACCCACCGAGAGAGGCCAGGGATTGAACCCTCGTCCTCATGGATACTAGTCAGATTTGTTTCTGCTGTGCCACAACGGGAAATCCCTGGTTTTGTTTCATCGTTTGTATTTTTGTCCAGGTTTTAGTCGAAATCTTTAGGGAAAATAAGCTGCAATGAATCTGCTCCATCTTCCCTTGAAGTCTTAATTATGAGTAGAAGCAATGGTCAGGGCAGAAATTAACCAAAGTTTGGTCTATTTCATACCAGAGAGCGTAGCAGCCATGTGGTCTGCTAGACTTTTCATGCAGGGGCAGGGAAAATTATCCTTTATTAATACATTCGAGAGGGGCCAGGGAAGGAAAAGTTGTTTTGTCACATGATATGTATATATGTTCAGTGTATCACATCTCATGGAATTGGGAGAAAATATGAAGAGATCTGGTGTCACAGCATCACGATGTCAGAGTCATGGTCAGCATTCCCTTCTCTGGTCCATCCTGTCCTTGGGTGTCCCCATCCTGGGGAGGTTGCAGCACAGCTGAGACTGGCTGCCGCTTGCCTTTTGTAGAAATAACCCTAGGGGCCACAGGAGCAGGACGTGATGGAGGTCAGAGGTGTCAGTTCAGATTGCAGAGTTACTTAGCACTTTGAAAAGTGCCTCCAACACTCATCTCATGTGACTTTTTTCAAGCCCCTGGGGAAGGTCAGATCGGAGTTGACATTTACTTTATAAGTGGGGACACCAAGCAGGTGTCACTTGCCCAAACTTCCTATGAGTTGATGGAAAATTCCCTGGTCACAACTCTAGGCTCTCAGACTCCTGGGTCATTGCTGATCATTCCACTAACCCCAGAGTGATGCTGAGTGGAGAATGAGGTCGTCAGGCTGTGGAGAAAAGGGCAGTGAATGATTCGGCCTCCCTCCCGTGCCATTCATGAGAGGCTTTGGCTGGAGGCAGAGCTGGGATGGTCTTCAAGGATGCGAATGCAAGAAAACCTCCAGCTCCCTTGAGTTGAGACTCTTCCCATGCAGCTCTGAAAGCACATGCAACACCCATCAACTTCACCCCCAACAAAGAGGCAGGGAGATACCGAGGTTGGAAAAGGGGAATTAAGGTATTTCAATAGATGCCCCCAACCACAGACCAGATCTAAGAAAGTTCCCCCTCATCAGCATGGTTAGATGCAGTCCACTTAGCATGACATCACAAGCTGGAGGAAGAAGATCCCAGAGGGTCCATTTTCATGAGCCGTCTCAGATTAGGAACAGCTCTGAATTGATTACAGTTTTATTTGAATAATGTGCCACAGCTACTTCGTTTATTCTCAAGCCATTTTGCAGTAACCAACAGGCTTTCTGCAATAGCCGTGGATTGCTTGATGGCAGTAGGCTGGCTCATCATCACCCAGAAGAAGAAGTAAGAGTGTCATTCTTAATACCTCATTGGAGGAAACACACACACATCTGGACCATCCTGGGAGTGACTACCAGACATTCAGTTGAGAAATGGCCTGGGGTCAGCCATGCATTAGTTTCCCAGCTATTTTGATCCTGCTCATGGATGTGAACATGACAGGCATCTCGAACCCAGATTATTTGATCTCCCTGAATTATGTCCTCTCAATCTATCATGGAGCAATTTTTAATGAAATCTGTACTTTTAATAGGCAGTGGAACTAAGACAGATGACATTCTGATGGGTGTGCTGGCCCACGGTGGATGCGGTTGGAGACTCAACCAATGGAGAGGAGGTCCTACCCCACAAAAAGTCTAGACAGGATTGATGTCAGCCTGGGATCTGAGAAAGCGTGATTTCTGGACCTTAAAAAATTATGTTGGAGGGAGTTCCCATTGTGGCGCAGCAGAAATGAACCCGACCACTATCTATAAGGATGAAGGTTCCATCCCTGGCCTTGCTCAGTGGGTCAGGGATCCAGTGTTTCCGTGAACTGTGGCATAGGTCACAGATGCAGTTCAGATCCCACGTTGCTGTGGCTGTGGTATAGGCAGGCAGCTGTAGCTCCAATTCGACCCCTAGCCTGGGAACTGCCATATGCCACAGGTGTGGCCATAAAAAGACCAAAAAATATATATATATATATATATGTTTCTAGTAAACTAAGGGGGATTGGGCTTTTTTATGGGTTCATTTACCAGGCAGACAAAAGGAAGCTTCATATGTATATTTTCTCTTTTCTTTTTCCAACTTTATTGAGACAGAATTTTCAAATAACATTGTGTAAGTTTAAGGAGGACAATATGATTTGATACATATTTATATTGTGACATGATTACCATAATAAAGTAACACATCCTTTATGTCATGTAATTACCATTTTGTTGTTGTGATGATGAGAACATTTAAGAAATACGCTTGTAGAAATTTTCAAGGATATAATACAACATTGTTAATGAGAGTCATCAGGCTGCACCTTAGATTCCTATGAATTTAGCTGGAAATTTGTAGTCTTTGATTAACATCACCTCCTCTCCTCCATGCCCCAACCCCTGGCAATCATCAATCCACTCTGTTTCTATGAGTTGAGCCTTTTTATTTTTTATTTTTTACTTTTAATTTTTTTGTCTTTTTAGAGCCATACCTGCTACATATAGAGGTTCCCAGGCTACGGGTTGATTCGGAGCTGCAGCTGCCAGCCTGCACCATAGCCACAGCAAGGCTAGATCTGAGCCATGTCTGTGAACCACCCCAAAGCTCATGGCAATGCCAGATCCCTGACCCACTGAGCAAGGCCAGGGATCAAACCCACATCTTCATAGATCCTAGTTGGATTTGTTTCTGCTGAGCCACCAGAGGAACTTCTCTTTTTGCTTTTGTTGCTTTTAGTGCCATACTAAAAACCACTTGCCAAGGCTATTGTCAAGGAGGTTTTCATCTATGTTGAATTATAGGAGTTTTACAGTGTCAGGTCTTACAATTAAGTCCTTAATCTATACTGAGTTAACGTTTGTGAATGGTGTAAGAGAGGGGTCCAGTTTCATTCTTTTGCATGTGAATATCAGTTTTCCCAACATCATTTGCTGAAGAGACCAGCCTTTCCCTGATGAGTATTATTGGCTCAAAGTGTGGGTTTATTTCTGGTCTCTCAATTCTGTCCCATTGGCCTATATGTCCATTTTTATGCCAGTACCATATTTTGATTTCTATAGCTTTGTAACATAGTTTGAAATCAGGAAGTACAGTACCTCTGGCTATATTTTTTCTCAGTATTGCTTTGGCTGTTTGGGTTCTTTTGTGGTCCCGTACAAATTGCAAGATTGGTTTTACTATTTTTGTGAAAAACACCATTGGTAGGGATTGCACTGAATCCATACATGATTTGGGGTAGTAAGGACACTTTAACAGTATTAACTCTTCTGAAATTTGAACATGGATATTGTCCCATTTATTTGTGCCCATGTGTATATTTTCTACGCGAATTTCTAGCGGTTGGTGCTACAGAGGGATTGCACTTGCCACACGGGAGGGAAAGAAGTGAACAAGATTTCTGAACCTATTCAGTTCCACACACCCGTGATTTTGTCTGTATCTGGCAGTCTTGCTTCATGGAAGCTATCCTCTCCACACATTCAGGTCAGAGTTCTGAACTGTGAATAAGAGCATCCGAGGTACATGTCCATGTTCACGTGTGTCATGAGAACACACAGCAGCACCCACAAAAACTCAAAGGGATCGCATTTGCAAATTGCTTTGAGAAAGACAAGACTAAAGCGCTAGAGTCAATTTCATGCTAAACGTGCATAGGCAGTTTTACATTTTGCATTTTTAGGGTCTCAGGAAATGTTGCACCCAACTCTTGACTATCCTATTCATTCACCTTAAAGATTTTGGAATTTTACAGCTCTTTTGTGAATCCTCTGATGTTGTCTTATAAAAATAACAGACGGTTTTAAGCGAAAAAGATTATCATTTAACACACCACACCAAAAAGCTTAAAACTGGGCAGTTTCAGGTTTGGTCTAGCAGTTCTCCCAGGTCTCCAAGAATCCAGGTTCCCTCTCTCTTTCTACTAAACCTACTGCATATTGGTTGAGCCTTAGTTTTGTCTCCTCATAGTCACAAGATGGCTGCTAGAGCTCCTGGCATCAATCATACCCTTGTTTACATTCAAAGACAGGAAGATGACAAGTTTTACTTCTTTTCTTTCTCCTTAAGTAAAAGAGAAAAAGCTTTCCTCAAGTCCCTACTGATGCCCTTTCAGGTCCCATCTGTGAAGTGGGGTCATAATATGTCTAGCCTCATAATTGTTATCATGACCAAAGGTCTTGGCCTAAAGCTTGGGGCATAGTTCAAGCTTGGTACTGGTAGTCTGCAAGCTGGCCACGTTTCTCTTAAAATATAATCACCTATTTGTTGCTCAGGATCCTAGCCTACGAAGTATCTCTGATAAAAAAAACTCATGAAAATTAACAGTCATAAGTTCATTAACAAAACGTTGGGTAAGCAAATCCAAATTAATAGTACAAACAGGAGTAAAGAATGGGAATATTACAACATCTAAGGGAAAATAATCAGGCAAGGAAAGACAGAAATAGACCCCCATTTATATTGACCCAAAAGGATAATGAGAATTCTTTATCATTATTCAT
Organism: Phacochoerus africanus; assembly: GCF_016906955.1. Lineage (NCBI taxonomy): Eukaryota > Metazoa > Chordata > Mammalia > Artiodactyla > Suidae > Phacochoerus > Phacochoerus africanus. The sequence goes on along the minus strand of NC_062558.1, from coordinate 27,450,417 downwards.
ATCATCATTCATTATTTACTGTTTTCCAGTGTTGATCAGCCCTCTTTGAGTTATTTTAGCTACTGTATTTGACAGCTAAGTCACATTTCTTTTCAAAATTTCACAATTCAAACATTAACAGTCTTAAATTCCCCTCAGTCAGCACTGAAGAGGTTTGGCTGAACTTCTGCAGTTTTCTTTGAAAAAAGAGATGTGAGACCCTGTAAAGAGAGAAACCTGCCCTCAGTCCCACTCAAACCTACCTGGCTCCAGTCAATTTTTCCTGAAAAACTTCTCTTTCATGTGAAATCTTAGGCTCAAGATCAGTAAAATGGTAATGGGAAGTTGTCTATCTTAGCCTGTGTCCAGCCTGAGGCAGGGATGAGCCCATGTTTTGTCTTGGAGAATGGTTTTACTTTGGTTACATGGTTCCGACACAGCCTCAGGGAATTCCCTGGCGGCGCAGGGGCTTAAGAATCTGGTGTTGTCACTGCTGTGGCGCTGGTTCCATCCCTGGTCCGGGAACTTCTGCATGCCACAGGGGGGAAAAGAAAAAAAAAAATCAGATCTATAATCCAGTGCCCAGGAAACCTGCGAGAACAGCAGAGGTTCTCTGCCCTCAGAGGAATGGATTCGGAGCAATCATGCTAGAGACAAGACAATGAGCAGCTAGCTAGCTAAACACCAAGCGGCCTTCATTCATCCCTGGGTACTGCTGGAATGGGGTCCCCGCCCCTACCCTGATCTCCTGGGCCAATCATGGTTGCGCTAAGCCATGGTGACTCCACCCTCTTTGTCGGTGATTGGACCACGGCTGGGTGTGTGATGCCCTCCTGGCCCTGAGATACAAGGGGCTCAGAGGTTGGGGGAGAAGCTCAGGTACACCAGTGGAAAGGAGAAAGCCTTTCCTGATGCCTGAGAGTTTGATGTTTAGCTACCCATTTTGCTGCCTCTCAGGAAGGGCCAACAGAAAAGCCAAGACACAATGCAAGATCTAATACCTTCCAGGAGCTGAAAAACCCTTGAGTTGCCTCCTAGCCGCTCCCCCTACCCCGCCCCCGCCAAGACTGCCGCTCAGCGGAAGAAAAAAACCTCTTGATATCACGGGGTCTGTTGGTTGGGACTTTGATAACTGCAGTGATACAAAATGTAACTGCTACAAACACAGACGTTTCTAGTTAGCTTCTGCTTCTCGCAAAGGCTCTGGGCGTAAGGCCAGGTCTCTCTAGGTTAAAAACGAGTATTAGCAAATGTTAGAGCTGCTAACGATTTCTGCCTTCAAAATGATTTTCTCCTCTTGTTGTAATGGAAACAGAATTGAAAAGGGAATACAATTTTTCACTATGTGATTCTCAATTCTAATGTTCTGCCTGGGTGGGGGAGGGTAGGTGGCGCCCAAGATCACACTGGACACCACGCAGGAGGGATTCCCTACACTTTAGGAAAGACCTTTTAATATATAATGAGCAGAATCAGTATTTTAAAATAATATCAAGGAATATGAAATATTTAGGTCAAAACAGAAGGTTTTGGAGGGTATGAACTCTTGCATGACTCGTCACAACTCAAGTAAATTGTGATTTTGGTAATTATGGAATGCACACAGACAAGCTTGTGCTAACAGGAAATGCAGTGCATACATAAAATGTACCAAAGAAAGAGAAAAAAAAATAAGTTTGGCCAGACAGTAATTATGTAATATCTGTGTATGTTTTCAGATGGCAAGTAGACATCATGGTGATCATTCTGAAATGTATGGAAATATCAAATCACTCTGTCATGTAACAGGAACTAACAGTGTGTCAAAGGTCAACTGTGCTTCAAAAACAAACAAACCCCTGGAAAAAGAGATCAGATTTGTGGTCACCAGAGGCGACGGTGGAGAAGAAGGGGACCTGGATGAGGCAACCAAAGGCACAAATTTCCAGTTATAAGATAAATAAGTACTAGGGATATAATGTACAACCTGATAAGTATAATCAATGCTGTTCTACGTTATAGATGAAAGTTGCTGAGAATAAATCCTTAGAGTTCTCATTACAAGGAAAAAACATTTTTTTCTAGTTCTTTAATTTTATATCTACCAGAGGTGGATGTTCCTTGAACTTAGTGTGATAATCCCTCCATGACGTAAGTCAGATCACTATGCCATACACCTTAAACTTAAACGGTGTCATATGTTAATTATATCTCAATAAACCTGGAAGGACAATAGAAGTAAGTTTGGAACGACATTTTGTTTATTCATGTACTTATTCATTCATTCATAAAGTATTTAACAATTACCTACTTTATGGAAGTCACTGTCTCTCACTGGGATGTAACAGCATGTGTATGCCGTCTTTCCTATTATTGTGGTGTGCATTCTGTCTCGCTGCTGTCTTTGCAAATGTTGTTGGTACCTCCTACTTCTGCAGAGGGTAGAGAATTATTTCTTTTTGCAAACATTTCCCCCCCACACTCTTTTTTTTTGGCTGCCCCGTGGCGTATGGAATTCCCGGCCCAGGGATCAGATTCCAGCCTCCGCTGCCGTAACATGGGATCCTTAACCCATTGTGCCGGGCCAGGGATCGAACCTTCATCCAAGCACTCCAGAGACGCCACCAATCTCATTGAGCCACAGCGGGAATTCTAAGAATGATTTTTGATTGTTGTTCATTATACAGAATGTGACCTCAGGTTAAATGGGAGCTTGGAAAGTGGTGGAATATTAAAAAAAAAAAAAAAATTAGGAGTTCCCTTGACGGCTCAGCAGAAGCAAATCTGACTAGAAACCATGAGGTTGCAAGTTCTATTCCTGGCCTTGCTCAGTGGGTTAAAGATCCGGTGTTACGGTGAGCTGTGGTGTAGGTCACAGATCTGACTCAGATCTGGCGTTGCTGTGGCTGTGATGTAGGCCAGCAACTGTAGCTCCCATTCGACCCCTAGCCTGGGAACCTCCATATGCCATGGGTGCGACCCTAAAAGAAAAAGCAAAAAAAAAAAATTAAATTGAAGAAACAACAACTATACCTCCTTATTTCCTGTTACTCCATGTATATCCTTGTGCTCTTTTCCCAGAAGACAGGCCTTAATGACACCATTTCCATCCTAGACCCTTGGAAGCCTCACCAGAGCAACAGGAAAGGCAAGGTAGTTAGTTCCCATTCATAGCTTCTGGATTAAAGGTGATGCAATTTGGAGATAGGTTATCATGTTTAAGTTTTTCACGTATTTCAGGCATTAGTTTTCACCGCCAGTAAGCATCCACATTAAGACAACATAGGTCTCGTGTTTTTGATGATTTTCTTTTTTTTCTTTTTTCTTTTTTTTTTTTTTTTTGATGGAAGCAAATGCCCTGTCCATCTAGGTTTTGATCCTAGAAAAGACTGTGGCAGAAAGCGGGTTGTCCCCACTCCTTTCAAGAAGAAAGGGGGGCACTCGACTCCTGCACTCCTTTGGGTTGAGCTGAAGGAGGAGAGGAGCTGTAAAGAGAGGAAAGTGAACACATTTCTCAGACAGGGTTTCCAAGTTTGTTTTGACAGTTTGACAGTTTTACTTTAGTGGCTGCTGCTGCCAGTACCTGTATTTATGTTCAGATTAAGCTGACAGTGGAGAGCGCCAGAGCCAGCAATTTCTGTGCTGTAAGTAGAGGGTGGCTCCCAGTGAATTCCAGCTTCCTAAAGCTTTTTACTTTAGTGGAGTCACAGCACAAAGAATTTGGGGGAGAAACATATTAGAAGAAAATGAGGACAGCCGGGGATAGAAGCCTCCTGTCACTTATTGGATTTGTTATAGAACTTTACACAAGCCCATAATATTTGTTCTGCTGCTGTGGTGTAACTGGTGAAATGAAAGGGCATGTTGAGGGAGTGCTCAGAGGGTGCTGTTCTGATTTCTTTCATCTTCTCAAAGTGCTGAAAGGGTTTTACCAAGGTGGGGCTAGTGATTCTTATCGCACTTATTTAATATGAGAAACAACAGCCAGGTTATGAGTCTGAGATAGTTTGGCCTCAGAACAATACCTCTACGGATGGGGTCAAACATGTTTACTTTGGACAGACAGCAAGACATCCCATCTTGGTGACGTGATCCTGCTGCCAACAGCCAATGAGGGCAGGCACAACTGCTGGACTAGAGGGCGTGTGATGGTTCAAGCGGATGTTCCGAAGTCCCAGATTTGTGTTCTTGGATTGTTCTAGACTTGTATGTGGAAATCGCCAGACTGGCAGAAATAGAGGTCTCACAGACACTGCAGGATAGTCCCAAAGTCCCCAGGTTAGAATTTCATGAATGCCTCAAGGTCGGAACCCCAGCTACTGAATCCACGTGGGCGCCTGGGGGCCATTGTGAAACCATGTTCAGAACATTAAAAGTACAACCGATGATGTTAGAGTAGCCCCCTCTAAGTTCACTCCATTGGGGATGGAGCCATTGCACATCTGTACAACCACATTCATTCAAATGTGGTGGGCCCAACTGGCCTGTGGCTTGAAATGAAGCCAGAATTTTGCCCAAGAGGGAGATGAAAAGCCAAATGCCCATAGATAATTGGCCCAAATAATGGATTCCACATGGCAAAAGTCATGAGGGCTGGAAATTGGAATGTGTAAATGAGAAAAGACATGTCAGAGTTCCCACGACCTCCACTCACACACCTGGGCGATCCTGCTTCTTCTCTGTCGTTCAGCACAGCCTCACTGGTGTCCCTCCTAGGAACTGACAAGACCTGTGCCCTCCAGTGTGCCAATCAGAGGTTGGACTTTGAGTTTCTCACTCAATAAAGTGTTTTGTTGTTGTTGTTGTTTTTCAGAGCCTGAGGCTAAGAAAAGCAGGGACAACTCAAGATTGTAGCTAGAAAGGTGAAATAAAGTGTATTTCCCTGGGGAACCTAAAAGGTGTTCTCATGGTTGTAGAATGTCCAAAATAAAAGTAAGACTCTAGCCTTTTCTCTCAGGGCCTCCTGGCCCCATCTTCTTCTCCTGGCCCCTAGCATTTTCTTTCCATGGTCATTTACCAACTTATTGCCTATAGAGGCTGCAGGATTGATGGTTCTACAGAACTTTAAAACCAGAACAATTATTCATAAATACCCTTATACAGAGGGAACTGCAAGAATATTAATGCTGTTGTTAATATCAAGCACCGGAACCCATGGGGCAGTGTTACAAGGATGCATGCTTCTCCCGATGGGGCCCACCGGGCTAATATCAGAGGATTGCCTTCTCCTCCAGTTTCCTCCCATCTGCACACCCCATCTATCTCTGTTGATGGTTGGGAACAGAAGGGCCAATCTCTCTGGACACACTTATTTGCTGACAAAGTAAGAAGCGTGAGAACATTGAGGCCTTGTGAAAGGCTCCCAGAGAGGACAGGTCAGTGTTTCCTGAACTTTTCCCCACCAAGGATGGGGACTTTATTTTCCCCTACCTCCTTCCCATGATTTAAAAGGGAACAACTGGAATGATGATACTAACGTTCTTTATGGAGCACTTACCATGTGCCAGGAACTCTTTTAAGAGCTTTATATCTATAGCTCATTTTAACTTCACAGCAACCCTGGGAAGCAGGTTCTGTTATTATCACTGATGTACAGATAAGGAGCAAGAGGAGGTAAATGACTTCCCATATCAGGACATCAGGGGGACAGTAGGCAGCCAAGGCAGGGCTCCAGAGCCCTGTCCACATGCTTCCAGACACACAGAGGTATCCATTCTCTGCTGTATTATAGGGAACACAGAGAGCTGCCGTGCTTCAGAACAAGGATGCTGGAGCCAGACCCAATGGGTCAGTGCCTGTCTTTGCAGCTTATTGGTGTGTGACCTTGGGCAGGCTTCTTGAGTCTCTGCTCCTTAATTTATCTGTAAATGAAGAATCATGAGGTCAAGTGTTAGGACAATACTGGTACCTCCTAAGTACAATATATTGTATTTTTCTTAGTGTCATTATGATTGTTGTGATCATCCTCATGTTTATTATTTGGTTTTTCTGTGTTGCTAACCCCCAAGTTGTTCCAATGTCATCTCCTCCAGGAAGCATTCCCAAGCTACCTGATTGAAAATTGCGATCCCTACTGGCCAAAGTCCCAATTCCCCTTCTGGCTTTATTTGTCTGTACTTGTGCTCCTGTGACATACAATATAGTTTACCTTATTAGCCTTTCTGTCTCCCTCTTCTCAAATGGAAGCTCCATGAAGGCAGGATCATTGAGTGCTTTTCTCTCTCCTGCATCTACATGCCTAGAACAGTGCTCCACCACAGTACCCAATAAATGTTTGGAGGATGGATTTGATGCAACACTAGGAGCTCAATCCGTGCTACTCACTGCCAAGCTCAGAAGTGGGCCCCTCACCAGCCTTTTCCCCAAAGGCACTTCTTTAGCTAGATGGCCTTTGTGGGAGCCAGCTGTTCCTCAAGAAGTCCTTCCCTCTTGGCAGAAGATTCTGGGCACCATAGGGCATCATTTTGCTACATCCTGCAACTTGCAAATCAACAGTTTTACAACCAACTCTTAATCTCGCTGTCCACTTTATGGAGCTGTTAGATGAAAATGCCTCCAACATCAAGATTTCCAAAGATTTTAAAGTTGCAGGATCAGAGTGAATTCAATGACAACTTCATGACCTCTGTCTGCATGGAATTACATTGGGGAAGTAAGTTTCTAGGAAGTAAGGTGGAATAGTAAGAACCAAAGTAAACAATGCATGCATAGGAGACTCCACAGATTCAAAGAGACTTGACATTCATGGGTTAGATGGTATAGATGGGTATAGATGGTATAGATGGCTTAGATGGTATGCTCTCTATAAATTTGCCTTAAGCCCAGCTGGAGAGTGGGAAGGGTGTACCCCCTGGGTGAGGAGTCAACCTTATCTTGAGGACCCTGAGGTGTGAGAATGGTGGGGAGGTACCCTTGGCTCTCATCTCACAGCACCTCCTGGCCTGTAGGCCTTCAGACAAAGGCTTGGGGCCCTTGAACAGACCTCCGCCAAGGCTGAGGTCAGGGTAAGTGAGGAAAACCAGACAACAGCATGATTTTATCCATTTTATCCCACTGAGACCTTAGATCGTCAGCTGCTAATTAATTATTCTCTCTCTCTGGGACCAAATGGTGTCTTGTTATTTGTTCTTTCTCTGTGTTTTTTGTTTCCAAACTGTGCTTCATTTCCCTCATTTGCAAAATGGCAAATTTTATCATTATAACAATACCTACTTCACAGGTGGTAGTGACAATTTAAATGTACCAATAAAGTTCTCAGAAGAAAGTCTGGGACATAGTATGTGCTTAATGATATACTCTATGCTATCTTTATTATTATTCTCCATTTTCTTCTTGTTGTCATTGCCTTTTCTCTTTCTGGGTTCTCTTCTGCTTCTTGGCTTGGAGTTCACCTTGGCTCAGTGGTCTTCTGGATTATAAAGAATTCCAGCCTTAAAAATATCAATAACATTGAATCTATAATTCCCCAGAGTACTATAGTCATTTTGACAATATTGATTCTTCCAATCCAAGAGCATGGTATATCTTTCCATCTGTTTGTGTCATATTTGATTTCTTTCATCAGTGTCTTATAGTTTTTCAGAATATAGATCTTTTCTGTCTCTTTAGGTAGGCTCGTTCCTAGGTATTTTGTTCTTTTCAATGCAGTGGTAAATGGGGTGGTTTCCCTGATTTCTCTTTCTGATTTTTCATCATTAGCATGGATGGAACTAGAGATTTTCATAGTAAGTGAAGTAAGTCAGAAAGAGAAATATATCACTTACTTGTGGAGTCTAAAATATGGCACAGATGATCTATCTACAAAACAGAAATAGACCAAGGCCAAGGAGAGCAGAATTGAGGTGGCCTGGCAAGGAGTGGGGAGGGAGTGGGATGGATGGGGAGTTTGGGGTTGGTGGATGCAAACTGTTAAATTTAGGATGGCTGGGCAATGGGGTCCTGCTGTACAGCACAGGGAACTGTGTATGATTGGGTGACTTTGCTGTACAACAGAAATTGAAGAAATATTGCAAATCAGCTATACTTTAATAAAAATATTTTTAGAATGTCAAAAAAAATTACACATGTGACTTTTTAAATTTCTGTCAACTTTTAAAGATAGTCCCTTTGGTTCCTAATATGTGGTGAGAAATTCGAATCTAGAGAACCTGGAAGATAACAAATGAACTAGATATTTCATCCATAGGGAGATTACAGGGTGACCTTCTGGGAAAGGATCAGTTATGGAGACATTACAGCAACCTTTCCTTGCACCTGAAGGGAACAAATACTCTGAGTTCACACACTCTGCATTCTTGGGAGGAATGCATTTGAGACTCATACATATTTATTTCAAGTAACATATTAGAGTAAATGTCAGCTTTTTTTTTTCTCCTGTTAACATGCAGAAAAGTAAATGATCCATAAAGAAAAAGAAGTGCTTTTCCCTACCATGAAAGTCTTTAAATATGCAAACATTTTGAGACCTAATAGAGCAGGTCATAAAGTGAGTTTGGTGCTTTTTCTTAACAGAGGTTTTACAAGATTTTATAAGTGTCTTGGTTTCTGTGCAGTGTTCAATATTTTATTCGATTACATTTGAAACCTAGTTATTGGATGATTCATACAGGATAGCATTGACAGGTCCATAAATGTTTGGTGTTTGTTGGGGTGAAGACTGAATACTGATAACTCTACTGATAACTTTCAAAACCCATAATAACTCTAATTGGAATGATAGGGATTATTCTTTTTAAAATGCCTGGAAATTTTTAAGATTGAAGCTTTAATTTGAAATTAAGGGTCCATGGTGTTATCTTTGTGGCTCAGTATGTTAAGGACCTGATGTTATCTCTATTAGGATGTGGGTTTGATCCCTAACTTCACTCAAAGGGTTAAGGATCCAGCATCTCCATAAGCTGTGGCATAGGTCACAGATGTGGCTCAAGTCTAGGGTTGCTGTGGTTGTGTTACAGCTCCCATTTGACCCCTAGCCCAGCAATTTCAGTATGCTGTAGGTGCAGCTGTAAATTTTTTTTTTAATTGAGGGTGCAATGTTTGCCTGGGACATTTATTTATTATTCAGGTCTGCCCTGTGTTAGCTTAAAATAATGGTGGCTGTAGACACAGGTAAACCCATGCATCTCAGTGGCTTAATCCAGACCCAGTCTAGTTAACTCAGGGGATATGGGTATTCCATACCACGTAATCACTCAGGGACCCAGGCCCCTTTCATGCTATGGCCCTGCCATCTCTTGAACATGAGAGTCCTCTGGTAGGTCTGTGCCTCCCACCAGCTGTTGGAGAGAGAGAACAGGAAGGGGATTGTGTGGGAGAAGTCTATGGGCCAAGTCTGAAAGCAGCTCACATGACTCCACCACTTTCCCTGGATAGACCCTAGTCTCCTGACACTGCCTAACTGCAAAGGATGCTGGGACATGAAGTTCAGCTGTATGCCCAGGAGGAAAACAAATTAGATGGTTATAAGCACCTGTTAGTTTATTCCAGTTTAAAACTGTACATTGTGATAACATCTGGTGTGAATCGATATCCCCAACACAGAATTCAGACAATGATTTTTTTCAAGTTGCCTTGGTATGGTGGTGTGGGTGGGTGACCCAGTTCTGATCCCCAGACACATCTGTGTGAGGCATGGTTGGGCAAGCAGACAGAAGCACACAACATCCATTTTCTGAATCTGGATAGTGGAAGCAGAGGATTTAGGGATAGTGAAGGGGGCTTCTGAGATGACAGAGTCATTGAGGTTCCTGCAGAAATCCAGTCCTATTAAGTGGTTCTAGGGATGTTCCTGGAAGGTCAGTCTGTGATCTCTCCCATCCTTCCTTGACTTTGATTATTCTTTGAGACTCTTCATATTCCTTAATAAGTCTTTACTGCTTTAAAGAGAATCTAGTTTTCTGCCATTATGAATTTTTCTTCTTTTTATAGTCACTCTGCGATACATGGAAGTTCCCTGGCTAGGGGTTGAATTAGAGCTGCAGCTGCTGGCCTATACCAGCCAGGCTGCCAGGTCTGAGCCAAGTCTGCAACCTACACCACAGCTCCAGATCCTTAACCCGCTGAGTGAGGCCAGGGATTGAACCTGCATCCTCATGGATACTAGTTGAGTTCATAACCTTCTGAGCCACAATGGAAACTCCAAATGTTTTTTACCCAGTTATTTTTGGAGGGGAATAAAGCAACAAAACTTTAAAATTTGAAACATAAAGGCTCTGACTATCAAAGATGTTTTATTTGAATATTTTCATTGATTAATTTACTAATATTTAATGAGCATGAGCTTTCATCCAATATTTTGTCTTTTTTTTTTTTTTTTTTTGCTATTTCTTTGGGCCGCTCCCGCAGCATATGGAGTTTCCCAGGCTAGGGGTCTAATCGGAGCTGCAGACCCCGGCCTACGCCAGAGCCACAGCAACAGGGGATCCGAGCCGCGTCTGCAACCTACACCACAGCTCATGGCAACGCTGGATCGTTAACCCACTGAACAAGGGCAGGGACCGAACCCTCGACCTCATGGTTCCTAGTCGGATTCGTTAACCACTGCGCCACGACGGGAACTCCCTCATCCAATATTTTGATATGTCTTTTTTTTTTTGAAAACCAGCAGACTTGACAAATTTAAGAAAATGCATAAAGGACTTTATGAGGAACATATACTCAATAATTGATTTATTCTCCCAAAAACATGTATCAGATGCCCCAGTATTTCCCAGCCCTGGGCTAAGGGGTGGGCTGCAGAGGTGAATAAGATTCAGGGAAAATGGGAAGGTGTTCCCTTTCCTGGCCTGAAATTGCCAACTATGGGGGATTTCATCTACTCGAACTTTCATCAGATAGTAATAATAACAGCTCACTACAGGCTGGTCTTAACAGGCATTCTTGCAAGACCTTGATTGTCTTGAATCTCTTAACATCTTTATAAAGTAAGTGTTATTTTAACTTTCCTTCAACCAAGTGATTAAGACAGGCGCAGAGAATTTAGATAACTTCCTTAATGCCTGACAGCTGGCAAGGGAAAGAATTGGGATTGAAATTCAGGCAGTTCCAGTACCAGAGTCATGATCCTGACTATTATGGAGGACTGCCCCTCTGTCCTGATATCCATGGGTGTTCAGAATTACTTGTCCATCAATATCACCAGTTAAGTGTTTTAAAACATCATGAGTTGCATGGGTGAACCTTGAAAACATAACGTTATGTGAAAGAAGGCAGACACAAAGGGCCACATACTATAGGATTCCTTTGATATGAAATGTCCAGAATATGCAAATTATTAAAATCAGTCATTATCTCATAACTATTCCAGGAGGGGATTTCCATGTTATTGGGTCAATGATATTATCAAGACATAAGAATATTTCACCTTTTTTCGTTTTGTTTTGTTTGCTTTTTTTTTTAGGGCTGCACCTGCAGCATATAGAGGTTCCCAGGCTAGGGGTCGGATTGGAGCTACAGCTGCCGGCCTACACCACAGCCACAGCAACTCAGGATCCAAGCTGCATCTGCGACCTACACCACAGCTCACGGCATCATCAAAACCTTAACCCACTGAGCGAGGCCAGGGATCGAACCCACAACCTCATGGTTCCTAGTCAGATTCATTTCCACTGTGCCACAATAGGAATTCTAAGAATATTTCATCTTTTTAGCTCCTGAGTCTTAGATTTGTTGCCTCATGGTCTCAACGTGGGTGCTGCCACTCCAGGCAGTGCTTTCTCCCAAGATAATACCCCAAAACAGGAAGAAGGAGGATGAGAGAAAAGATCACAGAGTGCATTTCTGTTTTTATTAGAGAAAAAAAAATTCTCAGAAGCACCAAGATGCTTCTTAGCATCTCATTGGCCAGAATTGAGCCACTTGCTCCCCTCTGCCTTCAAGGAAGGATAGAAAAATGAGTAGCTGTGATTTTTCAGCCAATATTGTGAGATGTGGGCTCAGCCTATAAGGAATGGTGTTGGCCACAGCACTTCAGGTAGAAAAAGTGAAGAAAACTTCCAGATTAGACCTGCCCATCTGACATTTTTGGCAGTTTTCACTTTACGATTTGGTTCCAGATCTTCTCAATCTAAGTAGGAAGGCAGAGAAAAAGGATAGAGGAATAAAAATTCCTTGTTATTTAAAATAATTACAACTTGGGTTTAGTGGTGCAGGCCTTGTCAGTGACTTTATGGGAGCCATGGAGAAGAGTAGCCATCTCTGAGCCCATTGCTGGATAGAGATAGGCTCACATGGAATTCTGTAAATGTTGCTGGAGGTATAGCAGGGGAAAGGGACTCGCACAATCTTCTATGGGAAAGACGGAATATAGGAGGAGGGCCTCTGGAAGAATTTTCAGGGTTGGTTGGCTAGATTCTGCCTGCTGGAGATGGCAAAAAGAGAGCTCCAGGTATAGGCAGGAGTGAGAAAAAGCCTGGAGGTGAGGAAAGGGTTTATCTCCTTTACTGAATGTTGACAAGTCCACTTCAGATGGAGTCAGAGGGCGAACTTAAAGGTGGGGCAGGAAATGCAGGCTGGGGCCATATTGCAAAGGTCTTGGAATCCAGTCACAGAAGTGGTTATGTGATATGCTAGGGAATAGAGAATATGAGGGTGACAGGGTAAGGGGCCCGGGTTTCCATGACTCTGGCTGTTGAACTTTGCTTGTGGCCATTGCCTGGGAAACACATTTTCACTCTGTGTCTGTGTCCGTGTGTGTATGTGTAGGTGTTAGGAGGGTGTGTGTGCATGTGTATATGTTGTGTTTGTGCACGTGTGCTTTTATGTAAGTGTATATGTGCATGTGTGTGTGTGTGACTTTGACCTTGACATTGAGATCACTCACTACCATTTTTTGAAACTTACCTCCTGGCTGAACTAGAGTCCACAGTCATAGCAGATGCATCAATCACATGCATTAGCTGAGATTCATTGGAATATAATAGATTTAAGTCCCAGGATCTTCTTTTAACCTTCATGCTGTGATTATAGGGAAAAATGAACTTTCAGAATATGAGTTTTCATTAGTGGCTGTTTGAACGAAGACATGGTCATTTTAAAGTTCCCCAAACTAATCAAAGTTTACTTGTCACCCTTAGACCTCATTGGAGTCTTTCCTCTATTTTAGAGGTCAAAGTTACCATCCCCATCAATTCACATAATGCAAGTTCTAACATATCACAACCAAATAAGTGCCAAATGGAGAAGAAAGTTAACCCACATGGCCTCCCCTTCAACAGATTTACATTTTAGGAGGACCTGCATTTTGCGGAATTCTATTCTTTTCAAGGAAGATAAATAAATATATAATTCAATGCTTCCATCATTGTAAATCTTGTCCTTGTTATCCAGCAACAATGTAGAATACAGATCTTGTGTTTTGTTTTGGCAAATAAGAGCCAAACTTTGTTCACCCAGTTTTTGCTTTTTGTTTTTCTTTTCAGCAGTTGAGTGCCCTGTTTTTTATACAGGTTGCCCAGGCATTTGGCTGGAATCTGCTAGACCTTGACATCTATATAGGGTAGTTTGAAACTTCTTTTCTTCTCTGTGGACATCTAAAGCTTTCTCCCAGTGTTATGAGAACTCCTGAAGTTTGTGATCCTATAGTCACATCTCCTTTTGGCTCTTATTTTCAAGCTTCTCTCTCATTTGCAGCCTGTAAAATGCAGGTTATAACGCAGCCCCTTCCTTCATTTTCATGTCAGTCTGCTTACATAAAGTGTGAAGATTCTAGTGAGTTTCGCTATGAGTGAAGGAGGCAACAAGAGATTTACATTATGGAAATGCTGACACCTACAAATTGAGTGTGAGGTATCTCTATTCATAAACCTATACTTTAAACATCCTCTGGCCCTCAACCAGAATCCTCTGTCCCATCTATCTATGGCACTCTTCTCTCTTGGCCAAAGCCCCTAAGCTTGAATGTGCAGGGCATGAGGGCATCAGCAGAAAGGTTGGGTAGGGGCTGAAATTCACCCTGTGCTCTGCTCACCAATGTCCTCACATGGGGCTGGCTCTCATTCTACTCCCCCCAGCCTGTTGTGCTCAATTCCCACTTTAAATCTTAGAAGCAATGCCACATTCCTCATTTTCTCACAAGGAACAGTCAAACATGCTTTTTGTTTTGCTTTGGTTTGTCTGTCGCCTTTGTGTTAATACCTACATTCCCAAAATATTCAGCCTGAACACTTAGCCAAGTACCTTCTAAAGCAAAGGGCATTGAGAATAAGGAGTGATAAGGAACACAGGTTTCCAAGACTTAAAGTAAACTGTGGAAAACATCAACATAAACCTTTTGCCTAGCTGCTCTTTTTAATGATGATCTTACAGCATTTAGCAGTGAGGCAGGGCCTAATTCTGCCTACCTCGACCAACTTTACATTTCTTAATTCCTAGCAATAAATGATTTAAGATTCTTAGATACTAAAATGAATGTTCTATCAAAAGAAACATCCGTTCTGCAGGAATATTTTTCATGTCTGATCTGTAGGATGTCATCTAGTTTCAGCAGAAGTCCTTTAGTTGTGTCATTAATTCCATATCTTGCTATCAAACACTATCCTTTCTCTATAGCTATAACCCACCTTCTATTTTCTCCAGAGTTGCCCTTTAAAACTTTCTTAGAAACTCAGACTTTATCTTCATTTTACAGTGATTGCTATCTTGTTTCAAAAAAAAAAAGTCAGGAGGAAAAGCAAATGACCATGCTGATGGAATCTCACACAAAGAGATTAATTGCCACTGCTCTCGAATGCTGGGGCGGAATGATGAGCAATCCACAGAATGCAAAGGAAAGCAGAGCGAGCGGTGTTTGCAGTGTGCACATCCTGGGCATTTGTAAATATCCTCATGCTGGAGTGGTAAATTGGGAACAGCCATCTGGATGTTTGGCTAAATTTTTCACTTTTTTTAGATGGATTTTTAAGACTGCTATAGACTAGGGAACAGATTTGTGGTTGCCAAGGAAGAGGTGGGGGAATGAAGGATCAGGAGTTTGGGGTTAGTGAATGCAAACAAGTATAAAGAGGATAGATAAATACAAGGTCTTGTTGTAGAGAACAGGGAGCTATAATCAATATCCTGGATTTCCCGTCGCGGCACATTGGAAACAATCCAACCAGGAGCCACGAGGTTGCAGGTTCAATCCCTGGCCTCGCTCAGTGGATTAAGGATCCGGTGTTGCCATGAGCTGTGGTGTAGGTCGCAGATGCAGCTTGGATCTGGCATTGCTGTGGCTGTGGCTGTGGCGTAGGCCGGCAGCTATAGCTCCAATTAGACCCCTAGCCTGGGAACCTCCAAATGCTGCAGGTGCGGCCCTAAAAAGGAAAAAAAGAAAGAAAGAAAGAAAGAAAATGTCCTGTGATCAACCATAATGGAAAAGAATATAAAAGAGAATATACATATATACAAAAATCACTTTGTGGTAGAGCAGAAATTAACACAACATTGTCAATCAGTTATGCTTAAATAAAGTTAAAAAAAAAAAAACCTTGCTATGTAGGAAATTTCAGCTTTGCTCTCTTCTTCTTCCTTTTTTTTTTTCCGTCTTTTGTCCTTTTAGGGCTGCACCTGCGGCATATGTAAGTTCCCAGGCTAGGGATCTAATCGGAGCTACAGCTGCCAGCCTACACCACAGCCACAGCCACGCCAGATCTGAGTCACATCTGTGACTTACACCACAGTTCATGGCAATACCGGATCCTTAACCCACCGAGTGAGGCCAGGGATTGAACCCAAAACCTCATGGTTCCTAGTTGGATTCATTTCCACTGCGCCACGATGGAAATTCCCTCTTCTTCTTTTTTTTAAATGGCTGCACTGGCAGCGTATGGAAATTCCTGGGCCAGGAATTGAACCTGTGCCTCTACAACAATCTGAGCCACTGCAGTCAGATTCTTAACCCACTGCACCACAGCAGGAACCCCTCTTTTGGTTTTTAGCAGCAGCAAGCCATGAAACAATAAATTCAACAATATCTTAAAATTTGCACAGTACCAGAGAACAAAATCCACAGTGTGCTGTGAATCAGTACCTGTTAAGTGGTGTAATTATATGTAGCTAGCACAAGTACCCAGGCAGAAATATTGTCATGTCTTAAAGTGTGAATTCAGAGAATGTAACAGCTGAAATACATTCCAGTTTCTTTAATTTAATGTTGGTATTCCACTATTAAAAAAAATTGGGTTGTTAGGTCAAAATGGAATCCATCAAGCCTTGATGGGGCTGATTCCTCAAGAAACCAGCTGATTATGGGATGGAATGATGGTAAGCGGAGTCCAGTGTCTGGAATTGGCGTGAAACTCTTCCTGTTCAGTGTCTGGTTCATGCTCGTATAATCCTGAATTTATAACCACACACCAGTACAGGAGCAGCCACGAACAGGAGCCTGAGGCCCCTAGCGGCCTCCCCCACTTTCTTCTCCATCATGGCGTGAGGATGCAAGCCTCCCTCTGCACCAGTGAGAGAAGATGATGGCAATGAAAGTGCCTCTCTGTTTGCCCAGATAAGTGATGAGCACAGAGCACGACGGCCAGTTGTCAAGCAGAGGGGCATGGTGTCTGCACCCAGTGTTGCAGCCCGATCTGAGAACTCTGAGCTCCCAGGACCAGGTGGAAGCAGAGCAGCACAAAGGTGATGCCCAGAGATGCCCCCCAGCTTCTACCCACAGACACAGCTGCCAATAACCTGCAGCCGTGGCAGAGAGCACTGAGCCCAGCCTCACATTTATCCCGTGGAACACTGTAATACCTCTCTCTTCAAAAATTATTATCATGGGCATTCCTATTGTGGCTCAGGGGGCTAGGAACCCAACGTGGTCTCCGTGAGGATGCGGGTTCTACCCCTGGCCTCACTCAGTGGATTAAAAAACCAAAATTATATATATATATATATATATATATATAATTTTGGTGTTCTTTTGTGGCTCAGCAGCTTAAGGATCCGGCATTGTCACTGCTGTGGCTCTGTTTATAGCTGTAGCCTGGGTTCGATACCTGCGCCAGGAACTTCTGCATGCAGTAGGTGTGGCCAAAAAAAAAAAAAAGAGAGAATCATTATCTTTAAAATCTACTTCAATTAGAGAAGGCACTATACCTTCCTCTTTGATGCTATTTCAAAATAAATAAAACATTGACCGCACTAGCTTTCACAGATGCTTCAAAAATGGACTGTTGAGGGGTGCCATCTCTTTCGTGTGCTTTGCAATTATTGTTCCCCAGCTCTAAAGAAAAAATCACCAGAACACACAACAGCTTCTACCCATGAAAGGTTGGATGTAATTATTGAAAAGTGAAAACATTTTCTTCTGGAATTCTATGGATCTCAATTTCTACAAACAGTGCTTCTCTAAACAAATGTTAGCAATTAACATCTCATTTTCTAAAGTAGACTATTGGTTCTAGGGTCAAATACTTTCTAATGAAATGTTTATTGCATCCGCTAAGGCTGAAATAAATATTTGCCATTGACAGGCATATACAAGAGGATGTTTCCATTTCCCTTCAAGGATATTAAATGTCCCCTCCAAGGATGGCACAGACACCTCCTCCTCCCCAGTGCCACATACCTTGGTCTTACCGCTTATCTCATCACCCAGCTGCTGGATGACTTTGAAATGAAAGGTCAGAGTTCTCACTGTGGCTTATCAAGTTAAGAACCTGACTAGTATCCATGAGGACGTAGGTTCCATCCCTGGCCTTGCTTAGTGGGTTAAGGATCCGGCGTTGCTGTGAGCTGTGGTGTAGGTTGCAGACGTGGCACGGTTCTGTGTTGCTGTGGCTGTGGTGTAGGCTGGCAGCTGCAGCTCTGATTAGACCCCTAGCCTGGGAACCTCCATATGCTGAAGGTGTGCATCCCCCCTCCCCCCCAAAAAAGGAAAAAAAAAAAGAAATGAAAAGTCAAGTCTGATCTATCCCATTTACTCTCAAGATACCCAGGAAAACATTTATGACCTATACATTTCTAAGAGCTCCCAAGTGACCTGCTTGTATATGCAAAATTAATGTATAGATTTTACCCAAGCATTATCTTCTTACAAGTTCCATTGCCACCAACCACCACGACACGAGTTAATATTTTTGCTGAATTAAGCCATGAGAATTCTCCCTGCAGCTCTCTGTGACTTCATCACAATTTCACTTAACTTCTCTCAATTCTCTCCTCCGCCTCCACTGATTATTTTTAATTCTTTTCCCATATCAAGTGCATTGCCGGCAATACTATTAGGACTGGAAAACAGGGCACAGAAATAATCAAAACCTGTAATTAGAGGGAAGAAGAATACCTGCTTTGTATTTAAAAATCTTATCATTTGACAGGAACAAGCACCTAGTCACACGCTAAGTCAATAATAATGACATTATTTTCAAGAAAACAATAGGAAAGTAGATGCTGGATTTCTCTCTGGGTTAGAGTGAATTCATGACAGATATGATACAGGCCATTTTTTCAAGCCTCTTAATTTGTCACTGCTCCTGGTGGCAAATGATGTATTAGACCAAGTAATGTAAAAGGTAATGAAGTCAATTGTCTCCTTATGAAATATTAGTATCCATTAGATCTGATAACTCTGAGTCTAAATGTGAAATCTCTCCTTTATGAATAATCTCACCTGGTATTGAGGATGATATGTTCATGCCGAGGAGAATCACAAACTCCTAATTAAAGGAGCCGCAGAGGATGGTTAAAACCAGATTTAGGGTAGTGGTTCCATCAAGGTGGAAAGAAAGAATAAAATTGGAGAAGGGCACCAGGAGGCTTCAACAGTATTCATATTTTTAAATTAAAATCTGCCCTGTGCACTTGGACATTGGTTTTATTATTTTATTTTATTTTTTTTGGCCATGCCCAAAGCATATGGAAGTTCCCAGGCCAGGGACTGAGCCTGTGCCACAACAGTGACCCAAGCTACTGTAGTGACAATGCCAGATCCTGAAAACTTCCATTCTTTTTTTTTTTTTTTTTTTGCTTTTTAGGGCCCACTCATGGCATACGGAGTTCCCAGGTTAGGCGTCAAAGTGGAGCTGCAGCTGCTGACCTACACTGCAGCCATAGCTTGGCAGGATCCGAGTCTTATCTGTGACCTACAACACAGTTCACAGCAATGCCAGATCCTTAACCCACTGAGCAGTGCCAAGGATCAAACTTGCATCCTCATGCATACTAGTCAGATTTGTTACCACTAGGACACAATGGGAACTCCCCAAACTCCTAGTCTTTATTCGTGTAACATTGCTATGTGGGGATTCTTTCTGGATCAGGACAACAGTGGGGAACAAGTACACCCCCTTTCCAAAGTGAGGTGCTGACCACTATGTATAAAGTATATTTGAGAATATAAATGTATTGAAGTTGAAGAGTCCTGAAAATTGGGCATAAGAGAGGGAATCTCTTTGGAGAGAGCTGTCTGGGTGTTGAAGTTGGCTATGAAGGGCAAGAAGATCTCATTGCTCTCCTCAAGTTTGTTTAACTTGGGAATGAAGTGAGTAAAATATTTGGTGGAGGGTTGTGGAATGGTGGAAAAGTTCTGGATTTTGATCTGGAACAGACCAAAAGTAAGAAGACAGCCTGGGCATTCAGATATGTGTGAGGGTGGAGTTCATGGCTTCTAGAATGTGACTCTAGAAGGAACCACACAAACATAAATTTACTGAGATCTCCCAAACACCTTAAGGAGAGCACTGGACATCCCAGAGACTGGAGAAAGAAAAAGCATTTCTTTTCAGTGCCAAGGACTACATGACCACAAGTACAATTTGAATTGCACTGTCCCTGTAATTTTACTTTTAAATGCAATGACATTTACCTACTAGCCTGTAAATTCCCTGTAAGTAGGTGATATCTCTGTTTCCATTGTTTTATTCCTAGTTGTTTGCACATTTCTTGGATGGACAGACAAAGGAAGTCAGTGATGTTGTTACCAAACTCAGGTTTGACTGCTCGTCGTTCAAGAATTTAAGACTGAGAAACAAGTGTTGAGTAAAAGGAAAGATAGTTTTATTGAGGAAGATGACAATCCCGGGGAGAAGGTAGACTCATGTCCCAAAGAACTGTCTCCCCACTCCTCAGTTTTTGTTCAGAGATAATATAGGAAGAGAAGAAGGGGCTACATGCTGGGGAGTGGGTTGTGGGGTGCATGATCAGCTCATGGACATTCTTCAGATTGGTTGGTGGCAAGGTAACCAGGAGTTAATATTATCAACTTCCTGGTTCCACCTGGTCTGGGGTCTACAGGCTTGTGGGCAATTACAGTTAACAGTATACAATTAACTTTTTCCACCTTGTGGGGATTTTAGTATCTGGAAAGTAGCTCAAAGGATATACCTCAGAATATTATCTATAGCCCTTAAGGAGGAACTAAATATTCTTGACTTTAATAGCTAAACTATGACTCTTTTGTCCTGTTTGACTGCTTTCCTTTGCTTCTGTATTTTTTTTTTTACTTCTGTCATATGGAAGTTCCCAGGCTAGGGGTTGGATCGAAGCGGCAACTGCCAGCCTACACACTGCATTCCAGAAATGCCAGATCCTTAACCCACTCAGCAAGGCCAGGAATCGAACCCACGTCCTTGTGGATACTATGTCAGGTTCTTAACCTGATGGACCAGAACAGGAACTCCTAAATTTATTCTTTGATTAAGGTTTTTTCTACGGATAAGAGGTAGGCAGAGGACACTGGCGTGTATGGGGGCAGGGGGTCTGTCCTGGGAAGACCCTATAAGTTCCCGCCAGGGTCATCCAGTGGAGCTAGAACAACAGAAGGCCTATCAAGTGGGAGACATCTTTTGGGGAGGGGGGATGTCAGACACTGATGCAAACCTGACCTGAGGAAGAGGACAAAAGGAAGAAACAGCCCCAGATACCTTCTTCCTCCACCTCCCAATCTATCATCAATGCCTTCCATAGGCTAAATCGAGTCTTTACTGAGATATAATTCACATACCGCAAAACTCACCCTTTTAAATTATACAGTTTAATTCAGTGTTTATTCATATATTCACAGAGTTGAACAGCCATCATGAAAACTTGATTTTAGAACATTTTTGTCACCCTCAAAAGAAACCGTGTATCCATCAGCAGTCATGCCCCCCACCCAACCCTGGACAACTGTGCATCTTACTTTGTATCTCTATGGATTTGACTATTCTGGATATTTTACATAAATGGAAATTCACAGTGTGGTCTTTTGTGTCTGGCTTATTTCCCTTAGCATCCCATTTTCAAGGTCCAGCCACACTGGAGCCCGTGTCAGTGCTTCATTCCTTTTAATGGCTGAATGCTATTCTCTGGTGTTAAGAGACCACATTTTGTTTCTCCATTTTTTTATAGCCACACCCACAGCATATGGAATTTCCTAGGCCAGGGACTGAATCTGAGCCACAGCTGCAACCTATGCTGCAGCTATGGCAACGCCAGAACCTGAACACACTGCATCAGGGCTGGGGATCAAACCCACACCTCCACAGGGACCTGAGCCGCTGCAGTCAGACTCATAACCCACTGCAGTCAGACTTGTAACCCACTGCACCACAGCAGGAGCTCCTATCCGTTCTTTCGTTCATGTACTTTTGGATTTTTTTCCATCCACATGATATTTTTTAACTTTCTGTTTGTCTATAATTCATTTTAACAACATGGAGGGAGATGAAGATGATAGAAATCAAATTTTTAATAAAATACCTTAAAATACATTTTAATAGCATATCAGTGTTAACACTGGAAGAGATTTTAAATGTTTTTTAGGGTGTATATTTTGCATTTCCAAGTATATCATGTTTCATGTATATCACTTTTTATATATGAGAATAACATGAGAGATAAAATAATGAGTTATGAGGGGATAGTTGTCTGAAACATGTCATTTAGCATAAGATAAATACCTAAATTTGAATCAACTGAATTCTTGGAACCAAGAGATTAAGTCTCCTGGAAGAAATCGGTAATTTAGCTATGAAAAATCCTAATTAAAGGAAAATAATAATTCTTTGAATTTTTGCCTTAATGAATCATCTGGATAATTAAAGGAAAATAGTAATTCTCCGAGTTTTTGCCTTAATGAATCATCTCACTTAACAATGTAATCTCTATCTTATAGAGCCAAAGTGAAAGATTTTTTTTTTTTTTTACCAAAAATGATATTATAAACTATTTGAAATATCCCAAGTTTGGGCTTGATACTGTTTATATTGGTGATCTTTTCTATTTCAGGTTAACAACAGTTGGTTGAAAAATTCTTATTCTTTTTTTTCCTTAAGAGACAAAGGTCAAGGCCCAAGTATTCAAATGTGATACCTCTTTTCCTAAAAATAAATGGTCCTTTGGGTGTTCACTGTTATATTCATGCTGCTTTCTTGGCCCTGGAGTCAGACAGTCATTACCAGGCTAGAAATGGTTAGGGGGATTGTTTTTAACAAAGAAACAGCTGAAACAGGTACCCATTCACTCACCATCAGAGGTCACCAGGGCATCATTATCAGTGACCCTCTTCATCTTTTTCTCTAAATATTTCCTCAAGTATGGGCTTGCGGTGGGGACTCTCCTGTCACTCCGAATAATGAAATCCTGAGAGATGCCAGGTATGTCATTATTTTGTCAAATTCCAAGAATAGTCTATTTTAAAGAGTATCAACCACTCTCAAAATAGCTCCACAGGGTTGTTTTTCAGCCAACATGTGGGCCTTTTCTCATTATTCACCAGCTGGACACACGAGCAGCTCATGGCCCCAGGAAGGTGTCAAACTTATTCACTCTGGAAATCTCTTTTGCCCACCTTTTATAAAAAGGAGAGTGACTCACAGCCCACAGAAATTCTAGGCAAGAACTCCAGGCTGCCCCAACAATGAAGGCAAGCACATACTCGACACACAGTGGATCCATCCTGCCTCTCACCCTCCAGTCGTTTTCACACCATCAACATGGCTACCACAGAGCCATGGTCTTCAGCTCCAAAACGATGCAATTTAGGGAAACGGTGGAGTGCTAACTCAGCCCAGTTATCCAGGAAGCTTTTTCCGAACTGCAAAAGAGAGGAGGAAGTTAAAACATGAAGGATGATGTATAACAAAACAAAAGAAGCAGCTGTAAGCCTCCTGAGCCGGGGATTCCATAAGACTTTCCCGTTCGATCTGCTTCCTTAAATACCAGAAAATCTACTTCATGGGGGAAAAAAATGTATTTGCTTCAAATCAATCCATGCTCCTATATAATTCCTGGTCCTTTCAATTTTGATTATGAATGCAAAATTGGATTTGTTTTCCATACTATTCATAGTTGCTCCCTAAATTCAGATAAATGATTTTTAAACAAGAGATGATTCTAGAGGCATGTAACACCATGTAAATGGGCATTCTTGCTCATAAAAATATCTGTAGCAAAGGGAGTTCCCCTGTTGCTCAGTGGGTCAGGGATCCAGGGTTGTCGCTGCTGTGGCACGGGTTCAATCTCTGGCTCAGGAACTTCCACATGCCACCAGTGGGACCAAAAATAATCTGTAACTAGGTAACTGAATTGCTCATCTGCCAACTACATGTGATGCAGACCTATTTATGCCTTTCGTCTCAACTAATTATTTATAGTGTTCTCCTTTCATGCTCAGAAATGTTCGAGTATAGAGAATAAGTTACTTCACCATCCTAATTATAAGCTTCTTTCAAGGCCTTTGCTTTCTTGGTGTTTTAATAGTTCCTCTGATTTAAGGTGCTTTTCAGAATCCCATTGGCTGAGGAGACTAAGTGGGGCATCCTCTGACCCTGTACATGTAGCTTTGTACTTTGTGGGTGGAAGGAAGCAGGATGAAGCCTGGGATTCTGGTGCAGCTGTGGGCAGCATCATTTAGGTGTGAGGCTCTCACTTGGGATTGAACACTGGGATGCTTCAGGATGATCAGGCTACAAGTGATGTGCAGTTATAATGTAAGAGACAATGTTCACCAATAGAACCTAAAACCCCAAAAACTATAAAAATAAAACTAAGATTTTTAGTCTCTGAATCTTAGCCATTTGTGGAGTTCCCATTGTGGCTCAGCAGGTTAAGGTCCCAGTGTTGTGTCTGTGAGGATGCAGGTTTGATTCTTGGCCTCGTTCAGTGAATTAAGGACCTAGTGTCTCTGCAAGCTGTGACACAGGTTGCAGATATGGCTCAGACTCAGCATTGCTCTGGCTATAGTGTTGGCCCCAGCTGCAGCTCTGATTTGACCCCTAGCCTGGGAACTTCCATATGCCACAGGAAGTAAAAAGGTGCGGCAGTAAAAAGGGAAAAAAAAAGAAAAGAAAAGAAAAACAAAAAACTTGGCCATTTGCTCCACAAACACAGTAGTTAATAGCTTTGAGGATTCTGTGTTTATGCTACCCTGTCTGCTTTGCCACAGGGAGAAAGAAGCTTCCTGTTCATTACAGTTGAAGCCCATTTCAAAGCAGTCATGCTGCCATCTGAAAGGCCAGTTCCTTCTACTTTGATTAGTCCTTGGAGAGAACAAACTTCTTCAGAGACCCCAGAAGAAACTTGGGTCCACTGACCCTGTTTCTAAGCTCAGGTTTAGCTGCTTGACGCTTGAAAGGAAATACTCCAGAGACAAATGTTGGTAGGAAAGCGAAGATTGCTTTATTCAAGAGTCTGGCAACCTAGGGAGAAGGCAGACTCCTGTCCAAAAGGCAACTACTTACTGACAATCAAGGGGCAAGAGCTTTGAAAGAGGAGTTTTGCAGGTGTATAGGCAGAGGGAGGGGGCTATGTGCAGAACAGCACAGCAGGCTCTGACAGTCATCTTGAAGTTGGTCACACAGTGATCAGCATCACCTTGATTGCTTTAAGTGCAGTTCATCTTCAGTTCCAAGGTTCATTTGTTCCCATTTCTGTAAGGCCAGTTCTGAAAATTGTGGCCTCTTATGTCATGGCTACAATCTGGTCATCACGTAGTTAACTTCTTCCCCTTGGTGGGGGTTTCAGTATTTACAAGACAGCTTACAGGCAATGGCTCAGGGTAATACCTATAACCCTTGTGGAGGAACTAAATGTCCTTGGCTTTGTTCAGTAGCCAAACTATGTCATTTTGTCTTGTTTGTCTATTTTCCTTTGCTTTTGCGTTTTTATAATTTTTCTGATTCAATTTATTATTTGTTTAAAGTTTTTCTATAGAGAAGAGACAGGCAGAGGACTTGCCAGGGGGCAGGGGGGGTCCTGTGCCAGATAGGCCTCGTACGTTCCTGCTCAATCGTAGCCTGACTGTCCATTCTGAGGGTCTGGGAGTGTCTTGTGGTTGGCACCACCACCTGGTCAGGTAGCATCAGTCTGACTTCCTTAAAGGCCTCTGAGAATCATGACCTAGGGTTCTAGCTGGCTAGTCTCTCTTGGCACCATAAATGGCCATTATAGTGCTTCTTCTTACACTCTGTACATACTTATTTATGTATTATGTGTTGAGTTGTTTAAGCTCTGTCTCTCTAGGGTGGAAGGCTGGGGTTACTTTGTCCATTCTTATTTCTTTTATTTTCACTTTTTTGGGGGCATCATTTGTCATCAAATCATCCAGTGCTAGGCACAGAGTAGGTGCCCATCAAAGTAGGTGGTCACAGATTTTACTTTCCATTATTCATATTTCTTTGCAAATGACTTTTCCACTGAAGAGTCATCAAAAAATCAGCTCCCATCAAAAGGGGGTCTGTTTCTTCACATCTTGCATCTGGATTTTGCCTTGAGGAGTGCTCTGGATGATGGTAAACTAGTAAATACTGCTCAGAGAATTAAAAAAAACACATGCCCATGGAAGCTTCCCTTCTCTTGCTCTGGAAATCCTTGGCCGCCCCCTCCAAACAAGCCAGGGTGAGTATGTGGCTGAGAACAGTACATGGCCTGTGACCTCCATTGCTTTTCTGAGAGCCAGGACCAGCTGCCAGACACAGAGTGAGGTCACTGGACCCTGGTGACTGTAAACACAGGCTAAGCCCCTGTTGCTGAAGCCAGACCACATCTCCAACCTGGAGAATCATAGGTGAACAACTAATTCTATTTAAAGCTAACATTGGTTGCTCATAGTTTGTTATGCAGGAAAAGCTAATTGGCATACCCAATAAATATTTATGAAACAGATGAATGAGTAATGGCCTCAGAACTTACCAAAAAATGAGACATCTGTGAGTATATATTTATTCATTTTTTTTTTTTTGTATACCTCAAGCAATGTGGATATTATACATATTTATTCCCTTCTGGCATGCATGAAGGAATTTCAAGATTCCTATTTGTATTAGTCAGAGGAATAGTCTCAGTAGGAGATATGTAGACATATGGAGATTTATTATGAGAAATTGGCTCACATGATGATGGAGCCTGAGAAGCCCCATGATCTGCAAGGTTAGGGTTAGGGTGAGAGTTAGGGCCAGGTTTAGGTCTGCAGGCTGGACACAAGGAAGTCAGGGTGATGCCAGTCCTGATCTGATGACCTGAGAACCAGAAGAATCGACAATGTAAGTCCTCGTCCAAGGGCAGGGGAAAATGACGTCCTAGATGAACCAGGCAGACAGGAGGGGAAAGGGTCCTCCCTTCCTTCACACTTTGCTTCATTGAAGCCATCACATTGGTTGATGCTCACCCACACTGGGGAGGGCCATCTGCAGAGCCACTAATTCTAATGCTAATCTCACCCTCAGAGACACACAAAGGAACAATGTTTAATCTGGGCACCTGAAGCCCTGTCACGTTGACACATAAAATTAACTCCTGCACCAATAAAATACTCATTTTATAGAGCTCCCTGGTGGCTTAGTGGGTTAAGGATCTGGTGTTGTCACTGCTGTGGTGTAGATTCTATCCCAAGGAGCTTCCACATGCTGTGGGCATGGCCAAAAGAATTAATAAAACTAGGAGTTCCCGTCGTGGCGCAGTGGTTAATGAATCCGACTAGGAACCATGAGGTTGCGAGTTCGGTCCCTGCGCTTGCTCAGTGGGTTGACGATCCGTCGTTGCCGTGAGCTGTGGTGTAGGTTGCAGACGCGGCTCGGATCCCACGTTGCTGTGGCTCTGGCGTAGGCCGGTGGCTACGGCTCCGATTCGACCCCTAGCCTGGGAACCTCCATATGCCGTGGGAGCGGCCCAAGAAATAGCAAAAAGACAAAAAAAAATTAATAAAACTAAATACTCATTTTACCGCTGTTCTTTCTGTAGCTATTGCCTTACTGAAAATAACTGGTATAGATATTTCCAGCTGGTATCTGAATATTGTCAACAGCAGGATCCAGAATTTATTTTTGTTTATTTATTTACTTACTTATTTGCTTTTTAGGGCTGCACCTGTGGCATATGGAGGTTCCCAGGCTAGGGGTCGAATCGGAGCTATCGTTGCTGGCCTACACTCTGGCCATAGCAACGCAGGATCCCAGCTGCATCTGCGACCTACACCACAGCTTATGACAATGCGGGATCCTTAACCCACTGAGTGAGGCCAGGGATCGAACCTCAACCTCATGGTTCCTATTCAGATTCATTTCTGCTGTGCCACAATGGGAACTCCAGGATCTAGAATTTAGAGGTGAAGACATTGAGAGGTTACAGAGGATGGGGAACGGGCCTGAGGTCATGGGGCCATCAGCAATCGCAGGTGTCAGATCCAAGGGCTGGAGTACCCATCCAGAGGACATCAGGGTTGAGGGCCAATGTGGCTTCCCCAAGTTCCATGGGAGGCAAAGTCAACATAGCTCACCCTTGAGCTTGAGTTAGGTCTACATCAGAAGGCCTTGAAGAATAAGAAGGGCAGGTGTGGTGGAAATGACAGTGCGGTGAGGGTAAGATGCTGAGGTTGCCTGTTCATCCTCCTAACTCCAAGATAAGCTTCTCTTCTCTACCTGCTTGTTCCTGTGATTCAGTCTGATGGAAAAATGATGCTCTTCGCTGCTGTGGTTGCTTCCCGTTAATTTATGTTCACCT
The DNA here is from genome assembly GCF_016906955.1 of Phacochoerus africanus. Taxonomy (NCBI): domain Eukaryota; kingdom Metazoa; phylum Chordata; class Mammalia; order Artiodactyla; family Suidae; genus Phacochoerus; species Phacochoerus africanus. Next base: position 27,422,571 of record NC_062558.1, on the reverse strand, counting down.
TCGCTCCAACTCATGACTCACATCGACTCACATTTTTTTTTTTTTTCCCTTAAATGCGCAGAAGGCGTGAATCACTGCGGAGCACCTCTATGATTTAGGGCATGTTGGTGGCAGAAATGCCAGAATGAGATGATGGTCATTTACTTACGAACCCAGTCAGAAATTCCGACACAAATCTGTTCAGGATGAATTCACATGGACTTGAATAACATTCACGTGGAGCAAATTTCAGGGCCTGTCCATTTGCAGTACACATGGAGTGTGATCCATAGATGTTATGGTTACAGTGTTACTCCTGCCCCAATGCTTAATTCCTGTCCTGTTCTATTTTTCAGTGTATAGTTAAATTGCAGATTTATAATTGTGATTGTGTTTCTGATCTGAAGCAAAGGGCCGAAACTTTTTTAATGACTGTGAAGCATGACTTTTTAAATGACCAAGTTGAATAAGACATAAACAACCGCAAAGAGGTGACAGACAACAAAGTAACTTTTTAACATGATTTCTGCCTCAGCCACTTGGAAAGGTCTTGGATCTCTTAAGTGACCTTGAAAGAATACTGTTTCTGCACTTTGGAATCAGAATAATAGTTATTATTATTCAATTAATAATAATTATTCAATAATAAGATTACTCCCCAATAATCTTATTATTCAACACTTAAAAAGTACCTTCTGGGAGTTCCCGTCGTGGCGCAGTGGTTAACGAATCCGACTAGGAACCATGAGGTTGCGGGTTCGATCCCTGCCCTTGCTCAGTGGGTTAACGATCCGGCGTTGCCGTGAGCTGTGGTGTAGGTTGCAGACGCGGCTCGGATCCCGCGTTGCTGTGGCTCTGGTGTAGGCTGGTGGCTATGGCTCCGATTCGACCCCTAGCCTGGGAACCTCCATATGCCGTGGGAGCGGCCCAAGAAATAGCAAAAAAAAAAAAAAAAAAAAGTAACTTCTGCTTCTAAGGAACAGATGTGCCTTTAGAATGGTCATATCTTATTGAGACAAAGAGCTCATTCCTTCTCATTGAATAAAATGAAAAAGTTGAACCTTGGGAAGAATATGGTCCAGTTTCAAAACAATTAAACTTCCTAACTGCAATATGCTTTTTCCTTGAGAGTAAAGTCAGTTTTGAACTTAATTTATGTTTATTAAATATATATTATTTTCTTATATATGTGTATATATACTATATATTATTTTATTATATAGGTATAATACATACGAGAATAATACACATTATTTGTATATTTGTACATTTGTATATTGTATACAATATATAAAATAAAATATATGCAAAATAAAATAATAAAATATATTATTTATATATAGTATATATGCTATATGTATAATATATAAAATTAAAATATATATTATTTTATTGTGTGTGTGTATACTTTTCTAAAGTCCCACCCCAAAAGATACTTTCCTACTTCTTCCTCTCTCTGACCTTAATTGTCAGAAAAGCCCTCGAATCCATTGACCTACCATGACATCACTGTTTATTGCCTCTTCAACAGCTGTTCTTTTCCTGCCGCCAGGACCCTGATTTGGTCAGATTACCGGGTTCCCAGCCCCAGGAGATGAATCAACTCTAGTCTAAGTCAGTGCTTCTTTGTGATTGGTCTAGACTTGCACATGTGACCCGCTTATGGCCCATGAGAGAGGAGGGGAAGTCATCTTGGGGTACTGGGAAATATTTTTCTCCTTATGAAACAAAAAATATTCACACAAGGTAAAGACCTTTCTGCCACCCTCCTATCCCTTCCTGCTGTGTATACGGTTTTGGAGGACAGGACCCCTGGATGGGAGGCAGCCACCTTGGGATCATGAAGGATGAAGCCTTGGAAAACAGGCTCTGCGCCAAGGAGTGCAGAATGCAAAGAAGACTTTCATCTAAGCTCCAAGTCAACCCTGAGAATGCCCACTGTGGTGAGCAAAACCATAGCAAACATGTATGTCTTCAAGCCTAGAAACCTGTGAATAAGCTACTTTCCCCGCAAAAGAGAAATAAGGTTGCAGATGGAACTAAGGTTGTTGATCAAGCAGATTATCTTGGATTAACAGGGTGGATCCCATGGCACCACAGGGTCCTTAGTTATGGAAAAGGGAGGGTCACTGTCACAGTGATGTCATGTGAAAAAGACTAGACTGGCCATTGCTGACTTTGAAGATGGAGGAATTGCCCATGGGCCAAGAAATTCCAAAAGCTACTAGAAGCTGGAAAATGCAGCAGAGCCTCCAGAAAGAAACACAGCCCTGTAGACATCTGATTTTAGCCCGGTAAGAACTGCGTAAGACTTCTGACCCTCAGAACTATAAAACAATTATGTTTGTTTTGATTTAAGCCTCTAAGTGTATGGTAATTCACTATAGCAGCAACAGAAGACTAATATAACCACCTATAGATGTTTAGTTTGAGAACAACTCTCTGTTTGAAACCACTGTTAATCTGGTTTTCTGTTAATTATAGCCAAAAACTACCTAACAGATATACCACTCCATCCTCTATATGAGTTGATATTATTATTTTTAAGACCCTTACCTTTATTCCAAGGAGATTATTTCATGGATCCCTAGCAGGAATTTCAGCATTTCAAGGAAGAAAATAATGAACATTTCTCTGCCATATTCTGACCCAAACTCAGGTCCCTCCCCAAATATGTTTTACTCTTTGTAGGATCTAAAGAAACTTGAAAGAAAGATGAAAACCACTGATTTATGTAAAAAACAGAACAAGTGTGTAAAAGCACATATGCGGTCATTTCTTTGTAGTAGAGTTTGAGGCATTAATTCACATGGGAAATATTTAGTGTATAAAATTTTGTATAAAATTGAAACTGTCTTACTGACATTTAAAAAAATCAGAACAGAATTCCAGACTTGCTTTCTGAAATTGGCAGCACTGTCAGTGATGTTTTATGGTAGAGTATGGTCCTTTGTATTTCTCCAAACTTTGAAAACTTAATGGATACAGAGTTCCTGTCATGGCGCAGCGGAAACGAATCCGACTAGGAACCATGAGGTTGCAGGTTCAACCCCTGGCCTCACTCACTGGGTTAAGGATCCAGCCACGAGCTGTGGTGTAGGTTGCAGACGCAGCTCAGATCCTGTGTTGCTGTGGTTGTGGCGTGAGCAGCTATAGCTCTGATTGAACTCCTAGCGTGGGAACCTCCACATGCCTCGGGTGCAGCCCTAAAAAGCAAGAAAAAAAGAAAAAAGAAAAAGAAAACTTAAGGGATAAAGTTAGTTCCTGTGGTCTTTATGTTGAATTATATTAATATACATGCCCATACATTAGATGTCGTACAGATTAAAATTACAGTCCTCATTTGTCATTTAACTTTTCCAAGCACCTCTTTTTTTCTGGCCAATGGGAATTCGTAATCATGACAAGGTTTCTTTCCCTTGTGTGGCTTTGTCAATTTCTTTGTTTAGTTTATACCATTAATATCCCATCACTGTGTGGCTGTGTGTTACAGGAAACAAAGTTCTAGTAAGTGTGGTGGGTTCACCAGGCCCAGGGCCAGTCATGATTGGAAAAGCTCTAGGTATGCACAATATGAAGCCATCCACCCATAAACCCCTAATGGTATGTAGATCATAAGTCATACTTTGAGGTTGTAGGAGCACGTTTCCTTAGGGTCTCTGGTGTGAGGAACACACATGAGGTTCCCTTGTTAATGAAGGTTGATCCATAAGCTGTTTCCTCTTCTCCAAACTCTCTTGTGGAATGCCCATTCTCAGCAATCTGCTGCAGCCCTGGGTTCAAGCAGGTGCCCTCTGATTTATAGATCTACCCCACAACGATCTATCTGGCTCTGTAAAACCCTCAGCTTCTTGTCACCATCATGGCAGAGTGACTGCAGAGGGGTGACCATTGAGATTGCTGATGGGGAGATTAACCCACTGGCAAAGGTGACCCCTGTGGAATGGAGGTGGACCCAGACCTCCTGCTTTAGAGTCAGATCCTCCTGCCGGCTGCTGAGTGCAAATGTCTCTCCATCACCCCTTTGGTGGGAGAGGTGGATCCTCCAGGTAGAGTTGAGACCTGTGCTAACGTCAGAGCACCCCCACCCCCACCCCCCACTGCCCAGCTCATGCTGGTCTTGCTGTGCTGGTCCTTGTGCATCCGCAGCCCTCAACCACCATCTGAGGAGCCCATTTTCTACCTGGGGTCACTGAGGGCCACTCAGTGGGATGAGAAGGCAGAACGCATCCAGTTACAGAAATTTCCTCTGGCAAAAACCAAATCTGTTTTGGTCCACCTCTTTCCATATGCCTCCGTGTTGTCATCCATCTACCTTAAATATAGGTGATATGTAGGTACGGAGGTTCATTTTCAGAATTTTTTAATAATTTAAAATACCTTGCTTTATGATTGACCAAACTTGAAAGAGGAATCTTGGTGTAGAGTAGGGGGCTCAGCATGCAGAAGTTCCTGGACCAGGGATCTAACCCATGCCACAGCAGTGAGCTGAACCACTGCAGTGACAATGCCAGATACTTAACCCTCTGAGCCACACTGGGACTCCCTGTTTCTGTGTTTTAAAATCTTTAATGTAGAATCCTTGGAGAGTGAATGGCCAATAACCAGATGAGATATACCTCTGTGTCCAAAAGAGGGCCATATTGTTTCCATTCTCAGAGCAGCACCAGGAGCCTGTATCTGTAATTCCTTGCGACCTGCACTAATGTTTTATGGAATCTGCTGCTACTTGGTTGCATGTGGGAGAGTGAGTCGGCTGTGGGCCAAGTGCATAAAACATAAATACAGCAGGGCCCCCTCATCAGCCCCCTGTCACAGCTTCCGTTGGGGAAAAAAGTCCAGCAAACGCACAACATCCTTTTCACCCAAATTCAAATGAATGGCATGTTTTAGCATCCTTCAGTCTTTGTAAAACCAGAGTGTCATTTTCCTCTTTGGAGCATGAGAAACAAAGGCAATTTTGAGTTACTGGAGTGTGAGATTTTGACTTGCGGTTAACATTTATCTCTTCCTCTGTTGCATTGCTATGCTCCTGCAAAAGCGTTTAGATTGATCTTTGAGAGGAAAGCACAGCTCGGGTCCTTAATCTGACTGTCTCGGAGCCAATTGAGGGCAGTGTTCTCAGCACCAGTGGTGTAGGCAACTTTGCAGCAGTGCACTCTGCTTTGCTTTGTCAGATGGGCTACTTCTGCAGAATTGCACAGAGGCTGCAGGGCACACTGTGGCCCTTTCAAAAGTGTAAACCTACTCCGTAGCGGATGCCTTAAATGCAGTAAACTCGGCGTGTATGACAAGTGGTGTTTAGGATTTGGATTGAAAAATAAAATATTGCCCACCCTATTAGAAAACCGAGGATGGGAGTTCAAATTGTGGCTCAGTGGTAACGAATCCAGCTAGTATCCCTGAGGAGGCAGTTCAATCCCTGGCCTCGCTCAATGGGTTAAGGATCCGGCGTTGCCATGAACTGTGGCATAGGTTGCAGATGTGGCTTGGATCCCACATTGCTGTGGCTGTGGTGTAGGCTGGCAGCTGTAGTTCCTTAGCCTGGGAAAGTCATATGCCATGGATACGGCCCTAAAAAAAAATCCAAAAAGAAAAAGAAAAAGAAAGAAAGAAAGAAAGGAAACAGAGCATGTCACAGTCACCAGTGATTGCAGCCACCTTCTAGCTGGTGAGCCCTGAGGTAGCTCAGGAAGGAAACAAAGCATCCCTGCCATCTAGCAGCCATCAGACCACAGCCACTCCCCATGGTGAGCCCTGAGGAAATTTGGGATTAAAAACTCAGGATACTAGATAGCTGAGGTGCCTATCAAAGGAATGATTTCAGTAAGCCCATACCCTTGCCTCTTCCTGATACCAGAAAGATGATACTGGAATCCGGGTTCTTGTTCATGGCAATCGAAGGTGGGGAGGGGCAACAACGTGGGGTCCAGAAAGATGTGGTTTGCTCCCATCGGCCTTGCTCAATTACCTCTATCAGTCCTTGTCCAAAAGGGGTCTTAGGGTTGGAAAAGTCTCCTAAGTTTTATGGTTTCTTTGCCCTTTTCTTTCCTTAGATTACCATTCCTCTCATTCCTTTTCTATCAGTTGAGGAGTGGGCTAGAGATTTGCATTTCCTATGGTAGACAAAGCCTGTGGGGAATGTGCATTTTCTATAATAAAACAAGGCCTGGAGAGGTGTTACTGCCTGGAGCCCTTACGCCACAATGGCTAATCAAACCACCATGGTTAATCAATATCCGTATCAAAGGAATGTATTGGAGCCCAGGCTCCTACACTAACTACCTGAGTTAGCAGCATTCTGCCTCATTCTCATGTATAGAAAAGCGTTAAACTCCTTAACTTGAGCCATCTGGTTTTCTGTTAGTAGCAGTAATCTTTTATTCCTACTACCTGCTCTTTGTTGCAAACCTCCTATACCCTGGCTTCCTCTCCCCTCCTCAGAGTAGTTTTCTCAGGGTTGCTTGAGATCCTGCCTCCCTGGCTTAAGTCTTCAGTTTTGTCCACCCAATAAAACTTCACTCAACTTTTAGAAGATATAATATGTTGTCAGCATGATCAACATGATTAAGAAAATTCAAAGCAGAAAAACTGCAGAAGCTGAAAACTGGAAACTAGGAGCCTGTCAGATTCTTTTACTTGTCCTTGACTCATTTTTTGCTGTCGTTCAAGGGATTTCCTTCTCTGCAGCAAAGCTGAGGAAGAGAAAATGGCTGTCGGGGAGATGCAAAAATAGAAGAAGAGCTGACAATAAAAGTGCTGGGGAAAGACTCGATTTCTGAAGCACAGTGGGTGGGACTATCAGTAAGAGAAAGCAGAGAAGGATGGATGGGACAGTCTCTCTCTTTGACCCTGACGGATGGACAGTCCCCAGGGGGTCCTCAGCAGTCAATAAGGACCGGAGAGGTGCTGAGAGATACAATATTGGACCAGGTATAATGGTCTCTGCAATACGTCAGGAAAATGATTTCAGTAATGTTGCTGAAATTTGACTTCTGTCCACAGTGCCAAATAGAAATGCAGAGACAGAGTTTGGGGTGAAGGAGAACATTTACATCCCAAGCTTTAGCATTTCCATCCCAAGCTATATAAAATCAGGGTGTGATGATCATTGTACTGAAAGGCCAGTCTGAAAGAAAATCCCTCTCTTGGAAGAGGCGACTCCCCAAATCACTCACGAGAAGCGGTCTTGATGCAAACAGCAAGAGGATTTTTATTCCAAGCGCGCTGGGGCCCACAGTCGTACACCACGCAGGGGTAGAGGACTGCGGCCCTGAGTGCGGAGTCAGGATAGTTTTTATGGGATTCACAACAAAGCCCGGAGTTCACAGCAAAGCCTGCGCTTCACAAACCAATCATTTCAAAATATCACAAACCAATCATTGTAAAACTTCGCGAGCCTGTGCTTCGTGGACCGATTAGTTGTAAATTGTTCTGGAGTTAGGTGTTTGGGCTTATTCCTGGGTCGGGGGAGACATATTGTCGCCAAGATATGTTTACCAGGATTTTCAACATTTTATGGCGCAGCTGATCTTACTGGGGTCGGTTTAGCGATTAACTTCCCCTCCTTTCATCTTATGCAAGCAGCTTTACAGAAGCCAAACAAGCAGTTAGGGACCCTTCCCCCTGTTATCTCAAGCAGTTTCAAGAAGTTTCATGCCGAGAGGCATGTACTCAGGGGCCTGTTTTCTCTTCTTTTTTTCCTCCACATAGTTTTGTACAGAACAGAAAGCAAGCCCTAAAACAGCAAGAAGTATGGTCTTTTTCCTATAGGGAACAGGGTCTGGAATTCGAGGGCATTTGGAGCTTTTTATTAATTTTCTGGGTTCTGGGAGGGTTAAGCCGCATTTTCATCCTTTCAGTACAACTAAAAATGTAATAGAATTCATTGAGTTAACAAAAAGATAGCTTTATTGCTTCGCCAAGGCAAAAGATGCCACAGCAGGCAGATGCCTTAAAGACGGTGTCCTCCATTGGGGAAGAATTGTGGGGAGTTTTAGAGTAAAAAGGATAAGAATCAAGGTTGAGGACAAATACGTCTTCTTCTTTCTTTAGGGGAATCTTCAGTCATCCAAGTTGATGTCATGAGATCTCAGCTTGATCCTGGTGATCTTCCGGGTTATATCTCGATGTTTCCTAAAATAAAAATACTTGCAAAAAGGGCATAATGATCAGAGATTATGAGGCAGAATATTAACTCAGGAAGTCAGTGTAGGAACAGGGGCTCTGATATATTCTTTGATATGGGTATTAACATATTGTGGCTTAAGGGCTCCAGGAAGTAACACCTCCACAGGGCTTGTTTTACTATAGGAAATGCATATTCCCCACAGCCTTTGTTTACTGTAAGAAATGCGAATCTCTAGCCCTCTCCTCAACTGATACAAAGGGAATGAGAGGATTGGTGACTTAATCTAAGGAAAGAAAAGGACAAAGAAACCATAAAACTTGAGGGACGTTTCCAACCCTGGAAGCCCTATTGGACCAGGACTGATATGGGTAACTGGGCAAGGCCAAAGGAAGCAAACCACATCTTTCTGGACCCCCCGCTGGTGCCCCTCCCCACCTGTATGAGATAAAAATCCCAATAGAACAATAAAGAAAGGGGCCCTTCTCCCCCCTCCCAGCAGCCCTGGGAGCTGTTTGCTTTCCTGTAATAAAGACTTTGCTTGCTTGCTGGCTGTGTGTTCATGGATTCAACTGCCCTGAGCAAGAACCTGGATTCCGGTATCATCTTTCTGGTATCAATTAGGGCAGTCTAGGAAAGTCCCTTTTAAAAAAATCATGTGCTTATCATCTTTGATCCACAGGCAGTTGTGCCCAGGGTGCCTAATCTGTCACTTATGGATGATTGTGTTTAGGGTGCAATTAAGCCAGGGAGAAACACAAGGATGGGCTCTAAGCTATTCGGTGTTAAACCAGTCATTTCTAAAAGAAGCCTAAGCAATATAACTTGTCTCTTAGGTGTGTGAGGTGCCTGCATCAGTAACACCTTTCATGTAACTGAACCAAGTTCTCTTGCCTGACATGCAGCACGCCAAGGGCTGAGACACCCATGTGTTGCAGCAGAGAGAAGGTTTATTCACAAGGCAGCCACGCAAGGAGGCAGATCACAAATTCGCATCCCAGAAGGTGAGAGGCTCGGGATATTTATGGGGATAAAGAAGCAGGGTGGTCTGAGGCCCAGAGAATGTGTGCAAAGGTGACTGGAGGTAAGAAAAAGGTCAAGTAGGGAGTTCCTGTAGTGGCTCAGCGCATCAGGAACTCAACATAGGGTCCACAAGGATATGAGTTCGATCCCTGGCCTTGTTCAGTGGGTTAAAGATCTGGCATTGCCATAAGCTCTGCTGTAGCCTGCAGATGTAGCTCGGATCTGGTGTGCTGCCAAGGCTGTGATGTAGGCCTCAGCTGCAGCTCCGATTTGACCCCTAGCCTGGGAACCTCCATATGCTGCAGGTGTAGCATAAAGAGAAGAAAAAAAAAAAAAAGACAAGAAAAAAAAAAGGTAAAGCAATGTTTTTCCATGAAGTCACAGCTAAGCTACAGGCTTCTTCATGGGAGGCGTGTTCAGAAGATGAGGGCCTTATCATGCTCAGAGGAGGGGTTGTGGGTCCTAAAGTCCAAAGATCACTGAGGGACAGAGCTGCCTTTAAGTTCTTGAAAAATAATTGGGGCAAACTTCTTGTCATTTAGGATAATGGATGCTTGGAGGACATGCAAGTTTTTGTAAAAACAAAGCGAGCTTGATCAGTGAAGGCAGGTTACAACTCATTATTTATTGAGCAAGTTATTAAGATTTAATGGGAGTTCCCCTAGTGGCTCAGTGGTAATGAACCCAACTAGTATCCATGAGGACTCGGGTTCAATCCCTGGCTTGCTCAGTGGATTAAGGATCCAGCATTGCCGTGAGCTGTGGTGTAGGTTATAGACATGGCTTAGATCTGGTGTTTCTGTGGCTGTGGCTACAGCTCTGATTTGACCCCTAGCCTGGGAACTACCATATGCTATGGGTGTGGCCCTAAAAAAAGACATACAAAAAAATTTTAATGGGGAGTTCCCATTGTGGCGCAGGGGTTAACGAATCCGACTAGGAACCATGAGGTTGCGGGTTCGGTCCCTGCCCTTGCTCAGTGGGTTAAAGATCCGGCGTTGCCGTGAGCTGTGGTGGAGGTTGGAGACGCGGCTCGGATCCCATGTTGCTGTGGCTCTGGCGTAGGCCGGTGGCTATGGCTCCGATTCGACCCCTAGCCTGGGAACCTCCATATGCCGCAGGGGCGGCCCAAGAAATAGCAAAAAGACAAAAAAAAAAAATTTTAATGGGTCTAACTGATGACTGCTCTTGCTTTCATTCACTGAGCTAGAACTAAGAGTGAGGTGTTGCCGTTTTATAAGCTGTGTAACCCTATGAAGTCATGTGAAGGAGATGCCAGAAATGCCCCTCCAAGTTATCTCAAGGGAAGTGAGCGCACCTGTACATCAAAACATGGTTACAAATTGTTTATAGGAGCTTTATTCCTAACATTTAAAGACAAGAAATAATCTAAATGATCCATTCACCCCTGAGTGAATTTTTTAAATGTTATGGTATATTTATGCATTAACATATTTATACATACATATTTATTTATGCAATGGTATATGTGTATGGTCTATTTACATGATAATTATAAATTGTAATTTATACAATATGGTATATTTATACATCACCACTATGCTGATGTTAAAAAGAAAAAATAATTGGGAGTTCTCATTGTGGCTTAGCCCCACGTTGTCTCCATGACCATGTGGGTTCCATCCCTAGCCTTAGAGTGGGTTAAGGATCTGGTGGTGCCTCAAGCTGCCATCATGGTCTCTCCCAGGAGATTGGATTTAGTTCCCTGTGCTTAGAAAACTGTTATTCTAGGGGCAGACACTTGAAAATAGATTAGAGAGATAAGGTGTCAAAACAGGGTATCCTGTACATCATACAGGAGAGAATTTGGGGTTGGACATGGTGGAAAAGAGGATCTGAACCCATATATGGAGACCGAAACTCACAGGGCCTGGGTGAAAAAGACCGTTGAGTTAACCCTTGAGCAATGCAGGGAGGGAGAGTGTCAACTCTCCAGGTAGTCAGAAAAATCTGCAGAGATTAGAGTTGACCCTCCATGCTGGGGGTTCCTCTGCACCCGAGGCTCCACATTCAAAGACTGAACCGACCTTGCATTGTGTAGCCCTGAGGTGTTTATTAATGAAAAAAAATCCACATATGAGTGGACTCATGTCATTCAAACTCATGGTGTTTAAGGGTCCACCGTACTTAAGTCAGTCAAGTTTTATCTCCCCAAAGACACCAGAGCTCAGTTGCAAGGAGTTTCTCGGTGACTCAGCAGTAATGAACCTGACTATTATCCATGAGGATGCAGGTTCGATCTGTGGACTCACTCAGTGGGATAAGGATCTGATGTTGCTCTGAGCTGTGGTATAGGTCACAGACGTGGCTCGGATCTCATGTTGCTGTGGCTGTGGCGTAGGGTGGCAGCTACAGTTCAGATTCGACCCCTAGCCCGGGATCTTCTATATGCTGCAGGTGCAGCCCTGAAAAGACAATTTAAAAAAAAAGACTCAGTTGCAAATAGTGGTTACTCTTAGCTTGGCATGCCACACGAAGAAACACACATGATGTATGGCAGTTGCCATGATTACTCCAGGAAGTGCCTGATATTCCAAGTCTTCATTCAGAGGTTGAAATGAAAATGTCCTATGAGCAAATGAAGGGGGACATTTTGATGACAGATGTATGGGCCCCTTTCCTTTAGAGTTGACTCTATTGGTTCTTACCAAGGATCATGGTTTAATCATGCCTCCTGCCTCTTAGGTATTTTGCTTTGAAAAATGGAATTTCAAATTATCTTTGGGATCCCGTGAAGATTTAGGGACACTGCAGAAGTCATCCAACAAAAGGATACTTAGAACTTGTTCAATTCCAAAGTAGAATTTACTCATCTGTCTGCATATTTGACAGTATATATGTAATTTCTGTCTAGGTTGCAAAAAAAAAAAAAAAAATGTCCCCAGAGAAGGAGAGCCAAGTGAAATAAGACTTTCTCAATTTCTTTACTAAGACGATAACTTATTTGGAATCCAACTTCAATTTCACAAGTTCAAATTACCTCTGTGCTTTAAAACTGCTGCGAGAAATGGGGGTTTGACTCATGAAGGCATCCATTGTGCTTCACTGTGTTTAAAAATGTTGAGCCTTTTAGCCAAGGATAGCCAATATGAAAGACTGATCGATGCAGAGAACCAGACGGACTAAACAGCTGGGCTTTCAAAACAAGCCTGCAGATAGGAAGTGGTGACTGTTTTGGGAAAGCTGGAAATGAATTCCTCAAGGCCAGAAATCATGCTGTTCTAGTAAATAAAATCTTAAGTTCCAGACACAGTTTTGTCGGGAGTGCATTGAGCTTGATAACATCATTTTGGATGAACACCAGGAATCAATGGTGTGTAGACTTGATAAACACACAGCTGCTTGTCAAAGGGAACTTTATGTTGGACTGTATTCCATCCTATCACCACGAAAAGGGGAAGAAGGGGTCCTCTAGGCAGCAGGCAGATCAGAGAACTGTTGTTGGAAAAGAAAGAATAAAAATATCATTCCACAGGACAGAGAGAAACGTGTCATTGCTATTTTTTAATTTATTTTTTATTCTATGGCTGCACCTGCAGCATATGGAATTTTCTGGGCCCAGGATTGAACCAGAGCTGCAGCTGTGACCTACACTGCAGCTGCGGCCACACCGGATCCTTTAACCCACTGCGCCAGGCCAGGGATCAAACCTGAACCTCCACAGCGGCTCCAGCCACTGCAGCTGGGTTCTTAATCCACTGTGCCACAATGGAAACTCCAGCCATTGCTATTTTTTTTTTTTTTTTGCTATTTCTTTGGGCCGCTCCCACGGCATATGGAGGTTCCCAGGCTAGGGGTCGAATCAGAGCTGCAGCCACTGGCCTACGCCAGAGCCACAGCAATGCGGCATCCGAGCCGTGTTTGCAACCTACACCACAGCTCACAGCAACGCCGGATCGTTAACCCACTGAGCAAGGGCAGGGACCGAACCCGCAACCTCATGGTTCCTAGTCGGATTCGTTAACCACTGCGCCACGACAGCAACTCCCATTTCACGCATCCTTTTTGCATGTTTAATCCTTTTCAAGAGGTATTTATTAGGCTATTTTATTTTATTATATTATTTTATTTTTTGGCCATACATATCCATATTATGTGCAAGTTCCTGGGTCAGGGATTGAACCCACATCATAGCAATGACAAAGCTGGATCCTTAAACCACTGCACCACCAGGGAACTCCCTTTTTGCATTTTTAATTGGGATTCTACTCTCAGACAAGTTGACTCCTCTCTACCATTATTTGATTGCTTGATATATTGATTTATGGATACTTTACTCTATGGGTCCTTATCCAACACTGTCATAGTTATTTTGTTGCCCTGGCTAAGCTCTTTCAAGTTGGTTCCTGTGACCTCTGTGTGTATTTCTGTCATATGGGAGTACTTCCTTTCTTCTGAGCACCACAAGATGCTCCAGGCTCACCCAGTAGTTCTTCTGCCTCAGCCTTGGAGTCAGCATGTTTTCCCTAAAAACCCTGATTCCTATTATTAAAGAATAGCATTAGGAACCAAAATATGGGTACTAGGTGTTCTCATTGTTCCTGGGGTGTCACTGCTCCTAAGTATTCTCCGTGGATGGAGCTGGGAAATACATGTGTGTGTACCAGTCCTTGGTATTTGTGTTTATGTGCACACGTGCCCTTGTGTGTACACAGGACTTTATACTAGTACCTAATTCCAATCTAATGCCACAGGGTCCATTTCTACCCTCCATTTCCATACAAATATCTTTTCTCCCCAACATTAAGAAACCTGGTTCTGCAATATATTTATGCATTTGTTCCATCTTAGAAACATAAAAAGTTTAAAAAGTGCTTTCATAAGTGCTAACCTATACCTCTGTTAAAAATAAAACTGAGGGAGTTCCCGTCATGGCGCAGTGGTTAACGAATCCGACTAGGAACCATGAGGTTGCGGGTTCGGTCCCTGCCCTTGCTTAATGGGTTAACGATCCGGCGTTGCCGTGAGCTGTGGTGTAGGTTGCAGACGCGGCTTGGATGCCGCGTTGCTGTGGCTCTGGCGTAGGCCGGTGGCTACAGCTCTGATTCGACCCCTAGCCTGGGAACCTCCATATGCCGCGGGAGCAGCCCAAGAAATAGCAAAAAGACCAAAAAAAATAAAAATAAAAAAAAAACTGAATTAGAAATTCATTCCGAAATAATGCACATATTATATTGCATTTTACAGACACCAAGAATGCAGGGTACCTGCAAACCATGTGATATTTTCTAAATCTCCTTTTCCCTCCCTTCTTATCTTCTTCCACACACATAAGGTGCTGTGATTCCTCTGTCCCCCTACCTGCTTGAAAATCTTCTCTTCTGCTCCTGCCCACATGCTTCTTATCTTTCTTGCCTTCTTATTTCCTGCTATAAACCTCAAAGGGACCATCTGGCCAAGCTGATCTCTTTGTAGGGAGAGGGTCAGAAACGTAACAGGCCACCCCAGAATCTTTTTATCTTGTGGGAGTGGGGTGGGAAAGAATGAACATTATTATAGTAATAATTTTTTTGATTGAAGTGTAGTTGATTTACAATATTGTGATAGTTTTAGCTATGCAGCAGTGTGATTCACAGAGTGATCATGCTTCTGTTATCCTCATAGATGTTGGATGCAGGTGAACTTCATTAGGGAGGTGGTCTATAGGTTCCCCTGGTGGTGGGATAGCTTCCCAGACAAGAGAAACAAGTGATCCATTGTCCCTGCTTTTCTATGGGCAATGGTACAGGTGTCTGGGGTGCACCATTGTCATTGTGGGGTGGCATTTCTGATGTTCACCATCAGACACCTAAATGCCAAACGTGTTCCCCAGTTGACACAACAACTCAAATCTCCCCATCCGTTTCCAAGTGTTCCATTCTGGGATGGGGTGGAGGAGGGGTGACATTAACTGGCCTCAGTAGACTCTAAAGCCAAACCTGCTGTAAATCATCTTCTCACACTTTTCTTTCCCTGCCTCTTGGGACAGGTGGGTCTTAAGAGCCACACTGTTAGAGTGTTCAACTGTCCAGGTCTCTAAAGTGGAGAAGAATGACTTGCTGGGGGTGTTGATGACACGGGGTGGACGCTGTGTCCCCTGCCCTTCCTCAGCCATGTGTGGTCGCCTGCAGGACAGTCCTTATCATGGTGCCTATTTCCTGTCTCAATCTGCATCTTCAGAGAACACGGGCTATTCTCCAACAGACCTTGTAGCAACAGAAGTACATTTTCTCTCCTTGATGACCAGAGTCAAAGCAGAAGACTTATTTATGTGTCTCTGAGATGAAGAATAGGATGATGGACTTTTTAGAGAGCCAGTACATAATCTACTTGACTTAAAAAGAAACTGTAATAATATCATATGCAATAAATATAATGTTGTAATTATATAATAGCGTAATATTATCGGTATTGATAACTGAGAAAGAAATACTATACATAAGCATCATAAATAATTATGCTCATGTTTATTACTAATTTAACTTAAATTTAAAATGGATATCTACACATTATATATTAAAAATTAGGAGTTCCCTGGTGGCTCAGCAGGTTAAGAATCTGGTGTCATCACTGCTGTGGCTGTGGGTTTGACCCCTGGCCTAGGAATTTCTGTATGCCAGAGGTACAGCCAAAAAAAAAAAAATCCAAATTATATATTATTCAGTATAATTTACTTTTATGCTATGCAAATAATATTATTTAAATACGACAATGAGATCAATTAAAAACAGCAATTCATAGTAATTAATATAGGAGTAATTAAACAAATAACATGTGTGAGAACATACAATAATGTTTTGTAATGTCTCTTTCTGTTCTCTGTGACAATTCATTTTAACTACATTTTAACTCTTTATTGGAGATTTAAATTTTATAGGTGATGCTGTTGGATATTCTTGAAATTCCTAAGTGTTAGACTTTCAAAATGGGACTGTAAGTGTGATAGGACTAATTAAACAGACATTACTTATACTTAATAAAAAATAGGGAGTTCCCGTCGTGGCACAGTGGTTAACGAATCCGACTAGGAACCATGAGGTTGCGGGTTCGGTCCCTGCCCTTGCTCAGTGGGTTAACAATCCGGCGTTGCCGTGAGCTGTGGTGTAGGTTGCAGACGCGGCTCGGATCCTGCGTTGCTGTGGCTCTGGCGTAGGCCGGTGGCTACAGCTCCGATTCAACCCCTAGCCTGGGAACCTCCATATGCCGTGGGAGCGGCCCAAGAAATAGCAACAACAACAACAACAACAAAGACAAAAAAAAAAAAAAAAGGATGCGTGAAATGGAAAAACCTCATTAGACCAATGCCACAGGAATAACTGCTGTGAGCAATTACCCCCAAATGATGCTAAAATAGCACACTCACCAGATTTCAAAGAGCTACCCATGGCAAACACTGGGGTCACTAAGGATCATGGATCTATAAACATCTGGGAAATTCAGCAGTAAATTCCCCTAGAAGGAGTCATTATTATCCAGAAGTGGTGTCCCAGCCTCTAGCACCACACTCTTGGGCTGCTTGAAGGCAGAATGCATCTTATTTGATATACAGTGACCAAAACATCTGGAGAAACAAATTGGGGTGAGGCCTTTCCAGATGTGCTAATGAAACATGTGTGGTCAGGACTAGGCAGAAGCCAAGACAAGGTCGAGAAGCCCAGGGGCTGAATTGATTTGTCTTATAGGAAAGGAGGGCGGTGGACCGTGCGAATCAACCCCGAGTATCGGGGGAACAGTCATTAAACGCTTATTAGGGCACTAGAGCTGATCAGGCAACAGAGAGGATAAAGCTGGTCCACCACCAGCTCCGCCTGAATCGGCTTTCTCACGTGAACATCCTTCTTGTTTTTCAGTGCCATGAGTAATTAACTTCATAGAACAGCTTCGAGTCCAAGAAGTTCTGTGCTTCAAGCCAGCAATCACTGTACAGGGAATGGAAATTTAAATTACTAGACTCTAGATTATAGAATGTACACAACTGAACAGAAGAATTCCTGTTGTGGCTTGGAGGGTTAAGAATTTGACATAGTGTCAGTGAGGATGAGGGTTTGATCCCTGGCCTCGATCAGTGGATTAAGGATCCAGCCATTGCCGCAAGCTGTGGTGTAGGTTCCAGATGCAGCTCAGATCCCGCTTTGCTGTGGCTGTGGCATAGGCTGGCAGCTGCAGCTCCAACTTGACCCCTAGACTGAGAGATTCCATATTCTGCAGGTATGGCCCTAAAAAAAAAAAAAAAAAGAGAGAGAGAGAGAGAAGGGAATTTCTCTCCAAACATGGGATTTATTCCAAATGTCCTGTTAGGATACCTTTGATAACATCTTAACATCTGGGAACATGTGGCAGAGACAGGGAGTGCCCTATGTATAGTATGCAATTATACGTGGCTTTCCTAGATTCTCTTGCACCTAAACTCTAAACTGGGGCTGCTGACTTGTTCTGGGAGGACAAGTAACATATGTGGCTTCTGGGAAGTACTTAAAAGCCCGTGTTTTCTCCATCCATCACTCTATCCTCTACTGCCAGGACCTGGTGGGCCACTTGCTCCAGCCGTGCAATGACAAGAGGGAAGAGACCAGAATTGCATCATATGTGCATGAGGGGTGGACCCTTACAATTTCAAGCCACTGAGATTTCAGAGTGTGTGGTTGCCAGGGATAAGTCCCCTGACTAGTCCAGAAGGCCTCCTCCCAGTGCCTCTCCCCAAGCCCAGGGCAGCAAATCCAGGGATGCGTAGTTTTCAGTCAAACCATCTAGGAATAAAATGTCTGTGCTTCAGGAGTTCTCTCTGTGGCCCAGTGGGTTAAGAATCTGACTGCAGCAACTTGGGTCACTGCAGAGGTTCAATCCCCAGCCTAAGAACTTCCATAAGCAGTTGGGTGCAGCCATAAAAAAAAAAAAAAAAAGTCTGGGAGTTCCCGTTGTGGCGCAGTGGTTAACAAATCCAACTAGGAACCATGAAGTTGAAGGTTCGATCCTTCCCTTGTTCAGTGGGTTAAGGATCCGACTAGTATCCACAAGGATGCAGGTTCGATCCCTGCCTCACTCAGTAGGTTAAGGATCCGGTGTTGCCGTGAGCTGTGGTG
Organism: Phacochoerus africanus; assembly: GCF_016906955.1. Classification (NCBI taxonomy): domain Eukaryota; kingdom Metazoa; phylum Chordata; class Mammalia; order Artiodactyla; family Suidae; genus Phacochoerus; species Phacochoerus africanus. Next base: position 27,404,361 of record NC_062558.1, on the reverse strand, counting down.
TAGGTCGCAGATGCGGCTCGGATCCCGAGTTGCTGTGGCTGTGGTGTAGGCCGGCAGTTGCAGCTCCGATTCGACCCCCAGCCTGGGAACCTCCATATGCCGCAGGAGCCTTCCCTAGAAAAGGCAAAAAGACAAAAAAAAAAAAAAAAAAGTCTGTGCTTCAGCCAGAGGCTACTGTAGAGGTGACAGAAATGCTAGTAACCAGACTCGAAAATAGGCTTTGTATGTTCTCGGTGGCACAATTCCCAAATCTCACAGAGGGCGGGAGCTCCCTGGGTGTGGAGTGATGAATTACGTTCACCTGGGCTAAGCAGATTCCATAAATCATAAGAAATTTTTACTGACTCTACTGCGAATAGAGCTTGAGCCCAGAGTCTGACATTTCATACACCTTAAATTAAGAATAATGGGTCCTTCTTTGACCATTTAACCAATAGGTAGAATAAAACATCCGAGTTGAAAGGGCTTTTAAAAACGGTCTTAATGAATCCCTTCAGTTTATTCCAAACATTTATTATGTGCCATGGACTGCGATAGACACTGGGAATTCAGGAATGAGTAAGACCCATTCTCAATCCTCAAGGAGCTCCTATTTTAAGTGAAAAACAAATACAGTGGAGATGCATACAGGAGACATATAAAGAGTATGGTGGGGCTTGGTAGAGGGGTAGTTAACACACCTTGGGGCTAGGAAAAAGCTTCCTGGGGGCGATAATACATCAGGTGGTTCATGATGGATGCCTGGCCAAAAATACAGGCCAGACGTTCCAATGAGAGAGGTTTGTGGGAGCAGAGGCATGAAAGTGTGAGAAAGCCAGTATGTAAAGAAATGATAAAGGAGTTCCCCTTGTGGCTCAGTGGCTTGAGGACCCAACATTGTCTCCATAAGGATGTGGGTTAAATCTCTGACCTCATTCAGTGGGTTAAGGATCCGGCTTTGCTGTGAGCTGTGATGTGTGTCACAAATGTGGCTCGGATCCAGCCTTGCCGTGGCTGTGGTGTAGGCCGGAGGCTACAGCTCTGATCAGATCCCCAGCCTGGGACTTTCCATATGCCGTAGATGTGGCCCTAAAAAGAAAAAGAAAAAAAAAGTAATAAAAATACCAAACACTTATGTAGTTAGTGTGTGTCAGAGCTTGATCTAGGTTCTTTGTACCTGTGTATTCTATCACATTTAATTAGATATTGATAGTATATAAGGTGGAGAAATGGCAGTGTGTGAAACTGGGCAGTATTAACCAGAAGGAAAATCTGTTTCTGATGGGATATATCCTTATTAGCAAAGGAAATTTGTTTAAAGGGCTTTAAAGGCACTATTATCTGATCCTAGAGGAGAACAAATACTATATAATTTTAAATAGATTGAATTATATCCATGTTTTGAGAGTTTGGTATCCTGATTAATAATACATATTTTTTAAAAGTTGCTCGTCAATTTTCACTCCTGCTTTTTTCATCCAGAGCATAGTATACATATATTTTTTTTTCCTTTTTTTTATGGCCACACTTGTGGCATAAGGAAGTTCCCAGGCTGGGGGTCAACTCGGAGCTGCAGCTGAGGTCTACACCACAGCCACAGCAACACCAGATCCAGCCATGTCTGCGACCTACAGCTCACAATAATGCCAGAGCCTTAACCCACTGAGCGAGGCCAGGAATCAAACCAACATCTTCATGGATACTATGCCAGGTTCTTGACCTGCTGAGCCACAACGGAAACTCCAGAACATAGTGTATTTGAATAAAGATTTTTACTCCTTATTCATTTTGTTGGTACATTATAATCATCTGTTTCTAAGCTAGACTACCACAACGTATCTATAACAGCTTGCAGAAGTGGCCTTGCAGCACAGTGGGTTAAGGATCTGATGTTGTTACTGCAGCCGTTCAGGTTGCTGCCATGGTGGGGACTCAATCCCTGGCCTGGGAACTTCTATATGCTGGGGTGAAAACAGAAAGAAAAAAAAAAAAAACTTGCAGGAAAAAAAAAAGGAGGGAGAGAGAGAGAATGTGTGTGTGTGGGTGGGGGACTAACTATAGTTATCCTTTTTCTTAACTATTTCTGTTTTCCTGCCTCAGCCTCCACTTAAACATTTACGATTTTTATAAAGGCTTGTAAAAACATTAAATGGAATTGTGGAATTTGAAAAATCACAAGAGAAACTAAGATTAAAATGTGCAGAAAGAACATTCAAATATTCCCGGGTCAGGGAGTGAAGAGGCAACTGTGAGAGAGGCTACTTTCTTCCAATGACAAAAATTAACTGATCCCAGTGGGTTCATTGAACTTGAACCTGGTTGAATGTAGCTGTCTTGGCTGGAAGGAAAGCAATGACGCAAGGGTCTCTCTGGAGGGGCCCCAGTTAAAAGAGTTCCTCCTTGTTTGAATGACGTCCTACACCAAAACCAATGGGTGGGAAAGAAAGAGAAATCAGTGATGCAGTGATGTTGCTAGCTCCCCTTTGGGAGAAGGTCTGGTGTGGAGTGAAGTGAAGATGGAGTTAAGGAAGCATTTCGGCTAAAAGTAGAGTGAATTCCTGGCGCAATGGGATTGGTGGCATCTCCAAAGCACCAGGTCACGGGTTCGATCCCCAACCGGTGCAGTGGGTTAAAGTGATCCAGCATTGCAGCTGTGGTGTGGGTCGAAACTATGGCTTGGATCTGATCCCTGGCCCTGGATCTCCATATGCCACAGGGCAGCTAAAAAAAGAAGAAGAAGAAAAAAAAGAGTGGATTCCTATGGGAAAGGGTTGGAAAGTTAATAAATACATAGAAATCTTTGGCCTGTGATGCTAGAATATTTGGACCACGTCTCCTGAAAATCACCTGGCAAATCAGTGCTGTTAACCAAGGACACAAAAGTATAAGGAAGCAGACAAAGAGAAAGCTGAACGCCCTCAATCTGATGGAGAAGCCCTGATGGAAGAATATATCCCAGACTTCAGCCAGTTTGGTAACAGTTGGTCTGTGAAGAGGCATCGCCGTCTGGAAAGGTGTGTGACACCATCACGATCCACACGCTAATTTCAGGATGAAGAATATCGAGCCATTCCATGGCGGAAACATGACTGTAATCTGATTTTGTATTTTCCTAGTGCTTTATTTTTATGCTTCCTGTCTTGTTTTTCCTTATCACTGAGACATGATATAGTCACCCTGTCTGTGCAAGGAGCCAGATGGTATTCAAAGAAGAACATCCCTGATTGGGAATTCCCACTGTGGTGAGGTGGGTTAAGAATCTGACGGCAGCTGCTCCAGTCGCTCTGGAAGTGCGGGTTGGACCCTGGCCTGGGGCAGTGGATTAAAGGATCTTGCATTGCCACGGGGGCAGCATAGGTCTAAGCTGTGGTTCAGATTGGATCCTTGGTCCAGGAACTTCCATATGCCGCGGGAGCAGCCATAAAATTAAAAGAAGAGGAAGAGGAAGAAGGAGAAGGAGAACAACAACATCCCTGATTGTATGCAGATCGCCTGATTCTCAAATAGTGCCCCTGTGTTTTGGGATGTAATGTCATATATTTCAAATCATGGAGCATTTATGATGAGGAGAAAATCATTGTAAGAAATATTATGTCCATATGGTTAAATACGAAATCTGTGTTAAGATGGGGTTTTATGTGTTTTCAAATATGGTCTAGACTCTAAACCTTTGGTGGATGTCTTTAATATATAAACAACTCTAACAAGTGGGAAAAGGAAAAAAAAAAAAGACTACAGATAGAAAATATACCAAAGAAGAAATAGAATTGAAAAATAAACTTCAGCCTTTCCATTAAGGAAATGTACTAAGTATACCATCTAGACTGATAATATTTTAGTTATGTATAAAATTATATGCACAAAAAGTAATAACCCAACTTTGTAGTTAGGTCATTGCCAAAAGACACACACTGAAAACTTAAATTTTCTGGCTAACAAGAGAGAGAGAGAGAAAAAAAAAGAGGTAATCAGGTGATAGAATATTGAAGAACTTTCTAAAGTAATTTATGTGTGTTTGTCATTGACTTCAGGTACCCAGACTGGATTCATTGTACCCTCTAACAGCCCACTTTATCCCCATGGATCACACACTGAACGTTAGCCACCAGAGCAAACACAAATCAACATTTTAATTTACGGTCTTTAATGGAAAATATATATTAAACTGTCCACTGTGTGGCACTCTTCAATGGAAGGTATTTGAAACAAATTACTCAAGTGCTAGAATAAGATTAATTAGGACAGTGGCTTTATCAACATTACTTAATATCACTCTGTAGAAATGGTGGGTGGTTTGGTGTGGCTTGTGGAGGCATCATTAAAGTCAAGCAATTACAACAAGTCTCAAGGTGTTACACTACCTGGCCAAAACCCACCTATAGCTTGGGGATTTCTCTCTGTTATCCGTGGTCCCTGTGTTTTTTCCTAAGTGGGAATAGTCTATATGGACAGTTTATAGTCTAGAGTGGGAGTGGAGGGAACTAGGGGATTCTGTACCCCAAGACCCAGGCCAGGGTGGGAGAGTCAAAACTCATCCAACTGTGCTTTAAATGGGTACATCTTCCTAAATCACACTCCCAGAAGTTGATTAAAAATAGGTAACAGAGGGGTTCCCAAGTGGCTCAGCAGGTTAAGGATCTTCATTGTCACTGCTGTGGTGCGGGTTCAATCCCTGGCCTGGGAACTTCTGCATGCCAGGTGCAGCCAAAAAAAAAAAAAAAAAAAAGAGGTATCATAAAGATTCTTTTCTTGGCAACTAGTAAATTAAACAAGCTCCAAGTAACACAAAACATCATCTCTATGCTGGGTAACATTCTTTCCAATTTTCTCTAAATGCATAAGAGAGCTTTCTTGAACATCATTTTGTTAGTTGAAAACTCCCAAATTTCTCCCCCAAACCTAGAACTGTGAATTGTTACCCAAATGTAACTACCGATTTTGGAACTGAAATGGCTGTACTTCGGAGATGCACATTATTTACTTCATCTGAAGCACAGCAGGGTCAAAGGAAAACAAGATCATCTTTCCTCCAGTCTCCAGGAGCGAGAAGAAGGAGGAAGGAAAATCAATATGTGTGATCATCATTCTTCTTCATGCAGAGTAAATAGGTTGCAGTGGGTCATTATTCATTGCTGCTGGTGGAAATTGCATTATAAGTACTGGAGAAGCAAAAAGCAAATTTCGAGAGCAAAATGTGTCCTTAACTGCATGGCTGAACAGCCTGCTGAGGGATTTTTTAATTGCATAGACTACAGTTGCAAGATTTGCAGCACATTCTGCAATGATGCTGGGCCTATCGTTTCTAGGTTGTTATTCCTTTTGAAAAATCAATTATTAAAATTACAGTCTAGTATCTTCCCCACACATACATGTCTTCAGGTGGAATCTTGAAGAAAGGCTTGGACGTTAATATATTTTTTGGTGTAGCTTGCTTCCCGTTAAAAAATGCCAAGGGCTCAAAGGGATGTATTATTTTTGTTTTGTTTTCTTGTTGTTGCTTGTTCTAGATCAAGGTTCCGCACAGGTTTTTTTTGTTTGTTTGTTTCTGTAAAGGGCCAAATAGTAAATATTTGGGGCTTTGTGGGCCCAAAAGACAAACTCAAGAATATTCTGTAACTATTTCTCTATCCATTTAAATGTAAAAACCAGTTTTAGCATGTGTGCTTTGCAGGGCAAGGGACGGACTACAGGCTGTGGTTCCTGACCCTGTTTTAGATGGTTTCTAAAGGCCTCAACTGACCCTGACCTTGGAAGTGTATGTGGCTTGCTCCAGGCTGCCCAAAGCTATTTAGAGCAATTGGACTAATTCAAGCTCCCTGTGGTTTTCTCCAGTGTGTCTAGTACATTAGATGTCTCTTGGTGCCATAACAATTTAGCACAACTTAATGGCTTAAAACAGCATATTTATTATCATACAGTTCTGGAAATCAAAAACCTGAAAGGGGCATTTTGTGAGTGAAATCAAGGTGTTAGCAAGGCTAGTTTCTCCCCAAGACTCAGGGGGTGTCCATTTCTTGCCTTTTCCAGCTTTCAGAGGCTGCTCACACTCCCTGGCTGATGTCATGTTTCTCCATCTCCAAAATCAGCACTATAGCATTTCACATTCCTCAGTGACACTGATCTTTCTTCTGTCTTGTCTTTCATTTATAAGTGTAACAGAGAAGAACAAACCTGACTCCTTCCTGGATCTATTCCTTTAGCTCTAACCCTTGTGCTCTGTTGACTATGCTTAGTCATGCTGGCTGTGCCCCTTGTGTGAAAGAATGTTGCCTAGAGCCTGGAATATACAGGAGAGCCCATTCTTAAGGCTTTGCCTTTGAAATGTGTAACACTTTTTCTTTGCAACAGAGTTAAACAGTTGTAGAACAGAAAGTAACAACTGTCTGGTTGGAGGTTTATAGGAACATAGTTACCTGACATAGGTGGACACCTGCAAGAACAAATGATTCCTGCACCAGGAGATTGCAACAACCAGCCACACCCCTTCTCTTTTAGTGTAAAAGAAACCTGAATTCTAACTCCAGTAAGGTGAGTCTTTGGGACACTAGTCTGTCATCTTCTTGGTCTACTGGCTTTCTGAATAAAGTCCTCATTCCTTACCCAACACCCTGGCTCAGGATTTACTGGTCTGCCATGCAGCAAGCTATACACCCTTGAACTTGGTAGCATAAGGTCATTTTGGGTTATTATATAGTCTGTGGAGCCCACCCAAGTAATCTAGAATAATCTTCCTACTTTAAGGTCAGCCTATTATCAACCCTAATTCCCTCTGTGACCCCAATTCCCTTTTCCTGTGAGACCTAACATATTCACAGGTTCCGGGGATTGTGGGGGCAAACATCTTTGGGGGTTAAAACCATAACCATGATTCTGCCTCCCATACGTTGCTGTAATTTATTTTTTTGATTAGAACAAATAAATTCCAGTGGGCAGCAGTTTTTTTTAATTGTTTCCCCAATACAATTTTTTTACTGTACAGCATAGTGACCCAGTTACACATATATGTATACATTCTTTTTTCTCACATTATCATGCTCCAGTTTTAATTAATTTTTTCTGTTTTTTTTTTTTTTTAAAGAGACATTACAAATAAGAAATCCCACAGATCAAACTGTAGGTTTTTCCCAACTTTTATAGGTGGACAATCTTTTGATGAAGTGTGTTTATGGCTGCAGGTCGAGCTAGAGGGCTGTTCTGTTTATAGAGGTCATAGTTTGTAACCACATTCTCCTTCTTCAATATCCACCCCCCAAGACACCACCAAGGTCACACACTCTTCTTTCTGTCTCAAACTATTTAAATAATACATAATTTAAGGTGTCTTTTTTGGTTATGACCCATATTTAAACCGTAATGATACACAACGAGCAGCCAGTTTCTGCTTTCCTCTTGGTATGGCTAGACTATTTCTGGCTTCAATGCAATGCTACTAAGTTGCAGCCCATAGACTCAGCCAAGAGTACTAGCTCTGCTACAGTAGAGAAAGTGTGTTGACAAATGACTAATAAATATAAAATTCCAGTAGTTCCCATTGTGGTACAGTAGAAATCAATCCAGCTAGTATCCATGAGGATGCAGTTTCAATCCTGGCCTCACTCAGTGGGTTGTGGATCTGGCATTGCTGAGAGCTGTGGTGTAGGTCTCAGACAAGGCTTGGATCCCACATTGCTGTGGCTGTGGTGAAGGCCGGCAGCTGCAGCTCCAATTCGACCCCTAGCCTGGGAACTTCCATATGTTCCGGATGCAACTCTAAAAAGATAGATAGATAGATAGATAGATAGATAGATGATAGATAAAATTCCAAAAGGCTTTCATTAGCATCAGGGTGCAATTTTAGCACACTCAAACACTGCTCCAATGTAGCATGTACCGAGTTTAATCATACTGATCAGCATCCTTATTAATTAGTGTAAAAATAGCTGTGCACTGCAGAAGCTCAGCCAGAGAGAGGCAGCAACTCCTTCTCACCTGACCTTTCTTTGATGAATCAAACCCATGACAACTGGGGTTGACAACTGGAATTAATACCTGGAGTTGAATTAAGTTCATGACAAGCGGAATTGTGACCCTATTTTTGTGTTAATGTGACATAAACTCCAACTGCCCCTTAATTTTGGAGTAAGTCATAGCTCTTTATAAGCAATGAAGCCTCCTGATTTCCTTGAGTTTCCCCACATGGTTATTCACAACTGAAACAGCCAAGGCTGCACATACTCTCCAGGTTCAAGATTGTGATGCAGGCAGAAGAAAACAGCAGCCCCCATTGACAAGAGGTAGGCTCATTCATGGATTTCTTTTCATCCCTGAAGTTGCTATTTTGCTCCCTGTTCTTTCCAAGACATGTTCTTTTTTTTCTTTCTTTCTTTTTCTTCCTTCCTTCCTTCCTTCCTTTCTTTCCCCTAATATCCTTTAATGGTGGCCAATTTGCTTTCTATATAACTTTTTACATATTTTTTTTGTCTTTTTGCCTTTTCTAGGGCCACTCCCATGGCATATGGAGGTTCCTAGGCTAGGGGTCTAATTAGAGCTGTAGCCTCCGGCCTACACCACAGCTACAGCAACAGCAGATCTGAGCTGCATCTGCTGTCTACACCACAGCTCATGGCAATGCCAGATCCTTAACCCATGAGCGAGGCCAGTGATCAAACCTGCAACCTCATGGTTCCCAGTCGGATTTGTTAACCATTGAGCCACAACAGGAACTCCTCCTTTTACATTTTTTTAAATTAAAGTATATTTGATTTACAATGTTGTGCTGATTTCTGCTGTACAGCAAAGTGACCCAGCCATACATATATATACATTCCCTTTCTTGTATTATCTTCCATCATGGTCTATCCCAAGAAACTGGATATAGTTCCCTGTGCTGTGCAGCAGGATCTCATTGCTTATTTATTCTAAATGGAATAGATGGCATCTACTAACCCCAAATTCCCAGTCCATCCCACTCCCTCCCCCCTCCCCCTTGGCAACCACAAGTCTGTTCTGTATAAGCCCTGCTTTTTCTATTGAATTCTGTTACGACAACAAACTCTACTCTCTTACTTTTTGTTATATTAGCCAGAATTGGGTTTTGCTGCTTTTGCCAAAGACTCAGTGCCACCTTCTCCTCCATGACACTGTTTTCTGTCATCCAGTCTCCTTTTCATAGATCTCACCCTTTCTCTTGTTATTCCCTGCTCCATCCTGAGCACTTGTCTTTCCTAGAAAGATATAACACTTTACTGCTAACTTTTATTTACACATCTGTCTCCTAACATATCCATTAAATTGTAATGAGTGAGGTAATGAACCCTTAGCAGATTAAATTGGTTAGGGAGGCAATGATTTGGAGGAGCTAAGAGGATGAAATGGGAGTCTGTCTGAGATGAATTCTTCTCATGTTCTGGAACTTACCCCAAACAAACCATCAAAACATAGATAGGAGATCAGGAGGAAATGCACAGATGCACAGAAAACTGGAGGATGGTTTTAAAGCCATTAATGAATTTCCATCTCTCTGCAGTATATAAAAATGTCACATAAAAGCATGGCTAGAAAGACAGCCTTGTCAAGATAAAGCCTTTCAGCACCGTTGGGACAGCGGGGAGCATATTAAAATGTCACCTCCAGTAAAGATGGGGTTTGCCAGCCCTGCAAAAAATGTTTCCACAAATGCTATAGGAAATGCTACATTTAATCTTCATTCTAGTCTACACTTTTAAATAAATTTTATTTGGGGGGAGGGAATTGTGCCGAAAGTACAACATACCATATATTCCTTTTCCTCTACCTAGTTTCCTCAGCTATTAGTGAGGTGCATTTCTCGAAATTGATGAACTCATATCAATGTGTCATAGTCCATAGCTTACATAAGGGTTCATTTTTTTATGTTGTACCTTTCTATGGTTTTGACAAATGCAAAACCATCATAGTGTTAAACATAATAGTTTCCACCATCATAGTGTTAAACATAATAGTTTCACTGCCCCCAAATTTGCTGGGCTTCACATATTTATCTCCTTCCTGCCCCCCAAAACCTGTCTCCATAGTTTTGGCTTTTCCCAGAATGACATAGAGTTGGATTCATACAGTATGTCACCTTTTCAGATTGGCTTCTTTCAGTTAGCAAGATACATTTGAAGTCTTTCCATATCTTTCTGTAGATCCATAGCACATTACCTTTAAAATCTTTAAGCTATGCTACATGCATTTTTTTTTTTTTGGTCTCACACGTGGCATATGGAGGTTTCCAGGCCAGGATCAAATCTGAACTGCAGCTGCAACCTATGCCACAGCAGTGACAATACCAGACACTTAACCCATTGCACCACGATAGCAACTCCATTTTTTCCCCAGTTTTAATAAGTATTTGACATACATCACTGTATATGTTTAAGGCAGAGAGCATGATGGCTTGATTTACAGATATTAGTGCCTGTATTTTTTAAAAATAAAAACCCTACTTTTTCTTGTCACTTATTTGTTAGGGAACACATTCCTGCAGGTCTCTTTAGGGTCTCAATGTATTACTGACATTGAATCAATGAATTGAAATCAACATTTTATGCATGTATATATGTATTTTTTTTTGAAACCCACATTTTATTTTTTCTTTTTGTTTTTATCTAATGATTTTTATTTTTTTCCATTATAGCTGGTTTACAGTGTTCTGTCAATTTTCTACTGTACAGCATGGTGACCCAGTCACATATACAGGTACACATTCTTTTTTCTCACATTATCATGCTCCATCATAAGTGACCAGACATAGTTCCCAGTGCTACACAGAAGGGTCTCATTGCTAATCCATTCCAAAGGCAATAGTCTGCATCTATTAACCGAAGCTCCCCATGAAACCCACATTGTAAATGATGTAGAATAGATGAGAATGAACAGAACGAAATAGAAAGGGCAGAAAAGAGAAGAAAATATTAAAACTCATTGCATTTAACAAGGAAATTACAGATTTGTAAAATTTTGTTTCCATTGTGAGTGAGTGAGACATGAAGTGTATTTCTTACTATAGTATCTGCAGGGCATTGGTTCCAAGCCCCTGAGGATACAAAAATCCAAGAACCAAAAGGGGCAGATGCTCAAGTTCTCTAAGATAAAGTGGCACAGTTTTTGCATATGACCTATGCAATCCTCCAGCATACTTTAAATCATCTCCAGGTTACTTATAATACTTCATGCAATGTAAATGCTACTTGAATAATTGTAAATACAATATAAATACTATGTAAACAGTTTCTGGGGGCATGGCAAATTCAAGTTTTTCTTTTTGGAACTTTCTGAAATTTTCTTTTTTGAATATTCTGGGTCGGCAGTTGGTTGAAAATCAAGTCACTAAGTTGTTTTCTGTCTGTTGTTTGTTTCTTATGGACACACCTGCAACATTTGGAAGTTCCTGGGCTAGGAATTGAATCTGAGCCACAGCTGCAACCTACGCCATAGCTGTGGCAATGCTGGATCCTTAATCCACTGCACCAGGCTGGGGATTGAATCTGTGCCTCCACAGAGATATCAGGGACCCTTAACCCACTGCACCACAGTGGGAACTCCTCAAGTCACTAAGTTTCCATGGTCTCTGTTACACATACATGGTAAAGTAGAACAGGTGATGATCTGACAACTCTTACCATTTTTTTCATGAGAAAATGACTATAATCGTTCACTACAAGCTCATGTATTCATATATGTTTGCTATGGGTTGCCCTGATATAAAGGATGTATAAAACACTATTTACAGTTAATAATAAAAATACTACACTCCTTATTGTAAAATTCATGTAGCTAACCGATGCTGTGTTTTTGTTGATTTTTGCGGCTCTTGTGTCTCAGTGGACAGAATGCGTTGGCAGTTTAACCATGATTTGACCAATGGCCTTGAATCTCAGTCTGTTCTTCCCATTAAGCTCATTGTCCCTATCTCTGATATGGGACAAGTGATGAATGGTGCTTTGCCCTCGTGTGATTCGGATTCCTTAGACTGAAACCCCTTTCAGCTTTGGCACTGCTCATTGCAACAGTGCTAAACTATCTCTTCTGCTTTTGGAAGAGTTACAGGGATTGGGACGTTGTTTGGTTTTAAATTACTTGCTAATGGTTGTATTTATAGCAAGCTCACAAAATGCTTGGAAATCAGCTCTTGCAAGCTGGCGTGATCTGGCTTTTGGTACATCCCTCTTACCAACTTTCAGTTGCCTTTATTTTGAAATATGGGTAGGCTTAGGTATAAAAATGGCTGTGAAATTTTTTTATTGCCTCCATTAATTTGTAAAGGGGTTTGCGTCACCCCCTTTGATTATATATAAATCATCCTTGTTCCTGCCTGCTGTTGCATTGTCTGGATAAAAGAAAATTAGATGCTGCACACTAATTATTCATTAATAAGTGCGGATTAGTTGGTGCGCAGACAAGGCTCTTCTAATGAAAGTCTCAACTGGGTGATTGGAGAACCCAGCCAATGACTTTGAACAAGCACTTCTCACTGCGAATGGTGATTAATGAAAAGTAAATCATGTAATAAATTCCACCACTGACATTGTGATTGGAAAAATCACTAGTCTGAAATGTCCCCATTTCAGATTTTAGAAGTAGAAAACTGCAGTTTCCTAGAGCCGGTTGTCCCAGGTCAAATTGTAGATATGCGACTTACTTACTACATGAATTTGGGCAAATTACTGTCTATGTGCCTTAGTTTCCTCATCTGTAAAATGGATGTAGTGTCCATAGTTCCCAAGTATTTGTGATAGTCTGGGGTGAAGTAGGCAAGATGTAAGTGCCAGTTGTAATGACCATTGTGTTACTGAGTCCAAGCTTATGTTGCTCACTGCATGACAGGCCAGTCAATCAAAAGAGCAGGTGTGGGGGCGAGAAATAAAGACTTTATGTGGAAAGTCAGCAGACCAAGAAGATGATGGACCAGTGTCCCAAAGAACCATCATGCCTGGGATTGGATGCTATTTTCTTTTATAAAGCAGAGAGGAGGAGGTGAGGAGATAAGGTAAAAAGGTGATAAGTTATCACAAATGTTTCCTGATTCTGGCCAGACTCGGGATGTGGGATGTGTTAATGTCTTCCTTCCTACAACCCTTCATGGTCATGATGTTTCCTGTGAGCTGACAAAGGTATTTTAGCTTAACACTCTGGCCTGGGAGGCAAGGTCCGTAGAGATGGGCCATTGCATATAGTTTAAGCTATGGACAACATCCCTTTAGTGATTAACTTGTAGCAAAAGCTAACCCACTGCTCCAGCCAAAGATCAAACTGGCACCTCCACAGAGACAAGCCAAATCATCACCGTACTGCACCACAGTGAGAACTCCAGAATGTGTAGTCTTTTGACTGAGATGCACACATGTATATTTCACTTACCATGGTCAAAGATAGGATACACAAGGTATACTTTCACTTCCTGTGTAAATTTAATCTGCTCTCTTACTGGGGTTTTATACCGCAGTTCATTAGTTCTTTAAATGTTCACATCATGCTGCATAAAAGCAGTGCTGATGTGGTAGGAACTTTCCAAGCGAGGGTGCCCATGGGACAATTAGATGGGCCAAGTTCAGATCATTTGAATCAGTATCAGAATTCTGTAATACATGACAACATTTACTACCCTTGATTGGCTCAGTCTTCTTATTTTTGAAATAGGGATAAAGGAGTTCCTGCTGTGGTGCAACGGGATTCAGGGTGTCTCTGCTATACCATGGCTTGTGGGTTTGATCTGCCAGCCCAGCCCAGTGGGTTAAAGGATCCAGCATTGCTGCAGCTGTAGTGTAGGTCAAAACTCTGGCTCGGATCAGATCCTTGGCCATATGACGAGGGGCAGCCAAAATAAATAAATAAAACAATTTTTTTTAAAAGGGATAAAGCATCTATCTCTCAGCGTTATTTTCATTACTTAATGAAATAATTCCATGTTTGTGTGTATACCTGTATCTGTACACATTATCTAGGGGTACACGAATTATGTGAATAGTTTGGCACAAAATAAGCATTCAGCACATTTTAATCACTTATTCTGCTTTATTTCTATTGTTCCTAAAATCGGGGAAAGTAGGATGACAGCTACTGCTTAGCAACTGTTATGCTTACCGTTCCCCTTTGAAACACTTTAAAAAAAAACATTGGTTTTAATGGTTTTTTAAATGGAGCAATCAGCCATAGTGTTTCACTTTGGGCAGATTTATACTTTTTTTTTTTTTTAATCTCGAAACTGCAGGTTTATAGTAACATTTATGAAAAGACTGCAGTTTCTTTTCCATTTGACCGTGTTACCATAGTAATTCTTTTGAAAAATCAAGTAATAGATGAGGCCTCCGTGGTGCCTCAAGGTCTGTTGAGGGAGATAAATGAGATCAAGAGGATGCTGAGAGTGACTGTTCCTTGATGTGCCTGCAGCCAGTGTCATTCGTGGCTAAATAAGGAAAGAACAGCCAATGCGAACACACTTAAACCCTCTTGCTCTGCCTTCTTGCCTCTCCAGGCTTCTCCTGCATGTGTGCGTCCGTATGCATGGGTATATATGCACATGTGTGTATATTCACATACGTGTACATATCTATGTACACACACAAGCACGGATATTGCCACTCAAAGTGTCAAGAATACTCAAGTTCCACAGAAACACAATGGAAAGAGAGAAGTTATGGGAGGCTTTTTTTGTTTTTGTTTTTTAACCACATGTTCAAAGTCAGAACTCACACTGAAAATGGAGTCATAGGTATACATGGAAAACAGACATCTCAGTTTTGGAGATTTTGCATGAATTCCATAGCTCTGACGGAGATCAGAGTACATTTGAATATGTCATTAAAGAGAAGGCTGGGAAGTGGCAGAAGGATTGCTGGACAGAGCGGCAATGTGGGCTGGTGGGCGGAGGAGTTCTTGAACTGGCTGTGTTAAATCAAGTTTATTTTTATTTTATTTATATTATTATTATTATTTTTCCTTTTTAGCGCCACACCTATGGCGTATGGAAGCTACTGGGCTAGGGGTGGAATTGGAGCTGCACCACAGCCGCAGCAACACAGAATCCGAGCCACATCTGCAACCTATGCCACAGCTCACAGCCATGCTGGGTCCTTAAACCCCATGAGTGAGGCCAGGGATCAAACCACATCCTCATGGAAACTAGTCAGGTTCTTAACCCACTGAACCACAATGGGAACTCCTAAATCAAGTTTAAACTGGGATGAATGACCTTCCAATCAGCATGTCCAAGCCCTGGGGGCAGTATGGCAGTGGTCACAGAGCCTGGGGCCCAGGCAGGAAGAACCAAGGGCACAAAGCTTCCACAGTCACCCCAGTGCAGACACTCTCTTTACTCCGCATGTCTGTTGCTTTGCAGGTGCATCGTCCCAGAGTTACCTGGTAAAATCATTTCTCCAAGAGACGTGGAGTTAAAGGTGGTATCTCCCCATTTCAAATGCAGACCTTCCACTTATTTCTGTTTTTAACACTGCACAGGCTAACACTGAAGGGGCAAAGCCGATGAGAAACAGGCCCTTAGAGAAATTACTGCCTGCAGAGATCAGTTTGAAGCCTCCAGATTCCGTGTCTGGTTTGGGATTTGAGCTGCATGGAATTGTCTCAGATGAGCAGGCAGTATGCCATGAGCACAGCCGGTGGGCCCAGGGGCTGGAGGTTTGGAGTGTTTCTAGCTATCCTCCTGACTCAAGGCCGTAGGGATTGGCTCCTGCTACTTAAGACATGGGCTTCACGTCTGAGCCCAGAGGCATGGAAAAATGAACTTGTGTAATTGATCATGAAGCACAGAGCACAAAGCCTCCCAGCATATTAAGGGCATTATCAGTGGAAGACGGATGGATGTCTTTCCACCCCCACTAATGTCTCAGCTCGGTGAGGAATTTAAACCTCAGCTTTGAATTACAAATTTAACAGGAATACCAATGATGGGGGAAAGTAAGTTTAAGTAAGTATACAGGTTTCTCCTGTTAGATGCAGGTCAAGCTTCCTTGCCTATGTGTGGGCATGGTCCCTATTAACCATTAACCAAATAAGACTTGCAAGTGCAAATGAGGTCCACATGCAAACAGGATCCATGTACAGATGGGGTCCATGTGCAAATTGGGTCTATATGCAAATGAAGTCCGAAGTCTAATGCTGCCCTTGCCCTGGCTACTGGTCCCAGCTTGTCCTTAGTTAACCTTTTACCTGTTCTATTGTAATCCTAAATAGAATCAGGGACACATGTTTTAGCAACTTCATGAAAAGGAAATCAAAATCAGAAGCATCTACTGATTTTCTTTTCTGTGGACAGACATAAGGTAATTTAATGGGTTTTTTTGTTTGTTTTTTGTTTTTTTTAACTCAAGGAAATACTGTTCTCTGACAGTTCCAATTGAATATCCAAGGAAGAAAAATAAATGATTCCATATCTCAGTGAAAGACTGAGTCAGATTGAAGGTAAAGGTTTTTTTAGGGGCTGAATCCCATCAATAAATACACACAAAACAGAGGACAAGATGTTAGCACAAATTTTTTGTTTTTTTTTTTTTGGTCTTTTTAGGGCAGCACCCACGGCACGTAGAAGTTCCCAGGCTGGGGTTCCCATCGGAGCTGCAGCCACTGGCCTACCCTTGATCTGAGCTGCATCTTCGACCCACACCACAGCTCATGGCAATGCCGGACCCTTAAGCCACTGAGCAAGGCCAGGGATTGAACCTGCATCCTCATGGATGCTAGTCAGATTCTTTAACCACTGAGCCACAATGGGAACTCCAGCACTATTTTTTTTGTTATCCAAAGTAAATATACTTTATCTTTGAAGTGGGGTAAGGATCTGTGTTGTGTTGTTGCCTGTCACTGTCATCTTGTTTCATTTTACTTTTTAAACAAGTCAACATTAGGTTTTGTTTTTGTTTTTTTTGTGTGTGTGTGTCTTTTTAGCTATTTCTTGGGCCGCTCCCGCGGCATATGGAGGTTCCCAGGCCAGGGGTTGAATCGGAGCTGTAGCCACCGGCCTACACCAGAGCCACAGCAACGCGGGATCCGAGCCGCTTCTGCAACCTACACCACAGCTCATGGCAACACCGGATCGTTAACCCACTGAGCAAGGGCAGGGACCGAACCCGCAACCTCATGGCTCCTAGTCGGATTCGTTAACCACTGCGCCACGACGGGAACTCCAACATTAGCTTTTACATTCCACAAGGACAGATACCAAAAACCACTGGAGGCAGCAACATCAAATGTAAATCACCTTGCAGAAGACTGGTGATGTAACTGGTTTCCCAACACACGTGCCATCCTGTAGTCCTTGCCTGGGGACTCTTAGCTTGTGCCCAAGAATCGCGCACACCTGATTGGCATTCTGAGAAGATGATGATGATCCATATTGGGATGTTTGTGAATTTAGAGATGTGCAAAATTTAGAAAATACAGAAATATTTTCCTCCTTTGCCCAAATCATGCATAAGTCTTCCCTCCCTGAGCGTCCTTTACTTTTGTTGGATCCGATCTGTGTTTCCCAGCATGGGGGAGTGGGGCTCAGTCACCATACCAGCTGCTGTCAGGTGGCAACAGGTGCAACATAAAATAACATTAAATCACTTAGAGAGAAATCATTTCCATTTTGATTCTCTCTCGGTTTGGTTTCCATCAGGAGGAGAGTCTATTTGGTACTGCCAGGGTTTTACACTTTTTAATCTCCTGATTTAGCCAAGACAGACCCAACCTCAGGCTCAGAATCTTTTTTTATGTGAGAGTCTTGCAAACATTTGATATTATTGAATAATTTTATTGTATTTTACCATTCTGTGTCAATCAGAATTCCATCAGAGAAACATGACTAAAATGCATATGATAGGGAGTTCCCATTGTGGCTCAGTGGTAATGAACCTGACTAGTATCCATGAGGACATGGGTTCCATTCCTTGGCCCCGGCATTGCTGTGAGCTGTGGTGTAGGTAACAGGTGTGGATCAGATCTGGCATTGCTGTGGCTGTGGCATAGGCTGGCAAATGAGCTCTGATTTGACCCCTAGCCTGGGAACTTCCATATGCCACAGGTGCCGCCCTAAAAAGACAAAAAAAAAAAATGTGTATGATAGAATAAAGAATTTATTATAGGAATAAGAGGTGACACCAAAGTTTCCATCAGGGAAACAATGGCTGCCCTCCTACCTGGGAGATGTTTTTAGCTGTGCTACTGGTTTTTAGCATCTCATGGATAGAGGCTGAGGATGCTGCTGATCGTCCCATTTAGGACAGGCCAACACAACAAAGATGGTCTGGTCCCAAATGTCAACTATACCCAGATCAGAAAAACCATGCCTGATACCGTTGAAAGAGGAGCTGGTCAGGTATGGAACTGTTTGTAGAGGGCTATGCCTCTGCCCTGGGGATAAAGTGGTTTTCCCCTTGGAGTGTAATATAAAGGTTCTTTTGCAAGCAAATGCAATCACAGTAAACAGATGAGTACATTCAGAAGCAAATACTAAGAAAAGGAGGATGTAGTACTCAAAAAAATGCCCTAAATCCCTAAGGAGTGCATAATTAACATACTGGCAAAACATTAAAATTTAATATTCCTTATTTCAGCCTTATTCCATCTTCCTGAGGCCAACACTCCAATGTGGCCTGAGCAATATCCATTCATCCTGTGTGTCAGAGTAGCAGTACTGTGAAGTAGCCACAAGTGGAGGTAAAAATGAAGACGGCTTTTCACAATCTTGCTTACAGAGGGAAACGACTAGGTGACTAGTGTTGGACAGTGAGAATTAAATGGAAGCTATTCAGTAGGGCTTCTGGGAAAGCTCCTTAAAAGAATGCTGACTCAGTTTGGCACTTAGCCTTTAATGGTTTTCCTGTTCTTTGGGATGTTGATGCAGTGGCTGGTGCAGCAGAAGCCTGTCGCCACAATGAGACAACTCACTGAGGGCAAAACCAGCTGATAAAGATGGCAAAGCAGAAAGATAGAATGAGCCTAAAAAATAATGACAGTGAGGTTCCTCTAAGATAGCTCTGGGCTCCCCACTGCAGAATTTTCTGTTAGGTAAGAGGAAGGAAAAAAAAAATCTGTCTTGCTTAAGCCTCTCCTGTTCTTTGTTATTAATATATGTAACGCCAGCTCTCACACCATCTATGTCCTAAGTCTGTGACTCATAAGTCTTTCTTAGTTTTCAATTGAAAGCATGCATAAACTGTTCACCGTTACTGCATCTCCACCTTTAACTTCACCTGCAAGCTCTCCATTTCCAGTAAATAATACTGATAACTTTTGTTTTCCCTTTTTCTTGCAAAATTTGGTGACACATACTATTTATTTGCAGGAAAAAAAAACCTCTGACATTTTCCCCTTGCTATTCCAATTGCTAAGCCAAGGGGACTTGCTGCCTACAAATAAAGGTAAGCATTGGTACCAAGCATTGTCTGTCTAAATTTTATGACAATTCAAACCCCACGTCTTTATCTGTTGTTACTTAATGGGGAAAAAAAAAACCAGTGATATTATGTTGCCAGAAGTTGGCTTCTTTCTACCAGCTCGGAATAGACATGTGGAGATAGAGTTTTGAGTGAAGGAGAAAAAGATAGCTTTTATTGCTTTGCCAAGCAAGAGAGACCACAGCAGGCTGATGTCCTAAGGACTGTGTCTTCCTTTGGGGAAGAATTACAGGGAGTTTTATAGTTTAAAAGGAGAAAAACAGGGTTTCAGATAGAAATCAGGATTGGGGCAAACCTGCATTCTTCTTTCTTTGGGGGGGACTCTTAGTCATCAAAGCTGGAGTCAGGAGATTTTGGCATGATCCTGGTGGTGGTCTTCTGGGTCATTGCCTGGAATCGTCAGGTGATTGTGTTTGGGGGCAATCCAACGAGGGAGAAGCACAAGGAAGGGCTCGAAGCTGTTTAATTTTAAAATATTCATATCTAAAAGAAGCATAAGGAGTATCACTTTTCTCTTAGGTGTATAAGGTGCCTATGTCATTATGTGTCTCCTTTGAGAGGGAACTAGGACCCTGCCCCAGGGCTGCTCTGTTGTTGCTTGACTGCTCCTCCCTGGTCTCCGGATCCCCTTCCTTCCCTGATCAGCAACTGTCTGAACCTGCCCCTTGAACTCAGGGAAGGTCATGGAGGCTGAAGGAGGCCCATTTCCTAAGAACAAGAAATGGGGGACCCAGAAAGGCTTTTGTGCCCAGGAGCCCCCACAGGGATTCTACTCGGTTATATTCACATATCAAACATCTAAACCAGTGGTTTTCATCTGGAAGCTGTCAAGTTGGTCCCCTTGGAAAAATACAGCAACTCAAAGACATTTTTGGTTGTGACTTTGTGGAGTTTGTAGTAGGAGGTAAAGCCCGGGGATGCTGACAACATCCTGCGATGTCTTTGTTAGGACAGCCCCTAACAAAGAACCATCTGGCCCAGGGTCAGGCGTTCATGTCAGGAAGCCCTGATTTAAACAAGACAGTCTAAAGGTTAAAGAGGCTTTCATGTGAGGGAGCCATGACCATGTGAGAATCGAGGCGGTAACTCTTTCAATGAGGTGAAAATGATGCTGAAAACATGTTCTTGTCCGTGGTCATCACTGGCCCACGTACCAGCGTTGCTGGGTGATTCCCAGGACACAAAAACCACATTTCTGTTCCTTCCCAGAGAAAAATGGGGAGCGCTCCTCTCTGCAAGTAATTTCCATTCTCAGCACCTTCTCGGCAGGGGGCTGAGGAGTGAGTGTGTGACCACTTGTCCAGGGACTTGAAATCAAAAGCTCCAAATTTACTGTGTGGACGATGTTGAGACTGAATTTTAAAGATTAGTCTGGAGAGTTCCTGTCATAGCTCAGTGGTAGCGAACCCGACTAGTATCCATGAGGACGTGGGTTCGATCCCTGGCCTCACTCGGTGGGTTAAGGATCTGGCATTGCTGTGAGCTGTGGTGTAGGTCACAGACAAGCCTCGGATCCCATGTTGCCGTGGCTGTGGTGTAGGCCAGAGGCTACAGCTCTGATTAGACCCCTCGCCTGGGAACCTCCATATGCTGTAGGTGCCACCCTAAAAAGACAAAAAAAAAATTAAAGATTAGTCCAGGTAATAAGGTAGGTTCAATAATTGACAGTTTTTTCACAAAAGGTTCTAAATTGCAAATCAATGCTCTCTATTCTCTGCTTCTATGAATGTATCTATTAAAGAGAAAAAAAACCCATATATGACCCTTGACAAATTTTGCCAAACACTGATTCATCTCTTAAGAGAAAAAAAAAAAAAAACCTTGACATTATGAATACCAGATATATTTAGAGAACAAAATTCTAAAGATGGTTAAACATTATAGGAAAATCTCTATATGCCTGCCCAGATATTCATTTTTTTTTTCAACTGTAAGATAGTTTGGTGGAAAAATGTTCATTAACAGAAGTGATGGGCAACTATTAATTTTGATTCCCTAAATTTTCTATTAGAGCAGGGGAAAAAAAAATGAAAGAACAATTCTGACTCTTTTCACTCTCAGAGTTTAGTTTGACATTCATGAATATTTTGACTATATTCTCAAACAGGCCTATCAGAGGGGAGAGCCCCTCATGGCAAATATCTGTGAACTTATCCACAGAGGCCACATTTAAGGAAAAGCTTGACTACACCTAATCTGAGCTTGAAAGAACCTCTTACCACTCTGCCAGAATGTGAGAGGGGCAGATGCCTATAGGATCTGCTCTGAGATCCTCTGCCCTTGGAAAGCTGTGAGTAAAACACCATCTGAGGAGTTCCCATTGTGGCTCAGTGGGTTAAGGACCCCACCTCATCTCTGTGAGGATGTGGGTTTGATCCCTGGCCTCGCTCAGTGGGTTAAGGATCTGATGTTGCCACAATCTGCAGCTAGGATTGGTGTGGCTGTGGTCTAGGCTGGCCGGTGCAGCTCTGATTCAACCCCTAGCCCAGGAACTTCCCATATGCTGCAGGTGCAGCTGTAAAAAGAAATAAAGGGACCAGTGTTGTCACTGCTGTATCATGGATTTGATCCCTGACCCAGGAACTTCTACATGTTAGGAATGCAACACCACCCCCCCCCCACAAAAAAGGGAAAAACAGACACTTGATTTCAAGCAACCTTAAGCAACCAGAAAATTGCTCTCGTCACATAATAGTAAGTCCAGTGCACAATAGGCAAAGGGTTCCGTGGCCGGTTGGTTCAGAGGCTCGGTGATGTCGTAAGAACATCCACTATCAGAGGCAAAGGAAACGTTTAAATGCTCTTCTTTGTGCTCTGTGCTGGGAAAAGACAAAGGCTGAGCCCAGAGAGGATGCTCAGTCACTAGGACACAGAAAACTTGAAAAGAGATCAAGGAAAAGCATAGACTAAAAGGATTGATATATACATTTAAAACCTTCTCATAAAGTAAAGCCCAGACACAGAGCTACACAAGTGAATTACAAATATTTCAGAAGAATGAACATGGGGAATTCCCCTCGTGGTGCAGCAGAAATGAATTCAACCAGGAACCATTAGGTTGCGGGTTCGATCCCTGGTCTCACTCAGTGGGTTAAGGATCTGGCGTTGCCGTGAGCTGTGGTGTAGGTCGCAGACGTGACTCAGATCCCCCATTGCTATGGCTGTGGTGTAGGCCGGTGGCTACAGCTCCAATTGGACCCCTAGCCTGGGAACCTCCATATGTTGTGGGTGTGGCCCTAAAAAGACAAAACACCAAAAAAAACCCCCAAAAAACAGAAGAATGAATACAAATTCTTCATAAAGTCCTCCAAAACATTTGAAGAGGAGGGAACAATTCTCTGTTTATTTTTAAGGCCTAGAATTGCCTGACACACAATCCTGCATATACCTCACCAGGAAAGAAAACTATAGACCAATAGCCCCATCAATATAGACTTGAAAATCCTGAACAAAATGTTAGTAAACTGACTTGTTTGGAACATATATAGAATATATATGTGGAATATATGAGTATGCACACATATTTTATATATATATACATATATATATGTATATGTGTTACAGCAGCTGCCCAGCAGCCCTGCGCTGCAGCCTGTCAGCTCTGGCGACAGCCCTGTGGCCAGTGTACCAGCTGCAGCAGCTCTGTGGCTGCAGTGGATCAACTCTTTTACCCGGCGGCGAGAAACCAAGCGAGCCCTCGGAGAGGTGGAGAACTCAGGTTTACGACGCCGGCGGGCTCAGAGGAGATCGCTCTCCAGAGTCTGAGCCCCGAATAGGGGTTTCACAAGGCTTTTATGGGCTACGTCTGCCGGGTCCATGCTTGGCTCATTGGACCGGAGTGACGTCAGGCAAGGTAGTCCATGCGGAAACAAATTGACAGAAGCAGATGTGTGGAGGAGGGGTGGTTGGGGAGGTGGATGGACTTTGCTTAGTCATCATGGCTGGGGTGTCGCCTTTCTACATTTTTATTGGGACATTTTCTCCTACATATGCACATACTCACCCACACACGGAAAAATAGTAGACACCATGGCCAACTGGGATATTTCCTGAGTTCACCATTATCTTCACCTCCTTTGCCATCAATGAGGAAACACTTCTATTTCCCAGAAAATATTGATATGCAAAGATACTTTTTAAAATAGGTGATGAGGAAGCGGCATATTTATTCTGTTTTCACAGATTCAATTCATTAGGTGAAACCTGGAGCAAAAGGCATTTTAATGAAATGCTTTGCAAACCAAAACTGGAAAAAAAAAAAGATCAGCATGGCTGTTCAACATTGTTGAATTGACTAAGCTATGATTACATTTCTGAAAATAAAAATCTTTGCCTGAATACAAAAAATAATTGTAATTAGGATGGGGGAAGAGCAAGAACTGAATTAAAAATGCTCATCTTTTATTAATCACATACATTTTTCATCAGGAGACTATTTTTACGAGCTCAGGCTAATGTAGAAACCATTATTTTACAAAACCGTGGAAACAGTCGGCCCATGACAATTTAATGCTGTTTTCCAAAACTCTCATTTGGCGGGAGCTTAGACAAGCCAAGTTCACGTGGGTGTTTTCTTCATTTCTTAATCATCAACCATCTGTGAGGTGGTTGCCACAAGCCAGTAGTTGACACGCAGTCATGATGTGTTACTAGCTCCCACCTAATGATCCCTAATGTCCACTAGGATGCTCTTAGAAGGAAGAGAACAAAAAGCCATGACCCTGGGCAGTGACCACAGGGTTCCTGGGATGTGTCCGCCCAACATTTAAGCTCACATCTTCTGAGCTAAATCACATGAAAAAAAGAAAAAGCTTCTCCTACTTGAATGCTTGAAGATTAAAAGGGCAACCTTGAATGCTTAGTGGGCTGGAATATATATATATAATTTATTTATTTATTTATTGGCTATGCCCTTGGCATGTGGAAGTTCCTTGTTCCTAAGCCAGGGATTGAATTCACACTACAGCAGTGACCCAAGTCACTGCAGTGAAAATGCCAGATCCTTAACTTCTGGGCCACAAAAGAATTCCTATGTATTTTTTTTTTTTTTGGCTGCACACACAGCATGTGCAAGTTCCCCGGGTCTGGTTTCAAACCTGCTCCATAGCATGGAACTGAGCAGCAGTGACAATGCAGGATCCTTAACCACTAGGCCACCTGGGAACTCATGGAATATTTTAATTATCCTTTATCACCACACTACATAGGACTTCACAGACACAGAGCAACAGAGAAATAAAGCAATGAACACAAGCTTAGCAGATACTGCAAGGGAGCCACAGATAAGAAACTTTGGCCTACACTTATCAGACTCTAAAATTCTTTCTCTTTCCATTATACCCCCTGCACCTGTGTTAGTAGATAGAAAAGTAGACTTTTCTAGTAGCCACCAAGAAGGAAAATAAGAAAAGTCACGCTTTGTGGAGATTCTTTATTTGGAGAGCACAGAGAATTAAGTCAATGGCTTTTAATGAGGGGACAATAGACTAAGATTTTGTTTTTAGCTCTGGGTAACATAAATCCCTACTGCATGTATAAATATGTAAAGAAGTTAGGTTTTCAGGAAATAAGAAGGCTGGACATGGACAGTTTATAGGTGTCATGGTGGTTCATGTTGGCATCAGGAGTCCAGATTCTTCCCTCATTTTTCCCCCCTGTTCAGTAGGTGACTCTTCTCACATGGGCACAAAATGACTGCACCACCTCCATCCTTTGCATCTATATTCCAGGGAAATAAAAGGGGGTGGTGCCAACAAAATTCTTCTCACAAGTCTTTGATTTTTATTTGGATAGGTTTGCTGTTCCTATAAAAATTTCAAGTATGTGACCTTGGTTCTAACTGGGTCACATGACACTTAGTTGCAAGAGAATCCAGAAAGTATTTTTGCTTTCCAGTCTCTCTAGTGAAGAAAGGCAGGGAAGGAGCAGGATGGCTGTAAAGTGGCCAACTCAAAGTGTTTGCCACTGAACTGAGTCTTACAATAAAACAGGGAATGCTACCAAGACCCCCCAAAGAGTGACCTGTACATTCAGTGAATTTGATTTCATCTTATCTTAGAAATGATCATGAATACTGAGTGAATTTGTTTTTACAGGTTCCTTTAAAAACATTCCATTAACCAAAAGCCATATGATTGTTTGAGGAGGCACACATCCATTAAAATGAATATGTCGGGGAGATGCCAATCAGAAAACGGCTGAAGAATTATTGCTAAATGTGAGTTTGCTGCTCAAAGAGAAATAGCAAAAAAAAAAAGTGTTGGCATTAATTACTAGGTATACAGCACTTCAGCTCCACTCCAAAATAAATGAATAACTAAGTAACGTGTGGAGAGCTAATCTGGCCAGTTGTGGGACGATGGTTTGCTATGCAATGGAGACCTGGGTATGTTACAGCATTTAAATGAAATCTGCTTTCTGAAAGAGAGAAGCCGTCATTCATGCTGACTTGACAGGGTGCTTCTTCTTGGGGAACTCTGTATATTTTGCCATCCAGTGGTAACCTCTACCCTTCTGCTTTCAAAGGTCAACAGTGTAGCCTTGTTTTATGGAGGTATTTTGGGGCTCAGTTGAATGACTTAAAGGGATGATCATGAAAAGAGGGAGAGCCCCTGGATCCAATGAATTGGGAGGTTCTAAAGACGCATCCCATATATTCCAAAAGAAGAGGTTTTCCTCCCAGTAAATCAAGGTCTTCTGAAGCTCAAAGGGGCCTGTTTCCCATGCTGATGTAGCAGGTTCCTTTGAACCTTCTGCCACTGTCTCTTTCATCTTTCCTGGTCCACAAGAGAAGGGCACTGGCCTTGAAAGAGAAACGGAACCCTAGGACATGTGAACCTCAGAAGAATGGAGGCTCTTGATGGAAACTGAAAACCAGGTGAATGCGCTTTGGCTTCTTCCTGGAATCTCCTTCTTGATCTTCAATTAAGGTGTCCCTCTTACAGTTCTGAATCTCCGTCCAAATGTCACCCCCTCAGGGAAACCTTCTCACCTAGCACACCACCATTGCCAAGCAACCATGTTTATGTCTTTCCTAAAGTTTTCACAGTTTGTTCTCAGTTTATTCATGTCTCTGTTTATCTGTTTAGTTCATCTCTCCCATTAGTTTTCCAATGAGTTGGCAGCAGGAACCATGCTTATTTATTTATTCTTTTAAAATATGCCCTGATCATCTTCAATTTCTTTCATGAGAGTCTTCTCGTTTTCAGAGGACAGGTCTTTTGCCTCCTTAGTTAGGTTTACTCCTAGGTATTTTTTTTCTTCTTCATGTGGTGGTAAATAGGATTGTTTCCTTCATGTCTCTTTCTAATACTTTGTTGGTAGTGAATAGAAGTGCAGGAAATTACTGACTATACACACACATATGTATATACATATATATGTACATACACACACACACATATATGTATTTTTTATGGCCTCACTGGCAGCTTATGGAAGTTCGCAGGCTAGGGGTCGAATCTGAACTTTAGCTACAGGTCCGCATCACAGCCCTAGCAATGCCAGATTCAAGCCACACCTGCAAACTATACCACAGCTTAAGGACAACACTGAGTCCTTTACCTACTGAGCAAAGCCAGGGATTGAACCCACATCCTCTCAGACACTATGTCGGGTTCTTAACCCACTAAGCCACAACAGGAACCCCAGATTACTGTATGTTAAATTTTGTGTGTGTGTGTCTTTTTGTCTTTTAGGGTGGCACAGGTAGCATATGAAGGTTCCCAGGCAAGGGGTCTAATCAGAGCTGTAGCCACCGGCCTACACCACAGCCCAGTAACACGGGATCTGAGCCACGTCTTCGACTTACACCACAGCTCATGGCAACGCCAGATCCTTAACCCACTGAGCAAGGCCAGGGATCGAACCCGAAACCTCATGGTTCCTATTCAGATTCGCTTCCACTGCACCACGATGGGAACTCTGTGTACCCAGATTTTTAAAATGTTGATATGGTCAGGCGTAGTCATATGGGGAAAATTCAATTTCTTTCAGAAACCACACTTTGTGTTAAAAAAAAATTAAGTAAATCCAGTGTGGGAAATCAGCTACAATGTGTACCGTGTAAAAAGAATTACGCGTGTGTTTAAATTTGCTCTGCCCATTCAGCTGATCAAATTGTAAAATGCTGTCATGCATTCATGGTTACATTTGGATGCGTTGTGAAGGGCTTTCTGGAAAGCTGTGTATAAAATTACTTATTTTGCATATTTAATTTTAATATTACAAAGTGAGAGGCTTTTTTACGGGTTGGTACCTAAATGAAGCTGGCTTAAAGAATAAGAATTTGAAAATAGACATGCCTTTCCTAAACAGACGTTACTGGAATACGTATCTGAACAGGATGGATCTAATTACACATAAGCATCTTCATTTCTTGTTAACTTGCAGGCGTTTTTTAGTGTGTGTTTTTTTTTTAATTTTTTTATTATAGCTGATTTGCAATGTTCTGCCAATTTCTGCTGCACAGCAAAGTGACCCTGTCTCATATATATATATGTATATATATGTATACGTATATGTATATACACATTCTTTTTCTCATATTATCCTCCATCATGTTCCATCACATGTGACTAGATATAGTTCCCAGTGCTATACAGCAAGATCGCTTGCTTATCCACTTCAAATGCAATAGTTTGCATCTACCAACCCCAAACTCCCAGTCCATCCCACTCTCTGACTCCTTGGCAACCACAAGTCTGTTCTCCAAGTTCTTTTCTGTAGGTAGTTTCATTTGTGTCATATATTGGATTCCAGATATAAGTGATATCATATGGTATTTGTCTTTCTCTTTCTGCCTTACTTCACTTAGTTTGACTCTAGTTCCATTGCTGTTGCTGCAAAAGGCATTATTTTGTTCTTTTTTTATGGCTGAGAAGTATTCCATGTGTATATATACCACATCTTCTTAATCTATTTATTTGTTGTTGGACATTTAGGGTAGTTTCCATGTCTTGGCTACTGTGAATAGTGCTGTGGTGAACCTAGGGATGCATGTACATTTTTCAATGAATGTTTTGCCTGGATATATGCCCAGGAGTGGGATTCCTGGGTCATATGGTTCTATTTTCATTTTCCTGAGGTACTACTGTTTCCATAGTGGAAACTCCATACTGTTTTGCGGTTGTACCAATGTACGTTCCCACCAACAGTGCAGGAGGGTTCCCTTTTCTCCACACCCTGTCTGGCGTTTGTTATTTGTTGACTTGTTAATAATGGCCATTTTAACCAGTGAACTCAGGCAGTTTTTATTACATTATCTGGAATTAATGATGGCTGAATAATCTTTACGATCACAGACTTGTAAATCATGGGTTTTAGATTTTTTTTTTCATGGTGAACACTCTCTTGCACTTCTGGTATAATCTTAAATTTTCTTAGAGTTGAATGAGTTGCAGTAACAAACAGGAATGTATTTCAGATGGTGAAATTATTTCTGCTATACATTAGGGTGGAATACAGTGCCCAGACATCTTCAGCTTGTTATTTTCTATTTACAAATTTTAATTTCTTTGGGTTGAATTTTAAAAGTTTTATTTTCTATTTTAAGAGAGATTGTCATTTCTAACTCTTTTCCTCTCCCTTTTTTTGAATGATTGATGAAATGCTAATGAATTTTTTTTTTTAATGGCCACTCCTGTGGCATGTAGATGTTCCCAGGCCAGGGATCGAATCTGAGCCACAGCTGTGACCTGTGCCATAGTGCAGTAATGCCAGATCCTTTAATGCACTGCACCAAGCTGGGGATCAAACCCACACCTCCACAGCAACCCAAGCCACTACAGTTGGATCAACCCACTGTGCCATGGTGGGAACTCCTCTATTGAAATTTTTAGCAGGAATGTGGTGAGGAGTTCCCTAGTGGCCTAGTGGTTAAGGATCTGGCATAGTCACTGCTGTGCCTCTGGTTGCTGCTGTGGCGGGGGTTTGATCCCTGGCCTGGGAACTTCTGCATCAAAAAAAGAAAAGAAAAGAAAAAAGAATGCAGTGAATACTAGTTGGGATGAAAGACAAGGGCCTCATCAGGGGTCCGGATGGATGTTCCAGGAGAATGTGGGGCTCAGAGCGAGGCCTGACTTGATTGATGGCAGCTGCCACTTCCTGCGTTGATGCAAAGGCAGAATGACCTGGATTCTGAGTTGGGTGTCTTTGCAGCCTTAGAGCTGACCTTGCAAGCAGTGTGGAGGATGTGGATGTCTGCACATTAATAACTGTTACAACTGCAACACTAGTTTCTTGCCTCTCTTTCCTAGTCTCCTGTGGGCTCCTTAGGCAGCTGTTAGGCCTCAAGGCCCCTTCAAGGAGATAGAACTCAAAGTATTACCAGACCCTTATCATCGCCCCACCCATCTCCCCCTCCCCCACCTTGAGCAACCTGCCCAGCTCCTTCCTGCCCCCTACTAGGAAAGGTATGTGGACCACTCCTCATCTTGCCCCTATGGGGCCTTATAAGCCCCCAACCAACCAGCAAGTGTATCACAAGGACCCCTCTTTCCACAACCAATCAGCAGGTCAGCAGGTGTATCTCGAGACCTCTCTTCTCCCTGGGCTATAAAAACAGCATCTCTCATCTCAATAAACTCTTCTTTCCCTTCACTTTGCCATGCCAGAAAATTCTTCTTCCCAACCTGAATACAGAGACCATAACAGCAGCCTCTGTGACTATCCAGTCCCCATGCACACCAGTTTTTTTTTTTGTGTGTGTGTGTGTGTTGTCTTTTTAGGGCTGCACACACAGCATATGGAGGTTCCCAGGTTAGGGGTCCAATTGGAGCTGTAGCTGCCGGCCTACACCACAGCCACAGCAACGTGGGATCTGAGCCATGTCTGCGACCCACACCACAGCTCATGGCAATGCCAGATCCTCAACCCACTGAGCGAGGCCAGGCTTTGAACCCACGTCCTTGTGGATGCTAGTCCAGTTCGTTAACCACTGAGCCACGATGGGAACTCCAACACATACCTCTTTAATGAGGGAGCAAATGGTCTAAGAGGGTCCCAGATGGCAGCTGCGGAAGCCCTGATCCTGCCACATTGGAGTGAAGAGCAGAGCCGGGCCTGGAGGCCAGGATGCTGAGTGCTGCCTGCTGCCATGGTCAAGACTCAGTGAAGGGTCCTTAGCTTTGGAAGCCCTCACCCAGGTGGGGCCAAATCCTTCACACACAAAGAGATGCAGTGACTCAGGCCCTAACCTCATGCCTTCCCTGATTCCCTTCCTCCTGACCCAGGCAGCAGCCCTCTCTGCCCAGGAACAGCTGAGGTTTCTGTCCTTCAGAAGTGTTAGAAATCAAGCATCCCTTTCACATGCAAGTTTAAGTGATAGACCGTCATTCAGATCAAAGAGAAAATGAGAAAGGCTGGGACCTGGGAACCAGGACCCCTTGGCTACAGTGGCTGCAGTGTTGGTACCTGGACAAACACCTCCTCAAGCAACAATATACAAAGAAACAATAAGGGACTAAAACTAGCTGGGTGCATATACAGTTAGGGAAAATTATGGGTCACAAGATACAAAAAAACTAAAACCCCAACTGCCACTTCCCAAGAGCTAAGAGCGAAGTAGGGTGTCAGGAGCAAAAGCAGGGCTCTGCGCAAGGCTCCCCCGCCGCCACCACCCAAGGGGTGGGCAGACCACCTAAGCCATCCCTCTGGCCTGACTCCTAGACCGACCCCTACCTCATCCCAAATTAGGAACCAGCTCCCCCCCCAACTCAGAGAGGGAGCAAGAAAGGGAATCTGTTGTTTGTTTTTGCTCCCCCTCTGCTGCAGCAGGGGACCCAATAAAGCCTTGCCTGAATTTTCCTATCTGGCCTCTTATCAATTTCCATTGCTTAAGGAGGCCAAGATCCCCGGCTGGTAGCAAAAGCAATTAGAAAACTATAAATGGAAAGAAACATCTGATTGATTTGGGAGCAGTTTTCCTCTGGCATCTGGGGTGCTCTGCTTGTTTGGTGAGTATCAGTTCTAAAAATGAAGAACAAGGAGGACCCACTGTGGCTCAGCAGCCTAAGAACCTGACATACTCTCCCCGAGGATGCCGGTTTGATCCCTGGCTCACTCAATGGGTTAAGGGTCTGGTGGTGCCACAGCTGCAGCGTAAGTCACAGGTGTGGCTTAGATCCAGCATGGCTGCTCCTGTGGCTGTAGGCCAGGCAGCTGCAGATTCTATTCGACCCCAAGTCTGGACACTTCCATATGTCACAAGTGTGGCCCTAAAAGTAAAAAAATAATAATTTTTTTTAAAAGTTGAAATTAAATAATAACAATATTAATAACATTTGAAGTACTGTTCAAGTGGCAGCTGGGTTCTAGAAGTAAAGAATGTCCCAAATGGAACTGCACCTCATTTATCTGGATATTTCAGGCACCTGTGATAGACAGGATACTCAGTGTTCATTGAAACAAAAAATTGTTGGAGTTCCCATCGTGGCGCAGTGGTTAACAAATCTGACTAAGAACCCTGAGGTTGCGGGTTCCATCCCTGGCCTGGCTCAGTGGGTTAAGGATCCGGTGTTGCTGTGAGCTGGGGTGTAGGTTGCAGACGTGGCTCCGATCCCGCCGTTGCTGTGGCTCTGGCGTAGGCTGGCGGCTACAGCTCTGATTAGACCCCTCACCTGGGAACCTCCATATGCTGCGGGAAGCGGCCCTAGAAAAGGCAAAAAGACAAGAAAAACAAAAAAAAGAAATTGTTACCAAACACAAGTTTGTGTGCTGGACACACAGTGAGTCCAAACAAACTGCAACGTGGGAGTTGGGAGCAGAGAAAGCCTTATTGCAGGGCCATGCAAGGATGCCAGTGGGACGAAGCTACTCACTGAAGATTGAGTGGCAGAACACAGGAGAACTCAGGAAATGTTTCTTAGAACCTGTTCTCTCTTTTTTTTTTTCCTAATTCATTGATGTATAATTGATAATTCCAACACTCTTGCCATGTCTGGTTCAGATGTTTGCTCCATCTCTTCAAATTGTCTTTTTTGCCTGTTTGTATGCCTTGTAAATTTATCTCAATCGCAAACGTGATGAACCCACAAAAGGAGATGATGCAGGGAGTTCCCATTGTGGCTCAGTGGTAATGAACCCGACTAGCATGAGGACACGGGTTCGATCCCTGTGGATCTCACTGAGTCTCTCTCAGTGGGTTAAGGATCTGGCATTGCTGTGAGCTGTGGTGTAGGTCACAGACTCAGCTTGGATCCCCCCTTGCTGTAGCTGTGGTGTAGGCCGACAGCTGCAACTCCTATTAGACCCCTAGCCCAGGAACTTCCATATGCTGTGGGTGTGGCCCTAAAAAACAGGAAAAAAAAAAAATGGTGTGCAGATATCTCTTTGAGATCCTGATCTCAGTTCTTTTGGATATATACCCAGAAGTGAAACTGCTGGATCATATGTAATTCTGTTTTTTATTTTTTGAGGAACCTCCATACTGTTTTCTACAGCGGCTACAACATTTGACATTTCCAACAGTGCGCAAGGGTTCCAGTTTTTCCACAGTCTCATCAACGCTTGCTATCTTCTTCTCTTTTTTTTTGATATATGCTAGCCATCCTAATAGGTGTGATATCTCATTGTGGTTTTGATTGGCTTTTCCCTAATGACTACTGATGTTGAGAAGATTTTCATACATTTGGTGGGCATTTATCTTTGGAGAAATGTCCATTAGGTCCTCTGCCCAACTTTTTTTTTTTTCTTTTTAGGGCCACAACAACAGCATATGGAAATTCCCAGGCTGGGGGTCAAATCAGAGCTGTAGCTGCCAGCCTATGCCACAGCCACAGCAATGCAGGATCCAAGCTGCGTCTGCGACCTATACTGCAGCTCACAGCAACGCTGAATCCTTGACCCACTGAGCAAGGCCAGGGATCAAACCCACATCCTCATGGGTATAGCCAGATTCATTTCCGCTGAACCACAACAGGAACTCCCCTTAGCCCATTTTTCAATTGTGTGTTTATTTTGTTTCCATTATTGAGTTGTAGGAGTTGTTAGGAGCTATTTTATCAGGTTGCATTTGAAGGGTGTAGGCTGGATGCAGCTGGTGGACCCCAATATCAATTATAAAGCATTTGCAAATGTTAGTATGTCAAGAATTCTAGAGGCATACAAAGAGAGGGGACATTGATTCTGCCTGTGTGCATATCCACAGGGAGACAGGCAAGGTTGTGTGGCGAAGATGCTGTTTGAGGCGGTCTTGGAGGAGGGCCAACCACGTGCAGAGTAAGGATGATCTGGAGCTCCTGGGGGCCCAGTCACCATCTAAGAAGCCTGAAGATGTTTCCATTGCCATTTCATTATCAGTTCCTTTCAGAACAACTGAAAGAAAGAAAAGACAGATTTATTTGCCGAAGCAATGGAGAAGGATATTAGGACAAACGTCTATGTGGAAAAAACAATCCAATGTACGCATTTCTTGGGTGAAAAGATACACAGCGTTTTCAGAGGCTTTCCTCCGCTCATCTTAATGAAGGTGAATTATTTAACACAGTTAAATAATCTCCAGTTTTCAATTTAATGAGACTTACCAGCCCTACGTTTGGCACATTCTCTTCTATTAAGCTTTCAGCTAAACCCCAGAGATAAAAGGTGTTTTACTTCAAAGGAATCTGATTTGTTTTTTATCTAGTATATTCAACTGGCATAAATTCAGGCATACCACATCAGATTTCAGTGAAATCTGTGTTAGAAGTTTCCTTTTGTTTTCAAAGTCCTTATAAATAGCTTTCTTCCAAGCTATACCTGGTCTTTGTGAACAGAACGAGTAAGGTTTGAGTGTGTAGATAAACACATTTGTAGGAGTCTGTAGATTTAGGGCGTGGACTGTTAAGGCAGATCTGGAAAATATAAGAGAATAGCTAAGTAAACTAAAAAAATATTAGAGAATAAATAGGTTTTTTTAAAAAATAGAAAGTCAGGTTTATCTAGACGTGTGACCATGACAAGTCCAGTTGTGCTCACTCGACTGAAAGGTCACTGTGTACTTTGGGGATTCTGCGGGGTTCCCCCCCAAGCACTGCCGATAGCAGACACAGCTGGGCAGGAGGACATGAGACAGAGGGGAGGCAGGGACCATCTTTGTCACTGATCCACGTGCCTCTCAGTCTATCCAACAGAGTAGGGAGCCCACAGGCTTGAACAGTCTGTGCTGGGAGCCACGATGGAATTTATTTCCCCTGATCTTGACTAAAGATGGAATTTATTTCCCTTGACCCTGGGAAGGGGTTGAAGTTCGGTTTGAAATTAGACAATAGAGCTGCCCACAGCCCCCACTGTCTCTGATTGCTTGTGCAGAGTCAGAACACAGGCACAGTCTTTGGAATGGAATGGGCTTGATTCAAACTTGTCCTTGGCAAGTCGAGTGTCTTTAGTCAAGCACTTCTCGTCTCTGGTCCCACCTTTCCCCTTGAAAAACATAGGGGCAATCCTATGTTTTGCTGGCATTACCATATTCAATCCACACTACCAGTGTAAAAGTAGGGTATGTTGATATTCCCATTTAGAGAAGAGAAAAGCGAGACTCGGAAAAATGAAGTCCAGCCAAAGTCATTTGGCTAGCAACTGGCAGGCTGAGGACTCAAATCCAAGCCATCCTTCAACCCCATCCCTTGGCTGTTAGCATACACAGCCTGCCATGGTCCTATCAGCAGGGAGTTGGGAATCTGGAAAATCTGTTGTTAAAAACACAGACTGTTGGAGTTCTTGTTGTGGCTCAGTGGTAACAAACCTGACTAGGATCCATGAGGACGTGGGTTTGATCCCTGGCCCACTCGGTGGGTTAAGGATCTGGCATTGCCATGAGCTTTAGTGTAGGTCAAAGACATGGCTCAGATCCAGTGTTGCTGTGACTGTGGTGCAGGTGGGCAGCTACAGCTCCAATTCAACCCCTAGTATGGGAACTTCCATATGCTACACAAGCGGCCCTAAAAAGACAACAACAAGAACAACAACAAAAACCATACAGAATATGGAATTCCTGCTGTGGCTCAGCCAGTTAAGGACCTGATGTTGTCTCTTTGAGGATTTGGGTTCAATCCCTGGCCTCGCTCAGTGGGCTAAAGATCCAGTGTTGCTGTATGCTTCCAAGTAGGTCACAGACTTGGCTTGGATCTGGCGTGCCTGTGGCTATGGTGTAGGCTTGCAGTGGCAGCTCTGATTTGACCCCTATCCCAGGAACTTCCAAATGCCACAGGTGGGGCCATAAACAGGAAAAAAAAAAAAAAAGAGAGAGAGAGAGAGAGAGAGAGAAACACAGAATGCATTCTTTTGATCATTGATATATTGCTGGCAACTCCAGGTTTCTCAACCTGGAATTACTGCACGTAAGAGAACTGAGACCTTCACCTCCTTGTTCAAACCTCCTTTACTTAATTACTCAAGCCTCCCTTACCTTCCCAAATGCTGCCATGCTTCCTAAGGCCCATAATCTAAACCGCTACATCTCAAAAGTTACCCCGAAAATGTTTGCTCTGGCAAAATTTGAGCTGTACATTCTTACTCCCTGGGAGGTGAAAAAGCTGTCAAAGTGGCAAGGAAGGAAATGAACTTGGCTGTGAATTGGTCAAACCCTTGCTAACAGAAGACTAATCAGCGTGGAGAGAATCAAGTGTAAAAGTAATTTCATTGTCATTTTTTTCCTAGGTAATCTGAGAGGGGATTTTTTTAAATGGCTTTTTTTTTTTTTTGGTCTTTTTGCCATTTCTTGGGCCTCTCCCTTGGCATATGGAGGTTCTCAGGCTAGGGGTCGAATCGGAGCCATAGCTGCTGTCCTACGCCAGAGCCACAGCAATGCTGGATCTGAGCTGCATCTGCAACCTACACCACAGCTCACAGCAACACCGGATCCCCAACCCACTGAGCAAGGCCAGGGATCGAACTCGAAACCTCATGGTTCCTAGTCAGTTTCATTAACCACTGAGCCATGACGGGAACTCCTTAAATGGCTTTTTTTAAAAATAATAAAATGCCTTTAAATGTGGATTAAAATGGACTTTATATTACTGAATTTCATAGTTTAATTTAAGCAGATAAAGTAAAATATTAAATATTAAGAGTTCTTGCTGTGGCTCGGCAGGTTAAGGACTCGATGTTGTCTCTGTGAAGATGCAGGTTTGATCCCTGGCCTCACTCAGTGGTTTAAGGATCTGGTGTTGCTATGCCTGTGGCGTAGGTTGCAGATACAGCTCCGACTCAACCCCTGGCCTGGAAACTTACATATGCTGCAGGTGCAGTGGTAAAAAGAAAAAAAAATAAAGATAACCTAAAAAACAATAAAGATAACCCACTCCTATTACTAGATGTTTTTTCCTAAGCGAGACATCCAGGTAAATTGTGTTGTAAAAATTCATCAAAGATTTGATTTGAAACCATACAGAATAACACCCAGTTTATTGTGAAAGTTGGAGGCACATTGGTCTAGCTACTTATGCAATGAAATAGCCATAGATGTTTCTAGGACACATTTGCCATCTGGGGACTCCTTTTCACCATCACTCTGGGGCTCCCTTTACCTTCTCCTTGGATCACCCTCCTTTTTACCCGATTCCATAAATTTTTCTTGCTTGCTTTATTCCCTCATTGTGATAGCGCCCCTTTCTCTAGTAGCATCCTGAATAAGAGTCTATGATAGATCATTTTCTGAGATCTTCCATATCTAGAAAATGTCTTAATTCTATCCTATCCTTGTTCACACCCTATCAAATTTGATAAATCAATTCCTTTCACAATTTGAAGGGCATTGCCCAAGAGACAAATAGCAGAAGATTGCAGAGTAGGAGATTTCAAGAAGATGAGATGAATAGAATAACTCTCTCTTGCCAAACAGACAAAGAGGGATTAGATGATTTTAGAGTTTAGACTTAAATGAATGGTCCTGATGAGTGGTAGAAAAACACACACAAACACAAGATTATAATTATTATTTTTACTGAGGTATGGTTTATTTACAATGTTAATTTCTACTGTACAGTAAAGTGACTCAGTTATACATATATATATATATATTCTTTCTTATATTATTTTCCTTATGGTTTATCACAGGATACTGAGTATAGTTTCCTGTGCCACACAGTAGGACCTTGTTGTTTATTCATTCTATATATATAATAGTTTGCATCTGCTAACCCCAAACTCCCACTCCATCCCTCTCCCACCATGGTCTTGGCAACCACAAGTCTTTTCTCTATGTCTGTGAGTCTGTTTCTGTTCTGTAGATAGGTTCATATGTGTGATATTTTAGATTCCATATATGTGAAAATCATACGATATTTTTCTTTCTCTGACTAATTTCACTTAGTATGATCATTTCTAGGTCCTCCATGTTGCTGCAAATGGCATTATTTCATTCTTTTTCATGGCCAAGTAGTATTCCATTGTATATATGTACCACGTCTTCTTTACACAAGATAATTGTTAACTGAAGAGAAAACAACTAAATATTCGGAAAGCAAAATATTTATAGGATACTACAATTATCATTGTGAAGAAGATTTAGCTAATCATACATATGAACAAAATGCAACTGAAAATGCAAACAGACAAGGACCAGATCATGGGTGATAATAGAACTTTGACCCAAACCCCCAGCTCAGCAGCAACAGGTCCAGGAAACCAAATCTCAGCCTCACAGCTACAAGGTCAGAGCAGTCAGCACATGGTCCACGACGTCTAGCTTCCATTGCCAATTCAGGACAACCAATGAAGAAAACCAAGCATGCAACCCAATCCCTTATATAAGATGCCCCACTTCTTGTTCCTCAAGCCAACAAACTCCCACCTGAGCACACCTGCTGCCTTCCTCAGTCCTCCCGCCTCTGCATCTCTGCCCAACATAAATGATGGGGACTTTGTCACCAGAACAACCTTTGAGCTAAACCTTCTGTTTGTTGTCATGGTGGTGGCGTCATCTGTTTCCACAATAGAATATCAATTCAGCAGATTTATAAGGATAATGCAAAGCATGGATATAGTGATGGAGAAGAGGAGAAAGAGACGACTAAGTGTCTTGAGGGTGTGGGGGAGAATAGACAACACCAAAACAAAAAAATAATGACGTGCTAACACCAGTATGTTACTTGGCGCTTTGGGAGCAAATCCCAAAGAATCAGCTATCAATGCTTGCTTTTTCGAAGGAATGGACAATGGACAAGCCTCTTAGAATTAGCTGACACCACGTGAAAATAGGACTTGAATAAAATTAAAACAAAACCAATCACACTTTAGAAATCTGATGACTAATTATATGGATTTCAGTTAACACACACACACACAAAGCCCTCAATCACAACACTACATAATTTCAAAGGCTCCAGGTCCTGAAGGAGACTCTTTTTTTCCCTTTGGCCACACCTGTGGCATATGGAAGTTCCCGAGCCAGGAGTCAAGCCACAGCCACTGTAAAAGCAATGCTGAGTAGTTATGTTGTGAGCCACATGGGAAGTCTGAGACATTTATCTCTGTCTGTGTGATGGGGGAGGAGACAGAAGAGAGAATGTGAGATGAAGAAAGAAAATGAAATAAAAGCAGCACCTCGCATGTTTTATACAGCGTGCCATGAGGAGGATGAAAAATCACATCTCTGCCCTTGGAGGTCAAAATGCAGAAAAGAAAGAAAGAGAGAAAGAAAGAAAGAAAGAGAGAAAAAGAGAGAGAGAGAGAAAGAGGGAGGGAGGGAAGGAAGGAAAGAAAGAAAGAGAAAAAAAGAGCGTGAAAAAGAGAGAAAAAAAGACTTGTTGAGGAGTTCCTCTTGTGGCTCAGCGGGTTAAGAACCAGACATAGCATCCATGAGGATGTAGGTTTGATCCCTGGCCTCACCCAGTGGGTTAAGGATCCGGCGCTGCCATGAGCTGCAGTGTAGTTTGCTGATGTGGCTTGGATCTGGTGTTGCTGTGGCTGTGGCATAAGCTGATTGGACCCCTTGCCTAGGAACTTCCATATGCTGCAGGTGCAGTCATGAAAAGGCAAAAAAGAAAAAAAGTTATTGCAATAAAAAGAAGTGAAGAAAATGTAAACATCCTTTCGGGAAACTTGGCAGGAAAATCCATGGTCCTCTGGGCAGTGAGTTTGGTTCTCTCAGTGGATCTTGGATTAACCTAGGAATTTAAAAGCCTGTAGTCTATTAACTTGGTATTCAAGTCACCTCCCGCTGCCTCCTACTTTCAAGGTGACCTTGGACACGATTCAGAGTTTTGGTTTTCTTCCCCATAATGGGGAAGAATAATAATACCTACCTCTTAGGTTATGGTAAGAATTAAATGAGATAATATACAGAAATCTTCTAACACCAGGCTTGACAAATAATCAGGTCTTCGTGAATGCTGGAAAGTATAAGTTGCACAACGCTTTGTGTTTACTTGGCTTTTTAATGGGATTTCCAAAATTCTGTCCTATGAGGAAAACAGATGTATTTTAATCTCCTTTCTTTCTCTCCCCACTCTGCAGCTCTCAACAAACACATCTGCATGTTTCATTATAATCGAGTGAGAAGAACACGTTTGGGTGAGAAATATGAAGACAATGGGAGAAAGGGAAGAGAATTTCTGCGTCTCAGCTACGACATTGGTGCTGAGCCCGCAGACAAAATACCTGGATGATGTGAGTAATGCTCTTAGATCAAAGTTTGGGAAATAGGAGTTCCCACTGTGGCTCAGTGGTAAAGAACGCAGCTAGTATCCCTGAGGGCTTGGGTTTGATACCGGGCCTCATTCAGTGGGTGAAGGATCCAGCATTGCTGCAAGCCGTGGACTAGTCACAAGGGCAGCTCAGATCTGGTGTTGCTGTGGTTGTGGCATAGGCCAGCAGCTGCAGCTCCAATTTGGCGCCTGACCTGGGAACTTCCATGTGCCACAGATGCATCTAAAAAAAAAAAAAAAACAAACCCAAACAAATAAACAAACAAAAAACACATGAAAGTGAGAATTTCAAATGTAGCAAGAGGGAGAAAAACGAGCAGCCCAAATGGTCTGTTACCGCAGTCACCACCAAGATCTCTACAACGATTGGGGGAGGGCTGGTTCTTTATCCAGGCGTGTGGTTGTACTCATTGGAGATAGTCAGCTTCGAAGCAGATGCCCCTTTTGAAGTGCTTGCCTTTAATGGAAGCTGAAATGAAGCACTTGCATTACCGAGGGACAAGCTAGCCATTCGGGGTTTACACTACCACCACCACACCCTCAAGCTTGTGTCTTGGCAAAGTCCTGCTCAACAACGATCCAGCCCCATGACCCTCCCTGCCCATGCAGCAGATGAGCAACAGGCGGAAAACCCCAGTGTAGTTAACATGACAACTGGCCCTAGGGTCAATGGGCGTGAAGTAGCAGATTCCCCTCGTACCAAAACAAAGTGACAGTATCTTCATAGTGTGAACTGGAGCTTGGCACTTGCCATCTGCCTCTTCACGGATTGAACCATGAGCCACTGCAGCTGCCGACCCTCAACACCCCCTGAAAGAGCTCAGGGTGGAGACCAGGAGTGAGGGGCTCTGTGTGCTGGTCTTCAGATAGTTATTTTCAGGAGAAGATTTTATGAGCCCAATTCTTGCATTTCCTTGTATCTCAAAAAGCACTGAAATCCTTCTTGGTGACATCTGCCCCCTTGTGACTAGTAGTGACCTTCCCGAGACCAGCAGCAACCTTCTGTAAAATGTGTGCTTAGTTGCATGTACCTGCCCCTTCACCAAAATCACATATGTAGTGGCCTTCCCCTTACCCCTCTGGAGTGGTATTTCAGAGCAGTCTGAAATGCTGCCTCCTGGACTATAGTCCTCATTTTGCTCCAAAGAAAACTTAGCTCTCAACTTTTAAGTTGCACGTGTTTTTTTTTTTTTTTTTTTTTTGAGTCGACAATAGCATCACTGTGAAAGAAGAAAGGGTTTAAGGCAGCATCCTTAGAGAATAAAATGTACTTCACCTGCAATGGCTCCATGGGTCAGAGACAGAAGCTGTGTTAGCTGTAACAGTGGTTCAATGAACAAAGCTGCCCCCAGATGAAAGGAAATTCAGAGTGTGAACAATGGGGTTGCAGTCAGAGAAAAAAAGGTGAAGATTTTTAAAAATCTGCGTTTCCAGTATCATGGGAGCAGCCAGATCCACAGTGGGAAGCAGGAGCAAAGCAAGGATGTGGCTCGTGCAGTGATTTTCTGCCTCCTCTCATGCAGTTTGGGAGACCTGGATGTGCCCTTCTTGGACTGATCTTGGAGCTGAATTACCGTGGATCCTGTAACGCAAGGCAACTTTGTTTTCACTCTCTGATGGAGGGACACCAGTCACTCTGCCTTTCTGTTTCTCTGCTGCCATAAATGATGCTTAGCCCAATCCAAACCTCAAAGTCCCAGAGATCAAAGTTTAAAAATAAAATGCCTACATGATGTGAAACAGGCAGACCGCTTTATGGTTTTCTGTACATACATTCCAACTGTCCTTTAGAAAGAATTCCACCTTTTCTAATCAGAGGAAAACTGCCCTCAAAGGCACAGGAGTGTAGTTTATATTTTTTACCAAATGTTAGAAATCAAGCATCTGTTTCACATGCAAGTTGAAGTGATGGATTGCTATTTGGATCAAAGGGAGAGCAATCGGAAAATTGTAAATGGAGAGAAGCATCAGGTTATTTTGGAAGCAGCTTTCCTATGATGTCTGGTATACTGGTTTGGTGGGTATCCACGCTCGAAAATGAAGAACACTGTAAGCCAGCTATAATGGAAAAAAATAAAAATCATTACAAAAAGAGAATAGGTTGAGATGTTAAAAATTAATAAGAACCTTTGAAGTAACATTCAAGGGGCAGCCAGGTTCTAGAAGTAGACAGTGTCACAAATGGGACCAGGCCTCATCTATCTGGATGTTTCTGGCACCTAGGATAGACGTCATACTCAGCGTTCATTGAATTCAGAAAGAAATTGTTCCTGAACACAAGTTCGTGTGCCAGACACACAGTGAGGCCAAACTGTAACATGCGGGTTGGAAGCAGAGAAAGGTTTATTGCAGGGTCATGTAAGGAGAATGGGTGGATCACACCCCTCAAAACCTCGAACTCCCCAAAGGGTTCCAGCAAAGCAATTTTAAAGTCCAGGTGGGGAACAAGCGTCCCAGGGTGTGTGACTGGCTCACGCTCAAGTCTCTGATTGGTTGAGGTTGATGTAGCGGGGTGGTGTCATAGGGGTTCACATTACCCATCCTTAGGTGCCAGAAGGTCTGGGGGCTACATGCACATGGTCATCAAGCAGT
This sequence comes from Phacochoerus africanus, assembly GCF_016906955.1. NCBI lineage: Eukaryota > Metazoa > Chordata > Mammalia > Artiodactyla > Suidae > Phacochoerus > Phacochoerus africanus. The sequence goes on along the minus strand of NC_062558.1, from coordinate 27,361,772 downwards.
TGATTTCTTCCATGTGGTGTGGTTTTTAGCATCTGAAAAAATCAGGAAATATGCATGCAGTACTGTTATCTGGGTACTTGAGAGAGGAGATACAGCAGAGGTTATGGGGAAGAGGGGGTCTCTTTCTTAAAGACCCCATAGGGTCCAGCTTGGTTACAATTTCTCCCATACCACATGCTTTTTTTTTTTTTTTTCTTTTTTCATGGCCATACCCACAGCATATGAAAGTTCTTGGGCCATGGATTGAATCCAAGCCACAACTGCAACCTATACCACGAGTGCCACAATGCTGGATCCTTTAAGCCACTGTGTGCCAGGTGAGGGATTGAACCCGAACCTCCACAGCAACCTGAGCCACTGCAGTTGCAGTCTTAACCCACTGCAGCACAGAGGGAACTTCCCACATGCTCTTCTTAAAATGTGGTTTGGATACCCCTCCCATTGGAAGGTGTGGTCTGTGTCCCTGTGCCTTTGCATCTGGGCACTCCTGTGATCGCGGTAGAAGCCATACTATTTACTACCTGATTTCCAGGACCAGGGTGTAAAAGGCTTTCTCCCAATGTTTTATGTACTCTCCTCGTGGAGCCTAGCTGACACGCCGTGAGGAAGCCCAAGCATCCTGTCCTGTGGAGTTAGAGAGTGAGGCCCCATCTCATCACCCTGGTTGAGCTTCCAGCTGACAGACAGCACCAATGTGCAAGGTAGGTGAGCAAGTTACATTGGAATGGAATCTTTCACTCCCCATTGGTAAGGCACAGAGCAGAGATGCATTAACTCTGCTAAGCAGTGAGCAATCTGCAGATTTGTAAACAAAATAAATTCTTTTTTTTTTTTTTGTCTTTTTCCAGGGCCGCACCTGCAGCATATGGAGGTACCCAGGCTAGGGGTCTAATCGGAGCTGTTGCTGCTGGCCCACACCAGAGCCACAGCAATGCGAGATCTGAGCTGCGTCTGTGACCTACACCACAGCTCGTGGCAACACCAGATCCTTAACCTGCTGAGCAAGGCCAGGGGTCAAACCCGCAACCTCATGGTTCCTAGTCGGATTCGTTAACCACTGAGCCATGAAAGGAACTCCTAAATTCTTATTTTTAAGCCATATGTTTTGGGACGGTTTAATTTCACTGCACCAGGCAACCTGAGCTTCCCCCCGCAACTGAGTTGATGTTTTTTGTACAATGAAGTAAAGAGGTGAAGAACAGATACATTTTTTCTTTCTTAGTTTAACGCTAATGACCTTAAAGTTTCATTCCAGATTTAGAAGTTAGATTTTAGTAGATTATTTTCACAGGGACACAGGATATTTTTGTTTATAAGTTTATTTTCTTCCATTTTTTTTCCATGAATATTTTAGAAGGAAATAGAACCAAGGTGAGAAAGAAATGCTACAACAGAGAGGATGCAGTCAAGACCACCACATTCTAAGTGACTTCAAATAATATAATGATTGTCTCTATATTCTTGTGGGATGATAGAGGCCCAAAATACAGAACTTAAAACCCATAGTTTTTATTCATAAAGACTGTACAGCAAGAAAGAAGGAGGGACATGCTCACCACCCACAGGCTGAGACCATTGCAATTGATATTCCAAACCATCCAAACTGCAGGCTTTTCCACCTGAATTTGTGCCAAATGTCTCCCATTCCTTGAATCATTCCAAACATTCTTTGTGATCTTCAGGGGAGAAAGTGCTTTTTAGTCATCAGCAAGCTGACTTTGAAATAAAATGTAATATGCATTTGAAAAGAGGTCAGTATATCTTTTAAAAGGAGATCAAATATACCTTTGAAAACAAGGGGAGACCCAGTATTTGCGCAGAACAAAAAAAGAGTGTGACTTTGAAAATCCATAAAGGAGCCACAATGGCTATTTGAAGGAGAAACAGTAAAGATGTCTTTTTATTAATTGAGTTTTTAAACAAATTAACAACAGGAAGTTCTATTGACTACAGAGCCTGGGTTCACATCTGTATTCCCAGGTCTTTGTGCATAATAGACAATCACTAAGAGTTTGATGAAGAAATACTGGCTAGAATTATCCAAGGCAAGAATTCAATATTCACATCAACCTTATGACCTGTGATACTGCTTATTACCAACTATTCCCAGGATGAGCTAACTGTGGTATAGAGATAAAAAATAACTTGCTTTGGGAGTTCCATTGTGGCTCAGTGGAAATGAATCTGACTAGTATCCATGAGGTCACAGATTTGACCCTGGCCTTGCTCAGTGGGTTAAGGATCCAGGGTTGCTGTGTGCTGTGGTGCAGATGCAGCTCAGATCTGGCGTTGCTGTGGCATAGGCCAGCAGCTACAGCTCCAATTCAACCCTCCCTAGGGGCCCTCCATATGATGCAGGTGCAACCCTAAAAACCAAAAATAAATAAGTAAATAATACCTTGCCCAAAGTCACCAAAGTGAGAAAATAGTAGATCTGGGGTTTGAACCCTGGAAGCTGGATGCCAGAGTCTGAGCCCCCAACTTTTCAAAGAGATGAGTCTGGAGTTGGGAGAGAAAGGAATAAAAAATTAAGTAGGAACAGGATATGTGAAAAGAGAGGAAGGTTTGGATTGGAAGGATGAGTGAAGCAGAATGAGGAATAAAGGAGGGCACAGGATGTTGAGGTGAGATCTAGTCCATTGAAACTAGCAAGGAGATAACTTCAGGGATGCAAGAGCAGATGAGGACAATGAGTGAGACAGTAGATGGAGTGAGGTCCCACCTCATGGTCTCTGTTTCTTCTCAATTGAGAGGCAGGAGCCTCCCTGGGAGTGGGGAGTGTGGGAAATGACTAGGAGATCAGGAAAGGCACTTGGTGAGGAAGATGTCTGGATTCATGTCCTCTGAGAGTTTGAGTGGCCTTAAGAGTCTTCTTGGGGCTGGAGACCATGAACTAGCAAAGAAATCAAGACTATCCCCTCTAGCTCCTCATAGCCTGGGCACAGGTCTAGTCTACGTGGGTATCTGAAGTTATCAGGAGTTTTTAATTGGCTGGGTTGGCATAATGGACTATAAGGACCAGGATGTAGATGATCTTGGTACAAAGACAATTAGGAGGATTGCTTTTGAGATTCTCATGGTACAGAAAGTTCATCAAGAAGGGATGTAACGTCGAAAGATGAATGGATAAAAGACGTGTGATACTATACACAATGGAATACAACTCAGCCATCAAAAAGAGGGAAATAATGCCATTGGCAGCAACATGGGTGGACCTAGAGATGATCGCACCAAGCAAAGTAAGTCAGAAAGAGAAAGACAAATTCCGTATGGCATCACTTACATATGGAATCTAAACTATAACACCGATGAACTTATCTATGGAACAGAAACAGACTGACAAAGAGAGAACAGACTTGTGGTTGCCAAGAGGAGTGGGGATGGATTGGGAATTTGTGATTACCAGGTAAAAACTATTATACATATAGGCTAGATAAACAACAAAGTCCTACTGTAGAGCACAGGGAACTATATTCAATATCCTGTGATAAACTATAGTGGGAAAGAATAAAAAATGTGTATATGTCTAACTGAATCATTTTGATGTACAGCAGAAACTAACACAACATTGTAAATCAACTGTATGCCAGTGAAAATTGAAAATGAAAAAAAGGAAGGGCTGTTATAGACAGGAAGAACAGGGAGGGTTGAAAGAGAATGGGACCAAGTGAGATTTAAGGGCAGATACAATAAAGGAGGGCCCAGGAGAGATTGTAGGGGGTGTGACTCGAGACAGGGCTTCACTGTTACGAGATCTCAGTGTGAGTCAGCACAGGTGCGACAGGACTTAGGTCAAGGCTGTGGGGACAGCTGCTGACATGCCATCCATAGGATTGTTCAGGCTTCCCAGGGTTGCGCTAGCCTGGGGGCAGGGAGGTTGCTAAGTTTGTCCCAGCATCTTGCATAAGGAGCTCAATGTTTTCCTCCTCTGGGCTTCAGGGAGGTGCCCATTTAGCCAGTAAAAAGAAAAAGTGTAGAGAGGGAACGGTATGGACTGGGAGTTTGGGGTTGGCAGATGCAAACTATTACATTTAAAATGGATGGGCAATTGGGTCCTGAGGTATACAACAGGGAATGTATAGACAGTGTCTAGTCTCTTGGGATAGAACATGATAGAGGACAATATGAGAAAATAATGTGTGTGTATATAACTGGGTCACTTTGTGTTCTAGCAGAAATTGACAGAACATGGTAAATCAACTATATTTTAATTTAAAAGAAAAGAAAAAAAATGCCAGTCATTCCCAAACAACTTTGGATTTACTTGCATTCTGAATTGTAGTTTGGTTTGGTTTGGTTTGTTTTTTTGTTTGTTGTTTTTTAGGAATGACACTCTCATGTGAAATATTTTCTTTATACATGCTCGAATATTTTAAAATATTTAACTGTATAGCGTGGAGATCATATGAACCAATTTAGACACTGATTTTACTACCCCAAATTTAGGTTAAATTGTCTGAAAAATAAAGATCCTCACAATACCCATGTCTAAGTAGCATAAAGATAAACGGAGAGCATATTTGTTAAAAAGTCTCATAGATAATATCCCCCCTCTTTGGTTCAGATCCCGAGTCCTGATGTTAGAGGGAATTAGTTGAAAATTGCTGGTCTTTTTATCTTCCTGGCTAAATTGGTACCATAATGGAGCAATATCATTAGCTAAGTTTACAATCTATTCAGCCAACCAGCTGTGAAATAATGTGGTGCTTGACGATTTATTACTAATTTGAGTGGTATCTATTATTTCCAATTATTCAAATACAGTCGTATTTAATTAGCATTTTGTATTACACACTGGTTAAACTGACCTGTTTAAAATTTGAATGATTACTTCCAGGAGTTCCCTGGTGGTGCAATAGGTTAAGGATCCAGTGGCATCACTGCAATGGTTCCGGTGTCACTGCTATGGCATGGGTTTGATCCCTGACCTGGCATGCTTTGGGAGCAGCTTAAAATAAAAAAAAACAGAACAAAACAAAACTTCTATATGTATTTGCAGAGCTGGAAGTTTTCTGTTCTCTTATTGGTTTTCATGAGGACTTTTCCAGGGAAATGTCTTAGTAAGTTCCCTGGGCTGGGGATGTCTCTGTGGTTCTGGATACCAACTGATCAGTGCTATAAGGATTCAGGAAGGGAGAGCTGGTGTGCACTGGGGAGGTCTGGCAAAAACCCATCTCTCTTGAGGTGAATGGAGTGGAGAGCTTTGAGGGCAGAAAGGGGTGAGCACAGAGATAGGTGTGGGAGCCCAGGAGATGGCAGGAGGCAGTGTGATGGGCCTTTTCCCCACAACTTTGGATGTCCTCAGTAAAGGGACTAAATGAGGGTTTGTCAACTTTGGCACTGTTGACATCTGGGGCTGGATAACACTTTGTTGTGGGAAGGCTGTCCTGTGCCTTGAAGACTATTTAATAGCATCCTTGGCCTCTACCTACTAGAAGCATCCCCTTCCCAGTCGTGACAACCCAAAATGTCTCTAGACAGTGCAAAATTTCCCCCTTTTGGGAATCACTGAACTAAACCTCTGAAATCATTGTTGGGTTGGAGCATTCGAGAAGCAGAAGAGGCTCATTTTGGTGTCTACCTTGACATAGGGAAAAGAGAAACAAAAACTGGGACAGAATTGCACGAGAAGTGACCATGAAGCAGTGAGGCCCCCAGATATTTGAGATATTGTGTGTGTGTATGGTGTGTGTGTGTGTGTGTGTGTCTGTGTCTGTGTGTCTGTGTCTGTGTGTGCATGGGTGGGGAGGGGAAGAATCACATGTTCTGGTGGAGGGTCACCATGTAACGTTGTGCGGGTTGCAGGCAACTCGGCAACTCGGGGCGGGGGAGGGGGAGGGTGTCACAATTCATATTCACAGTGATCTTAGGTTTTTAAAAATACTCCAGACAATATTCTGACAGATACGGGCAGAAATATTCTTGAGAAAGTTTTTTGTCTGTTCATTTGTCTCTCCTCCCCATTCACCTTTTATTTTATTTTATTTTTTGGCTATGCCTGGGGCATGCAAATTTCCAGGGCTAGGGATCAAATCTGAGCCACAGCAGTAACCAGAGCCACAGTGGTAACAATGTCAGATTCTTAACCCACTAATCCACCGGGGAACTCCCCAGTTCACCATTTAAAAGTACCACTTGGGTGAGCTATGAAGCTGTACATGAGAAAAATCACATTTGTGTAAATATTTAGGGAAAGGGAGGTTTGTTGGGAATGGTCAAGTTGACAGCAGAATAAGTGAAAGAGTGAGATTTGGAAGAATGTATAAGAAATTGTTAATGGTGCTTCCAACAGATGTGTAAGCTCTGGGCCCAAGGATCCTAGGGTGACATTCTCGTTATATATCTATGAATCAAATGGGTATAACTTCTGCACTTAAAAACAAGGAAAATCAGTTTAAAATGCAATAAATTTGAAAAGTGCCTTTATAATTAAAATCACACAAAATACCTCTGTGTGTGCAGGTTGGGAGCTTCAAGTGGTATAAATGACTGCATAGAATCAGGATTTTCCCCAAGGGATTCTTTTGCTGGAGAAGTTTGAACATTTCCAGACCCTGTCACAGACTTGCTACAACTTGTGTCTACCAAGCCCAGTGGAAGCTCCTTTATGTAGTAATTGACTGAGGATTTTCTTTGGGTCCACAAGCCCCAAGAAGGTGTTGCCCTTCCTCCCCTCTTCCCAATTTCCGACTGATGGATGTGCTAGATTTAATTCCATTTATTTGCAATTTTATTTAGGGATATGCCATAGATTAAATGGAAAGGTGGGTGATGATGAAGATGACACAATTTTCACACCCACAGACTCTACAGACATGGATTTTATTAGATGTAAAAGTTAATCCATCATAAATCAAATTCACACTCAGATTTCCCACTAGCTCCCAACAAGTTCGGATCCTGCTAAGTGACACAAGGCTCTTGAAGAAAAGGCATTGCCAGATATGGCCATTTTCTCCTCTGATCCATCCAGAATCCTCTATAAGAAAAAAAGGATGGAAATTATTTCCTATACCTTCAACTCAATCATGCAATAAGAATGGCCTGGCTCCTTTAATACCTGCAGCTCAGAAGCACTGTTTTCGAGGTTTTAAAATGGTTGACCAAGTTTGTGAATCCTTTTCCAAGGAACCACTGATTTAGATGCCTCGCCTTTTAAATCAGAATCCCAGGTTAATCAGGCAACACAGCAGGATGGATGGAACATGTCTTATTCCATGGGACTTCATAGGCTTTCCAAATTCATTTGTTCTTCCTCTCCTCTTTGATGCCTATACTTTGAACTCCATGCATATCACATAAGCGGAAGCTACTACTGAAATCTTTCCTCTAAAGATTTATTAGATTTCATATATATGAAATATAAATATATATAAAAAATATATATGCTTATTTCAGAAAAGCTTTCCAAATACAGAAAGGCTTTTGGCTGCTTTCTTTCCTTATCAAAAGATTCATCAGGAAAAGAACCCCCTTAAATGGTTCCACAAGTGTTGAAGAGAGCTATTGAACTTGTTTCACAAAATTCAACCCAGCCAGCTGAGAGTGAGGCCAACTTTAGCAAAACCGTACCCTAAGGCAAAGGCTTTCATTAATTTTGCACTCAAGAAGTGAGGGAGATTGAATGAACCATCCAGATAATAGACATACAGGTCAAATCGATGATAGACATTTGAGCTCTGGGATTGCAGTAGACCACGTGGGAGGCAGGAATACTTAGGACTTGGAAGAATAATCAGTTTGAGGTGTTCCTTGGAAAAGCAATACACCTGAGAGTTGCCTAATTGTGGTCTTGAGCCACAGGTAGGAAAGAGACTCATGGATCATCGCTTCTTAAGACAAAACTATGTCTTTGCTCAGAACAAAGCATTGAAAGAACCTCATGGAATCACTCATTGATTCATTCATTCTCTGGGCATGCATTGGGTGTCTAATATTATCCCCTGGTTAGGTTTCCTAATTCAGAAGCTGCTGGGGGAAGGGAGGCAAAGACTAATGAAGAAAGGATTATATTACACAATTAATACTTTATTAGGACCCTGAACTTGGTGCCTCAGGGGTCCCTAGGAATGTAATTTGCTGAATTATCAGGAAGATCCCAGTTCCAAAATTGGAGTCCCCTCTGCCTTTTATTTATGCATTTTTCTCTCTCCAAGGGGATATATATATATATAGGCAGTAGATGGTGTCAAACCCATCACCTTCATTCCTATAAAATATCTATATGGCAACACAGCATATATAAGATCTAATCCATTTCTTAAATCTCCTTTGATGTATTCAAGCGTTTTTGATAGGAAAGTGGCCCCGAAGAGATCAGAGAGGGATGTGGCCCTTTGTGTCTCCAATGATGCTAAAGAAAGTTGTGATTGGATTTCACGGATGCAGGAAATAATGGAACTGGGCTTGCATGGAGGTTGTTAGCAGATGACAGTGAACTACAGCTTCAAAGTTCCCTGCGTTTTCACCAGGGCAGAGGGTCCCCACTGCACTTGAGTGGTGGGCTGCAGTGTCTCCTCCGACCACCCCCCCACTCCTCCCACCCCCAGCCCTGTCTTCACCCGTAGCTGTGAGAAAAGCCAGCTCAGAGCCTCAGGACTCCCTGACAACTGCAAGTTTCTCCTTCTGTGGAGAAGTTAGCCATCTAGGTTCTGTGTTTGATACCAGCGAGTGGAGGGTAAGCCCATTGGACCACAGTCTGTCTCCATTTTGTTCCGAACGTTCCATCCCATGGGCATCAAACACATGACATTCTTCAGCCCAGAGGCATCCTTAACTTTGACATTTCTTTAAAAAAAAAATTGCTCATGGAGGAGGATGCCTCTAGGCTGAAAACTAGAAAATTAAGAAAAGGTTGGAGGAGAAGCGGCTGAGGATGTATTTGGATAGTGAAGGGCAGGCCAGGCAGAGGGAGAAGGACGTATTAATTCCTCAACAATGGACATTGTTTTGCTCAGGACTTGCAGAGATTTCAATGTGGCCAGAGCCTGGGGGTCCAAAGGAAACCGTTGTGAATGATGAGACAGGGTGAGAAAGAGGGGCCTGATTTTTCATGGTCCTATAAACAATGAAAGCATTTGGACTCTATCTGAGATCAAAAGGAGACTTTTAAGATTTTTAAAGGCGTTCCTGTTATGGCTCAGCGGTAATGAACCTGGCTAGTATCCATGAGGATGTGGGTTTGATTTCAGGCCTCACTCAGTGGGTTAAGAAACCAGTGTTGCCATGAGCTGTGGTGTAGGTCACAGACGTGGCTCCGATCCCGTGTTCCTGTGGCTGTGGTGTAGGCCAGCAGCTGTAGCTCCGACTGGACCCCTAGCCTGGGAACTTCCATATGCTGTGGGTGGGGCCCTGAAAAGCAAAAAATAAAATTAAAAAATCAAAAAAAAGATTTTTTTAAGAAGAAGATGGTCAAGGTCAGAATTCAACTTTGAAACATTACTATGAGACTGTGAAAAAAAAAAAAAGAACCTGATAAACTGGTGTTCCCTGGTGGCTCGGTAGAGGATCTGGCACTGTCACTGCTGTGGCTTGGGTCACTGCTGTGGTGTGGGTTGAGTCCCTAGCCTGGGCACTTCCACATGCTGTGGACATGGTCAAAAAAATGTTTAATAAAAAGAAGAATGAATGTGATGAATCAATAGAGGAGGCCAGGATTAAGACACTCATCTGTCTTCTCCTCCCAACTTCTGGTTCTGCTGATTTCTTGTCAAACTCAAGAAACAAGGACTTAATCCTTACACACAATACGTAGCCAGGTCCCAGAACCCATGTGCTTTCATTCTTAAAAGCCATTGTATAGTTTGTATCATTTGCTCTATCTCTTCTTCTCTGATAAAACCCTGACTTCTGCAGAAAAGCATAAACTTAAAAGAATGCTGAACCCAATGTGGCATTTGCATCACTAGAAGCGAGAACCATTAAGGCATAAGGATAAACATTTGATTTCATTATTATGGTGGTCATCATGCGTGTTTGCTCTAAAAATAAGCATAATTGGGCCATCACATGCATAATTGTAGAGCTATTTTGGCCTCGTACAAAGAGAAAATAAGTGTTAAAATTTAAAGACATCAATTTAGATTTTAAAAGAAAAAAAGAACAAGTTAAATAATAGAACACCTGGTCCTTGGACAGAGCAGAGTGTGTCACGTGAATGACCCAGTGTGAGAAACTGTCTCAGAAAACCAACCTTAAACAGAAGGTATTTTGCCAACGATTTCAGTTTCTCAAATTTTCTCTGTGATGCAATATTATCTTATAAACAAAACCTTTTCAAAATGAAGAGAAATGCTCTATGGACTTGCAGTATGCTTCAGAATTCTTCAAAATTATTTTTTAGATTCAGGAGCTTTTTCTTTCTTGGTGTCTTTACCTGAGCAGGTGAATTCCAACAAGACCCGGTGTCCGCTGACACGCAGGCAGTACTCACCACAAATCTGACCACGTGGCCGACTCATTCCTGAAAGGGGGACCAAGTCTGCATTCTGGGGGGTAGGACCTGGGTGACCTATTCCAAGATTCTCAAGGATTTCAAGGCCCAGAGGTCACAGAGTCCTTGATTCTGTCCAGGCAGCGGGAGGAGGCTCTCACTTAGCTCCCACTATGCTTTGTTCCCGAGCATTGGAAGTAGCGCCACCTCATAAACCTTGTCACAGGGCAGCTGATCTGGCAATGTTAGGACACCAAAAATCCCAGGCAACAATTGCAAAAACTGCTAAGTGGGACTCCATAAAACTAAAAGGCTTCTGCACAATTGTGGAAATAGCAACAGAATGAAAAGGCAACCAACAGAATAGGAAAATATATTTGCAAACCATCCATCTATTTGATAAGGAGCTCACATCCAAAATATATCAGAAACCAACTGTTTTTTTTCCAGCCATGCTCACAGCCTACAGAGGTTCCCTGGCCAAGGATTGAACCCAAGCCACAACAGTGACAATGCCAGATCGCTAACCGCTAGACCACCAGGGAACTCCCCAACCATTTTTTTTTTCTTTTCTTTTTACGGCCACATTCACAGCATAGGGAAGTTCCCAGGTTAGGGGTAGAATTGGAGATGCAGCTGCTGGCCCACACCACAGCCACAGCCAAGGCAAAACCGGATGTGAGCCATAATCTGTGCCTTATTCCGCACCTTGCTGCAATGATGGATCCTTAACCCACTGAGCAAAGCCAAGGATCAAACCGGCATCCTCAAGGAGATTACGTTAGGTCCTTAACCCATTGAGGCACAACATGAACTCTACCAACCAGTTTTTTTTTTTTTAAAAGGTAATTCCACAAATCCTCCAGGAGCTGCCACTGCATTCCCAATACAGATACTCAGAAGATTTCAATAGGATGTTTTCAGGCTCTTGACGCCCGAGGAGCTGGTAGTGGGGAGATATCTGGGGCCTGTTTGGCAAATGAAGGATGGAGGCGTATAGGCTGCAGATGGAGGAGGTTTCCAAGGCACAAGCATTACTATCCTACTTACAAGGCAGCAAGGAGGACCTTACATGCCCTGAGAAGCATCAGGACAGAACAGGAGAAGGATCTGCAGACCTAAAGCAAGGGAAAGACAGGGGCTTTAGAGCCTCCGGCTCCTCCCCTTTCCTCTTTGCCTGGAGTGGAGTCCTGGGGAGTGGAGTTGGCTTATATCAAAAGACAGCGTTCATTTCTGGATGTCCCCATATTGTTGTGGGTGTGCTAGTGTTGAGAACAGGATTGAGAAGGCTCATTACAACGTTATTGGCCAGGGCTGATGCGACTTCCCTGAGAGTACTTAGAGAAATGACCACAAGTACTATGATGAGGGGGAAAGCCAGAATGTAAATGTACTTGACTGTACTTGAGAAAACCCCAGTGTAGAAATCACATATTAGGCATGTTGGTTATTGGCAGTTTGGCCTTTAATTTCTGCAATGTGGCTATGACACATTTTCTCAATGACCTCAAGATCCTACATCTTTCTGGTCAAGGAGGGTTTTATTCTTGCCTGAGTCATCAGCAGTTGGGAGTTCTCTTTGTGGCCCAGTGGGTTACAAATGCCACTAGTATCCATGAGGACTCGGGTTCGATCCCTAGCCCTGCTCAGTGGGTTAAGGATCCGGCATGGCTGTGAGCTATGGTGTAGCACAGATGCGGCTCAGATCTGGTATTGCTATGGCTGTGGTGTAGGCTGGGAGCTGCAGCTCCAATTTAACTCCTAGCCTGGGAACTTCCACATGCTGTGGGTACAGCCCTTAAAAAAAAAAAAAAATGGCATCCGCAGTTATTTTTATCACCGTCTGAGGCAGTCATTATATTAGCATTTATTTGCCCAGACAGATTTCTGGAAATGGTTGCATCAAAGGGTATGTTTCCAAATTTGAATAAAGCACCTAAGGAAAGAATCTATTACCGTTACTCAATATTTTCTTTATGTTTATTATCAAATGGCATGATTATCTTTGGACCAACACCATCAGGCTTTAGCAGAGGAGATGTGTAAATGAACCTGATAACAAATGTCACACACAAAAAAACCAAAGTTGAAAGTATATTTAGCAACTGCTTGAGAACCATAGCCCTGACCTACCCTAATGGGATGTCCAATGGTTGCTTCATCCATTATACACTGATGTCAAAAGGACGTGGATGGACATGAACTCTGGGGAGGCCATGAATGAGAATGGGTGTTTTTTGGATGAAAGACGTTATATTTGGGATGGGTGGGCAATGGGACCCTACTGTACAGCACAGGGAAATGTGTGTGATCGGGTCACTCTGCAGTACAACAACTTGAAGAAACATAAGTCAACTACACTTTTTTTTTTGCCTTTTTTAGGGCCGCTCCCTTGGCATATGGACGTTCCCAGGCTAGGGGTCTAATCAGAGCCGTAACCGCCGGCCTACGCCACAGCCACAGCCACGTGGGATCAGAGCACGTTTGCAACCTACACCATAGCTTACGGCATCACCTACTGAGCAAGGCCGGGGATCGAACCCGCAACCTCATTGCTCCTAGTTGGATTTGCTAACCACGGAGCCATGATGGGAACTCCTAAGTCAACTATACTTTAATAATAATAAACAAAACAAAACAAAAAAGAGTCTTTGGAGTTTAGGAGTGTGTATTGTATAAAGCGTAGAGTCCTGCATTCAAATCCTCGTGTTAACTCATTAGCTGAGATGCTGAGTGATTTGACATCAGAGCCTGTCGTCACCCTGATTTCTAAAACTCAGACGACGGTTCTCTCCTTCACAGATAGTTGAGAAAATTAAACGAGATCGTCCATGAAAATTGATAGGAATATGCTTTTCACATGCTGCTCCGGCAACATGGGCTCCTGTTATTATTTTTGTCCATATTGTAACCATATTTTGGAGCCTCAAAATCCCCACGGAATCCCTAACACAGAGGCAGATTTGCATGGTAGAGAAAGTCTTTTTCTCTGAAAGTGTTTGGAACATTGCTTCCTGGTTTCATTCCTTCGGTTGTTTGCTGTTTTCCAGCACGCTCAACTCCCCGCGGAGACCCCCATGAAAGGTTTACTTTACTAAAGTTTCCTTAGGTTAATTTATCTCACAAGGGTTTCTTGTTGACATCATTTCTTTCTGTTCGCTTAGGTACCAAGAAGCTTGGGTCTGGAAATAACAACCACCCATTGACGAGTCTCTAAGTCAGCCCGCTTCTGGAAAAAAAAGGCAGCAATATTTCTAATACCATCGTCCCAGCTTTTCTCTTAATTAAGAGTATGCTCCCTGACAAGTGATGGTGGTTGGGGATAAAAATCCATTAGCAAAATAAACAAGCCAATAAACTTCTATTAGGCCCCGAGGAGACCTTTTTTTTCCCCCACTATGTGTTCAAAATTGAAAGCTGATTGCAGCATCATCTGTAAGTACTGGACCCTGTTACACAGCCAGGCACTTAAAGGACTTGCTAAAATGGAAAGGATTATCTGTATAGCCCTGGTCAGAGCTTAGTGGAAAATGCACTTTCTTAAATGCACTGTTCTTAAAATAGCTGAGGACAGACTCTTCTCCAGCAGGGAGGCAAAGGGAGAGTGTATCTAAGTTGAAGGTGGCCTGTGGCAGGGAGGTAGTGGCTTTGGTTTTCTCATAATTTTCAGGCCATCATTGTTCTGAATGGACTGTGTGGCTTCAGTCTCAGCCCTAATGGCATGAACTGAACCATCAGACAGTATCGCCAAAAAAGGATGAAGAATGCTACACTTGGAGTTCCCATCAAGGCTCAGTGGTTAACGAATCCGACTAAGAACCATGAGGTTGAGGGTTCGATCCCTGGCCTTGCTCGGTGGGTTAACGATCCGGCGTTGCCATGAGCTGTGGTGTCGGTCGCAGACGTGGCTCGGATCCCGCGTTGCTGTGGCTCTGGCGTAGGCCGGCGGCTACAGCTCTGATTAGACCCCTAGCCTGGGAACCTCCATATGCCGTGGGAGAGGCCCAAGAAATGGCAAAAAGACAAAAAAAAAAAAAGAATTCTACACTTCATCCAAGGAAAGTATATCTAGAAGCCCATTATTTATGTGGCGTTTCAAAGCTGCATGGAATACAGTCATTTGGGGGTGGCTTAAGCAAACAGCTGCTGTTTCTCAGATGGAAGACCATCACAAACCCCTCCCCAGGAGAGATATCTGTCCCCTCTCCCGGGGAGGTCCATGGGGACACAGCCCATCCATGGTCACCTTCATAGGAACACAGGGCAGCAATTAGAAGACAGGGCTGCCTCAGGGGACAAGAAAGGCAACCTAGGACCTTTGTCTGCCCGAGAAAGAGAGTCTGTAGATTATTTAGGGGCAAAAAAAAGACTCTCGATATTCATTGGCTGGATCAAAAACAGCTATATAATAGGATGGGGGGAATTAGGGTGCCGTTATCCTCAATATCCTTGGGAAGTTGCAAGCACAGACTTTCTTTTGCAGCTCTTAGGGAAAACATCATCTGCCCAGAGATGATGGAGAGATTACCCATAGTCTGGATCCAATGTGTAGACTGAAATATTTTTAAATTCTTTACACAAAACTTCTTCGATACCCCCAAAATAAGGGTGGGGAGAGTTCACAGGAAAATCTAGATTTCTAGATTTCTTTGAAATCATAGGCTCAGGAGCCCCAAGTCCACCTCCTCATATGACATTTAGCCAGGACTGGGTCTCAACCCTCTCTTCCCTTTAGATGGTATGTGGTCTCTACTTGATACACTTGGAGGTGGGCAAGGTGGGTACCAAACCCAAGTGTGTCTGCTCGGTGCTCAAAAAGCCAATACTCCAGACACAAGTGTTGACGGAAAAGGAAAAGCTGCTTTAATCAGGAGGGCCAGCAACCAGAGAAAACTAACTAATGTCCTCAGACCATCTCCAAGGTACCAGTCAGGAGACAGATTTTGTTTTGTTTTGTTTTGTTTGTCTTTTTAAGGCCACACCTGAGGCACATGGACATTCCCAGGCTAGGAGTCAAATCAGAGCTACAGCTGCTGGCCTTTGCCACAGCCACAGCAATGCCAGATCCAAGCCACCTCTGTGACCTACACCACAACTCCCGGCAACACCGGATCCTTAACCCAGCAATCAAGGCCAGGGATGGAACTCACATCCTCATGGATACTAGTCAGGTTCATTCCCACTGTGCTGCAATGGGAACTCCATGAGATAAAGTTTTAAGGGCCATGGAAGGGAGGGGGCTGCAGGGGTTATGACTGGCTTATGCTCAAGTCTCAGATTGGTTGTCATGAAGCCTTTTACGGCCATATCTGCGGCATATGAAAGTTCCCGGGCCAGGAGTTCCCACTGTGGCACAGTGAAAATGAATCCATCCAACTAGCAACCATGAGGTCTTGGCTTCGATCCCTGGCCTCACTCCGTGGCTTAAGGATCCCACGTGGCCTTGAGCTGTGGTGTAGGTCACACACACTACTTGGATCTGGCGTTGCTGTGATGTAAACCTGCAGCTGTAGCTCCAATTAGACCCCTAGCCTAAGAACCCCCAGAGGCCTCAAGTGCGGCCCTAAAAAGCAAAAAAAAAAAAAAAAAAACTTCTCAGCCCAGGTGTCAAATCAGAGCAACAGGCCCACACCACAGCCACAGCAATGCCAGCAACCCAGGATCTGAGCTGCATCTTCAACATATCCTGCAGCTCATGGCAACACCAGACACTTAACCCACTGAGCGAGGCCAGGGATTGAACCGGAGTCCTCACAAACAAAACATCATGAACATCATGTCCTTAACTTGCTGAGCTGCAGTGGGAACTCCAGAAAACTTTTTATTTTAAAGGACGATGACATAGGGGCCTGTGTGCTGTTTCAGTCCTCCGTTTGCTTTGATTCCTCTCCACCTTGAGGGGAACATGTGGATGAAAAAGGAAATTGCATTTTGGGTAGAGAGGTTGATCATAAACTCAGCAGAGGCGCTCTTTAAACTCAGAGGGGCTCTAGATTCTTGTTCTATGGCTTAATCACTATTGTTTGAGTTGTTTGTTATAGGTTAAACCTCCTACAGGATACAGATGGGGTCTTTTTCATTTTGTTTTGTTTTTTGCTTTTTGTTTGACCTTGGATGTAAAACATCTTTACTCCTGAAAATGTAAGAAAATCAGCAAAGTCAGGAAGGCAAACCTATAATCTCATGATGATCACACTCTCTGGATCAAAACAAGAAACATGCATCATGCTGTATCTTCCCTCAGGCTTCCTCTTGATCCCTCCAATCCCAAAGGAGAGAAATGGAAACTTTAAATAAATGCCAATGCTTAGCTTTAAAATCCCTCTTTTCCTGGATAACCCTCTGCCTAGGGCCGTTGTCCTGGAGCTCCCGGCAAGGAAGAGGCAGCCAGTTAGCTGTTCCAAGGATGAATGAATAAGCACGGTGTTGGACTTCCCACACTTCTCAGGTGAGAAGTTGGTGCGGATTTACAGGTACAAAAACATCGCTCATGGGAATTCCCGTGGTGGCTCAGTGGGTTAAGAACCTGATACAGTGGCCTTGAGGATAAAGCTTCCATCCCTGGCCTCGCTCAGGGGGTTCATGATCCTGTGTTGCCGCAAGCTGCAGTGTAGGTGGCAGATGTGGCTTGGATCTGGTGTTGCAGTGGCTGTGCTGTAGGCCGCTGTATCACCAGATCCGAGCCCTCACTTAGGAATTTCCATATGCCGCAGGTGTGGCCCTAAAAAGGAAAAAACAAACAAAAAAACCCCAAAAAGTCCTTCGTTTGCCTACTTTCAGGTTCGAGGTATTTGAAAGATTAGCCTGCTTGGCTAATCACGTTTTAACAGCGTGATAATCTTGTACAATGACAGGCGGATCTTCAGAAAGGCAAGAATCACCAAGCACTAAGATTTGGTTCTGAATAGCAAGCAATTGATGAATGAGGAATAGCTTTTTCAGGGACCCTTCCTGGCCACACAAAGGAAACCAGTTTCAGGGCTGATAAGGACAGGACTCTCAAATCATCAAGGGCGATAATGAAGTGGCCTTTTCAGAAAGTTTGTCTGTTCACACATGCTCTTTTGAATACTTGAGTTAAAAGGAAAAAAAAAAAGAATAATCTAGAGCAGAAAATACAGCCGCTGACTCTAAGACCACTTTTAATGTCAACCAACTGGAAACCCAAGGCTCAAATAAGCCACGTGAAACTTTAATTTAAAGTACTATTGTAAAAATGTGCCTGGGCTTGACAAAAGCTTGAAAGGTATTTTGCTGAGTTTTGTGCTGTTTATGTCGATGCATTGTTGAATTTTGAGGTACGTAAATCTGCTCTCTGTGAGGATGGAGGCTGTTTATTTTTTAAAATGCCCTAACAACACACTGGTACAGTTAGAATGGGAAGAAGCACATTGGCCCAGGATACACCCAGGTCAGAGGTAGAAATTGCTTCATCTCTAGCCTTTACTGGGACCATCACAAAGTTAAAAATGGTCACCTCACCCTCTTAAAAAAAAAAAAATGAGGCTTCAACTCAACAATTAGTTCATTACATTATTATAGGTAAACAGCTCTGTTAATGACATTTATTTCTGTGCATTCAAATTATTTGGCAGCAAACATATTATTCAATGTAATAACTGAGTAATTGCTTGAATCTTCATAGCTGCAATAGTTAGTTGTGTTTGCTTCATGGGGTTAAAAGAGTTTGGGGACTGCAGCAGTCAGCAAAGGTAAGCATATAGGGAATAACAAATAATCCTCAAATCACAATGGCTTAGCACACACCACATCACAATAGCTTATTTCTCATATCCTGTGGATGCCTCTCTAACTGATCTCAACTAGATGGCTCTGATGTCCAGGAAGCAAGAAGCAAACAGATTCAAAGACAGCAGCCAGACTTTGTAGAGTGTGGTATCTTTTGAAGTGGTCTCCAAACACTTCAAGAGAAACTGTCGGAGTTCCCGTTGTGGCGCAGTGGTTAACGAATCCGACTAGGAACCATGAGGTTGCGGGTTCGGTCCCTGCCCTTGCTCAGTGGGTTAACGATCCGGCGTTGCTGTGAGCTGTGGTGTAGGTTGCAGACGCGGCTCGGATCCCGCGTTGCTGTGGCTCTGGCGTAGGCCGGTGGCTATAGCTCCGATTCAACCCCTGGCCTGGGAACCTCCATATGCTGCGGAAGCGGCCCAAGAAATAGCAACAACAACAACAAAAAAAAAAAAAAAGAGAGAGAGAGAAACTGTAAAGTTCCTTTGATTGTGGAAGAACACCCTTTGAGGAAGGAGGGTTACAAATAATCTATGGATCACACTGTATAGGAAATGGAATCTACTTTGTTTTCTAAAATGGCCTTGCTTTTCTCCTTCAAGTCTTGAGAAGATACAACTTTAGGGACCATCTTTAAGAAAAAGGTTGAAAATGACAAATTAAAATCAGGAATGGACGTGTGTATTTACTTAGGAGGAGAACATTAATCGCAACAGGTTAAACATTAGTAAAAATTTCAGGAATCGAAGGCAAGCAACAGCCTGACACACCTCTATAATACTGTTTTTACTTGTATTGAGTATTCTTTGAGAGCTTCTTTACGTGAGAGTGATGCTGAAATCTCCTTTTTCTGGAAAGATATAAAAATCAAGCATTCCTCTACCTCTTTTTTTTTTTTTACAGCAACACCTGCAGCATATGGAAGTTCCCAGGCTAGGGCTCAAATCAGAGTAGCATCTGCGACCTATGCTACAGCCACAGCAACACAGGATCCTTAACCCCCCTGAGCAAGACTAGGGATGGAACCCACATCCTCACAGAGATGTCGGGTCCTTAACCCACTGGGCCACAATGGGAACTCCCTCCTCTACCTTTTTTTGATATTGATACTTCTGATGCTGAATCCATGTGACATACCTGCTATTTGCTGTATGGCTTTATATTTTCTGATAAAAGTCTATTTTGTGCAATTTTCATCAAAGAAGAAAAAACACGGGATGTGTTGTTGGCGTATATGCTGTAGAGGGAGGTGAACTCCTAGGAGAGAGAATTTACATGGTGATTAGATGTCCGAGAGGACCGAATCCTCTACCTTGAACATTCCTTGCCTGATAACTGGGAGGGACACCCCCCACACACCCACACTTCATGTACTCAGTCCCAGTGAGAAGACCCAGGCTTCTCTTCCAGCTCTGACTAGTCTGTGTGGGCTCATCCGCAGCCACATGGGAGATGGCTGGGAAACAAAAGGGTCCTTCCGCCCAGGACCCACATGTGGCCATTACTACCCTTCCCTTTAGTGCCAGGAGGCATGAGGGAGTCCACATGGGGATGGTGAACGAACAGGATGGGGTCCCAGGCTCCTTCTATTTTCAGACTCCCAAGCCATTTGAGGAGTTCATCACCTTAGGACGGCTCATAATCTTGTCTGCCTTTCTCTCTGACTCTTTCTTACCTGCCCTGGAGCACAGGGAATCCTTACTCCAGGTAAACAAGAGAAACTCCTTCTGACAAATCACATTTTCTTCTTTCCCTATGGCTTAGACCAGAACCTAAAATCTGAAACTCAGGAGAACAGGATTCTTAAAACTCAATGCCCACCTCTTCCCCCTCCCCATCCCAACCCCAGCTTTGTATTGTCTCAAAGGTGTTGGCTCTGGAGTTCCCTGGTGGCCTAGTGGGTTAGGAATCTGGTATTGTCACTGCTGTGGTGCAGGATTGATCCCTGGCCTGGAACTTCCACATGCCTTGGGTGTGCCACCCCCCAAAAAAGCATTGGCTCTGCCTTGAGTTTAAAATTTCTATGATGAATCTCAAAAGCTGGCCTTAGAATGGATAAGCAATGAGGTCCTACTGTACAGCATAGGGAACGCTATCCAATCTCTTGGGATAGATCATAATGGAAGATAGTATAAGAAAAAGAATGTGTATATATACGTGTGACTGGGTCACTTTGCTGTATAGCAGAAATTGACAAAACACGGTACATTAACTATACTCTAATAAAAATAAAATATTTTAAAAAGGCAAAGAAAAAAAAGCTGCCCTTAGACTTGTTTGCTTTTTATTTTCCTTTCTTCTGTAAGTGTTGTCATTTGGGCAACAAGCCAGAAATGCCCCAGCTGCCTTGTTAGAAACAAAAGTACAAAGGAATGTCGGGGAAAAATGCATACCTGGTTTCATCTTTCATATTCCCATACAGGTGCAGTTATGCGACTATAGAAGGACCACGAAGCCTTGGAAGGCAGTCAGTTCCAACAAGGTTCCACAACCCAAACCCAAATGCTCTCCATCTGGGTGAGGCTTGGTTGATTTCAGAATGGCTCCCCCAGGCAGGAGACACTGTGGTTAATAGAAAAATCAGCCTGTAAGGGGAAAACGAAGATTACTCCCAGAGAGAAGGCAAACGGAATTAAACAAGCCTCTTCCTTCCCTAGTGTGTGTAATATTCATTTAAATATTTACTTAGAGCAAATACATTTTAATGAATTTTCGGTTCGAGTTAAATCAACTCATTAAACCACATTTAAGAGATGAGAAATATACAATCAGCACTGGGAATAACTTACTAATTTCTGAATCTGATTGACTTGAACCCAGAGCAAAAATGGTCCATGAGAGGGTAGTGGTCTTAGAACAGACAGCCCTTCATAGCGTATACGGGATTTTACATCCATAACTGAGCAAAGCTGGGGTGATTCACCCTGGCATTTTTCAGGTAAGGAAGGTGGAGCTCAGAAAAGCCGAATACCTGTGGGGATACTCAGCCAGTTAAGAAGCAAAATGATATGACACAGAAGCTTTTCAGAACCAGAGTCACTGCCCCCAAGAGGGAAACTCACCTACTGGAATATTCCGTCTCTATAGGACAAACATTCCCAACAAGATCTATTTTCTGCTCTTTCTGAACCTTAGAAATTGACCTTTGTCTTCTGATTTCCAGTTGGGTTTGGCCAATGGGCGGCATCAAGCAGACCCCAGAGAGCTGGAGCAGACAGATGTCAGGGTATTTCCTTCCTGCCCTTTTTCTGATTTGGCGCCAAGACTGACAGTAAGGATACCTCTCTAGGATTACATCTCCTAGTAGATTATTGCTTCTCCAGTGCTCCAGCCCTGAGTTCTGATGACCCTGGCTCCTCCTTGCGCCCTGTCAAAAATAAATGAAATTTACTGCATGAAAATGCTAATGATAAGAATGCTTATAGGGAGTTCCTGCTGTGGCTCAGCAGGTTACGAACCTGTCTAGTATCCATGAAGATGTGGGTTCAATCCCTGGCCTCGCTTAGTAGGTTAAGGATCTGGCACTGCTGTGAGCTGTGGTGTAGGTCTCAAAAGAGGCTCATATCCCTCATTGCTGTGGCTGTGGTGTAGGCCAACAGCTGCAGCTCTGACTCAACCCTGAGCTTGGGAAGTGTGGCCCTAAAAAGCAAAAAAAAAATAGCTTATAATAAAAATCTATAGAAAAAAATCTTAAATGTTGCCTTTGTTTCATCAGACCCAAACTTATTTAAGTAGTTATAAAAAATAGCACCACCATATCTACTGAGTTTCAAAGACCTGGCTATCGTGTTAAGATAAATAGAATTTCTCCCTATTTCCTTCCTCAGAACTCAAGAAGACATAGTTCTGTCTCCAAGAAGGTGTTGCAGAAACCCAACTAACCAAGCCTGTTACCCCAAAGCTTATTGTGAGAGCCATGATGTGATATTATAATAGGCAGCTTTCCCAAGGTTTGTATTTTAGAACATTTGTGGGAGTTCAAGCCCTCTCCAGAGATAAACTCCTCTGGCTGGAATAAAAATTGCCAGATCTTTATCACCCCTTCCATGCCACTACAATTGTTAACAGAGTTCTTGAGCCCCTTCTGAGCAACCAGGCTTACTCCTTCCTCTCTGCCCCCTACTAGGAAAAGTATGTGGTCCACTCCTCACCCCACCCCAATATACACCCACAGCCAATCCGCAAGTGTATCTTTAAGACCTCTCATCTCCCTGGGCTATAAAAACAGACATGATCATGCACTCCGGGTCGACTCGCCCTGATTTTCAGGAAGTCCTCCTACTGCACTAGCACATTTCTTATCTAAACATACTTATCTTTCTTTTCACCCCACTCTGAGTCTGGAAATTCTTTATCCAGCCTGCACATGGACCACAACAACATTTACCTCTGGTTGTGAAAGCTATCCACCACATGATGTTGTACATGTCTACGCACATGAGAAAGAAAACCGGCATTGCTGCTTTATTTCTCCAACAAGAGAACATAATCACTCCATTTGTAATCTTTGTATTTTAATAATCACTGGATAAAAGACCCTATAGAAGTGAAGAGCAAGACAGTGTGGAGTCAGACCCAGCACGTGGAGTGAATGCCAGTCCCTCACCCTTCCAAGTGGCAGATTTGAGTTGAATTCAATGTCTCCATACCTTGGTTGTCTGTAAAATAAGGATTAAAAATACCCTTTTATGGAACACTCCTACACAGTTGCTGGGAATGCAAATTGGTGCACCACTCTGGAAAACAGTAAGGAGGTTCCTCAAAAAGCTAAAAATAGATTTCCCATATGATCTAGAAATTTTTTTTTTTTTGTCTTTTTAGGGCCATACCCACAGCATATGGGAGTTTCCAGGCTAGGGGTAGAATTGGAGCTGCAGCTGATGGCCTACACCACAGCCACAGCAATTCAAGATCCAAGCAGCATCTGGGACCTACACCACAGCTCACGGCAATGCCGGATCCTTAACCCACTAAGCAGGACCAGGGATCGAACCCACATCCTCATGGATACCAGTGGGGTTCATTATAGCTGAGCCATAATGAGAACTCTGATCCAGAAATTCGTCTCCTGGGTATTCATCTGGAAAAGATGGAAGCTCTAATTTGAAAAGATCCATGCACCCCAGTGTTTATAGCAGCACTATTTAGCCAAGACATGGAATCAACCCAAGTGTCCATGGACAGATGAATGTATAAAGAAGATGTGGTACATAAACACAATGGAATATGATTCAGCCATAAAAAAGAAAGAAATAATGCCATTGCAGCAACATGTATGGACCTAGAGATGGTCATACTAAGTGAAGTAAGTCAGACAAAGACAAATATCACATGATATCACTTATATGTGGAATCCCAAAAAAAATGATACAAATGAACTTATTTACAAAGCAGAAATAGACTCTGACATAGAAAACAAACTGAAGGTTATCAAAGGAGAAAGGGAAGGGGGTTAAATTAGGAGTTGGGGATTAACAGGTCCACAGTACTATATCTAAAATAGATAAGCAAAAATGATTTCCTGTGTAGCACAGGGAACTATATTCAATATCTTGCAATAACCTATAATGGAAAAGAACCTAAAAAAATATATATATATGGATGTGTATAATAACTGAATCACTTTGCTGTACACTTGAAACACTGTAAATCAACTATACTTCAGTTTTTAAAAAAACTTCAATTACAAAAGCATTTCTCACATTAGAAAATTGTAAGAGGAGTTCCCGTCATGGCGCAGTGGTTAACGAATCCGACTAGGAACCATGAGGTTGCGGGTTCAGTCCCTGCCCTTGCTCAGTGAGCTGTGGTGTAGGTTGCAGACTCGGCTCGGATCCCGTGTTGCTGTGGCTCTGGCGTAGGCCGGGGTCTGCAGCTCCGATTGGACCCCTAGCCTGGGAACCTCCATATGCCGCGGGAGCGGCCCAAAGAAATAGCAAAAATACAAAAAAAAAGAAAGAAAGAAAGAAAGAAAATTGTAAGAGATTCATAAAGGGAAAAAAAAAAGTACCTGCCCAGGTGAAGGTCACAGTGAAGTAATACCGGCCCCCTTGGTGTTTGAGGGGTTCCCAAGACCATCTCCATTTTCAAAGATTCTCTAGAAAGACTCACAGGAATCGCCATGGAGTTTTCCGCATGGCTAAGACTTATATCAGTGGTGTGGATACAATATTCAGGGGGGTCCTGAGGGACACTGGTGGGGATGGGGGTATCCACGTGCAGCCCCTCTGTGCTGTCACTCCAAATGAGGGCCACACAGACCAGCTGCCCCCCAGCTCCAACTAAGAGAATGCAGAAGCCCACATATTGGTTTCTACCTAGACTCAGAACCCCAGGGCTTTTATTTGGGGCTGGTGATGTAGGCACCCTTTACCTGGCATGACCCTGAATTCCAGACAACAACATGGAAAACCAGTGTTCAGCCTGAACCATAATGTTTGTACAGATAGTCTAGGCACAGTGAGACCCTCTTATCCGTTAACTATTGGCTGTGAACCATCAACATCGAGAGTCAGGTTCGCTTTTGAAAGCCAGCCAAGGGCCAACCTCCAAGTGATTGTCCTGCTCCAAGGATAATAGTTTCAAGCACGCTTAGATAACATTTTTTTTTTTTTGTAAACAATATATTGGGAGCCTGTAGTGAATGAGACCCCTCCTCTGTGCCATATAGTTAAATTCAATTGATGGCCACCTACGAAATAGGAGCTTTTACTGTTGTCATTTTACTGACCAGGAAACTGAAGCACAGGGGAGTGCAGGACAATGATCAAGATCACACAGCTGGAAAGAGGCAGAGCTGGGATTCAGACAAGTGGGCCTCACTTTGAGTCCCTCTTTGGGCTCCACCGAAAAGCCTGATGGAAAAGTCAGGTTATCTGTCTATAAAACAGAAACAGACTCACGGACATAGAGAACAGACTTGTGGCTGCCAAAGGTGAGGGGGAAGGGAGGTAGAGCCTGGGAGTTTGGGGTTAGTAGCTGCAAATTCTATATTAAGAATGGGTAAGCAATGAGATCCTACTGTACAGCGCAGGGAACTATATCCAGTCTCTTGGGATAGACCATGATGGAAGATAATATGAGAAAAAGAATGTATATATATATATATGTACAACTGGGTCACTTTGCCATACAGCAGAAAATTGGCACAATATTGTAAATGAACTATACTTTAATTTAAAAAATGTAAAAAAAAGATATTTCCATTGCTTCTTGGTTGGCCCTCATGGCAAATGCTTCATTTCCTTTGACTTTTCCCAAAATGAAAATACAAGATATCTTGCCAGCTGTGTGATTATGGATCAGCCCCCATAGGTCATGTCTGCAGGGGTTAATCATATGTGACAGAGGAAGAGCAGAACTAACACCATGTTAGAACTGCCTCCCTTATCCTTTAGCTTATGTATCCCATTAGTCTAACCCTGTACCTAGAGAGTTAAACATCAGAGAATGTTGCTTGTGTCCCAATAGCTCATTAAGTTCCCCAAAGAAATTTCCCATCCAGAGCTAGTTATGACTACGACTTGTTGTAGATAAGTTTGTTTTCAGCCCAGAAAACTTGCTAACAAGCAGAGATAAGAATGGTGAAACAGGAGCTCCCTGGTGGCTCAGTGGGTTATGGATCCAGCATTGTCACTACTGTGGTGCAAATTCAATCCCTGACCTCAGAACTTCTATACGCCATGGGCTCAGCCAAAACAACAAAAACAAAACAAAACAAAAAGAATGGTGAAGTGAAAATAACTGCCAACAATTTGGAGTCTTTGCACAAGCCTTTTGATCAAGCCCATGTGAGCAAGCAGAAGAACAAAGAAAGATTATGCTCTCCTTGAAGCTCCAAGAGGTCTGCAATTCATCTCTACTCTTTAATCTTGAGCCCTCCTGCTTCCCCCTCCCCTTAACCAAATAGAAGGCTGAATTTTATTCTGAGTCATGGCAGTTCTTTAGGACATTAGTCCACCATCTTTGGTTTGCTGGCTTTCCAAATAAAGTCACTATTTGTTGCCCCAATGCCTTGTCTCTTGACTTATTGCCCTGTTGTGGGGCAAGCACTACAAGCTTGGACTCAGCAATATTTGTCAGCGAGGGATGTTGGGAGCTATTATGTTCTTCTGAGTATTTAGTGTATGATAAGGGTGGGTTTCTTTCTGTAGCCATAATGGAGTGTAGACCATAGCCAGGAATTTGGTAATTATCCTCCTCTGCATAGGAGGCTGACAGGAAGGCAGACCATGTTTCCCATGCTGGAACTACTCCATTTTCACCCAGCATCCAGGCTCCAGGCCCCTTTGGCTCAAAGACAAAGTTCCATCTGAGTCTTTCTGCCCCGGGGTGTTGCTTCCCTAAAACTCCTTGTCTCCTTAGCGAGCAAGTTTAATCAGACTCAGATCAACACCACCTTGTTCGAATTCTTACTCACCTACTTCCATTTTAAATAATATGTTTTTCTCCTGTAATATTTCTTTCATTTTATTTCATTTTTAATTTTTTATTAAAGTACAGTTGATTTACAGTGTTGTGCCAATTTCTGCTATACACAATTACTTTTATTGTATGTGTTGCATTGTGCGCTCGATAAGTTGATTTTATTTAGTTAGAATAAAAAAGGCAGATATCAGGCCATTCCCCTTTTTTTCTCCTCATTTTCTCACTCATCAATTTAAGAACTTACATTACTCGATATTTTGCATTTACAACAGAAATATATGAAATGTGGCAGATAAAATTTAGGTTATATCAAGCTTTTATGGCCCATAAAAAGCACAAGCCATCTAAAAAATCCTTTCCAGGTAATTATAAATATGTGAGAATAATATTACTGTGAGGCATTTGAGATGGAACCCACGGTAATCACGTTAAAGCAGTTGTAAATGCATTAATTTATGATGAAGTGCACACCATTCTCAGTGCTGCCCAGAGCTGAGGGAGCCAAATGTAATTCCGAAAACCCTTTAGAGAAGAAAAGTATTGTTTGAGAAGCAAGGGGTTGGGGAAATCAATGAGTTTTAAAAGAAATACATTTTGATAATTTAAATCTAAATGAGTTCTGGAGAGAGATGGCGGCCGAGGGGCCCCTTCCAGTCACTAATCCTGAGATTAGAGGATCTTTCAGTCTAGATTATGCAGCACATATTTAATAGCAGTATTTCCTTCCCAGTGTATTGGAGCCCTATTTAGTCAAAATCTCCAGGCAAAATGAGCGAGAATAATATTTTGGAATATAAATATATGGAATAATATTTTCGGGGATTAAAATATACAATGCACAGCTTCTACAAAGGGACGCATTTTTGTGCCGTTGTTCCTAGCACAAAAATGGCTCCAACCTCTATGTATAAATGTGGAATTAATTTGCTTATTTTTTGATATCTACTGATAATCCAGCATGAAAGCCATAGACTCATTTCCCTAGTCTATAGAAAATGAGTACAGGCTCTTGTAATTTGTCAAACCTTTTCCCCAAGTTAGAAATAACAAGGCCAAATATACTGCATTTTCTAAGATGTTAACCAAGGTTATCTTTATGAATAATTCGTGCCTTACTAGTGGGTTGGCACAGAGAGAGAGAAAAGAAAAAATAAGAAGCAAAAGAAGAAGAAGAGGGGGAAGGAGGAGGAGAGAGGAGGTGGGGAGGGGGAGAGAAGGAGGTTTTGCCTTCTTTGGCCTAAAAATAGTCATATTTTTATCTCAATTTTGTGCTTCAAACTAGAATATTCCTTCATTTTATTTTTAGATTTAGTTGATTTTTTAGGTAGCGCATATAGTAGAACAAGTCATCAGTTCAGCAGAAACAAATTTAATTTATTCTTAGTGCAGCTTCCAATACCTAGGACAACCAGGGTGGCTGTGGGCTTGGGAAACAGGTGTGAGATGTCAGGACAGTTCTGCTCCAACTATTATCTCATGTTGGTCTATTTGTTGGTTTCCAAATATGTCTTTCCCTCCTTGTATTGAAGTGCCTAGTTTCAAGGGCTTTGCATTGCCTTGCCTGGAAGTCTGGTGCCCGAAATTGACATTTCCAGGAGTCAGAGAGGAGGAGAAGCTGGGTTTATTCCATGTGCGCGGTGGGGTCTGTACTACTTAATCACAGCACAAAATATTTAAAGTGATGAGTGCCAGTCCTCATGTCTACTGAGCATCTCCCGTACCTGATCACCACAAGCCTGAGCCTTGGACAGATAAGGAAGTGGATCCTCAGAGCTCCCTGAGCCGTGTTCCTTCCCTTTCTGCACAGCAGACACCCCTTTGTAGTAGCCCCCAGCCAGCTCCTGCCCGGCGTCAGACACATAAATACTAAACACGGCTCCAAATGGAAAACTTGCCACCATCCACTGGAAGCCAAGCTCAGAGGGTCCCGAGCAGACTCCAGTTGAAATTCAAGGCTGCCACACCCACAGACCTTAGCAGCCCCTTGTATGCTATTTGGAGAAATACTCAGATGTGGATTTAATACCATTTCTCTTGAGGAACAAGTACCAGGCAATCTGTGTGCTTTTTTTCTCATCATATTATGGAGTCTCAGTGGAATGTCAAGAGCAGGAAGCTCAGTAACAGAACAGATTGAGGAGCCAACCGTGTGTATCCACGTACATGTCATTTTCATCAGGTTCAAAGGTCATGAGCCTAGCCCCGTTACCAGAGGCTCCTTAAATAAATGTCTTAGTGAGAAATAATTCCATTTAGAACAGATAAGCAATGCGGTCCTGCTGTATGGCACAGGGAACTATATCTAGTCACTTGTGCTAGAATGTGATGGAAGATAATGCGAAAAAAAGAATATATATATATATATATATATATATGACTGGGTCATTTTGGTGTACAGCAAAATTTGACAGAGAATTAAATCAACTATAACAAAAAATAAAAATAAAAAATAAACAGAATGTATATACATATACACACACACATATATGTATGACTGAGTCACTTTGATATACAGCAGAAATTGGCACAACATTGTAAATCAACTATAACTTACTTTTGTTTTAAAAAAAGAGCTCCCTCTGTGATGTAGTATGTTAAGACTCTGCCTGCAGCAGCTTGGGTTGCTGCCAAGGCAAGGGTTTGATCCTCAGCCCTTTGCAGTAGGTTAAGGATCTTGCATTGCCAGAAATATTCTGCAGGTCGCAGCTGAAGCTCAGGTTCAGTCTCTGGCCCGGGAACTTCCATATGCCATAGGTGGGACCATAAAATTTTTTTTTTAATTTAAAAAAAAAATTTTAAGAGAAAAAAAAATAAAAGAATCAGCTGGGGATGGCTTACTTGAACTCTATTCATGCCTAAGCCCCACTTTCAGAAGTTATGATCTATTACTGGTCTACTTGGGCCGGGGGGGAGGCGTAGCATGCCTGGGCAGCAACATTTATAAAATTTCCTGGTAATCTGAATGTGCACCCAGCACTGAGACCAGCTTTGGAAAGAGACAGCCATGTGTGCTGGGATGGCTTGACTGAGAATATGACTGCTCCTGGTTTCCAACAGATGAATCTTCATGAATGAATGAGAGGTCTGTACATATTGTCTGCAGGAAGAAACTCAGCCTAGCACCTTCTTTCCTGAAACAAAGAACCAGTCTCCATGCAAAAGGAAATTATTAACAAGAAAATTTCTAAATGTCTAGACTCTTAGTTCAAAGTGGTTGGGTTTTCCCAGCTTCCGATGTGAGTGATGGCAGATTTGGGATGAGGGTGGAGTTCCCATTGTAGCTCAGCTGGTTAAGGACCTGACACAGTGTCTGTGAGGATGTGGGTTCGATTCCTGGCCCTACTCAGTGGGTTAAGGATCTGGCATTGCCACAAGCTGTGCTGTAGTTTGCAGATGCAGCCCGGATCTGCTATTGCTGTGGCTGTGACATAGGCCAGCAGCTGCAGCTCCAATTCGACCCCTAGTTTGGGAACGTCCATATGCTGCAGGTGCGGTCCTAAAAAGAAAGAAAGAAAGAAAGAATTTTGATGAGGGTGACCGAGGGAAGTGGTCCTCATGGTGGAGGGGGAAGATTGTGAATTCTTCAGATGCACAGCCAGCTCCCTGAGGATGGGAGGACCTCAGGTGGGGGAGCTCCAAAGGCACTGGGTCCCTCTGCAGAGCCCTGTGGCCCTACCTTGGTCTGAAGGAACAGAGCTGCCATCTCCTAGTGGACTCTGCACACCTAGGACGTGAAACCCTGAGGGAGTCATCAGGATGAACTGAGGACCCGAAGCTTCCTCGGCTCTTCAGGACTGTGCACATCTCAACGTTCCCGAGGAGCACAGAGAGGGACGTTTTCCACCAAAGCTGCTTGACTGCTTTTCCTGCCATCCCGGATGCCGGGGGCTCAGCCAGAGGAAATTACACTTAGGAACAGGAAGAGAGGGGCCATTTGCCTTGAGTGCCTGGTGCGACTCAGGGTATTAATTTGTGCTTTAATGGATTTGCGGACGTGGGTGTGATCCAGCTCTATCCTTACTCTGCAGAGGATGGAGAGGAGAAGGAGCGAGGAGGAATCCATCCTAAGAGAGTATTCAGTGCGTGAGGATGTGTTATTTCTCCAGACAGTATTTAAGCACTGAGATAACAGGGCTGGCCTGACCCCTGAGAGCTTTCAAAAGAGCATCATTAGGATTTCTCTGATGGCCTAGTGGGTTAAGGCTCCTGCATTTCCACTACTGTGGCTCAAGTTGCTGCTATGGCACAGGTTTGATCCCTGGTCGGAGAACTCCCTCACGCTGCAGGTGTGGCAAAAAAAAAAAAAAAAAAAGGAAAGAAAAAAGAGAGAACCTAAAGTAAACATTGGTACTCTCATTAAAAAAAAAAAAAAAAAGAATACCAGCCATGGTCACCCCATTGGGAAGACCACATGGGTCACTGCAGCTTTGATTTTGTGCAGCTGTTTTAAAGGCGATAAAAACAGAAATCTGTGAATTTAGAGTACCTGTTGTGCCTCGGTGAATTAAGAACCCAGCGATTCAGATTCAATCCCTGGCCTCAATCAGTGGGTTAAAGATCCGGCATTACTGCAAGCTTCAGTATAGTTTCCAGATGCTGCTCGGACTGGGCATTGCTGTGACTGTGGCTTAGGCTGGCAGCTCCAGCTCCAGTTCAACCCCCAGTCTAGAATATTCCATATGCCGCAGGTGCCGCTATAAAAAGTAAAGAAAAAAAAGAAATCTATGAATTCAAGTCATAGGTAGAGAAATAAAGTGAAGGAAAAATACATACTTTATAGATTTTGTCTTTTTTTTTTTTGCCTTTTCTAGGGCTGCTCCTGCGGCATATGGAGGGTCCCAGGCTAGGGGTCCAATCGGAGCAGTAGCCGCTGGCCTACACCACAGCCATAGCAACGAGGGATCCGAGCCATATCTGCAACCTACACCACAGCTCACGGCAATGCCGGATCCTTAACCCGCTGAGCAAGGCCAGGGATCGGACCCACAACCTCATGGTTCCTAGTCGGATTTGTTAACCACTGAGCCACAATGGGAACTCCACTTTATAGATTTTTCTGAGTTTGGCTAAAATATGGCAACCCCAAAGATGTTTTCATGTTGTGTTGCTATTTCCTACAGAAAGCAATTTCATTTTTATTTTTTACATGATAAGTTAAAAAAGACTCGATCCATAGACTTAAATAACATGACAATGACATTCTTAAATGATAATTTACTGAAAATTAGCTGGAAATATTGAAAATTATTATTTTCCACTAGTAATCTGAAGCTGAGTTCTTTTCTATCTATATGCAAATGTCGGATCCCTTAGCCTACATTTTTTTACAATATTGTAATATTTCCTATTTCATAAAGTTAAAATTAATGAAGTTCTGTTATGATAGTGAGACTTTAGGAGAGCAGGTTTGAAAGATTCAGACCTGAATGTAAATGCTGCTGTCATGTGCTCTTTTGGCTGGCATGAAGCTACTTTTTGCATTTTGATATTTAAGTATAGTAAGTTATTTTAATATCTTCCCATCACTATAAGAATTTATTGATTCTTAAAAAAAAAAAAAAGACTTCATTTTAGCATCGCACCTGCTGTGTATGGAAGTTCCCAGGCTAGGGGCTGAATCAGAGCTGCAGATGCCAGCCTATACCACAGCCATAGCAATGCCAGATCTGAGCTGTGTCCCTAACCCACTGAATAAGGCCAGGGATCAAACCCACATCCTCATGGATTCTAGTCGGGTTCGTTACCACTGAGCGACAACAGGAACTCCCCAGACTTATATTTTAAAATGAACCTCAGATGTTCCCATTGTGATTTAGCAGGTTAAGAACCCAACATAGTCTCTGTGAGGACTCAGGTTTGATCCCTGGCCTTGCTCGGTGGGTTAAGGATCCGGTGTTGCAGCAAGCTTTGGAGGAGGTCAGAAATGTGGCTCGGATCAGGCTGGCAGCTGCAGCTCCGATTCGACCCCTAACCTGGGAACTTCCATATGCCACAGGTACAGGCTGTTAAAAAAAAAGTAAATATATAAAAATAAAAATAAATAAAAAGAACAACAACTCCTTAGAAGTATAGCTAAGTGGTTGAATCTTGGAGTTGTTATCTAATTACCCGAAACCTGCTTTCCGTGCCAGGATCTTTGGAGGTTTTTCTTTGTTCCTTGTTATTTCCCTGGGTTTTATTTGATTGTCTAATATTTTAACCGTAATTTAAGTCCTTTTTGGGAGGGCAGCATATAATTAAAACTGGTCCTAATTGTGTGTTTTTATTTTACTGCCGCTTAATGAGAAATTATGAAACCATTTGGTTCCCATTGGGAAATCTGAGCCCAGAGAAATTTTGCATTTGGGGGGAAGTTTTTTCTCTTTCTTTTCTGCCCCCAGGATGCAGACCAAAGCCCAGGGGGTCCCAGCACACTGACGGGGCTCAGGGCTTTGGAAATGAGCCAGAGGACATAGGACTGTTGGCTTTTGCCTGGGTTACTCATTTGCGTTCAGATTTAGAATAAAATCGAAGACTTTGTGTGACTTCAGCCTATGACCAGGTCTCGTGGCAAGCAAAAAATTTTGCTGACTCTAGCTGTGTGACCCAGTTTGCTTATATTAAATTAATTGATTGATTGATCAATTTTGTTTTTAGGGCCACACCTGCGTCATATGAAGTTCCCAGGCTAGGGGTCGAATCGGAACTGCAGCTGCTGGCCTACGCGACAGCCACAGCAGCTCGAGCCACATCTGCAACCCACTCTACAGCTTACGGCAGTTCTGGATCCTTAACCCACTGAGCGAGGCCAGGGATGGAGCCTACATCTTCACGGACACTATGTGAACCTGCTAAACCACAATGGGAACTCCCCAGTTGGCTTTTAGGATATTGTGTATTCTGTATTTTTTGTTTGTGTGTTTCTTTCTTTCTTTTTTTTGCCTTTTCTTGGGCCGCTCCCGCGGCATATGGAGGTTCCCAGGCTAGGGGTCCAATCGGAGCTGTAGCCACTGGCCTACACCACAGCCACAGCAACGCAGGATCCAAGCCGTGTCTGCAACCCACACCACAGCTCACAGCAACGCCAGATCGTTAGCCCACTGAGCAAGGGCAGGGATTGAACCCGAAACCTCATGGTTCCTAGTCAGATTCGTTAACCACTGCGCCACGATGGGAACTCCTGTTTGTGTGTTTCTTTATTCTATCCATTTCCTCCTTTTCAGCCCTGCTGTTATTAACCAGGGTCCTTCCTACAAGATTACTAATGAGAGGAGAATGCCATCAGGGTAAACAAGATCACAGCTTGCATGGCTAACGATGCGCTTAAGAAAATCTTTGTATCTGCAGTGCATGCATGATAGCCCTCGTTTTAATGTAGTCTCATCGACACAAGAAAAATACCTCATTGCAAAGCCAAAATAAATAAATAAGAGCGAGGAGGAGGGAGGGAGAGAAAGGGAGCGGGGAGAGAGAGAGGAAGTAACAGGTGGGGGACACATCGTATCTGTGACCAGCAACCTGCTGGAGTTTCCAGAGAATTCTATAGGTATGATTTGTGGATGCTTTTGTAAAGAAGTAATGATGCAGGCTAGCATTCTATTACAGTATTTTTCAATGTCATTAATTTTAATCCTATAGCATAGCTGGTGATGAGGTTCTGGAAATTGGGAGCAGATCCATCTGGCAAAAAAAAAAATTAGTTCCACTTTTTCCCTGGGATTATGGTCACTGCTCCCATTTTCTGGGCTTTGCTATAGCTGAGGATTTACAAGCAAGGCGGGGCAGGGGCAGGGGAAGTTGGTAAGTTTCATGAACATTTTCCAAGTTAGTCCCTAAAAAAATATTACAGCAAATAGAGATAAGCACAGGATGCTACAGAACATAAAGCAGGGATATCCCTGTGGTGCGGCTTTGATTCCTGGCCGGGAAACTTCCACCTGCCGCAGGCGAGGCCAAAAAAAAAAAAAAAAA
The DNA here is from genome assembly GCF_016906955.1 of Phacochoerus africanus. Lineage (NCBI taxonomy): Eukaryota > Metazoa > Chordata > Mammalia > Artiodactyla > Suidae > Phacochoerus > Phacochoerus africanus. The sequence goes on along the minus strand of NC_062558.1, from coordinate 27,327,214 downwards.
ACACACAAAAAACCCCTCCAAAACCAAAACACAAACAACCCCCCCCCCAAAAAAAAACCCCAACACAAAAACCAGAAGGGATAGCAAAGTCGAGGGAATACAATTCAGCCCTGAACAATGGGATTCAATTATTGTATGCCCCCACACCTCTAAAAATGTATTTAGTACTCTGCTCCCTGTGGGACCCCCATCAAGTCTTACAAGTTCCTAGGCATATTGCTTCTATGCAAACTCTGTATCCCTGGCCAGGACTCTGTCTCTTCCACCTAGCTAGCTGGGCTAAATGTAGGAGGAAAGCTATCCTCCTTTTTAATTTAATCTGTTTTTTCCCAAGACTACTCTGAAAGTGCCAGCGAAGGAAGACACAGTGCCCCTGACTTTCTCTTCACCAGCCTTGGTTTCCTCTCACCAACCCCCATCCCACCGCTGATGGAGGAGGTGGTTCCATGGTGAGTGCTCCTTAGAGAGAGAATTTTTTCTATTGAGAGCGACTCAGGAAAAGATCTGCAGCCCACACAGCGCAGGGACACACTCAGAAATAAACCAGTGCCGGGAGTTCCCGTCGTGGCGCAGTGGTTGACGAATCCGACTAGGAACCATGAGGTTGGGGGTTCGGTCCCTGCCCTTGCTCAGTGGGTTAACGATCCGGCGTTGCCGTGAGCTGTGGTATAGGTTGCAGATGCGGCTCGGATCCCGCGTTGCTGTGGCTCTGGCGTAGGCCGGTGGCTACAGCTCCGATTCAACCCCTAGCCTGGGAACCTCCATATGCCGCGGGAGCGGCCCAAGAAATAGCAAAAAAAGACAAAATAAATAAATAAATAAATAAAAATAAATAAATAAAAATAAACGAGTGCCCCGCCATTCAGTAAACAAACAATGTCACCGTCATCACCGATGGCAGCCACGTCCAAGGGTGATCCCTGAGGGAACTTGGGAAGGAAACAGGGACACCTGCCATTCAGCAGCCCTCAGACTGCAGCCTCTCCCCAAGGTGAGCCCTCAGGATGTGAAAACACAGGATACCGGCCCCAGAGAGCTGAGGTGCAAGCAAAGGAATGATTTGGGGTCCAGACCTTGCATCTTCCAGTACACAGAAAAGCACTAAACTAAATTCCTTAACTTGAGATGGCTGGCGTTCTTTGATGAACAGTAATCTTTTGTTCCCTTTGTTGCAAAACTCCTATATATTCTATGCCTCGTCACTATCCCCCCCCCCACCCCCTGCAGGGGGTTTTTAGAGCGCTCTGAAATGCTGCCTCGTAGGCTATTGTCCTCATTTTGCCCCAAATAAAGCTTAACTCACAGCTCTCATATCGTGCCTTTAAGTCAACATTGTGTTCTCTCTTGAAAGTCATTTAGACAAATAACCAGCACGTGTTCCCTGGACGAATCAGTCCGGTGGTTGGAGTCCAAGAGCCTCTGAATTCTGACTCCTGGCCTTTGTGACCATGTAAATCTGAGCCCTGTGCTTACATTTTTCTAAGCTTAAGTGAATTTTTTCTTCTCCTCTCTTTCTTAATTAGTTAATTAATTAATTTTTTTGGCTGCATCTGTAGCATATGGAATTTCCTCCGCCAGGGATGGAATCAGAGCCAAAGCGGTAACCTACGCCACAGCCGCAGTGACACAGGATTCTTAACACAGGGCACCAGGCAGGGATGGAGCCTGCTCCTCAGCAGTGACCCGCCACAGAAACAATGCCAGATCCTTAACCCCGCTGCATCACAGGGGAAACTCTTTTAGTTTTCTCTGCAGTGGTGAGAGTAATCTCTAAATGGATGGGAATGTTGTGAAAACTAAAGGAACCAGTGTATTTAGCACAGAGGGAGAAGTAAGTAAATGCAAATTACACTCATCATCATCAGTACCATCAATAAAAATAGAAAAAATATTTAGGCATAGAAGTGTAATCTTAAGCAGAGAAAGCTTTTTAAAGTGTAATTAAGATCAAAAACATTTTTTTTTCAGCCATATCCACAGTTTAGGGAAGTCCCCAGACCAGGGATTGAATCCAAGCTAGAGCTGCGACCTACACCACAGCCACAGCAATGCCAGATCCTTAACCCACTGTGCCTTCGCAGGAACTCCAAGACTGAGGTGTTTGTATGTTTTGCATTTTGTATTTAAAAACAAAAAAATTTTAGGAGTTCCTATCGTGGCTCAGCATGTTAGGAACTTGACTAGTATCCAGAAGGATATGAGTTCAACCCCTGGTCTTGCTCAGTGGGTTAAGGGTCAGGCACTGCTGGAAGCTGTGGTGTAGGTCACAGATGTGTCTTGGATCTGGTGGTGTTGTGGCCGTGGCATAGGCCGTCAGCTGCAGATCCAATTCAATCCCTAGCCCAGGGAACTTCCATATGCCATGGGTATAGCACTAAAAAAAAATAATAAATATGAGAATATTTTGTAGTTCCTGCTGAAGTGTAGTGGACTAGTGATCCAGCTCATCCAACCCAGCACAGTGGGTTAAGGATCACTGTGGCATAGGTTGCCATAGCTGTGGCATAGATTGAAGCTGCAGCTCAGATTCAATCGCAGTGAACTTCCATATGCCAGCGGTGTGGCCGAAAAAGGAAAAAAAATAAGAAAGTTTTTCTTTCTTTCCTTTTCTTTCTTCTTTCTTTCTTTCTTTCTTTTCTTTCTTTCTTTCTTCTTCTTTCTTTCTTTCTTTCTCTCTTTCTTTCTTTCTTTCTCCCTTTCTTTCTTTCTTTCTTTCTTTCTTTCTTTCTTTCTTTCTTTCTTTCTTTCATTTTAATAAAGGCAAGTGGCATTTTTTGGAGACTATCATAGTACAAACCAGGATGTCTCTTAAGGCTGAAGTTACAGAGGTTCTCCTGATGGTGGATTTAGAATGACACCGGACCTACTCCATCCACGCGTGGAGATAAAGACTCAGTGGGGGTCTTCCCTGTTTTGGGAACAGTCACAAAACTTTCTTCTTAGTTGTGTGAATATCTATTTGCTTAAAATCCTCATACAACAAATGTCTAAGAAGCTTCATTTATCACTCATTTGTTTCATCAAAAGTCTGGGATTCTCCTCTAGTCAGTAAGTGGGGTTATGAAAGGGCAGACCATACTCCCTTATAAAGCTTCTACTCCAATGGCTGAGCAAAGATGGCATTACTCTCTTGGTTCACAAAATTTACTCTGGAACATAAAGGGTTGAATTTCGATAAGGAAGCCAGGACCTCTTGGTCGGTTAGAAGTGGATATTTCAATTCCTCCACCCTGTAGAGGTACCTTGACCCGAAATAAAATCACCTCATGGAAAATCCAAGTCTCAGCCAGCCACCTGGTCACAGGGATCTATGCAGAAGGTTGTTTTCAGAACAACTTGCCGCTGGTTCTGGAAGCATTCATCCAACAGAGATAGTGCCTTGGAGGGGAAAAAAAAAAGAAAAAAGAAAAAGTGGCAAAAACTGTACATGAACTAAAAAGAATAGTAATTTGGCTCCCAGCGGTGGCCTGAACCTGAGCAACAGCTATAGTTTGCAAATCCGCACAGAACAACTCTTCAACACTGCCCTCGTGTGGCCATTAAGAGTAATGACAACAGTTCCCTTTCTGTCTGGTATTTAAAAGAGGAGGATCGTTTTTGAACTATAAAAACAACCATAGATCTTGAAGGTTTTAGCATGGGAGGGAGTCAAGATGGAAATAGTTATTTTAATGAATCTTGTATTTCTTGAGGAATTACTTGGTGCTGGCAGGGGGGAACTATGCCAACAAGATCTGAGCTTTATTCAAGATCCAATTGGACATGAGTTCTTGTGGCACAGAGGAAACGAATCTGACTAGTATCCGTGAAGATGTGGGTTTGCTCCCTGGCCTCACTCAGTGGTTCGGGCATTTAGCATTGTCTTGAGCTGTGGTGTAGGTCGAAGATGTGGCTCAGATCAGTGTTGCTGTGGTGTATGTAGGTTGGAAGCTGCAGCTCCTATTTGACCCCTAGCCTGGAAACTTCCATATGCCATGGGTGAGGCCCTGAAAAACAACAACAACAACAACAACAACAAAACACACACACACAAAAAAAAAACCCCACAGAAACAACAATTGGGCAGACATATGCCCTTGAGAGTAGATCCCTATGAATTTGCAAATGTGAATTTTAACTGGTCTAAGCCAATGGTGGCAATGTAGGTCCTGTGTACTTGGTCTTGGAAGGAGTCAGCCAATCCAGCTGCATGAAATAGATTTAGAATTTGCTGGGGTTTCTTGGAAAGATCTCTGAGAAAGCAAGCATTGTGAAGGAAAGAGCCCATTTCCGTCTGCTCTATCTCATCCTACTTAGGATGCTGTCCTGTGAGGACATGGTGTATGATGCCTAGAACTGTGTAACTATTTGTAGTCAAGAGGGAAAAAAGGGAATTGACAACAAGGAATATGGTAACAACCAAGCTCTGATAGTATAGTACTACTGAACAATCATAGCACTGCCTGTATATACACTTGTCAATTTCAGTCATTTTTTTTTTTGGCAGTTTTGTCATCTTTGCACAAAATATCCCCCCAAATTGCAGCATTGTTCCATATAATGAAAACACACATTTTAGAAAAATAAAAAGTAAAAATACAAACTAAAAATAAACAGGGAGTTCCCGTCGTGGCGCAGTGGTTAACGAATCCGACTAGGAACCATGAGGTTGCGGGTTCGGTCCCTGCCCTTGCTCAGGGGGTTAACGATCCGGCGTTGCCGTGAGCTGTGGTGTAGGTTGCAGACGCGGCTCGGATCCCGCGTTGCTGTGGCTCTGGCGTAGGGCCGGTGGCTACAGCTCCGATTCAACCCCTGGCCTGGGAACCTCCATATGCCACGGGAGCGGCCCAAGAAATAACAACAACAATAACAACAACAACAACAACAAAAAGACAAAAATAAAATAAAAATAAAACAAACTCCCCAGGTAGATATTTTTAAAATTCTATGGCTGCATCTACGACATATGGAAGTTCTGGAGCCAGGGACTGAATCTGAGATGCAGCTGCAACCTACACCACAGCTGTGGCAATGCCAGATCCTTAACCCACTGTACAGAACTGGGGATCAAGGCCTCGCCTCTGCAGCAACCCTTGCCACTGCAGTTGGATTCTTAACCCACCGCACTATGGCAGGAACTCCCCCCAGTTACACATTTGAAAATCATCATACAAAAAAAAAAAAAGAAGAAAGAAAATCATCATACATTTCTGCTTGGTATGTCTTATCTCAAGTGTAATTAAATAATTCATTTTGAAATTCATTGATTAATATCTGCCTTTTCACTTGATAGCAGATTTCACCAAGGGGATGAGAATGAAGTGTTTTGTTCATCTCTTGACACATACAGGAGAACCTGACAAAATATACTCAAAAATACCTGTCAAATAAAAGCTGGATGAGACAAAGAAATGTTATTTCTCACTTCTATTAAACACTGAACATCGTTATCAAATTCCAGGGCATTTTCACTCAATGGAAAGGGCGAGCTACAGAAAGTACATTTTGGAATTGAAATTATTCCTCTAAACTTTTGATATACAAGAAACAGGTACCCAATTCAGACTTCAGCACTCACTCATGTTTGATTGATTGTGTGTCTTCAGAGATAGAAGTTAAAAATTGGCCCTAAAGGAGAAATGCACCAGAGGTATCAATTTGTGAAAGGGTCCCAGGGACAAGGCTGGTCCCTAAGACAGGCAGGACTGTGCAGGATGACATTTCCTTGAAAGCAGAAAACCAGCATCAAAAATGCCACTGTTAGAATCTTCCACTGAAAACTGAGAAATACTTGCACCAAAGTGGCCAGCATCTTTCCATCACTTGACTGAGTACCCCAAACCATATTGACTCCTCCAAGCGTATCACTCATCCCAAGGCTGTTTGCACAGGATGAGTAGATCTGGATGAGCTGAAAGCCTGAAACCTGGATTGCAGGGGGAGAGTTACAGCCACTTGATCATAGGCTGGGATTTGTTTGGCTACATTTTCCCAAAGAGAGTTCCACTCAGTGGATCTCTTTGGAGTTGAGGAAGGGAAAAGAGCATGTATTTTATTTGGCGTTGCATGGGTCATGAACTTGGTTATTTATAGTCACTTAAACTTCAAAGAGGTATTTTCTCTATTTTCCAAGGGACAAAATTGAGACATGCCATAGTGTGAGTTGCCGTTGTGGCTGAGAGGGTTCAGAACCTGACATAAAGTCCATGACAATGTGAACTGCATCCCTGGCCTCGCTCAGTGGGTTAGGGATCCGGTGTTGCTGTAAACTGGGGCATAGGCCGGCAGCTACAGCTCTGATTTGATCCCTAGCCCAGGAACTTCCATATGCCCCAGGTGCAACAGTAAAAAGAAAAAAGAAAAAACAAAGGAAAAAAGAAAAGCAATTTATGATAGTTACAGGTGTGTAATATGGATAGAGGTGATGAGTAGAGCTGTTATTTGAACTCAGGACCGCTGAACCCTCAAGTTCAAACTGTTTCCATAGGAATGACAATACCACTTCAGTTCATTATCCCAAAGCATGGTCTCCCTGTCCAGCTGTGCTGAGATTTTGAAGGTTGGAAGGAAAAGTATCAAGTTTGACTAATAATGTGACCATGGCTTAATATGAGCTACTTATTTGCTCTTCCTGTACCAAATCATAATCCATTTCCAAATGAGCCAGCTTTGCTCATGTTTGTTGTATTATTCTGGATTAAGCCTTTTTTTTTTTTTTTTTTACATTCACAGATTTTAGTAGATTTTTAAAAATCACTCAATCACCCAAACCAAAAACCCTCATTCTTTCCTGGAAGTGAGCATGTGCTTCCTATTAGCACAAAGAATCTCATTGGTGTTGCCTCAGAATATCAGGGGTGGATATTGACCCCATGAAATAAGGAGAACAAGCAAAGCATTTTGTTTTGTTTCGTTTTCTGCTATCTTTGAGAGGAAAACATATTTTTAACAGGATTTGAACTTTTTCCTTTTGGGCCATGCCCATGCCATGTGGAAGTTCCCAGCCAGGGACCAAACCCGGGACACAGCAGCGACCCAAACCATAGCAGTGATAACCCCAGATCCTTAACCCACTGAGCCACCAGGGAACTCTCAGGGTTTGAACTTGAAAAGATATAGCTCTCCCTGGTTGCATCTTGCCATGTGTGAAGCTTGACCATCACATCGACATGAAGGAGAGAAGAGCCAGTGTAACTAAGCAGGACCCTGGAGGCCTTCCCAAAGTGGGCCCCCCCCCCCCAACTCGGGGCCTCCCCCTGCCTTTTTATCTACAGAAAAATTTTAGTCAAAGAATCAGTTTAATTAGAGAAGTGAGGAACTACAGAGAAAAAGGAAAATAGTCAAGCAAGACAGAATAATATTAGGTTAGCCATTCAACAAGTCAAGGACCTTCAGTTCTTCTTCAAAGACTATAGGTACTATGCTGAGCCATGTCCTTGGAGCTGTTTGGCAGGTGCTGAAGCCCCCGCCAGGTGCAAGAAGTCAACTGGATGCTGCCCACAGGCCTGTAGACCCCACACTGGTTGGAGCCAGAAGGTTGATGACGCTGGCTCCCGATGACCTCGCCACCCACCAATCAGGAGAAAGTCCACGAGCTGACCACGCCCCGCTCCTCAAAGACTATAAGACTCCTCGCTACCCCCTCCAAAGGGGGCACAGTCCTTGAGGCACTAGCCTGCTGTGTTCCCCTCTTTGCCTGGCAATTCAAGCTACCTTTTCTGTTTCCTCCAACTCTGTCTCCGTGTTTCTATTTGGCGTTGGTGTGGGGAGACAGCCGATACTTCAACAACACCAGGAGGGGACCAACAGGTTCTGGTGCTATTGTTTAATCCATCGATCCCTGCCCTGCCTGAGTGCAATTCTCTGCACAGGTACACCAATAACTCCCTTGCACCCTTACGCTATTTCGATTTAGATGTTCTGTGTTGTCAAATAGGCAGGTAGCCGGAAGATCTTGCTGCATGAGGAGCATCGTCCTCCTGCTCAGGATGCTGACTATCTTGAGTTTGTTCTAAAAGGTGGCCATGGAGTTCCCAGCATGGCTCAGTGGTTAGCAAACCCAATTAGCATCTATGAGGAGTGAGTTCGATCCCTGGCCTCCCTCATTGGGTTAAGGATCTGGCGTTGCCGGGATCTGTGGCGTAGGTCGCAGACGTGGCTTGGATCCTGTGTTGCTGTGGCTGTGGCCTAGGCTGGTGGCTACAGCTCCGATTAGATCCCTAGCCTGGGAACATCTATATGCTGAGGGTGTGGCCCAAAAAAGACGAAAAGACCAAAAATAAATAAATAAATAATAAAAGGTGGCCTAAGTGGTGCTTTAGCCATGCTCATCCATCTCTGCATTCATCCCTTCCTTCATCCACCAAACATTTTCTGAGTGAGCCTCTGTTAGCTTGTACTTTTCACATCAGGCTTGATACCAGCTGACTTCCTTCTGGTTCCAAACCCTTTACCTCCACCGGCTCATGTTCCGGCATTTCAAATTTCCATCAAGGAAAAGCAGCACTGTGCCCAGGTCGGAAATCGAGTCTGTAAAGGATGCCCTCCTCGGGGACATTTTGCCGGTGCTGCTACTGTCACTGTGCCGGGCAATTTAGGATATGCTGTCAGAATTACTCCCCTTCCAGGCTACAAGGTTCATCCCAGCATCCGCCTGGCCGTGTTCATGTTGAGCTTGAGAATAATCCCACCTCTGCCTCAAGGACACAGTATCCCTCTGTGATATCCACTCACATGGATCCTTCCCCATTAGCACGTGCAGGTCAGAGGCTTCTCATCGTTATCCGCATAAATAAGGTGCAGGTTTATTGACGCACATGCTCTGTGATGGTCATCGCTAGTCAAGTGCTTTTATCCTGGATGCTCCAATCAGGCATCTGAACCCAGTGTCACAACCCAAGCGGACTCCGTCAACAGCTTAGATATTCTCAGCCTGTTTGAGTGCCCCTAATTAATGAGGTTGATGAAAATTTCACAATTTCTTTTTTCCAGAGTCAGGACATTAGACAACAGAGAGCTTTCTCATTCTCTTTCCTTTGACTGTTGGGCTATTTTGGGGGTAGATCTTACCATATATCTTGAAGTCATTTAGACATACAAATGGCTACAAAACAAATGGCCAAAACAGAGAGTGTTTTCTTATTTATCCACCTGAATGGGTTGGCATTTACATTATGGTTCATTTCTTTGATCTACATATCGCTAAATCGCTCGATCAAGCGATTTCCTCTTTCCTAGCAGCGGATCGTGGAATCAAACAGCTTCAGCTTAGAAGGTGATGGTAGAGAGAATTGCCAGTTGCACCCAAGGGGACCAGTGACTTTCCCAAGCCTACCCTCCACCCAAGTAAGCAGTGTTCCCCAAATAAATCCTGCATCAACACGCCCACCACCTCTAACGCACACCTGCAGATGTACTGAGCCTGGGCAAACATGCCTCTTTCAGCTCCTCTCTACGGCCACAGCCACCAAATTCGCCTTTCAGCATCTTTCCCATTGACCTTGAAGACACCCGTTAGTGCAATCAGAACACATTTAGAGTCTTCTGGGCTACTGAGCTCAGCCTCAAAGTCAGTTCCACCACTCACCAGCCATTTGATCTTGGAAAACATATCATTGGTTCAAGGATCTGAGCTTAGCATGTGGCTGAGAACACAGATGACAGAGCCAAGCTGCCTTGGTTCCAGCTGCCACCTCGCCACTCACTACAAGGTGACCTTGAGCTTGTCTCTTCATTCAACCTTCCATAGTGATATGGTGTCTTTGCATTGTCCACTGTATTACAAGCACTCTTCTAGATGTTGAAGATACATCAGTGGGGAAAAATAGAGAAAAGTCACTCAGAGTTCTTACATTTTATGAAAGATAAACAACAAAATATAAATGTCATAAGTAATCAAATTGCATGAAATACAGAAAGGTCATAAGTACAATGCAGAATTAAAAGGGACCAGATCAAGGCAGTCAGGAATACTAGTGATAGGAGCAGGTGACAATGTGAAATAGGTGGTGAGTTAATAATCTCTGAGAATACATTTGAGCAAAGAATTGAAGAAAAGGAGAGGATTTATCCATGTGAATATCTGTGTTTCAAAGTACTATCACTGAAAGGGTGAGAAGAATACCCTTCACCTTATAGGTTTGTTGTGAAGATCAGAATGACTCATGCACATGAAATGCTTAGAAAAACACCTGGCTCATGGGAACAGTCAATGAGTGTTAATGCTGAATTATCTGCAACATCATATGCAAGGATGGGGCAAGGTTGACAGAGTTTGTGTTATGTAGCCACACAACGTGCATGGTCTAAAAACGGTGACTGTTATCAGTCTCGTTCTGTTAACATTTACCATTGATGAGCAGAAAATGCCTACATTGTAGAGTGCTTGATTTCTAGCTGGATAGGATGTTTCATTTCCTCTTGGAGCTAAGAAAGGTCACCACGTGGGGTGGGGGTGACCCCACCACCAAGAAATTAATGAGAAATGTAGGCTTGCAGGTCCCACTGCAGACCCTCTGAGCCAGGATCGGCATGTTATTAACACTCCCAGGAAAAGCAAGCTAAATTTTGAGCTGGTCTTTTGTGAGTAGTAAGGATGGCTGTTGTAAATTGGGATAGGCTGGGGATTTTCTGAGCTCTCGCCAGTGCGTGGCTGGGACAGAGGCTGTATAGCCTCTATCCGTGTCTGCTCTTTTTATCCCTGATTCATGAAGGGAACTCTAAGCTCTCAGATGGGTGACAATCGCCTAAGAAAAGCCGGTAAAAGATGGCAATGGTGGGTGGAGAAGCACCTGGAATTAATGCTTGAGATGTAATTGGCTTAAACTCGAGATCACTTTGCTTTTTAGATATGGAGGGACAGTCACACAGAAAGAGGCCACAAGGAGTCACAGTGAATCAACATCACACTCATCCTCTTCCAAAACAGTCTCTCTTTAAAATATTGCATTTCCCTGCAATATTTTACCTCACACTGGTCAGAATGGCTATCATCAAAAAGTTTATAAATGATAAATGCCAGAGAGAGTGTGGAGAAAAGGGGACCTGCCTACATTGTTGATCAGAATGTAAATTGAGGCAACCACTATGGAGGACAGTATGGAGTTTCCTTAAAAAACTGAAAATAGAGCTACCATATGATTTGGCAACACCAATCTTGGGTATATGTCCAAAGAAAACCATAATTTGAAAAGATTTATGCACTCCAATGTTCACTGCAGCACTGTTTACAATATCTAAGACATGGAAGCACCCTAAGATGTCCTACTGACAAGGGAATGGATAAAGAAGATGTGGTACATATACACAGTGGAATAGTACTCAGCCATAAAAAGGAATGAAATAATGCCATCTGCAGCAACATAGATGGACTTAGAGATTATCAGACTAAGTGAAGTAAGACAAAGACAAATACCATATGATACCACTTTACAAAATCAAAATATGGTTACGAAAGGGGAAACTTTGTGTGGGGGGGTAAATTAGGAGGTTGGGATTAACATATACACACTACTATATATAAAGCTGACAACGAACAAGGCCCTACTGTATAGCAGAGGGAACTCTACTCAATATTCTATAATAACCTATATAGGAAAAGAATTTGAAACATATTGGATATATGTGTGTATAACTGATTCACTTTGGTACACCTGAAGCTAATACTACATTGTAAGTCAACTGTACTTGGATAAAATTTTAAAAAATAAAATAAAAATTTGCATTTCTCACTGTTTCCCTATTAACCCTCCAGGCTCAAACCAAAGGTTGTTCACCAGGCTTCAAGAGCCCTAAATGTTCTAAACCCCTACAACTTGTATTTTTTTTTAATCTATCCCTTAATTTGCTAATTATCTATCTACTGAATTGCATGCTGGAAAACATTTGTGGTAATAGCTTTATGGAGTTGCTCCCAAGAGACACTCATGAAACACCAAAATAAAGCAAGAAACAAACAAAAATTTGAGCCCCTGGTATTATATTTAATGTTAAATCTAGGCTGAATCAAAGAAATTTGGGGAGTTCTAGCTGTGGCTCAGTGGAAACAAATCCAACTAGGAACCATGAGGTTGTGGGTTCAATCCCTGGCCTTGCTCAGTGGGTTAAGGATCCAGCATTGCCATGAGCTGTGGTGCAGGTCTCAGACATGGCTCAGATCTGGCGTTGCTATGTCTCTGGTGTAGGCTGGTGGCTACAGCTCCGATTAGACCCCTAGCCTGGGAACCTCCATATGCTGCAGGAGCGGCCCTAGAAAAGGCAAAAAGCCAAAAAAAAAAAAAAAAAGACAGAAAGACATTTGGGATAGTTTGCTGCAATCCACTGACTATCTGCTTACACTCTATCTCTGATCAGCCTTTTGAATGGGAGTGTATGCGTCGTTCACTTTATAAAGAGTACATTTGCCAAGAAGCAAGATTAACCTTTACTCAAAAGCAAACTATTTATCCCATGTCTAGTGAACCAAGATAACTTGAAAACCTAATAGGGAAGGGGAAAGCAATGGTGGATTTACAGACGATGGTAACGTCCTTACCTCCTAGTGGCAGAAAATGGAAACACAAAAGCATCACAGAAAAGATGGGGGATTCCCATTCCAGACTGCTTTTCTACCTAAGTAGCACAGTGGTACCCACCCGAGGAATCAGAGGTAAATTTGGGGTTATTTCCTTTTAAATTTAAATTTAAGTTTCTCACTACCACAGGCCAAGGCTCCAAGAGAAACAGAATTTCTAGGATGTACTTGAAACTAGGGTTCAAGTTAGTTTCTACTAGAATCTTTCTTTCCCCCTTCTTTCCTTTCTTCCTTCTTCCCTCCCTCCCTCACTCCCTTCCTTCCTCCTTTCTTTCTTTCTTAGTATGGGACGAGCCAAGCAAATATTGACTTTTAATGCATGCATGAGAATGACCTTGCAGTTTCTTCAACTCCGTTTTTCACTGTATGTTTTGTACCAATTTAGACAGAAATATTGGCTTGCCAAATTTCCCTCTAGCAACCTGTGTGGGAATTCAGTCAAATGTATGTTTTCTCATTGCTTAATTTTCTTTGCTTGCCAATAGAGGCATTCCTTCTTATTTCATTTAATTTTATATTGTGACTTGCTTTTTAGCCACCAATATTTTCTGAATGGCAGTGCTGCCATTTGCTTTTATAATACCACAAATAAAAGATAAGAATCTATTTACCAGTATTTTTCATGGCATTTCTTCCCCTGATTTGTACCAATAGTCACTTAAGCCAACATAGTTCTTTTACTTTATATCTTTTCCCAGAACTAAAGGACTGTTATTTTATATTCCAATCAGTTCCTGCTACTTTCCAGTATAGATTATGATGTATTTACAATGGGCCAAATAATATATTTCCTCTTCAAAACTCTTTAATATCACTCTCAGTGAATTGACCATAAAAATCACTCAGCTCCTCCTACAAATATTCCACATTAAATCAGAATGTTTTATGCTCTGATAGGCTTTCAATGCTGGGAAATAAAGGACTTGAGACTTTCTCTTTAAAGTACCCGGAGTAAGTGCCAGGGAACCAGGATCTGCGGGACACAGATGCCTCTTTGCCTGAAATATTTTAGTTAACTTTGCAAACACCTGAGTTTATGTAGGAACCTAGAAGTATAGAGTAAGGCTCTGCGAAGTTGAGGTCAAGATCTCAGAAGGACCACAGCCTGGTGCTAATGCTGCCTTGAAAGTGTAGAAGAGATGCCCCTTGGGGCAGACTCGGGGTGGGGTGGGGCAAGCTGGTGCTGTTGAGGCTTATGATGAGGCTGGTTCTGGGAGTGTGAAAAGAAGTGGAAACTAAAACCAATGCCTCCAAGAGGGTGAGGGGCCATTGCTGGGGGATCTCTTGGGGGAACAACAGAGGAGTCAGGAAGGAGCCTCCACTGACACCATCTCTCTAGCGCCCCCTGTTGGCGGATCCCACAGAGAGGCGCTGGCTGTGCAGAGAGGTGGTTTGCAGATTGACCCTGGCCCAGCATCACACAGTGTGGAGCCATGGGTCTGGGGCTGAGGCCTCACAGCTTAGTAACCTGCACAGATATTTCCCACCAAAGTGTCCTCATGTGGTAGAGATGAGTTTTATCTCTGCCATGTCTTAGAGCCCAGCAAATAAAACACTTCTGGATTCTTCTGAAGGCAATTGTGAAGGGGTGAAATAGAGCCAGTACTTAGTGAGCACGGTTCTTTGTACGAACTGCATCTGATCATCTCCGCACATGGCTCTGAAGTATATGTGTATCACCTCATTTCTGAGCTCAAGGAGGTGGCATGACCACCCCAGGGCCACACGGTGAAGTGGTCAACCCAGGACTGCCTCCTTCCAGATCTAAGGGGCTCTTCTCACTCCCTGCACTTGCCATTGCAGAACCCAGGATCGGGCCCTTCAAAGTGGGTTTTGTTCTCCTCTTGTCTGTGGTCCTAGGGCCTGTGGCCTGTGCACAGGTGTCTGAGGCGTTAAGGAGGCTGGGATCCAGAAAGGACACTGTATGCAAGGTCAGACCTGAGAGGTCAGCAGGGCGGCCTCTGTAGTGGTGGATGCTGTGCACTACCCGAGTGAGCCGCATCCTGACTGGGCCACTGTCCACATCAGAGGCAGCAGCCGCTTTGACTATTTCATCAATTCTGAGGCACACTCTTCCCTTTCACAGGGAGGCACCTTACAATGGATGCATCTTGTAATTATAAGGGGCAGGATCTGTTTTTCTTAGCCAAGCATAAAATGAAAAACAAGTTTTACAATTGCCAGCATGAATGAAATCCAGCCTCTGTTATGATAATTGACAAAGTGTTTTGAAGAAGGGACGCCTTTTCCCTAATTTTACAAAGATACTCTATGAACTAGTAGCAGCCCAGAGATGCTGCTATGAGTACATGTCTTATCTCATTGGCTTTGCCTACAGTGGGTGGCAGTAAGGATGGCGATGATGATGAGAGCTAATATTTTGGAGCACTTACTATATCCTGGGCACTTGGGTAAGCAAGGTACATACATGACCTTATACACTCCTCACAGTCATCTTATGAGAAATGCATTTTTAATATTTTCACTTTAATTATATGAGGATAATTAAGGCTAAGAGATCTAAATACCTATAGATGGAAAGAAGTTAATACACAATGAGAAACAAAGTTAACAGATGGAGGAAGAGAGCTACCAAAACAGAGAAGTGACAAATTTGATTTGATGCCTAGATGAAGCCATACCTGAAGCCATCCTCATTCTTAAATGTAATTTTTTAAACCACTGAACTCCCTTTTTGCTGAGAGTATTGGAAAGTGTCCTAATAATACAGCTAACAAAACTCTTTCATTTTTTTTTTTCATGATAGCTCAGGCTTTGTGTCCATTACAAGCGAAACAGAGGCAATCATTTTAAAAGTTATTATTTCCCCCCTTGCCCAGTGCCAATACAAAAAAATAATGTCAATTATCTTCTCTCCCTAGGGAATCAACATACAGAAGTCGGCAGCAGAGTCAGTGTTCTTCATTTTACCACCCCTCATTCTTCAAAATTCAATGGTGATTTTTTTAATGTTTTGCTGTTCTATACAGCTGAAATTGCATAGGCTTTGTCAGGGTCCGTCTTACTTTCTAGAACATCTGGGACCTGTAGAGCATTATGCTAAGTGAACTAAGACAGAGAAAGACAATGCCACGAGATTTCACTTCTATGTGTAAACACACAGGAGTTCTCACCATGGCTCAGCAGTAACAAACCCAACTAGTACCCATGAGAATGTGGGTTCAATGCCTGGCTTGCTCAGTGGGTTAAGGATCTGGCATTGCCATGAGCTGTGGTGTAGGTCGCAAATGAAGCTCGGATCCCACGTGGCTGTAGCGTCCAGCATCAGCAGCTCCAATTCTACCTCTAGCCTGGGAACTTCCATGTGCTGCCTGTGTGGCCTTAAAAAGCAATAAATAAATAAATAAACAAACACAAGAGACACGGAAAGCCAAGCTCACAGATTCAGAGAAGAGATTGATGATCACTAGAGATGAGGGGTGGGCCATGGGCAAAATAGGCGAAAGGGTCAAAAGGTATGAACTTCCAGTTATAAAATAATGAAGTCCTGGGGATTAATGTACAGCACGGTGACTATAGCTCTTCATATTGTATTGCAACTTTGAAGCTCGCCCTCCATTGGTCTATGAAGCACAACAGTGGTGAAACATGATTCAGTGACCCTGGCTTCCTTTTTAAGGCTGGACTGAGTCTCCCAGGAGAGAGGAAGGCAGCCTTGAAAAGGAGATGGACGTGGCTGTCCACGTGCTGGGAGAGGGGGTGCAGGGAAGGGATGGCAGCTGGAGTCTGAGTGTGGTCTGTGCACCAGAGTATTGTCAGGAGAGGGGTCCCTTGGGCTCCCACTCCCCACAAGATCCCACTGGAACAGAAAGAATCTGATTGGGCTTCTGGGGCAACCACAGGGGAGAACCAGGCAGGGCGCTGGGGGAAAGAGACAGAGAGGGGCAGTAGGAATTTGGGCCAATTCTGTCCAGTTCTCGGGGGCGGCGCGCGCGGGGGGGGGGGGGGGGGCAGGCAATTGAGGGAACAATTCTGCGGGAGAGGGGGCTCTTCCCTCCTTTATAGTTAACTGAAGCACACTGCATTAAAACTCCACGAGTAAATAAGGGTAACTAGTGAACAGTTAACCTTTCTTCTATTACCAGGTTATGGTGTGTTTTCCCACGTTATGTTTTGAGGCTTAACATGCGTGCACGCCCAATACAGGTAAATATCTATCTATATAAACATGGATTCCCTTGGTCACTACCGTCCATTCTCTAAGTGGAGGTCGAAGGCGGTTATGCATGGAAAGAACGGGATTTTTAATTCCTCAAGTCGTGAGCGCCCAAGACTACAGAACAATATGCAAGTGGGTAGCGCCCATCGCCTGCCCCGACGGAGGAGGGACTGCTCTCAGGTGGGGAAAGGAGGACCCTCTCCTTGTCCCCGGGCTGGCGGAATTCCAGAGGACCGCGCCGAGGGGGGTGAAGGCCGGAGCCTGCAAACTCCGCTTCCTGGAGGGAGGATCCGATGCGCGAGGACGAGCAGTTCGGGTCACCAGTGAGATCTGTCCCATCCCGTCCATCTTCCTCCCACCCCGCCGTTTCCCCAGAGCAGGAGGCGCCCTGCATCCCCGCCCGCGCTTGTCCCGCTGCTCCCGGCTCAGCTTCCGCTCAGCGTCCGTGAGGGAGGGTGTGGGTGCTGGGCCCCGCCCCAGGGCTCGGAGTTGACCTGGAGCCCCGGAACCGAGAAGGAAATGAAGGTGGGGCCAAGAGACGGAAGCAGGAGAAAACTTGTTGGTACCCGAGCGCGGGCAGCGGCTGGAACCCGAGATACGGCGTCCATGGCACCTCGGGGCAGGGGCGCAGGCTTCGGAGACACCGTGGACTTGGGACTTAGAAGCGAGGTCCCTTCTTCCTGCTGGATGAGCCTGGAGTGTGCTCCCTGGGGCAGAGCTGGGCGGCAGGCGCCCTGGGAAAGGTAAGGCAGGAGGACCCCTGGTTCAGGCTTCCGGAGGCGCCCAGGCGGAGGGATCCTGAATTTGGGAGGGTCCGTCCCTGGATTTGGCGTAGGCGAGGGTCCCACCAGAAGCACTTAGCAGCGGCGCCCCATCCTTGGGTCAGTGGCCGCCGTTGGGCTCTGTGTACCCTGACTCCCTTATCTAAGACCGCCTGCACAACGGCTGCTGATCCATGGGTGACACGGGAGCGAGTTCTGGGGTGCGTGTACTTTATTTGCCACGCACCCCAGAACTCTGGACTATGGGACTCAGAATGGGGAGCCCAGTGTTTTGCATTTTCCTTCCCCAAACCCTGGGACCCCATCCCTCACTTCCCCCAATTAAATCACACTGGGACTGAGAATCCAAGGATGAGCCAGTCTCTGAACCCGCCTTTTTCCAACTCTGTGGTCCTTAGGGTACAGCCCCGGCTCAGGGGGAGCCCGGGTTTGGCAGAGGTGTGGGTTCCTCGCCACAAGCAATTCCTTGGGTCTGAGGAAGTTGGGAAGGTGCTTGCAGGGCTTGTGGGGCTCAGTGGTGTCTGAGGGCAGTGGATTCGGGTGCATCTTCAGATCAGAAATGAGCATATTACCTTTGCTATTTTCTTTTTTTCTTTTTCTTTTATATTGTTATTTCCCCAAGACAATTTTTTTTTCTACTGTACAGCATGGTGTCCCAGTTACACATACATGTATACATTCTTTTTTCTCACATTATCATGCTCCATCATAAATGACTAGACATAGTTCCCAGTGCTACACAGCAGGATCTCATTGCTAATCCATTCCAAAGGCAATAGTTTGCATCTATTAACCCCAAGCTCCCAATCCACCCCACTCCCTCCTCCTTCCCCTCCCCCTTGGCAACCATTCTGGTTTCTCTTCAGATAGTATAAATCTTTTGCCTTTTCCTTTGCCATTTTAAATGATGCACTAGGGTGGAGGCGAGCAGACCCAGAACAGTAGGAGAGGGGAGGTGGCGACTTCCACACCTGGGAGCAGCACCCCCCTTCCCCTGCACATGCTCAGGTGAGTGTGGGACTGGCTAGAGGAGAGTCTTATCTCTACCCAGACTGAGGCCTCCTTGGCAGGCATGTGGGGTCTAACAGGTTCCTAGTCCTGAGCCTGGTGAGACCAGGTTAAACTCATTCATGGGAGAGGTTGGGGGGTCAGGGCACGGGGTCTTCTGCAGTCTGTGCTCTCAGGGCCCAGGGTTCTACCTCAGCCTAGACAGATACACATTACTGTATATAAAAGAGATAAACAACAAGGACCTACTGTAGAACACAGGGAACCACATCCATATTCTATATCTCTCTCTGTAGAATCACATTACTGTACACCTGAAACTAACACAATATTGCAAATCAACTGTACTCCAATAAAAATAAATAAAATTTTAAAATAGAAAATAAAAAATAAAAAAAAAATCCTATGGCAATAGGGAAGAAAGACAGACGTCAACACTGAACACAACCAGGGCAAGTGGATTTTTATAGCTAAAGAGGAGACTGAGGGGATCAGAGGGTGGGAAATTAGACATCCAGGGAAGGGGGCTTCTTGCTAAACTTTTCTGACTGGATTCTTGCAAAAGATAAGTCAGGGGCCTAGGTGTCAAAGTCAGGGCAAGAGGAATGTGATCAGAAAATGCTGTAGACTGAATGTTTGCGTCGCCCTGCACCCTTCTCCGCAAACTGTATGTTGAAATCCTAACACCCAACGTGATGGTGTTAGCAGGTGGGGGCCTCTGGGGTGATCAGGTCATGAGGGTGGAGCCCTTGTGAATGGAATTAGTGCTCTTAGGAAAGAGACCCCAGCAAAACCCCCTTACATCTTTCCTGCAGGTGAGGACCCGGTGAGGAGATGGAAGACTGTGAACCAGACTCTGAACCTGCCAGAGCCTTGATGCAGACGTCGCAGCCCCAGAACAGTGAGTGAGAGCCCGATCAGAAAACCCTTTGCTTGTTCCCCTAACCCCATAGTTTTGAGTTTTTGAGAACCAATATTCTTAAGAATCTGAAAAGGAATATATGTCCCTATCTTTCTGTCTGTCTGTCTGTCTGTCCATCCTCTATCAATCACTGAATCACTTTGCTGCACACCTGAAACCAACACAACATTGCACATCAACTAGATTTCAACAACAACAAAAATAGATAAAATTGAAAAAAAAAAAAAAGAACCAATGTAGTTCCAGCTAATTTGGAGACAACAGTTCTGTCGTGGTATAGGCAAATGTCCCAGCCATAAAGCTGAGAGAACAATTAGAAAAACATTAGGGGTGGATTAATATAAATGAGAATATTACAAGTTGTAGGCTTGATACGCCTCTGTTAAGCATTATTAGTCAGTGTATGGTGCCATAATCTATTTTACTTAAAAAAAAATAGAGAGAGAGACTCTAGATATGCCAGTGCAATTATAAGCATCTTTTTAGTGAATTTTAAAGCAGCCAATTTACTCAGATTGTACTTTGTAGCTCCCTGCACTTGCTAATCAGTCTGTCAAGTGTAATAGCCATTTGGGGCTGGAAGTATTTAATCCTGTGTGAATGGGCTTATCAGAATGTCTTAGAAAGACAATGTATGACTTCCTGGGAAAGAGATGGTTGCAATTAGGTGGTAATTATGCAATGTCTTGTTACTATGGTTTTAAAAATTTACCAGGCTAATCTTGATGGAACAATTCAGAAGTTACAGAACATGTACTCCATGGCGATGGGAGCCTCCTTGGAAGACAGTTGTTCAAGACTCATGCAGCTCTTAAATTATAGAGTTTAGTTCTGAAATCTCCAAGTCCTTCTATGCTGAGAAAGCATTTGCTTTGACACCTGACTCAATGGATGCTGGATTGTACAACTAAAATAATACCCAGAGTCCTAGAAAGAGTTGATGCTGCTCTTGGCTTTGTAGGACCCTGGTATGTATGATCTGCATCCTCCAGCTTTTGGAAGACTAGATTCCTTGTAGTTTTCATGAGCAAGGACGAGTGTATTCAGGATGGAATGGAATCATTTAGCTTCTTGTGTTATGACTTCTTTTTTCCCCTCTCCATGTATTAAGGGGATACCAGTTAAAACAGCCCTTTTGCATAGGAGTACAACTTCTAGAGCATCTGATTTCCAGAAAGATATGAAATCAAAGTTATGATGTTCTGAGTTTGGGAAATGTCCATCAGAATCACGCCGAGACTCAGAATCACACTGCAGATAAACAGGACATGCTTTTGAGTTAGATTTTTAATGGTATAGGGGAAAAATTAAAGTCAAGATCTTATGGGCTGTCTTAGGGCAATTTGCATCTAAAAGGGAATCTTCAGAATCTTGATCCCCACTTGTAGTCTGAATCTAGAAATTGAAGATTCGTCTGAACTGGAGAAATGTAGGGACCTGAAATATCATTCGGTCCCCAGGAAGAAAGAGCCATGATTTTGAGAGTATACACCAGGGATGGAAATTGGTTTCACCCTCTCTTGCTTGATTGGTAGTGATGCTATGTTGAGGATGATTCAATCAGTGGGAAAAGTTTGGGATTGCTTAGCAAGATCTGTGGTGGGAAGAGACAGTACGTGTTTTGTGTTAACCCTCCCTTCTTCTGGGTAGTGAGAAAGAGGAAAATCTAAGCCAGGTCATCCTCTAATGATTCTCGGCTCCTTTATTAAGACAGAGCTTCAGATCAGGTTCCTGTTCAGAGAGACCTCCTGGTAGAGCAGAAGCTGTAGGAATTTCTGCTTCAGAGCTAATTGTCAATGGTGGTTCTACCACTTAACTAACAGTGAAAATGTGAGTGGGTCACCTAATGTTCATGTGTGTTTTGCCAATACTAATACCTCTTTCATGGGGCTGCAGTTGCATTGAAAGTGAAAAAAAGTTCCTAGGGCCAGTGTTGCCATTCTAAGTTACTCCAAGGAGTACTACCATAAATACACACACACACACACACAAATTTACAGGGATAGTGAACACCTTCTATTCTTATATTTAAATAAGTGAGAGGGATTTCAAAGGCAAGCCTTACTTAGATACAACACCAAAAGCACAAATGACAAAAGACAAAATAGATGTTGGGTGGCATGGAAGATTTCCTTTGAAGAAAGGGTTTTGCTGCTTAAAAATGGTTGAAAGCCACAGGTGCCCTTTACCCTTGCAAATGAGGGACCCTGAGTTACCCTTGACCTCTTTGGGCACAAGAGCAGATTGAAGAATGAGATAGTCGTCAAGCCTCTTGAATTTCAGCCCAGTGCTCTTGGCGCATCCCGCCCATGTGCGTGTCCTTGGTCTGTCCTTTGGCCAACCTTTCTATTTTATCCATCGCTTAAGTTAACAACCCAGTGAAAAGTCCTCATCCAGGGAAGTCAGAGGTGCAGAGGCCCAATTTCCAGGGAGATCCAGTGTGGGGGAAACTCTGTTCTCCCAACCTGGTTGATTTGGAACCACCCAGATGTCCATAGGGAAGACAGATCATCTTTAGCAGTGATGCTAGAGAGCATGGCAGGATGTTGACATCTGTCTCTCTCCCTCTCCTTCCCTCTCCCCCTCTCCCTCTCTGTCTCCCCTTCCTTTCCCTCATCCCTCCCCCTCTTCCTTCTTCGTCCTGGAAAACCCTCAGGTTGCGCGCTATGCTGAGAAATGGCTGGAAGGTTGGTGGGAGAGGAGCAGTGGAGGCACACGGTCCCTCTCCACCCTTCTTCCTTCTTGCCAGGATGACTGAGCAGCCAGGACCACCCCAGTGGGACTGCCTTGACGTGGGGGATGGGGGGAGGCACTGGAAAGCAAGTCTTTTTGGCAGCAAGCTCTATCCCTTAGTTTCAGAGGAAAGAGAGAGACCAAGGTGGTTTGTCACTTCACTCCATGCTTTAGCTTTCCCAGATCTCTCTCTCTCTCTCTCTCACACACACACACACATTCCTACTCCAAAAAAAAAGATCTGATGGCCCTAATAATACACAGGTTTCATCCACAGGGAGTAGTGATTGCTAAATTGTGAGCATCTCTGAAGCACTTCTCTAAATTTAAAAGATATATCAAAAATAGACCAGGAACAGACAAAATGAATATTTATGAACCCAGTGATGTAAAGATGGACTTTTAGCAAGCATGCTGGCTGCTAAAATTGGACAAGTGTCTTTTCTCTGGCTCCTAGGAAATAACTTTTAAAAAATACATAACCGGAGTTCCTGCCATGGTGTGGTGGATTAAGAATCTGACTGCAGCTTCTCGGGTTGCTGCCAAGGTGAGGGTTTGATCCCTGGCCTAGTGAAGTGAGTTAAAGGATCTGGCTTTGCCGAAGCTGTGGCGTGGGTTGCAGCTGTGGCTCAGATTCAGTCCCAGGCCTGGGAACTTCCATTTGCTGTGAGTGTGGCCATTAAAAGAAAAAATAATAAATAATTCCACTGTGACTTGGTCATTCTGTGTTTGTTTGTTTGTTTGTTTGTTTTTTGCACCTTTTCTAGGGCCACACCCGCAGCATATGGAGGTTCCCAGGCTAGGGGTCTAATCAGAGCTGTAGCCACCGGCCTACGCCACAGACACAGCAACATGGGATCCAAGCTGCATCTGTGACCTACACCACAGCTCATGACAATGCCAGATCCTTAACCCACTCAGGGAGGCCAGGGATTGAACCCGCAACGTCATGGTTCCTAGTCGGATTCGTTAACCACTGAGCCACAATGGGAACTCCAATTCTGTGTTATGTTTTGGCAGAGTCCCTGTAACTGGTTCAGCTTAAAGTCAGATAGGAAAAGGAGGTACCCCCAGTGTAGACTTAACAGATCGGTGTGGATGTGGGCTGGGCAGAGGTCTCACATAGACAGTGCTGCATTTGCGTTGCTGGCGGGAGAGTGGCTGGCGGGAGAGTGGGCTCTGTGGGAGCCTCGTGGGAGGTAGAGGGCGCAGGAAGCCTGCCCCTGGATTCCTCCTGACACACCTGTGTCATTCCCATTCTGATCTGCCTGGGTACTCCTTCTCGGTCACTGTTCTAAATCCCAGTTGTGAGAACAAGTTTATGCTGAGTCCCTAGACCTCCTGATCATTTTTCAAACATGGGGTGGGGGGATAGGGGTGCTCAGGACCCCTGACACAGTTACACAGAACACCTGACTCCTTCCATGGGCTCATGATGGTGGGCAGGAGTTGACAGCAGCAGTGTTACCAAAAAGGGGTCTGGCTGCTCGCCATTCTAAAGCCAATAAAGAGGCAAGGTTGGAGTTCCCGTTGTGGCTCAGCAGGACCCGATGTGGTCTCTGAGGATGCAGTTTCAATCCCTGGCCTCACTCAGTGGGTTAAGGATCCAGCATTGCCACGAGCTTCGGCGTAGGTCACAGATGTGGCTTGGATCTAGTGTTTCTGTGGCTATGGTGTAGACTGGCAACTGCAGCTCTGATTCAACCCCTAGCCCAGGAACTTCCATATGCCACGGGCTGTAGCCATTAAAAACAAAGAGAGAGAGAAGGCGTCAAGGTTCATGGAAAGGAAAGTTTGCTTTATTTTGGAGACTGGCAACCAGCAGGGAGGGCATATTTCTGTCCAGAGGCTGACTGTTCCCCCCCCCCCACCCCTGCCCCACTGACAGTCAGTGGGCAAGAGTTTTTATAGGTGGAGGGAGAGGGTTACACACAAAACAGCACCGTCAGCTCTGACAGTCATCTTGAAGTTGGTCATGCAGTGGTCTGACTAGAGTCACTTTGGTTGTCTTAGGTACAGTTCATCTTCAGTTGCAGGCATGGTTTGTTCCCTTTTCTCTGAGACCAGTTCTTGGAATTGTGGCAGCATAGGTCCTGACTACTGTCTGGCCATCATGTAGCCAAGTTCTTCCACCTGGTGGGGGTTTCAGTATCTACAAGACAGCTCATAGGACATGGCTCAGAACATGATCTGTATAGCCTTTGAGGAGGAACCAAAGGTCCTTCACTTTGCTGATTGCCTAAACTATCATTATTTGGCCTTGTTTGGCTTGTGTCTACACTTTCTCACTTTTTTTCCTTTATATGGCTGCATCTGTGGGCCAGGAATCGAAGCAGAGCTGCAGCTGTGACCTACACTGCTGGATCCTTTAACCCAACACTGGATCCTTTAACCCACTCTGCCGGGCTGGGGATCCAACCTGCATCCTCACAGAGAAAGTGTCGGGTTCTTAATCCACTGAGCCACATCAGAAACTCCCTTTTCTCCCTTTTCTGATGAAACTTATTCTTTGACTAAAGTTTTTCTATAGGCAAAAGACAGGTGGAGGACATGGTCGGGGGAGGGACCATAGGGTCCTTTTCCATTTCAGCAGTGGCCTGGCCTGGGCCCCACAGCATAGCAGGCAGGTGAACTGTCTGATGATTGAACCAACTCTCATGCATTTCTCATCAGATAATATTTGTGGACCTACATCCTTGCTTTTAAAAGTACTCTTTTTTTTTTCTTCTTTTATGATGCAAAGGGACAGGAGATATTTTACAGTTCAGTATTTCCCTAGTAGGTGGTGCAAGTTGCTTAAACAAGAAAAATACACTCCAGGAGCATTTCGTTTACCACCTACAGCCTGAGAGCTCTTTAGAAACCAATCAGTTCTTCCATTTAAATCCCTTTTCATTCATCGATATTACTGAACTGGCTCCTATAGAGCACCTGTTGGTTATAACCTTCGTCTGTGTGTACATGAAAATCAAGGGCTACAATTACTGAAGATGGTTTCATTGAAAGGTATCTGGCACACAAGGCAGACACAGCAGTTTCATAAGTCACAAACCCAGCCTCTTGGCCATCAGCTTGGCTCTGAGAATCTCCTGACCTCTCAGAGGTGGGAAAAGTCTGAAATGCAAATGCAATTAAAGAATCTTGGGGAGTTCTCATTGTGGTGCAGAGGAAGGGAATCCGACTAGTATCCATGAGGATGCGGGTTCGATCCCTGGCCTCGCTCAGTGGGTCAGGGATCTGGTGTTTCAGTGAGCTGTGGCGTAGGTCGCAGACACAGCAGGGATCCTCCACTGCTGTGGCTGTGATGTAGGGCTGCAGTTGTAGCTCTGATTAGACCCCTAGCCTGGGAACTCCCATGTGCTGTGGGTGCAGGCCCAAAGAGCAAAAAAAAAAAAAAAAAAAAAAAAGAGAGAGAGAGAGAGAGAGAGATGCTTGTGGGGAGGGTCCCAGGAGATCATCTTGTGTTTGTCCCATTGGCCTGGACATGGACCATCTGCTCAGAGGAAGAAGAATTTCAAGAAGTAGAGTTGATTTTGAATATTATGTTAGTTTCAGGTCTACAGCATCATGATTGTTATTGTTTTCTGATTATATTCCTTTGTAGGTTATTACAAGATATTGTTTATAGTTCCCTGGGCCATAGAGTAAATCCTGGTTGTCGATCTCTTTTATAGACAGTACTGTGCACCTGTTAATTCCCAGCTCCTAATTTATCCCTCCCATGACTTCCTCTTTGGTAACCATAAGTTCGTTTTCTATGTCTGTGAGTCTGTTTCTGTTTTGTAAATAGAGTCGTTTGTTTTATTTTTTAGATTCCACATATACATGATAGCTTATGATATTTGTGTTTCTCTGTCTGACTTACTTCACTTAGTATGATCAGCTCTAGGGCCATCCATGTTGCTGCAAATGGCATGATTTCATTCTTTTCATGGCTAATATTCCATTGTATATATGGGCACTTGGGTTGTTCCCATATCTTGGTACAATGATTGTTTTTGATGAAATTTTTTTTTTACAATTGTAAATAGCTCTGCCTTATTTTTTTTCACCTGCTGTGTAGCTTTTTATAGTATAGGTATATCCATGTATATTCAGATTTCCTCTATTGACAATCATTTAGGTTGTTTTTGTTTTCTTTGCAGCTACCAGCCTGTGCCACAGCCACAGCAATGCGAGATCCGAGCCACATCTTCTATCTACACCGCATCTCATGGCAACGCTAGATCTTTAACCCACTGAGCAAGGCCAGGGATCGAACCCGCATCCTCGTGGATACTAGTCAGATTCATTACTGCTGAGCCACAACAGGAACTTGGGTTGTTTCTATTTGCAGTCATTTTGCTGCTACGACGCAGTCTTGTTAAGCCCTATCTGCTAGGGATAGAACTTGGAGGTGGTCCTGGAAGGATTGAAAGGTCTACTCTGGGTTCAATAGGAAACAACTCGAGGATTGATTAGCAGGGCTGATCTCAGCCACAGGAAGGGAGGGATGGTGCTCTTGGGATCCTGTGTCTGCCACGCTATTTCTGCATCATGTTCTGGCATCAGCCCCCTTCCCTGTATCTCCTCTTTCCAGTGAGAATGAACATTCAGAATCATCACTCCCAAGGCTGTCAGCTCTGCAGCCAGTGATCACCAACAACCAAAAGAATGCCTTACCTTCAGTGGTGTGATTAAATTCTGTGTATTAAACAAGATGTGTTTTTATGTATTTGGAATTTATATATTTATACAAATATATTTATATTATAAAATATATTATATATTTATAAAATATATTTTGTATGTTTGGAGTTTAGTTTCACCCTCACTCCCGAAGGCCACTGAGACATCTGCATCTCTCTTGGCCCCCAAAGCAAGTGCGTCAGTGATTTTCTTGAGGCTGTATATCATCTTGCAGTCCCTCTGCCGTTTGGTAGTGGGCTTCCCGAATAAACTTCAGGCAGATGGTGCTTTTATGTGCTCCTATAAAGGAGAATGAGCGAGGTGTTCTACAGACAGCTGTTATCTCAGTTGTATAAAAATGATTTCACAGCTGAAAGGAGCAATTGTATAATGTCAAGGAGAATGGCTGTCCGCTGGGTCCCCTGAGCAAGTGACCGGAAAAAACCACCTTGGTCCGACCAGATTAAACACTGTGTACTTTCTTAATCTTCTTTTAGGCGATCGCTCCAGAGTGGGTGGCCAGACTTCACATGTTCCAGTGGAATTCAATGCCCCATAGCTAAGTATTGCCTCAGCGTATGAGCCTTAATGAGTGTATTCAGTAAACCTATTATGTTGATGTGCACATAATAAGGTTTAGATGTTTTGTCGTTTCCTAGCACACAGCAAAATATAAAAGCCTAAAAGGGTTTTTCCTGGAGAATGAACTGGATTCAGTGGAGTGGAGAAGCCAGACAAAACCCATGAAGGTGGGGGCCCTTTTGATCTGTATCCAGACAGACCTTTGCTAATGTGTATTTTCTCAAGGCAAATGAGGGAAGACAAAGCTATTTTCACAAGTTCAGGAAAGAAACTGATTGTCGTTGGCCTGTCTCAGTCAGTAATAGGTACTGACTATTTCTCTGGCAGGAATGTGACATGACACATTTTTTAAGCTTCTGTTAATACTATGAATATTTGTATGTTCAAAAAACAGTATTGATGGCATATCCACTTGATATATATTTTTTGGAAATGATGGTTTTTTGTTTTTTTTTTAACGGCCGTACCTGCAGCTGCACATGGAAGTTTCCAGATCAGGGGTCGAATCGGGGCTGCAGCTGCAGCCTACGCCACGGCCACAGCCACAACAACACGGGATCCGAGCCACCATCTGTGACCTATACTGTGTCAATGCCAGATCCTTAACCCACTGAGTGAGGCCAGGGGTGGAACCACATCCTCACAGAGACAACATCAGGTCCTTAACCCACTGAACCACAACAGGAACTCCCAAAAATGGAGTTTTATTGAAATGTAGCCACATCCATTTATTTTTGTGCTACTTTTGCACCACAGCACAGAGTAGCTGGGACATGGGTGATGGGGCTGCAAGTCTAGATTATTTTTCATCTGGCTTATTACAGAGAAAAGTTTTCTGACCTCTGATACCTTGTACTCAGCTGCCTGGGTTCAATCCCAGCCCCCCATTTACTAGCTCCATGACCTTAGGGAATCTACCTAAGCTCTGGGGTCTTGGTTTAATGGTCTTTAATTTTGAGATCAAGCAGGACCCTGTGGGCCTTTCCCAGGGAGAGACCCCTATGTGCCCCCCCCCCCAACTCCCACCCCCTGGCCTGCCTCTTGTTTGTAGAAAACCTGAATCTCCTAGGCCTTCCCCGGGTTGCAAAGAGCAAATGTAATCAGAGAAATGAGAAAGTGAAAAAACAAAGGAAGGCAGTCAAGCAAGAAATAGTTATAGGTTAGCCATAAAACAAAGTCAAGGACTTTTAGTTCCTCCTCAAGGGCTGTGGACAATATCCTGATTCATATCCTTGAACCCCACCAGGTAGGAGAAGTTGACTGCTGATCATCAACATACAGTTGATGATGGTTGACCAGAGGTTGCTGATGGTGACTCCTGATTACCTCACCACCAACCAATCAGAAGATGTTGATGAGCTGATCAGGCACACTGCAACCCTCTCCCTCACCCTGCCCTTAAAAACCCTCTCGGAAAACCATCAGGGAGTTCAGTCCTTTTGAGCATGAGCTGCCCACTCTCGTGCTTAGCCTCATGTTGGACACCCTGCAGTGAACACTGTGCTTTCCTTGACCACAACCTCGTGACACTAGATGGCTTTACTTGCTTGGGCCACTGGACTTAAACTTGGTTTGGTAATGGTTTTACCAACTTTCCAGATGACAGTTTTAATTGTGTTTGCCTTATCCTATTTCTAGCCTTGTGGAGAGATGGGAACTTAGGTGTTTTCATTGGTGGTATTAATATTTTTTTTTTGTTAAAAATAATGCTTACCATAAAAATTCTAAATAACATAGCAAGGCAAGGCCAAACATTCCCTCAAATTATAGCACCCTCTAAGATAGTATTAGCAGGTTATCATTTGCATCGTTTAAGTACATCTGGCTACAAGGAGGTAGATATAAATGCAAGAGGGAAGGACATAATATGCTATTCTTTTAAATTACATTATGCATCTTGTTTTGTTTTGTTTTGTTTTTTCTTCTTACAGCCGCACCTATAGCCTATGAAATTTCCTGGGCCAAGGGTCTAATTGGAGTTGCCACTGTAAGCCTACACCACAGCTACAGCAACACCAGATCTGAGCCACATCTGTGACCTATGCCAGGGCTACGCTGGATCCTTTAACCCACTGAGAGAGGCCAGGGATCAAATCCACATCCTCGTGGAGACTATCTCATGACCGTCTCATGGGTTCTTAACCCTCTGAGCCACAATGGGAACTCCTGTACTGCATGTTTTTGATAAAATGTACTAAATTCATCATTGCTTATATTCAACATGTATGTGTAACTTGGTCCCTATGCTGTACAGTGGAAAGAAAAATAAATAAATAAAATACATTAATTAATTTAAAAAAATAAAAATAAAAAAACCCCCAACATATCCAAAATGAAATTGCTGGACTTTAAGGAAGTATTAGTTGACCCCAGAGATACTGGTGTTGAAAATGTTCCAGTAAGATTGAGAGGGAGAAAAGCTTATGGTGAAATGAATGTTTTTAGAGCCATCATTTTTGGAGGGGCCATGTCTGAGGCATGTGGAAGTTCTTGGGCCAAGCATCGAACCTGGGCCACAGAAGCAACCCAAGCTGCCATAGTGACCACACTGGATCCTTAACCTGCTGCACCACAAGAGAACTCCAGAGCCATCCTTTAAAGTGTTGGATCGGTTGTTGCCTAAATCTCTTGAGTTCATTGCCGCTGATAGGGTGAGTCCCATCTGTAGAGGTAAAGACTTGACCAGCCTCTTATTTCTTCCTACTCCATCTATTGCTAATCATTACGATCTGGATTACCTATTAAAATTGATAACATTTCTATGGTAGTGGATTTCCAATTCCCACATTTCTGAAATCTTAGTTTTATATGAAGATTGTCCTGCCTGTTCTATCACTGACCTTGGCTTCATCTGCTTCCCATCTTCCAGAGCTTAAGTGTTTTCTTCATCTGCTATGACTCAGACAGTCCCCTTAAATAGCTCGTGGAGGGTGATTTCATCATTTTATCCCTTAGCTATCATTTTAATGTGGCAGAAAGGAGATCAAACTATGTGTTCATTCCACTGTCTTGGGTGGGAAATCTCAAAAGTTGTGGGTTATTTTTTTTTTCCGCCACACCTGCAGCATATGGAAGGTCACAGGCCAGGGATCAAATCCAAGCTGCAGCTGTGCCCTATACCACAGCTGCAGGAGTGCCAGATCCTTAACCCATTGTGCCACAGCAGTAACTCCTCAAACGGTTTTCAAAAAGATGCTACGTAATTGGAAGGAATTTCCGTTCAATCATCTGTTCAGTAACCATTGGCTGATGATCTCTGTGCCAGGCTGAGCCTAGTGCAATGTTTATCACTCAGCCGTTGGCACCCATGAACCCACTGAGGCCCCGGGAAATGTTTTCTGTCCCAAAACAGACCTCTCCTACTTCCTGGCAGAAAGTTCTCTAATGAGAAAGAAGGATTATCCTGTAATTAAAGTCTGAGCCTCAAACATTGATCCCCTCCAGGGAAGGAACTGTGCCTTCATATATTTAGAGTCTGGTGGAGAAGTGCTGGGTTCTTTCCAGAGCACAGAAGAAGGGACGGATGAGGGATATTTAGATAAATCAAAGGAAGAACGGGTATTGCTGTGGACCTCAGGGATGATTTGCCAATCTTTTCAGCTTCCCCACAAACATGTCTTCCTCTGAAAAATAGGTACCTTGGGTTGATGAGGCAGCCCCTTTATAGATGATGATGCTAAATTTCTCTTCTCTATCTAGGGGCGGGAAGCCTGGGGAGAGGCAGTAACTCAGCTCAGTGAGCTGCCCAGGCTGCAGGAAACCTAACGGGATGGAACACAGTCTAATTCCTTGGAGGTCTGTTCAGCCTCTCTGGGGTTTTACAACCACATCTGGCTTTTCCTTTGAGTGTCCCTTGTGGGGACGTTCACAAAATTCCCAGGGGAGAAGCAGTCGCGTAAAACCAGGCTAGCTTGTGCAAGAGAGATGAGTTGAGTCTGCTTGGATAAAAGATAGAGATCATTGGGCGTTCCTGTTGTGGCTCAGTGGTAACGATTCTGACTAGTATCCATAAGGACATGGGCTCGACCCCTGCTTGTTCAGTGGGTTAAGGACCCGGCGTTGCCTTGAGCTGTGTGGTGTAGGTCTAAGATGTAGTTTGGATCCTGTGTTGCTGTGGCTGTGGTGCAGGCCAGGAGCTGCAGCTCTGATTCGACCCCTGGCCTGGGAACTTCCATATGCTGCAGGTGTAGCCCTAAAAAGACAAAAAAAAAAAAAGAGAGAGAGAGATAGAGAATATCTATTTCTCATTCTGGAGATCAAGGAGTTTCCTCAAGGGTCAGAGAAAGGAGGGGCACCAGACCATAGTACATCCTGTCAACTTTCCAGAGACCCTTGTGCCAGAATCCCAGCCTGGTATACACACAGGAGGGCCAAAGTCAGACCAAAGCCAGACGGAGCAAGATGGTTGGCCAGAGAAAGCCCAGAAGGAAGGACTGCCCTCGTGCTCCAAAGCATGGGTTGTTCTCTTCGTCTCTTGCTTTTTTCCTCTGGCTGTCTCTGAATTTCTCTCTCCCTCTCCACCCCCCACCCTCAATCCATGGAGCCCGCCTGTGTCTATGTTCTCTCTGTACCTGTCTTCTCTCTCTTCTCTCTTTAAATAAGCACTTATTTGCCTCACTACCCTCAGTCTCTTTGCCGAATTCTTTCTCCAAAGGGACGAGGACCTGGGGACCTGCATCAAGTGGTTAGGGTTCAGCTTTCTCACCTGACAGCCACCTGAGAACAAAATGACCCAGTCATATATATATATGTGTATATATATATATATATATATGTGTGTGTATATATATATATATATATATGTATATACACACACGTACATACATACATACATATACATACACACACACATATACATATATATATATATGTTCCCTTTTGTATATTATAGTCTATCATGTTCTATCCAAAGAGACTGGATAGAGTTCCCTGTGCTGTACAGCAGGACCTCATTGCTTATCCACTCTTTTTTTTTTTTTTGTCTTTTTTCTAGGGCCGTACCCATGGCATATGGAGGTTCCCAGGCTAAGGGTCCAATGGGAGCTGTAGCCACTGGCCTTCGCCGCAGCCACAGCAACGTGGGATCTGAGCCGCATCTGCAACCTACACCTCAGCTCACAGCAACTCCGGATCCTTAACCCACTGAGCAAGGCCTGAGATTGAACCCAAAACCTCATGGTTCCTAGTCCGACTCGTTAACTGCTGCACCACGATGGGAACTCCTGCTTATCCATTCTAAATGGAATGGTTTGCATCGTGAACCCCAAACTCCCATCCATCCCATTCCTTCTCCCTCCACCTTGGCAACCACAAGTCTGTTCTCTTTGTCTATGAGTCTGTTTCTGTTTTGTAGATAGGTTCATTTGTGCCCTATTTTAGATTGTACATATACATGATATCATGTAGTATTTGTCTTTATCTTTCTGACTTACTTCACTTAGTTTGAGAATCTCTAGTTACATTCATATTGCTGCAAATTTACCAACATTATATTGTAGCAAAAGCATTAGGATACAAAAGTTCAAGTAAAAGAAATGAAGCGAATCCACTATGGAGTCAGATTTGTTCTTCCCTATTACAAAGACCAGGTCTCAGGGGGAGCTCCTGATCACTGGCCCAGGTCTCTCTGTGATCAGAGCTGACATGAGCGTCAAGCCTCGTGACTTCTGGGCTGAACTATGTAGAAATACAGCAGCCATGGCCAGTCATGTTTATGTTCAGGGTCTCTCCTTTAAAGTTGCCTTCCACCAACAAGAAATGAAGGGCCCCAAGGAAGATTCTAAGAAAAATCCTTGCTGAAAAAACCACTGTGCACAGAAAGTCACTGCGTCAGAGAAATTTTGGCAGCTGTTGTGACATATTGTGTATCATTGTGTGTCTTTAAAAAAAAGCACGCTGTGATAACAAGCAGTCTGTTGGAACAGCTGCCAAGAAATGTTCAGGTTAATAATGTCTCCTTTTTTAATGAAGAGTATGCTTCTCTGCATGCCCACCTCCCTGGCTCAAAGGCAGGGAGCTGAGGAAGCTCAAGTTCAGGGTCCTGTGCCCACGGGAACAGGAAACCAGACGGGTCTTCCTTTTAGACCCTGCTGTGCACCTTAAGGATTTCTTTGTAACATTGCTTATTCACAGCGCTTGGGTGAGGAGGGGGGGAGTGGGTTAGGGTTTTCTGGCCCATTGAAGAAAGAAGTTGGAAGAAAAGGGCTAGCAGCCTCCTTCTCACCCCACACTCCATTCTCCATGCTCCGTGGGAAAAACAGCACAAAGCTTCAGCATCGTTTCACTGCTCCCTCCTCAGCCTCATCTAAAGGACTGTAGGAGAGACAGGACAGAAGATGTACGTCCTGGGAGACGTATTTTATGTTCCTCTTCCTGGCAGACTGGCTGTATGTTCGGGGACTCAGGACTTAACTTCTCAGTCTTCCTTTCCTCTGGGAGAAACAATTTCTACCAAGTTTGGCAACTTTAACCATTTACTGAATCCTTCAAACAGAGCTGAGTTCTATCAATTAGAAGGTAAGAACCCACAGAATAGGGAGAGAAAGCCAATCACCAGCCAGAGGGGATTTTACCGTAATTCTTAGAATAGCAAAGTCCATATTTACATATCCCCAAAGGGATAACAATTCCCCCATCACCAATGCCTCTTTACCCTGCCACATTGAAACCCAGTTCTTTAGTGAGCT
The DNA here is from genome assembly GCF_016906955.1 of Phacochoerus africanus. NCBI lineage: Eukaryota > Metazoa > Chordata > Mammalia > Artiodactyla > Suidae > Phacochoerus > Phacochoerus africanus. The sequence continues at coordinate 27,293,103 of NC_062558.1, read as the reverse complement.
CCACTTTAAATGAATAAAAGTCTGTTTAAGGTATTATTACAGAGACTTTAAAGAAGTAACACACCATTTCTGTGAAAAATATTTGTCAATTCAGTTTGACAGGTTTCAGAATGGAGTAAACTATAGAATCCTTTGGTGAGCAAGTTTTAAATGCTGATTCCTGAACTGTCAACACCCAGAGAATGATTTAGGAAGTCTGGATATGTTCCTGAAATCTGCAATTGTGTTCAGTACCCGCAGATGACTCTGATAGAGGAGTTCCAGACTGCACTCTGAAAATAATATAAACAGTTAAATGACAAACTGGGGGCATATTAAAAATGTTAAGAGCTTATTTGAGCAAAGATCAGTTTGAATCAGGCAGCAACCAGTCTGGCAGATAGAAACACCTCCAAGGATCTGTACAAAAAGAAAAATTTTTATAAGCAGAAGGGAGTGGGAACAAGGAAGCTATGAAATGAAGCAAGACCCTGTGGTCCTTCCTCCCATGTCCTTTTATTTTTCTGGAGAAAAAACTTTCACCAAAGAATAAGTTTAATCAGAGAAGCAAGAAAATGCAGAAGAAAAGGAAAACAGTCAAATGAGAACAACTAATAATAAAGTCACTAAGCAAAGTCAAGTACTTTCAGTTCCTCCTTAGGGGCTATAGATCGTGTTCTGAACCACGTCCTGCAAGCTGTCTTGTAGATACTGAAACCCCCCCTATGTGATGACCAGGATATAAGCTGCCACAATTCCAAGAACTGGCCTCAAGGAAATGAGAAGAAACCAACCCTGGAACTGAAGATGAACTGTACCTAAAACAAGGTGATGCTGCTCCGACTACCATGTAACCCACTTCGAAATGACTGTCAGAGCTGACTATGCAATTTCTGCATGTAGCAACGCTCTTGCCCACAGATTGTCCGTGCAGGGCTCGGGTAACCCGTCAGCCTTTAGACAGAAGTCTGCCTCCCACCCTGGTTGGCAGGCTCCAAAATAAAACAAACTTTCTTTTTGACCAACCTTCCCCTTTTGTTGGCTTTAGAACGATGAGCAGCCAGAACCCCTTTCATTAACTGTTACATGCTGGAAAAAAGGCTGGTTGATTATGGCCATGTTACTTTCTTTAGGGAATGGCAGGGGCCTGTTAGGTAGATTACCTACCTAGTGCTCATCCAAGCGATTTCTGAGTGACTGCTTTTAAGGTTCCTTTTTTCTTAGAGACAAAACTATAATGAAATAAAGTCATGGTTTGGTCACTGGGGGCTTAGCACAAGTGACTCCATTTTGGGCCTGTTTGTCTTGGTGGCAACAAAATACAGGCGAGCTGAAGGATTGTAGTTTGGACATTACTGAGGATAGCGGGGCTTTATCTGCACCTGTTGCAGAATATGGGTGTGGTTGAATTCCTCGAGAGGCAGCCCAGCCACCCCAAAGTCTCTCCTAAGCTTTGCCAGGCATGCCGAGTGTTCCCACGTTCAGGCTTCCTGCCCTCAGAATGCAGGGTCCATCACTCTTCTTAGCTCTGCCTCCTTAGCCCTTTTCTTCCATGTGACCCAGTGCAATCGTGCCCTATCTCTGGACCTCCATTCTCCTGCTGTATAACACAGTGAATGGAAACGTTCATTGGATTATTTCCTTCTTCTTCCATGTCTTTTCTTTTTTCTTTCACAATTTTATTTTTCTGACTTCATCTCGCACTCATTTATATGCATCCATCCCCTGGGTCTCCTTCCACATTTTCCTCCATACAGAAACATAAATGCATAGATGTAGGGCTTTTGCTGTTATTTTCCTTTGGTAAGAAAAATGAGATCATTCTCTCTCTATATATATTTTTTGCAACGTGCATTTCTCACATAAAATACATCAGGGATATTCCTTTAGATCAGTAGATATACAACAGGGAATTCTTAACAGCTACTCAATATTTTATAACACAGACATACTTACTTTACCCATCCACCTCTTATTGTAGGACAAGTGGGGTGTTTTTAAGTTATTTTTCTCCCACCACAGTGATGAGTCAACAGCCTTATTTATAGCACTACTGTTTGTGGTGCAGCTTTTGCTATTCCACTCTTGGAAATGAGATTATTTTGAAATCTTGGGGGGGGGGATGGCCTCTAAATTGTAATTGAATTTTAAGATTTTAATAGAACTTTAATTTTAGTGCCAGATTCACAGTCACATCAGAAGAACAGGAGCATCCTCATGTCTCTTCATCTTCATCAGTGTAACTTAGCAGAATCCTAGGGGGCCTCCCCAGGACAGACCCTTCCCCCAGGTCCTCTGCTGTAACTCTTCTCTGAAGTACCCAGATAACAGTATCTGATGCACATCCCCTGAGTTGTTTTACAAAATGCCAAAACCACCACCAAATGGAAGACATTAACTACTCAGTGATCCTGTAGCCTCCTGACCTACTGGCCCTAAGGACTGATCATGTTAACTGCTTACTTCATCATCAACCATTCAGAGAATTGTGCACGAGCTGATCACATACCCTGGGACACCCCTCCTCATCTGGCCTTTAAAGATGCCTCCCTGGAATTCCCTGGTGACTTAGAGGGTTAAGGATCCAGCATTGTCACTGCTGCGGCTCAGGTCGCTGCTGTGGCATGGGTTTGATCCCTGGCCCGGGAACATCTTCCTGCTGCAGTCATGGCCAAAAAAAAACCCCAAAACACACAAACAAACAAACAAAAAACCAAACTCCCTGAAACCCAATGGTGAAATTCAGATAATTTGAGCACTAGCTGCCGTGGACTCCTTGCTTAGCATTCGCAAAAAATGCTGTGCTTTCCTTCACCACAACTCCATGTCAGTAGATTGGCTTTTCAGCAAACAGGCTGGCGGACCCAAGTTTGGTTCTGTAAGTGACATCAACACTGCCTGTTAGTGCAATTTGCAATTTTTGTAAACTTGATGGCTTAAAAACAAAACAACTGAAACCTTAGGCCCTTAACAGCAACAGTTTTCACTGGCTTGCTGTGAAAAATTTAGACTTTACAATTCCAAATTAAGTTTCATTGTTTCCCGTTACTCAATGATTGTTTCCTTTGAAAAAGAGGCTAAGCCTCCTACTCTTAAGTAACAGCAATAGACAGTTCTTGTGTGTTCAACTCTTTCAGGACAGAATTTGAAGCATTTAGTGTTTTATCTGAATTTTAAAAAAGAGCAAAGAAACAGGCATTTAAAATGTGAGAAGCTTCTAAGAAATGTAGACAAGACCAGCAGAGTCCTAATTAAGAAATTAAGAACTTCTTAATGAACACGCATGCATCACACCAGTCTTACAAGTCACGTGCTGCACAAATTGTATTAAAAGTTTTGAGGCTGGGTGGCCTTCCTGTTGTACTTTGAAAGAGAGTTAGATCATTAGTTGAAATAGTGTCTTAAACTTGAGGCTAGTGGAGGCACCAGATACTGATAAATGAAGAAGAAGAAGAAGGAGAAGGAAAAGAAGGTTGTGTCCTGGAGAATGAGAGTTTGCCAAGGGAGATGGAGTGAGCTGTCAGGAACAGCTTCTTTGGCAGGTGACCTTGGAATCCAGACTAATAAGAAGCAGCTGTCATGCTATAACCTGGGAGAGGGTCTTGCCGAGGGTGCTAGCAGCCAAGACAAACGCCCTGCTGCATTTCACTCACATTCCATGAGGACCACAGAAAGCCAATGTGACTGAGGCAGAGGAAGGGAGGGAATGAGCAAGGGCAGTGTGGTGGGCAGGGAGCAGATGAGAGAGCTCTGCGGGCTGTGGTCATGAACTCAGATTTACTCTAAGCAAAAGGAACATCTCGGCAGCAGCAGCGTTATGGAGTCTAAAAAATCCCTTACACCCTTTCTACATGATATTGTCCAGCAGAACAAACAGCGCCATGGGAGTGTGTACACACTGTCACTTGTCTAGGACTAGGGCAATGACAGTGATGCTAGTGCTAATTCACAGGGGTGGAAGCACAAATACTTAAAGAGCTCACGTTCCAACCCTGAAGATAACATCTATTCTTATGAAAATCTATGATGGTTTCAAATCCTAGCAGCTTAGCCCTGGCTGGGACCACAGAGCCCAGCTGGGCTGTATTGTGATCATCATGACCAGCCCTAGATAAGCTCATCTTCAAAGGGTGGGGTGCTGCTGAGACTCCTTTCCTGGATCACAGGGAGCAGGAGGACAGGGTTTGACCTCAGGGCTCTGAATTTCATATTCCAGGTGCTAACATGGAAGTCCTAGCTAGGGTAGGGAAGGACATGCAGGCTCATCCAGTAGGGCTCCAGGGATGAACAAGTGACAGTGTCTTTCCAGAAGCAACTGATGCGATAGAGAGGCGCAGGTGGTTGCAGAAGGATGGTGATAGGTAGATGCTCTTGCCTTGGCAGGATTATACTTAACAAGCTGTGTGACTTTGAATAAACCAGGCAACCTCTCTTATCCTCGATGTCCTCACATAGTAAATTACAGCAGCACGTTTCTTGCCTGACTCCCAGGGTTCTTGTGGGATTCATGGATGCAAAGGTGGTTTGAGAGGTGTGACAAGTTGTGGAAACAAATTATGGTTCTCATAGAAGGTGGGAGGTGAGTGGAGGTACGCATAGGTCAGGAATGGGGAGTCGCTGTTTGTGCACAGAGGCCTGGCGGTGTGACCCCATAGCAAACCCAGTGAAGTGGTCTTGCCACTAAATGAAACTGACTTTCCAAATGAAGATTCCATTTTAAATTAGGCAGTGACTGAATGGACGCCAGGGCTCGTTAAGAGTGTTTCCCTGTGTTTGCTCGCAAATTGGACCCAGAGTTGACATATTTGGCTTTGTTGATATTTGGAGCCAGTGGCAACACTTTGGAGCCAGTCAGAAGCTCTGAGGGTGAATTCCAGCCCTGCCAGTCTGGCTTTGTGGACAGCACACCTGGAAGATTTATCTTAAGCACCCCATATAGGAAATGAGATAGTGAGCACGCTCTCAGGGGGCATGTAAGGGGGATACAGTGTCTGCAAAAGGTCTCTCCTTGGGCAGGAAGGTTTGGGTGGCAAGTGATAGTGTTACTGAATCCAAGCTCATACCACTTGCCACACAGAAGCCCAATAAACTGAGAGAGATGTTGGGACGAGGAATAGCGACTTTATTCAGAAAGCCAGCAAACAGAGGTGTCAGAGTGGTGTCCCAAAGAACTATCTTACCCAACTTAGAATTAAGGCTCCTTCTTTTTCTTCCTCTTCTTCTTCTTCCCCCTCTTCTTCTTTTTCTTTTCTTTTTAGGGTCCCACCTACGGCATATGGTATGTCCCAGACTAGGGGTCAAGTCAGAGCCACAGCCACAGCAACACCAGATCCCAGCCACATCTGTGACCTCACTGCAGCTCACAGCAATGCCAGATCCTTAACCCACTGAGTGAGGGCAGGGATTGAACACGCATCCTCATAGACTCTAGTTGTGTTCTTAACCTGCTGAGCCTCAACAGGAACTCCTCAGGCTTCTTCTATACTAAAAGGGGATGGGGTGTGACTGGTTGTTGCAAACTTCTTGGTGCTGGAATCTTTTGTTCTTGCAGCTGTCTATGTACGTCAGGTCACCATGTTCCTATAAACCTCCAGCAAGACAATTGTTTTTTCTGTTCTGCAACTTTTTAATCTGTTTGTGAATGGAAAGGTGTTATCCCTTTAAAGGTTAGAGCCTTGAGGATGGTCTCTAGGCAACCTTTTTTTTTTTTTTTTTTTAACAGCAGGTGAAGAGCCAGCATGACTAAGCAGAGGTGACAAAGCACAAGGTTTAGAGCATGGGGAAGAGATCCCGTATGGCTCAGGTTTGCTCTTCTCTGTTACAATGGGAATCCTGTTCTGACTGGATACATGGAGCCACTTCTGATTGGATAAATGGAGCCACTTTCCAGCTCTTGAACCAATCACAAGGGCCAGAACAATTCCAGGCTCTGATAGGTTTGGGGTCTGGATCCCAAACCCCACTTGTGGCGCTGGGGTATGTGGTGACCTCAGGTGACCAAGTCCCTGAGGACTTGAAGGAAATCAGAGTAGATTTGGGAACAGTGCATCTCTGACCTGACCACACCACCTAAATGTGAACATTGTCCCTTTTCCTGAAATAATGTCACCTTTCCTCTTCCTCTTTGTGGTTGATAACGGCATGTTTAGCAGCACTGTTGAAGTTCATTTCCATTCTCCATCGTGACAAATGAAAGAAGAAATTATATTACGAAGGGTATATGTGAGGTTGTGGAACGCCACACACAGTCTAAATTACTTGACACAGTGTCTTCATTTCTTTTCTTCGGTCATGCTCCGCTTGCCTTCTCAATGCACAAACCAGCTCCTTAAATTGATATATCAAGTGAGGGCATGGATTTTTTTTTTTTCTCTCTGTCTAGTAGCCAGATAAGCTCAGATCAAATATCTCTATCTCCTTGTCTGCCCCTCCTCTTCCAAATGGAATTTAGAGGAGTTCATGTCTGTAAGCCTCAAACCTTGCCTTAGAAAATCACCTCATTTATATTTAAAGAAGAATTAATGGACAGGAAATGGCTGCGCTGCATTTGGTGACCTGCCCCCATGTAACCAAAAATATTTTCACTTTCTTCTTCCCCAGGAGTTTAGCAGTGTTAATATTCCTATTATTAAATACTGTTTAGTAATCATCTCCCTCTGTATATGGCACCGAGAGGCTGTGATAAAAAAAGCTTTCTCCAATTGGCAGTTCTTTTTGACCTCTGAATCCCAGGTGTGATATTTTTCATGGAAATGTATGTAATTGACAGCATTTGAGAGAAGAGCGCTATTCTGTGGAAACAGTGAAATTAAGAGTCCTTTCTTTTCACAAAAATAGACAAGCATCATTACCTGGGATATATCCTTTGAAAGCAGAATTGAAACACTTGAGATTGCCTGGAGTTTTCAGGTCATGGTATGTTTTAATTCCTTGTACAGAAAAGGAAGCACAGACCATGGGGTAATTATTTCCCACCACTGAGGTAAGAAACTTCTGAGCACTTAATCAAATGTCCCATGAATCAATCACGAATTTGAATCTTAGTTAGTGATAATTAATATAGTTTCTCTTAGATGAGGACTTCTCTTTGGGAAAGAAATCTATAAATATATCTCTTTCTATATATGTCTCTATAAAAAAACCTATCTATGTAGTTTTTTTTTCCCCCCAACCATGATGCTTTGGCCTAGCTTTTATTTTCTGGATACTTTTAGTTGCAAATAACAGAAAATTTAATTCAGACCAACTTCTACAAGGCAACTTACACAGCTGGCACTCCAAAATAATGGGTTTCAGACACAGCTTGATTCAGCATCTCAGACATTGATCCCAAGAATATGACTCTCTCCACCTTCATTTGGAATTCAGGCAGACCTTTACTTTGAAAGGCTCCTAGTATCTCCCAATCTGGATCCTTATCATTTAGAAAGTCTCATGGAAAAATAATGGCTTATTTATTTTTCTTCAAAATAGTTCCAGTCAAGATCCTAGGATTTAATCCCATTAATCTGATTTGAGTCACATGATCACACCTGAACCTATGAATCAGGGAATAAAATAGCCTGATTCTTTAGACTTGAGTTATGCCTCCAATCTCAAATCTGAGTGGCTTGGCCCAGTCTCATCCAGGAATTATTTTCTTTCTGGACAGGAAGAATCTTGGTAGGAAAGAGCCCTTTGTCCATCGGCTTAGATAAGTGTCATAGGACTGCTGCAGAAGCTTACAAGACAACAAACTTAATATCATAAAGACACCTTCTGAAAATGGTGGAATGCAGAGGTAGGAAGTGATGTCCTGGAGCTCCTGAACCCATTGGGGCCACTTAGCTCTAATTTCTTGCCATAGAAACAATCAAACACCATCATTGCGGACTCCGCAGTCAAACAGATCATGGAAGAAAAATTGGCAGAAAACAATGGAATTTTTTTTTTTTTTTTTTTTTTAGGGCTGCAGATACAGCATATGGAAGTTTCCAGACTAGGAGTCAAAACAGAGCGGCAGTTGCTGGCCACAGCCACAGCAACTGAGGATCCAAGCTGCGACTGCAACCTACACCACAGCTCACGGCAGTGCCAGATCCTTAACCCACTGAACGAGGCCAGGGATTGAACCCGTGTCCTTGTGGATACTAATCAGGTTCATTTCCACTTCCCCACAATGGGAATTCCCAGAAGTCTTGATTCTTAAAGGCCAACTGTGGAATAAGAGTATACCTAAGAAATCCTTGGAGACCCCAAAACAGGGAAGTTTACATGCACTGATCATCTCTTTCTCACAGGCATCCATCTGGTTCTCATGAAAAAAACTGCAAAGGTGTCAGGGTGCCTGGGACACCTGCTT